>NC_056729.1:85740374-86479739 GCF_019279795.1 Protopterus annectens | reverse complement strand
TAAGACATTGAGGACATCACATCGGGGGTCAGGACTCTAGCGCCAGAAGAAGAATCAGCAGCTGAAGGGACTTCAGGGACATAACCATTGTTATGGTCATTCTAGGAGGATCAAGAGTGTCAAGTCTGAGGTTTTGTTTTGCTGCCTGCCTGCTAGACAACTGGGGCTGATTTTCATGTACTGTGTAGAGTTTGTGGATTGTATTGAGCTGCTGGGGACAAGTTGGTAGAGGTAAGTGTTTTTTTTATAAATGTAGCTGTGACCAGGGCATTCAGAAATAATTCAGTAGCTGTATTGTTTTGCAGATATTTAAATTAATTGTTTTTTAAAGAAGATTGCCTGCATACAACATGCATTATATAATTTGAGGGGTTAAACAAAGTTTTTTTTAACTGTTTCCACTAAAAGTTTTTTGTCACTCTTTCCATTAGAAGTCCAGAGCAAGAGTGAGCAAAAAGAAAAGTGAATACATTGAAATATTAACTGATTGTGTTATGTATATAATCATTACAGCCTAGGTATCTCTGTAGTTAAAGCTTACTGATGACACTGGACATCAAACGTTGCTTGGTCATATTTGTTTTAAGAATTCTAAAACCATGCTGAATACAGGGTAATTGGAGATTTTGTTTTAAAGCTGATGCAATATTTGACCTCTTTTAGTGATGCTAAAAATATTTAATATTATTTGTACTATTTATATGTATTCTAATACTGGTCATATTTCTGTAAATATCTCTAAAACCAAGTGACGTTGATATAACTACTTAGCCTCATATGAAACCTCGCAGGTGTATGAAGAAAATGCTGCTGGCAGTATGTGCTGCTTGGATGGTTACTGAGATCATAAGCTGCGTTTATTTTGACTTATAAAGTCTAGTTTAAGACCAGGAATAAAATGTATGCAACCTTTGCAAAGATTATTTTGTGTTGAATAGTTTTCCATTCCATTTACAGTTTTCAAGCAACACATACGGTTCTAGAGATGAATATTTGTTTTGAACTGAGATTACAACTTTATTGTTTTCAAGGCATAGGCTAAATATTATAAGACCAATATTTAGTGTCTCTATTTTTGTGCTGTTTGTCCCCCTAGTATGTCTCTGACAGTAATCGTCAACACAGATCATGTTCTAGCAACTTTCTCAGACAACCCTTTCTTCCTACCACCCAACACTACAACCTGTGAGAGATGAACTTATCTAGCCAAACTGGAGGTAAAGCTCTCTCCAACCAAGACTGAACTTGACAGTCATGAGGAGAAGGTAAATATTTGCACCATACCACACTCATCACATAGTCTCACTAAATCTACACCACCAAAATCCGCACATAGTAACACAAAAACATTCGTGGAGGCTCTCAATTATAATCTGTCTAAGCAACAGAGACCTCCAAAGCAGATACGCCAGCAACCTCCATCCCCCAACACAACCCAAATGACACATAGGCCACAGACTCAGTGTGCCACTCAACCACAGCCAATAAGGCAAAACAACGTACCCAACACACTAGTCATAGGTGACTACAGTCAGGCACACTGATGTCCCAATCACCAGGCTAAACAAGGAGAAGGTTACTGTCAGCTGCCTGTCGGGTGCCAGGATCCGCCACATAACCCACGCACTCGGGTCACTCCACAAGTACAAATATAACTCTGTCATTGGCCATGTTGGTGTGAATGACCAGAGACGTACCTCCCTGGACTACATGAAAAGAGGCATGGAAGAGCTCTCCGATCTTGTAACCCAGGCAGGTATGACCCTAGCCCTGAGTAGCATCCTGCCATCGCCCAGAATTAAACCGCAGTACAAGGACAAAATGATTAACTTCAACAATTGGCTAAGCTTCTGGTGTCATTCTAAGGGGATCCATTATCTGTCTGCTTGGGATGACATGGCCGACAAACCATGATGCTTTGCCACAGATGGCCTGCACCTGTCGCCTCTGGGAACTCCGGATACTGGCTAAGGCTCTTGCTGCCCCCTATAGTGCCTTTTTTAGGTAAAGTTCAAATAACAAATTCACCACCATAACAGGAACAGTCAAGCAAAAACTGAGGGTAATGCTACTCAATGCTAGAAGTCTAAATCTCAAAATGCAGTCACTCTAGGCACTCCTTAAAATGGAGAACATCGATATCTGTGCAGTGACTGAGACCTGGTTCAAGGCTCCAGAGAGCAACCCTGCACTACCAGGCTATAACTCATACCACACTTTTCGGCCATGTAACCTGGACCGAAACACCAAAGGCGGAGGTGTGTCCATATTCATTAAGGATATCCACACCTCCAGGCTAGTTGCTCAGCACAATGCATCCGAGTTTATCCAAGTGCAACTAACTCTTGGCAAAACTGCAATCCAAATTGTAGCTTGCTACAGTTCCCTCACCATGCCCCAGGATTCCCACTCCTCTTTTCTTGATGTACTGGAAAACATTAGGGTTCAACCAAACACCCTAATAATGGGCGACTTCAACTACCCCACCATTAACTGGGAAAACTACTTGTCTACCAACTCCTTAGCTCAACTCTTTCTGGAATTCATAAACTCCAATGCCCTGGATCAACTTATCCACACCCCCATCAGGGGCAACAATATCCTAGACCTAGTCATTACCAACATGAGTGACCAGTGTTCCACACCTCGAGTCAACTCCTCGTTGGTACAATCCGACCATAAGCTAATCACCCTTGATATCCACATCCCACCCCCACCCCCATTAAGTAAAAAATTTCTCTAAAGCCAACTTCATGCTTCTTAAGACAGAAGTGGTGAACTTCATGACACCCATGCAGGTGGACAATACAGTTACAACTGCTGAATCCTACACAAATGCACTATATAAGCACTTACACGAGTGCATGGATCATGCTATCACAAACAGAACCAAGACGCTATCCTCCATAAAAAGGAAGCCAATCTGGTGGTCCCCTGCCATAAACAAACTGTACAACAGAAGGAAGAAACTGTTGCCAAAGAGAGTAAAATCCCATGAGTGGAGGAGCTCTCTGGTCAGCCTCATTAAGAAGCTGAGATCCCTTATAAGATCCGCAAAAGCTAGCGACGAAAACAAAATCGCCACTAATTCCAAGGACAATCACAAAGCATTCTATAGCTATGTCAAGAATCTCGATGGCAACACCCAGATCTGCTCCGAGTTACAGCACAAAGGCATGAAAATTACAGAACCAACTGATATTGCCAACATCCTGGCAGATAGGTTCAGTGCTAACTTTACCCCCCCCCCTCACCCACTAAAGGGCCGATATCTATACAGGAAGAATGCAGAGTCCCTGTAATCACAACTACGTAGGTAAAAGCTGCTCTCTCTAAAGCCAAAAACACAGCATCCATTGGACTGGACAACATCCCAGGCTGTGTTTTACACGAACTTCAGAATGAACTGGCTCTCCACTTAAGCACCATGTTCAATAATAGCCTTGCAGGAGGCTTTGTGCCCACTAAATGGCGCACAGCAAGTTATCCCACTCCACAAAGGGGGAGCCACCACTGATCCTGGGAACTATCCACCTATTGGCCTGACGAGCCTGGTCTGCAAGGCCATGGAACGTATCATCACAGAACTCATAAACAAAAACATTGGTAACCTTCAAACTCTGGATCCCACCCAGTTCAGGATTGTGAAAGGCAGATCATGCCTCCTGAACCTGATCGACTTCTTTGAGGCAGTCACCAAAGCCGTAGATGAGGGTAAGGTGGTTGACACAACCTATCTTGACCTTGTCAAGGCTTTCGAAACCATCCCCCATTCTGGAATTACAGCTAAATTCACTAAACTTGGTATAAATCCCTACGTCACAAGATGGGTTGCCAGCTGGCTCACTGACAGAACCCACACTGTAAAAGTTGCAGACTCTAAATCTGACCTCAAAGCAGTGACAAGTGGAGTACCACAGGGTTCCATCCTGGGACCTCTCCTGTTTGATATCTACTTCTCTGAAGTACAGGCTAACACAGAAGGCCTCTGGCTAACAAAGTTCGCAGATGACTGCAAACTAGGAGCCACAGTTAAGTCCCCAAATGATGTGGACATCCTACAGAAGGTCCACGCTGAGACAGATGCCTGGTGTCAGAGCCATGGCCCCAAGCTCAATGCCAAAAAGTGCAGTGTCATCCCCTTTGGTAAAAACTCTGTACCCATGAACTACCACATAGGTAGCAATCTACTTAACACTGAATGCGTGATAAGAGACCCTGGGACCCAGGTGGACAGTAGTCTCCCCTTTGATAGTCACATCGCCACAGTAGTCAGGAAGTCCTTCTATGTGACACACCTCATCATAAAAGGGTTCTCATCCAGGAAAAAAGAGGTCATTGTTCCCTCTACTCGACACTCTTAGATCCATTATAGAGTACAACGCCCCTTTTGGAATGTACCTCACAAGACATCTGCAGCAGCTGGAAAAGCGACAGAAGTACCTCACAAAGAGGATTACTGGCCTCAAACAAATGCCCTACACGGACCACCTCAAAAAACTCCAGCTTTACTCCGTAGCATATCGCCTACTCCGAGGTGGTCCCTGCCTAACACATAAAGCTATGTCAAACCCAGAGCTGTTGGACATGCTACACCTAAAGAAATCCCAATCCCTCCGAGCTACACGCTCTAGGGACCTAAACCTTGTCACCACAATAAAAAGAACATGCTGGAGGGATAGATTCCTGTCCCAGAGACTTCCCATACTCTGGAACAGGCTACCCATCTATGTCAAGCAAAGTTCTTCATAAGCACTCTTCAAGAAAAATCTTGATGAGTGGATGGGAAATAGGAAATACACCCCAGGGATCACTTCTGTGTCTCTGCTCGACAGTGGCACAGGAAAATAACTTTCTTGGGTGGTGTAAGCCAGGGAACCTTGTTGGCTAGGCTTATGTAGGCCCTTGGGCCGATAGCCTAGTACCTACCTATGAACCTATAAGAGCAATATTTAATGTCTTTTTGTTGTGCTGCTTACATTATTGTTGGGTTTTGTCCAGATTTCTTTCACTAAAAGGTCAAGAGGTATGTGGATGGATGTCAAAAGTGAGCATCTTTGTAGTAATGGGATGCTTTAAAGTATCGAGTTTTGTTTTTTAGTAGAACTTTAGTTGTTGTGTCTTTCGTCTTTTCCTGATTAGGGGTCGCCACAGCAGAACTCCGGTCTGCTAATGATTGGCAGTGAATATTTACGTGCTGAGTTGCCGGCCCTGACGCACAACCTTCAACGAAGGTAAGCCCATTCACGCACGTCTCCACACAGAAGACGCTCTAGCTGAGAATCGAACAGGACAACGTCTTACTGTGAGGCGAAAACGCTACCGCTGCACCACCACCGCAGCTTTTTAGTGTAACTTTAGTGTCTTTTCATAATGGCAAGATGCTGAACTTCTCAAGGAAAATACTGAAGTGACAGTATTGTGCTGCTGGTTGACATGTTAGAAAATAGGCAATTTTTCTAATTAAGTTCTAATTGTTTAATGTTAACTTCTAATTCAGAAACATTTTTATTTTGAATTCTCTTGTCAATGCCTCAGGTTTATAGCAGTATTTTTGTCAAGTCTGGTTTTGTCCTTCACTCTGCTCTGCTTTCTTTACTCAGTGACATTTTTTTCAGTAGTATTTCCCAACTGGAAACTAAGCACATTCATGCCAGTATCACTACAGCCTTTGTGTACTTTGGATCAGATTTTTTGCCATTAGCGTGCTATTTGGCACTTAAGATAGGGACCCTAGCTTAAAATCCAAATGGCATGCTAATGGCAAAATATCGGTTTCAAAGTACACAATACTGTAGAGATACTGGCAAGAATGTGAGGGTTTACAAATGTTGGGATATGTATGTGTGCTTCTGCCTAGTGTGTTTTTATTTTCACGGTTAAAGATATGAGATCTTGCATTCTTTTGGTCTTAACTGTTCCAAGACATGATGTCTTAAATGACACATTCTTGTCAAAGTACAGGGTCCTGTTTTTAAGTACCCTTTTAGGCACCTTTGCCAGGCCTAGACCTGTGTAAGGACAGGGGTAGAACACATCTAAAGTGGTGAATGTGAAAAGCAAGTCTCTACCATGATCCATGGCACTGGCACGTTTTGCTCTGTGTGAAAATAGGGTGTTCCACATTTTGACCATTTGTCACACATTGTTAAGGTCTGTGTTCCACGCTGGCCTCTTAAGAGGTTGAGACCTATGGGGGGGGAAGAGACATACTGAAGAAGATCCGACCTCCCATCGAGTACAAGTGGAGGTACAAATTCTGACAGATCACAGGGCTGTGTGGGCTAAGGAAGGATGGCTGCCCAAGGATGTGGAAAGGGTGCTTTCTCACAGAAAAAAAAAATAACTGCATGCCCAACCTACCAAGTAGCATGCAGGTTAGGGATTATAATATTTCCTCTGCAAGCTATAATATGAGGTCTCCTTAACTTGTTCCACCCTACTTTGAGCTATGTGGCAGTAGGAACTCAAAGAACCTACCTACAGGGAGTTAGTGGCCTCTTTGCAAGTAGGGCTCACTTGAAGGTAAGATCCCTCCCCAACAGATCGCTCCCCAATGCAGTGATCTAGCTCAATATTGGGGTGCCACTGTAGGACTAGAACCACTGAGGATGGGAATACAGGGGAGATCATCACAAGAGAGCTTGAAGTCAGGAGTGGAGCAAACAGTTGAAATGTGTGAAGTTATGGAAAAAAGCTACAGTGCAACAAAGATATGATCTATTGATGTATGGGGCAATGCATGTGCCTGTGTCACCAGTTACCAGAGGTCGAACAGTATCTTGGATGCCAGTGAGGCAGCCATGAAAGAAGAAAGAGGAGGCTTTGCTTGTCTGCCTCTTCTAGTGGCCCAAGGTTCATTCTACTTTAAATCTCTGTTGGACAGCAGCAATTTAGTGCAACAACCACAACCTCATAACAGATATTTCACTTGAAGGTTTCCACAAATGAGCAATGTCCCACAAAGCCCACTGCAGATCCCCCTCCCCATGCCCCCATGAAATGGACTAGGTATGTTTGAAATAAAATGTCCTTCCACACCTATGAAGCTGTGATTTCTCTCTTCTGGAAAGTGGTCAGATGTATAGATGGAAACCAGGTACCAAAACGTATAAAAAAGGTACAAGGCCTGTATCAAAACCCCTTAGTGACAGAACACTATATCAGCATATATTTTCAGAATGAAACGGAAAAATGACACAGACCCTTTCACCATCTCATAGGGAAGCATTTACAAACGAAAGCTGTTCAGCCACAATTAATCAGCGAGAAGCAGCAATACCACAGATGGTACTCCACAAACAAAGAGCAGCAGATCCTTACAAATATGCACAGTCAGAAGATGTTCTGTACTGAAATGCATGGGAGATGCAGAAAAGGATTTTATTTAGGAAAGAAAGGTACATGCAACTAAAAGTACAAAGGTCACATAGTGACATCATATTACCTGAAAACTAGGTAGAATAAGGTAAGGCATCCCCCAAAGGCTGTGTGAGTATATGGTAAATGTGTTGGCCCCAAACTATCTTTTTGAGGTCTGTAGACATACCAGTTTTTTTTACACTGCCAAACATATAACAGGGATCCAAACAGATCTGAGCTCTATTCGTTAGATGCTGTTATAATTCCCAGCCATCATACACAGACAAATGCAGAGACCTGCTGTTTATATTTCCACAAATACAACAAGCAGTAAACTAACATACTAGTCAGTACTCTGGTTACAGAGGGGTCTTAAATATTTGCTACATCACTGAAAAAAACAGGAATATTTTTTTAGCAAGCATTCAGAAGTTTTGAATGTGGAGTCAGCATCCCAGCACTACCCTATTTCTCTCGGGAAAGCAGAACACTGGGTAAAAACTAAACATTACAGCAATTAAATAATTCATACCAAACCTCATTTCATTATCTGAAGCACAATTTTACATGCAGCACTTTTAATCTCCTTCATCATCCTCTTTTTTGAATTTGATAAAAAACATCCCACTCCCTTTAGAAGCAAACACCTGATATATTTATATGCAATGAGCTGTGGTGCTCTAGAAAATGGAGTAATAACATGTTAATATAAAGCCACGAGGCAACATACTTTAAGTTTGGTGCTTTTTGCAATCATACATTAATCCCCCTTCGCCTGAACAGCAGGTCTATAAAGGAAGGATTGATTTCCTTAATGATGAAATCCCAGCACTATGGCTTTATTTTTCACTGCTCAGAACTGTTAAGAACCCTGCTGTTATTATGAAAATTTTCCCAGCAAAGGAGCTACAGCACATTACCGACGCACCAATTCATCATAACGTACCTTGCTGCAGCTCATCAACAAGTCTGAATGATGAAAAGATCCAATATTGTCCTGACACTACTTCATGCGCATTCTCAATCACACATTATTACAGCATCCATATTAATTTCCACTGACACACGTCCTAGGCCTGTTCAAATTAGGCAAACCAACGAGGGGGAGTTGATGAAATACCAGCAGAGGCACAGCTCATTGCATTCCAATTTGCATGCAAATGGTTTATCAAGAAAATGCTATTCCCGGGAACCTGCAAGCGAAAAACAACACTCATCTACACTTCAGGGCCACTATACAAGGTTTAATGAATCGCAGTAAAGGAGAAGCTACAAACCTACGAGTGGATCTATTTCCACTGGCAGCTCATAGGACTGGTCTGGAACAGTAGCTTGATGGCCTGAAAGTCAATCAAAAACAGAAAGAAGATTAACATCACATATAGCTACATTCTGGGGTGTTCATCTCTGGCTATCTAATGGCTGTTTAAAATACAATTTGCAATATAAACAAAATCTTAACACAAAACATTATGATTCACACAGCTTTTGACGAAAAAAACAACTGATTCTAGTTCCAAGCATTAAGTGCTATTTTCCTGTGTGTGTGTGTGTGTGTGTGTGTGTGTGTGTGTGTGTGTGTGTGTATCTTGCTGTACAGTGGGGAAGAATTACAATTCCCACTTAGAATATCACGCTACACTAAATGAAATGAAAACCAGCACTAATAGCACAGAACCCAGGAGGAAATCATCTCCTCAGTAAAATAAACATTACTACATTACTATAATTACTGCAGGGAAGGAAAGGTTATGGTCTATGCCATTTTAAAATGCTATAATGCCGAAAAACACGTGCCACATAAACTTAACAGTCTACCACTGTTACTGTTTTTCTTTTCAGATACCAAAGTTGCACTGTGTATCACTGCCAAAAAAGGTTCCCATAAATGCAAGAGACCATCTTTTATACATTATTGTCTTCTACCTACAGTTTTTTTTGGTTTTTTTTTTTGGGGGGGGGGTGATTTTGCAGGCAAAATTTGAATTACAAGAAGAATTTTTGCACAAGTTTGCAGTTAACATTTTTTTATTTGATCAAATCAGCTCTGCAAATGCTAGACATACAAACCTGAAGCAGACTATTTAAGCTGTCTACCATATCTGAGAACAAAATGTAACAACCTGACAAAGCTGCTGAAAAGCATACATGGAGTCTTGACCATTGTTCTGAAATCAATTCTAGTTTAAAAAAAAAAAAAGTTCTACCTGTTTTTTTAACAAAGCATAATATCAGTGACACTGATTTTCAGTTTTAAAAATATGAAATTCCATTTTCAGATGATGAAATCCAGGAAATATATCCATAATTTTTAAATGCGATTTCCGGTCATTGTGGTGATTTTATTATAATTTTCTTCTGAATCAAGATACATAGAACATTAAAACAGACTCTAGGCAAACAACGCTCAATAATGCAAGCGTACAATATTATAAATAATAATAAAGTGCAGAAACATATCTTGTGGTGAGAATGAGTTTTCTGGCCAAAAATGCTAAATTCTGTGAAAATCCTGTTTTTCAATTCTCAGACAGCCCATATTCAGGATTTAATAATATTTGTCCTGGAAAGAATGAAAATCAGGGTCCCTGCATATAACTGACACACTAAGGTAGTATTATCTGCTTTTTGACTCGTACTGCAGTGATATCTCAGCTTTGTGTTGACAGTTCACTCCACCAAACAAAATATTTTTTTATTTCCCAGCTTGTGCCTCTTTGGCTTGTTCATAGTAGCTTAGAGGTGGGATATACCCAGAGAAAGCTGCCCACACTGAAAACTCTTATTCTGTTAAAAGCAAAGGGCCCTATGTCATTGCAGACTTTTTCTTACTCTCTTTCTGAATCATATAACAAAAAACAAATATGTGTGTGTGTGTGTGTGTGTGTGTGTGTGCATGCAAAAGGTGATGATGTACTCTTACTTCTGCAATAATGTTGGCAATCTAGCTGTGAGAAAATACACGAATGCTTGGAAAAAGCATGGAAAATTCCATATGACTATCGGGAAAAGCAGGCAAGTTGATCTTTCAAAGGGGTTATTCTGCAGTGAGAGAGTTCTGAGGTCAACATCAGCAGTGTAAGCTTAGAAAAGGGCAAGTCTAGGAAAGCACAAACAATACTACCCCCTTGGAAGGTCTCAGTCTTTTATGTCAAGCAGTCTCTATTAAGGAAGATGGCAGCAATTGCTAAAAAAAGACCTGGAAAGCTCAAACTGGAATTGAAGACCTGAAGTCCAGCTGACATGCTATAAACAGAAAAAGAAAGGTTTATCTGCAGCCAAGGTGTACATGTCTGGAGTCATGAATGAAACCCAAATAACCCAGGTTTAAGCAAAAGGCTAAGGTACCAAAGAAAACAGCCTGGTCAGACTGCCTACAATGGAGGATATATATTCATGTTTAATCCTCAAGTACAAACTAAGAATGATATATTCACAAAAACAAAAGGGAAAAAAGGTGGCATAACAGTGAGTGCTCACCTTACAAACACAAGGTGCAAGGCTTGATTCGCACATGGGATAACTGGCTAGACTTAAAATAGCTTACAAAGACAGCTATCCTAGTACTAATCCATGACCCTATGGACAAAAGCTGAGGCATAAGACACATGGGAACAGCTACCTGGACAGGTGCGTAGTAGACTATCACTGGAACAAGCACACCATTGTGAAGCCCAACACTGCAAACACGGCCTACCTTTGTCCTAGGTTACACACAGGGGAGGGATATTCCCAGAATCCCAACCTCTTCTTGACATCTACAAAAGCTGCTGCAACTTTTCTTAGGTCAAAGGAATATAATATATACAAGTATATGAGGAAATAGAAGTTGTAGCAGGATACCACTAAAAGGAGTGTGTGGAGTTAAACATTTGTTTTAAAAAAGTTTTAAGAAAAACAATGTGAAATAAATTCTAAAAATGGAATTAAATTGGAAAGAAAAAAGTACTGCTTTAATAATTCATTACATCATTTTGAAAGCTTTTTTCAGCTTTACTATCTTGCTCTTTGAGTAAAAAGATTACACCACATATAGTCTATGGTGAACACACCAGTGAATGCACTTACCGCTGAGACTATGCCACTTGTTAACAGCAAAGAGCCTGTTTGCGGTTACTGTGATGATGGAAGGCACTGCCAGTCCAGGCTGGGTATTTGCAGCAATGTGGGTGACAGGTGAGTTGGAAGGAAACTTCAGCACCATGATGACATCTTGCTGGGCCTGCTCTGTGAACATCAGCGGAGTCTGCAGGAGGAGATACTGTTGAGTGGACAGTGATACAAATGGAAAAAGGGAGGAAGTGAAAGGAAGAAGAGGAGGTGTAAGAGAAAAGATAGGAGAGGAGAGGTGAAAAAAGAGAGGAAAACAGAAGAAGAGAGCAAATTATATGTAAGCTGACAGAAATTCTAACAGTAAAGGAAGTATCACGCATACCTCTCAAACCTGTTACAAATGTAAATAAGCATTCACTATGGAGAAAAACACTTAAGAAGCAGTAAGAACAAGTGGGTAATGTAAAAAAAAAAATGAAATTGCAATAACATTTGAAATGGAAACTGGTGAAGTGCCAAAAAAAATTAACTTAAATAGAGGTCTGAGAGGTATGAGAACACCGAAGTTAAGCTCAAAGCTGTATAGTAAAGCTACGATGATCAACACACAACTCCCTCTGTCACAGAAAAAGCTCATTTAAAGCATAGTAGGTAAAAGGTCAAATGTATAAAAAGTTCATACACAAAATGCAAGATGAAAATAAGCAGGTACATTCTGTACTTCTTCTGAAAATAAAATAATTCAGCACAAAATCAATTAAAAAATGGATACTTAAAATACATTGATCAACACAGCAAGTAAACAGTTTATCCCAGGCCAAACATTTTTAAAATCTAGAAGTGCAATTTTACATGCACATTTATGGTAATAAGTTAGAAAAAGCACAGATCGGTTCGCACCATGAATTCTATGACATGATCTTAGCCTGCATAGTCTATGCCATTCATCTACATTTTACAGCAGATATGGCACTGGCACAATTTTGCAGTACGCAAAGACCTATGGCTCAAAGGAAGTCTACCACCGGACAACCTCTGCTCTCCAAGTATCGAATACAGATGTAGATGGGAAGGGAAACCATTACAGTTTAAAACTCCATCGTTAATACAGTAATTGTAAGGCACAGATAAAAATAACATTTTTGCTTTCAGAATTCTAAGTCATAACATTAGGCAAGCATACATGTGGAAAACATTTTAATTCTTTGCTTCACAAGGTGAATAAATACTTCCTTAAAACATATATGATGAGAAAATAAATGGAAGCAGCTAAGAAAAGCATACTTAACGATAATTTTAACTTATACTTTAATATGGGACATGCATGATCTCAGACATTCTACACAGCCCACATTCTTGTAAACTTAAATGGCACACATTCAAAAACTACTAAGGAAATTGAGGGGTAATAACCACGCTGCGCTCAAAACTCCTGTCTATAGTTTGTGAACAAAGGTGTAAATTAAAGGTAGCTAATAAGCTAGCCTGACACCCTTCTGAGCGAGTGGCTAAAAGCCAATCAATATTTTGAGTTAATTCTCCCTAGATGCTCATTCAATTAAAAGTGTCAGTAATGCCTCATCTGACATGTTTGCAATTAAAGCCCACTATCTGATGGTGTAAAAACACAGAGGGATGAGAAACATCAACACCAACACACTCAAACAAACAGGCACTGCTCATATGTCTACTAATTACCACACCTGGTGTAAATTACAACCCACATACTTCTCGCAGCATGACACTGCTTTCCTCTTAGCTACATTCTCCATCATGTTTAATCTTGATTTACCTTTATTTAACTGCAAACTGATGCTAAACATGAAGGGGAAAAAACAGAAGTTAGCTGCCCTTTTCTTATGACTGTTGCAAATCTAGGGTGAACTAGCAAAATTATGAAGCTGCCCCCTTTCATTTTCGATTTTCAGTGCTGTTGCAGGAGTGTAACCAGGTGCCAAAACATAATGCAACTCCTTTCAGTTTATAAATGCTTATTGCAAAGGACATGATATTCTTTAAACCTATTTTACAGCAGATTACACAATCAACAGATGCTATATATAAAAATTTCCAAAAGTCTCGTGTGCAGAACCTAAGTGGCCATGTGTGAAAGTAGTTTCTTGATGAACAGTGCAATATCATCAAATAGTTTTTCTTCCTTTAAGAAGCATCAACTGTCTCCCAAATATAGATCATGTTAAATCACTCCATTACATACATAACTGTTTTGCAAATGTAAAAAAAGATGGTGAAAATGCAGCTGTTCATTTAGCACTGACAAAAGAATGACTTCCAGCTTGCAAATTGCTTTGTGACATCATCATACTTGCAAAGCGGCTTTATTTGCTTGTGCCTAGTTCATTAAGGGCTGCCAACATTCTCATCAGTGTTGTTTAGAAAAATAATATGGCATGATCATGGAATTCTCATTTGTAAACATACAAACTGAGAATACTTTGTCTTTATTTGGTAATCGAGTACTTGCACACACAAAAATGGATCCTTTACAGTTAATGGCTAAGGACTGACGTTGAAGTTAATGCAAAAAGAACGACCACGTTCGGAGGTGGTATACTGAATACCAGACACTTTAACAAAACCCACCAGTTAAAACACAATCCACCAGTTCTGAAGAAATTCCTGTTTCAGGAACAGAAGCACTAAACTGGTCGATTGTGTCAAGTGAAGTGTCCAGTATTCAGTATACTGCCTCAGAATGCAGTCGTTCTTTTTGTTTTGCAAGTTCTTTTCCATGTGGTTGCTAGGTTTTTGTTGAATTTAATGCAACAAGCTATAAACAGGATGCATCCTAATCATATGGGTTTGAATCCCATTCACATGCATTGCTACTTTGCCCAACTCTCTCAACCAGATTGCACCTCCTTAGATCAACTCCTGAAAGCATACTTCTGTAAATCTCACAAGAGTAATAAGTCACTATATAAATATATGCAATGGTTTCAAGAGATGGACATAAACAAAAGGGCAAGAAAGGAAAACCAGTTCACAGTTAAGGCAATGAAATAAGACAAAGGACTTGCAAAAAAAAAAAAACCCCATCACAACAAAATGTAAAATATAAAGAAAGACTTTGCTGCCCTAGTTGTTAGCAAAGATATTAATCATAAAGATGTCAGGTCAACAATGGCAAACACAGGTCATCTCTGAGTAAGTTTTGGCCCTATTACTCTTTATGGCACTAAAAAAAAAAAACAAATATAAAAATCACGTGGAGATAAAACATGCAGGTCAAAATTGCAGACAGACCAATGGTAGGGAAAAAAACTATTTTTCTCATTATAAAATTTTTAAAAACATCTATGGGTACAATGGAATCTGTCATTATGGTGTGACCTAATACCTTACTGTATATTCTAAAAACAGTGTTATAACACCTTTATTACCTAGAAATCAACTTAAAGATTACTTTTGACACCTTATTTTAGAGATACAAATTAAACCTATAGTTCCTTTGAGCTATTAAACCTTTATTAACCTCTGAGGTGTGTACACTAGTCACAGCAGTCACATTTACATGTGCTGTTCCCTCTGAAGTGTTAGTTGTATATCCTTATAAGTTTATGCAGCATATGTATTACATGCAGGTTTACAGATTTACACTGTCTCTGAAAATCAGTAAAGTATCATATATTTTTAATGCAATTCACCAACTCTGTTTTTGGTACTGGCCATAAATGGGTGTTAGGGAGTGTTTTCTCTGGTTGCCATCATCTGATCTCTATGCACAGACATCCTCTAAGTTAAAAAAAATACTGTGTCAAGTCAGTGCTTACTGTCTATATGTAGTATATTACTATCTTAATTCACGCTTCTCTAAATCATACTGTATTCTTTCTCATAATGTCATAATGATTTTCTTAATGTGCAGAGACTATGTGTTTTAGTGAATCTTCTGTACGAGGCTCCAATAAAATCAGGGATTTCCCTATTAGACGTTACTAATCAAAAATATGTAATCAAGTAGGCAACAACTAAATAAATAACTAATCTTGACAATCATGTTTCAGAACAGCACACTGCCCTAAGAAAGTTGTTTCATTTGAAACAGAAGCGATAATAAAATGGTAGTCCGAACAGTTTACATGGCTATAAAAACTAAAGGTTGTACTGCTCAAGGGGGAATCAGTTCAATTGGGAGCTAAGTTGCAGGGCAATCTGTGGCAGGAGAACATTTCAAATAAGCGACATCTGAACAAACATGATAGAATATGAATCAGCATATGCTTCTATACCAACATGAAGTCCTTTAACAAAGGAAAAAAAAAAAAATCTGGGAAATTTTGCCTCACCAACATTTCTGCAGTTAAGTTTTCTCCTGATACCACGGTATAAAGAAAAAATTATCAATTTCAACAATTGGCTACATTTCTGGTGTCAATCAAAGGGGATCCAGTGTCTGTACGCCTGGGATGACATGCTCGACAAGCCACGCTGCTTCGCTAGAGACGGCTTGCACTTGTCACCCTTAGGCTTTCGAATACTGGCCAAGGCTCTTGCCACCCCCATATTGCCTTTTTTAAGCAATGCTCAAAAGACAAACCCACCACTGTAAATAGCACAAGTAACAAAAAACTGAGGGTAATGCTACTCAATGCCAGAAGTCTAAACCTCAAAATGCACGCACTCGAGGCACTCCTCAGTATGGAGAAAATCAATATATGTGCAGTAACAGAAACCTGGTTTAAGGCTTCAGAGAGCACCTCAGCACTACCAAGCTACAACTCATACCAAACATTTTGGCCACAGAACCCGGACCGAAATACAAAAGGCGGGGGCATATCTATTCGGCGGGGGCACATCTATTCATCAAGGGTACCCACACCTCCAGGTTACTGGCACAGCACGATGCTTCAGAGATCGTTCACATGCAACTAACAACGGGCAAAATTGCAATTCAAATTGTAGCCTACTACAGATCACCCAACATGTCCCAGGACCCCCATTCCGCGTTTCTGGAAACACTGGGAAACATAAAGGTCCTACCAAACACCCTGATATTGGGTGATTTCAATTACCCAGAAATTAACTGGGAGAACTACTTAAGTACTAACTCCCTTGCCCAACATTTCCTAGAATTTATAAACTCAAACACCCTGAATCAACTGGTCAACACTCCCACCAGAGGTGACAACATATTGGACCTGGACATCACCAACATGGGCGACCGGTGTTCCACACCAGAGGTCAACTCCTCGCTGGTTAGATCTGACCATAAACAAATCACTTTGGATATCCACATTCCGCCGCCACCCCCAGACAAGGAAACCACAGTGAAAAACTTTTCAACAGCAAACTTCACATTACTTAAGACCAAGGTGGAAAGTTTCAAAGTCCCCATGCTAAAGGATAACGCTGTCCAAGCTGCAAAATCCTTTACTAATGCATTCTATGGGCACCTACAAGAATGCATGGATCGTGCTATCCCAAGCAAAAACAAGACTCACTCCTCCAAGAAAACCAGTCTGGTGGACCCCTGCCATAAACAAGCTATACAATAGGAGGAGGAAACTAGTACAAAAAAAGTAAAATCCCAAGAAGGGAAGACATCCCTGATCAGTATCAGCAAGAAACTACGATCCCTCATAAAATCATCCAAGGCGAGCTTCAAAAGAAAAATTGCCAAGGACTCCAAAGATAACCACAAGGCATTCTTTAGCTATGTCAAGAATCTAAGTGGCAATGCTCAGATCTGCTTGGAATTAGTGCAGAATGGCACAAAATACACTGAACCAACCGATATCCCCAACATCCTGGCAGACAGGTTCAGTGCAAACTTCACCCCCCTCTCACCCCCAAAAGGGCCCATAACCATACCAGAGGAATGTAGAGCCCATGAAATCACAGACACTCAGGTTAAAACAACCCTCTCCAAAGCCAAAAACACAGCATCAATGGGACCGGACGGTGTCCCAGGCTGTGTCCTACACAAGCTCAAAGATGAACTAACCCCTCACCTAAACACACTTTTCAAACTCAGCCTCTCCACAGGCTATGTACCCATAAAATGGCGCACAACAATGGTTATTCCGCTCCACAAAGGTGAAGCTACAACAGATCCCGGGAACTATCACGGTCTGCAAGGCTATGGAGCGCATCATCATGGAACTCATTAACAGAGACACTGGGAACCTCCAAACACTGGACATTACCCAGTTTGGCTTTGTTAAGGGCAGATCATACCTCATAAACCTGGTGGACTTCTTTGAGACAGTTACCAAGGCTATAGATGAGGGAAAGGTGGTACACACACAGCCTACCTAGACCTCACAAAGGCCTTCTACACCATTCCCTGTTCTGGTATTACAGACAAGCTCACCAGCCTGAACATAAACCCCTATGTCACAAGATGGGTTGCAAATTGGCTCATGGATAGAACCCACATGGTGAGAGTTGCGGGAGCTAGGTCCATCTCTAAACCGGTTACAAGTGGCGTTCCCCAGGGCTCAGTCCTAGGACCCCTCCTGTTTGGCATATACTTCTCAGAGGTACAGGCAAGCACAGGAGGACTATGGCTGACCAAGTTCACAGACAACTGTAAACTAGGGGCTATAATTGACTCTCCAGCTGACACAGACATCCTCCAAAAGGGTCTCACTGAGACGGATACCTGGTGTCAAAATCATGGCCTCAAGCTAAATGCCAAAAAGTGCATAGTCATCCCCTTTGGAAAAAAAGTACCCACAAACTATCACATAGATGGTAGACCCCTAAATATGGAAAACGTAATAAGGGATCTGGGGACCCAAGTAGATAGTAATCTCTCCTTTGATAATCACATTGCCAAAGTGGTTAGAAAATCCTTCTATGTGGCTCACCTAATCACAAAAGGATTCGCCATCCAGATCAAAAGAGGTCATTGTGCCCCTCTACTCATCACTCATCAGACCCATCATAGAGTACAATGCCCCATTTGGGATGTACCTTACAAGACACCTGCAACAGCTGGAAAGACCACAGAAGTACCTCACCAAGAGGATCACTGGCCTCAAACAGATGCCCTATGCAGCTCAACTGAAGAAACTACAGCTGTATTCAGTTGCATACTGCCTACGCAGAGGTGATCTTTGCCTGAGATACAAGGTCATGTCCAACCAAGAATTGATGGACATGCTCCACCTAAAGAAAACCTTATCCCCTCGAGCCACACGCTCTAGTGATCTAAACCTCACCACAACAATAAATACGAGTGCTGGAAGGATAGATTCCTGTCCCAGAGACTTCCCGTGCTTTGGAACAAGATTCCAATCTACATTAGGCAGAGCTACTCGCTAACACTCTTCAAGAGAAACCTTGACGAGTGGATGGGAAACAGAAAGTTTAGCCCAGGGATCACTTCAGTGGCTCTGCTGGACAGAGGCACAGGGAACTAATCTAAGGGGGTGGCAAAAGCCAACACATTCTGGCTAGGCTTATAAATGCCTTCGGGCAGATAGCCTAGTATTTACCTATGAACCTTGCTCTATCAACATGCACCACTTAATGATGGCTGGACTAAGTAGCTGTGTGTGTCAGCCCCACTCCAACACTACTGGATAGGTCTACGGATGTAGGTGAAAGAAGTAAATTTCACAAACAAAGAGAATTTGTGGGAACAACACATGCAGAATAATGTTAAGGAGGAGGAGTTCAGTTTAAGGGAAGGCAGAAACTAGGTAATTTAAATAATGCAGGACTGAATGAAAACTGTTAAAGAAAACATATGTACACCACATGACAATAGCAATGGAAACTATTACTATGCTTTATTTTCCTTTCTATTAATGCGTGTAAAGTCATATTGCCATTTAAAATGTGCTGAATTAATAAAGATGTTTAAAAAAATCTACAGTGACAGGTGGCAAAGAAGAGGGGAAGAAGGAACCTCAAAAATGTCTGAGGGAGTGTCCAAAGATTTAGAATGGTGGAGGTTATGCAGTATAAACCTAAGACTTGAAAAGTAAGCAATATTGTACAAAAAACGTGTCAAGACATCTTACAGAAGAATTTAGATAATGGAAGCTGAAACATCCACCTCCAGTCTTTCATTTATTCTGGTCTTGCATTATAAAATATATAGCAGGAAAATAAAAGGTAATTCCTGCACAAAGATCAATGGGAACCAGACACATTCATGTTCATTTCCTAGGCAACCATAACATACACCATAGCAAGTAAGGCAATTAAAAATATATGGAGAAGTGCAGTACCTGACAAACATATGATCTGGCCAGTGGAAGATGGCTGCCCTACCTACTGTGTGTTCAGTTGTGTAGTTAGTCCCTATGCAACTGCCTAGGGTTATTCAATTTGTTACCTATGGCAAGCAATGCAAGCTACTCCTGGAATAACTTTTAGGTTTTACAGCAGCAGCAAAAAAAGTAAGGATGATTTTCTTCCAAGATTAGTTGGCCAACTCCAACCTTGCCATCTTAACTACAGCTTAGGGGAGGGGTTCAGTCCTGAAAAACAGAGGACAAAATATAAATATTAGCAAGGTGATACTCATTCATTCATGCTCTGATATCCTGCTTATCTTATTCAGAGTTATGGGAAAGCCACACCCTTTCCTGGCAAGGCAGAGAACTAATTGTGGACAAGACACCAGTCCAGTACGAGATACAGAGAGACTCCAATGAGCAGTGTAAGAAGCTTTCCAAGTTCAGTATGAGGAAGGCATGAGGAGAACTTGACAAAATCTCACGTGATGGATACAGGGAAACATGCACACTATATACACAATACATCCCAGCCAGCAGCAGTAACCAATGCCCTGAAACTTCTACAGCTACAAGAGCTCAAACAGATTTTGATGTGGTAGGTCCATTCAGTAATTCTCAACAAATAAAAGTATCACAGGACATGATACTAAATTGCAGATTACTCCTAATACAACTTTCAGTAAAATTCAAAGTAGCTTCTTCCTCTCTTTCGGCTGTTCCCATTAGGACTCACCACAGCAGACTGTCTGTTTCCATTTCTTCCTGTCCTTTGCATCTTGCTCTATCACACCAACCATCTGCATGTCCTCTCTCACCGCATTCATAAACCTGATCTTCCGCCTTCCTCTTTTCCTCTTACCTGGCAGCTCCATCCTTAGCAATCTTTTCCCAATATACCTAGCATCCCTCCTCAGCACATGTCCAAACTAATGCAATCTCACCTCTCTTTCTCTCCAAACCGTCCAACCTGAGCTGACCCTCTAATATACGGATTCCTAATCCCATCCATACTCGTCATACCCAGTGCAAATCTTAAGATCTTTAATTTCTGCCACATCCAGTCCGTACTCCTGCCTTTTTGTCAGTGCCACCATCTCCAACCCATATAACATAGCTGGTCTCGCTACCCTCTTGTAGACCTTCCCTTTCACTCTTACTGGTACCCGTCTGTCACATATCACTCCTGACACTCTTCTCCACCCATTCCACCCTACTTGTACTCTCTCTTCTTCACTTCTCTTCCACACTCACCATTACTCTGAACTGTTGATCCCAAGCACTTAAACTCATCCACCTTCGCCATCTGTAATCCCTGCATCCTCACCATTCCTCTATTCTCACTCTCATTCACACACATATATTCCTGTCTTAGTCCTGCTGACCTTCACTCCTCTCCTCTCTAGAGCATATCTCCACCTCTCCAGGGTCTCCTCATCCTGGTCCCTACTCTCATTACAGATCAAAATGTCATCTGCAAACATCATAGTCCACGGGGCCTCCTGTTTGATCTCATCTGTCAACCTGTCCATCACCATTGCAAACAAGAAAGGGCTCAAAGCTGATCCCTGATGTAATCCCACCTCCACCTTAAATGCATCTGTCAATCCCACCGCAGACCTCACCACTGTCACACTACCCTCGTCCATATCCTGCACCACTCTTACATATTTCTCTGCCACTCCCAACTTCCTCATGCAATACCACAACTTCTCTCTAGGCACCCTGTCATATGCTTTCTCTAAGTCCACAAAAACACAATGCAAATCCTTCTGACTTTCTCTATATTTCTCCATCAATACTCTCAGAGCAAATATCGAACCTGTAGTACTCTTTCCTGGCATGAAACCATACTGCTGATCACTAATCATCACCTCCCTTCTTAACCTAGCTTCCACTACTCTTTCCAATTACTTCAAGCTGTGACTGATCAATTTTATCCCTCTGTAGTTACTACATTTCTGCACATCACCCTTACTCTTAAAAACAAGACCAAAACACTTTCTCCACTCCTCAGGCATACTCTGACTTTCCAAGATTTCATTAAACAATCTGGTTAAAAACTCCACTCAATCATACAACCCTCGCAGGTACGGCAGGTGCACAGGCCCAAGTCAAACCATATTCCAAAAACAACGGCCAGCACACATGAGTGTGGATAATAACTACAAATTTAATTAGAAGTACACCATAAGGGTAAAGTCAAACACATCACCCCACAATTAATAGTTCAGACCAGTTTCGGCGTGAAAAGACTTCCTCAGTGTAAATTTAGACTGAGGAAGGCTTTTCAGTCTGAAACCGGTCTGAACTATTAATTGTGGAGTAATGCGTTTGACTTTACCCTTATGGCATACGTCTAATTAAATTTGTATTTATTCTCCACACTCTTGCATGCTGGCCGTTGTTTTGGTATATAAAAATTCCACTGCCATTTCTCCTAAGCACCTCCAAGCTTCCACTGGTATATCATTTGGACCAACAGCCTTTCCATTCTTCATCCGCTTCATAACTGTCCTTACTTCCTCCTTGCTAATCTGTTTCACTTTCTGATTCACTATCCCCACATCATCCAACCTTCTCTCTTTCTCATTCTCTTCATTCATCAACCCTCAAAGTACTCCTTCCATCTGCTCAACACACTCTCCTCGCTTGTGAGTAAGTTTCCTTCACTATCCGTTATCACCCTTACCTTCTGCACATCTTTCCAAGCTTGGTCCCTCGGTCTAGCCAATCAGTACAGGTCTTTTTCTCCCTCTTTAGTGTCCAACCTTTCATACAAGTCTCCATGTGCCTTATCCTTAGCCTTCGCCACCTCTCTCTTTGACATGTGCCTCATCTCCTTATACACCTGTCTACTTTCTTCATCTCTCCGACGATCCCACTTCTTCACCAGCATCTTCCTCTGTATATTCTCCTGTACTTCCTCATTCCACCACCAGGTCTCCTTGTCCTCCTTCCTCTATCCACATGTCACACCAAGCACCTTCCTAGCTGTCTCCCTTACCAGCTCTGCTGTAGTTACCCAGCTATTTGGTAACTTTTCACTGTCCCCCACTGCCTTCCTTAATTCTTCCCTGAACTCCACCTCACAATCACTCTCTTTCAACTTCCAACATTTGATTCTTGGTACTGCTCTCACACTCCTCCTCTTGATCACCAACGTCATCCTACAGAACACCATTCTATGCTACCTAACTACACTTTCCCATCACCACTTTACAGTCTCCAGTCTCCTTCAGACTGGCCCTCCTGCACAGGATATAATCCACCTCTGTGCATCTTCCTCTACTCTTGTACGTCACCCTATGCTCCTCCCTCTTCTTAAAACCCAGCCACTGGGGATGCACAAGTCATTGCATTTCTTCATGCTAGTCTCAAGCCCGAATAAATGGGGAGGATTATGTCAGAAAGGGAAAACCTCTGCCAAATTACATAAGCGGACAACAATACACTAAAATTCAAAGTAGCTAAGCAATTGATTTCAGATACTGTTACAGACAAAAGGTCTCTCTCTCTCTCTTGTTTACTCTAGAATACAGTCCAAAAAGTGCTTCAGTACAATGGTACATGGAAGTACATCTAATCCAAATCAGGACTCAGCTTTGTGTGTGATGCTAGGCATTCTAGTAAAATGCAGCAATGCTCCTGAGCAACAAACTGGAAGAGCACTTTTATTCCGGAGATTGTCAAAGGAGATGCCAGAGAGGTTTAATGTGTGGATATGATAAAAAATAGGCAAGTTAGCATTTACTATATAACAAGGGCTTCATTTTAACTAACAGAGTCAAGAAAACATACCAAAAGGATCCTCAGATTATCGACAGGAAATGTTTACATAGTTGTGCAAAGCATGTACTATTTACACAGACATAAGAGAAGGAAAGATACTGCCAGTGTCCCTAAACAAGCTATGAAGCACTTGTTTTAATGGTCACAGTTTCATTAAAAATGGTGATTAACGTGCTAAACAAATTACAAAAACAGAAGGAAAGAAGTAACTATGACAACGCAAAAGAAGAATTCAGTCCTTTCAAAGCTTTGCAAAAAGTCAAATTGCCTGTCCAAGACTGGACTTCTACTTTTACTTGCTTGCATGCATAAATAAAGTCTGGGAATAGCCAGTACAAAATAAAAACAGATGCAATTGGTTCTAGTAGTGCAGAGGGATATTGTCCTAAATAAAGCCCAGGTGACCAGAGTTTGAATAACAGTTGAGGCAGCTGGTGGAGTTGGCAGGGGAGAATTGGCATGTCAATCCTTGGGGGCAATCGGGGTAGGGCAAAGCAGAACACAGAATACGGAGATCTCCTGACAAGAGGGAAGGAGATGCAAATCATGACCTAGGAGTAGTTCACCAAGCCACTGTTTGGTGGCAGCCTTAACTGTGGGTGTATAGAAGAATACACCCATATAGGGAGGACATTGTGGACCTCCACAGTAATGCTAATCACCTGTACACCTGCCCAGGGGTAGGGGGTGAGGGCCATAAGAACTATCCCCATAGCTGGGATGCCAGCAAGGGTGCATGGAATCCCTCTAGTTTCCCTGTCAGAAAGACTGTCTCTCCAGACACATCTAACCCTTATAATTACGGGTAGACCCCCACCACAAGGGAACTACTAGGCTTGAGTCCAGTAGGGAGAGATGTGATGGTCAGCAGACATGGGGCAAAACAACCTAGAAAAAAGAAAAAACACAGGGCCTGATCCCAAAAGGCTTGCTCTCAGTGTACATGACCATTTACAGTGAGACAGGAGAGTAGGTCTTTTGGAATCTGTCCCAGGTACACCAAAGTAAGGCACTTACACCGAAAGCACGTCTGAAATCAGGGCAGACCTAAACTAAGAACAAGTCTTTTGGAATCTGGCCCAAAATTCTGTGGAACTGTTTTTTTTTTTTTTTTTTTTTTTTTTGGGGGGGGGGTTCAGATAAAAGAATATAAGTGTACTGTTTAAGGCCATAAGTTTATACAAATCACATAAATTCTCCCAGTTCTGATGTGCACTTTTCATTCCTTGACTAAATGACAACGGCTCAGCACCTTTTCACTTTCTGTAATTGCAGAAGCACCCACTATTAAGAGTGACTGTAGCTACGTGCTGACAAGAATGACACTCTCAGCATCAGATGGCACATCGCAGGCATCATCCAGTTGCAGCAAGGGAAGAAGCACGGGCCTCTTTCACTCTTTCAATCACTATGTGAACACTATAAGAAGCAGGCACATGTGCTTGCATCTCAATGGCTGCCTAGAGATTTGAATGGTGATTTTATCAGAACCCCTGGGATTTGAAGTCATCACGTTTAAATGTCACAAGAACAGAAATGCAGTGTTTTGGTAAGTAATTCAAGTCTTATGCTGTATTTTTTGTGCAGGCCACATCCCAAGATTTTTACAAGGTGTGCATGCAAATAAACAGCTGCCGCCAATACTTACACATAAAATGAGTTACAGTATTATTACTGTATAAAAATAAAACAGCACATAAGTTCACTGAGTGCAGACTGCACATCTGGCAGCAGACAAAGTGAACAAAAGAAGTAGAATAATCAAGATTTAAAGCACTAAAGAGGAGTCTGAACAGAGTAGGAGAAAAAAAGCCTTTTTTTCATTTTCTGCAATCACATTTGCTCATCAACTAGCAGAGGTTTGCTTTTAGGAAAACAATGACAGCGGTCTTTTCCAATGTTCATAGTAAAGCAGATCTCTGCTGTTAGTCGTCAGCTTTACTCCAAGCCTGAGATGTTACTCACTGCAGTGCTCATACGGACAATCAGTACAGACTGTGAAATCACTCATTTGGAGGCAGCTGGGAAGTGGGTAAGGAAAAGATTACCTTTAACAGTGTTACCAACAATAAATCAGGTGTCTCACCAAATCACTTAAGCTCACTAGCACAGTTGTGGTATTTGTGCCACATTTGGCTGGAACCGTGCTGGAGTCTGTTAATATAACTCCGGTCTCCTAGGAGACCATATAAAATAAATTCACTACCATTCCACAGTACCAGCATCACTTCAAAATCTTCTACAGTCACAGAATCCCTCTTTTGACAACATATTCCAACAGAATAATACAAGAAGTATCACTCTTGCAGCCTTTCATAAAATACTGCATTCTGAGATGCCAAACAGTTGAATGCTTACATACATAAGCAGACCACAATGCAGGAACTTATTTCACATCAACAGTCCAAGCTGCAAAAGCACCAAATTTGTTTGCATAACAAAAAAGGTTTTATGAACATTTCTGCTGCTAATGGATATACATTACCCTATGTTTTGTGCTCTGTGGGAGAGAATGACTGTGCTTAATCGCTACTAACCCACAATGAATAGCCATGGTGTGGGTCCCAAGTTTTACTTGCTCCCAATCATGGTGAAGCCATGGGAGTGCATGGCAAGTTTCATTCCAAGGAGGGGGTCTGGCAATTAGTGCACAGGATCCCTGAGCTGCTAATGAGCTGCTTACTATAGTCAAGGACACAGTGTTTGACTGCTTCACTCCCATTTGTCTACTGTGTCACCTCTGAGCAATACACCTCACCAAACAGTGCTACCAGGTTGCTTGTGAATAGGGACAATTGCATCCAGTTAGATTACCTAGTTAACACATTAATAAAATCAGTTGTGAGTGACATGAACACAGCACATTCATTAAACACTCTTCATAACCTGGGTTAGATGAAAACGGTCAATATTCAGTAGCTACTATGCCTCTGATAAGTACAATGAACAACTTCACTGCACATTCATAAATGACTTATTATGTAACGCAACGTCCGTTTCCAGTCTCTTTGTAAAAATAAGGTAACTCGTCTCCAGTTAACCTCATCGGCATGAGTCGGTTATTATTTTGTCATAAGAATTAGTCACAGAGTGCAGCAAGTATGAACCACTTCAGCCAAAAAACTCCAATTCCTCATTAGTCAAAATGTACAGAGCATAAGCACTGCTTGCACAACGGTAAGCTGTATCGTACTCAACTCCAGCATCTCTTGCAATCCAAGAGGTACCAGTCACATGATGTTGCATATTACTGGTATTCTTTTATAATATAGAGTTGATTCTGTTGTTCATAAGCACCTGCAATGACAACAACAAACAGCAGCAGTTCTAAAATAATTAAAAAAAAAAAAAGAAAGAAACAGAAATGTTCCTGTTATATTATTTGAGCTATAAAGAGGGCCTTCCTAGAGTTCATATCACTCTGTCAGCCATTTCTTTGACTGTCAACACACAGAAAAAAAGTTTACAGACACACCTTTTTTTGTAATTATAGAAAACATTTTCTGGAGGGGCAAGACCAACACCCCCCCCCCCCCAAATTACATACACCTACTTCGAAGTCATACAAAAGTGGAGAAAAGGGAAACTCCACTTTTACTGAAAGATGTTTTGGCAGAATTTCTTCCATATATTTGCAATCAAAGAAACTGTCAATAGATTGGCTGCATGATGCATCCCACCTTCTTAAATGTATCCTGTCATTGGGTTTATCCTTCTCCAGAGTCAGTATTCTGCATCTATTTATTACAAGTTCCAAAGCTCAGGGTAAAAGGTGTGCCTGTGATAATGCACAACAATGTAACATATTGACAGCGTAAGCAGATTCATCCCTCAGGCCTGCCAAGTTTTCCAGGTGCCACAAGTAACAGCACACCTGGAAATCCACGGCAATAATGAAGACTTGTACTCAACTGCTAACAAGTAATATACAAGTAGTATACTTAAGCTGGGCACACCTTCCATCCATACAGAGACGGAAGAAGGGTAGCTCTGAACTAATGAGGAAGGCCCACCTTACAGATTAACTGTAGAGTATCCAAAGAGAATACAACCAAAAGTTTTCCCAAAGGTTCTTGACACTTCCTATATTATCCAATCAGATTTGGTGAAATACAGGAGAGAAGGGCCCTGGGCAGGAAACAATAAGAATCCAAGACCAAACTAGGCTGATTACCTTACTTTGGGTTCTATAACCTGACTGAAATGCAAGTGGTAGAACCAGCTGCATAGAAAAGATAGGAGAAATACATAAGGACCAACAAAACAGCACTTACTATGACATGCCTAACTACAAAGCCTGACTGCAAAGACCAAAACAGTTACCAAGAAATTAAGCCCTACAGACTCAAATGATTAATCCTAACAAAGGCAAACCTAAGGAGCATGTGATGCACATACTCAAAAGTGGAGCAGACTACACCGCAGCACAGGAAAACAAGGGGGAGGGCCACTGTCGAAGAAATTCCAATTCCCACACTCAAAACTGGGATTGGCGGCCTACAGGACTTACCAATCCATCCATTCGCATAACATCTGGACATGAACAACAGTCCAGCCAATCCCAAGCCATCTAACCTAAGAGGAGAACAGACCCTATCTGTTATCCCAAATCCCCCCCATGGAACCAAGACGAGGAGGATCTGCAGAGAAATGATGCCCAATTCCAAGAAGGACAAGGAAAAGAAATAGAAGAGGTCCCTATGGGGCTGTGGAGGGCAACCCTTTCTAGCATGACCTGGGAAACTGTAACACAGGTGCAGCTAATAGGGATGGAAACTTTTGGATGAACTTCCATATCACAAGGCCAATGCACCATATAACCGACAGGTATGCCTGATGAAAAAAGCTCAAGACCTTCAAGAAGACAGTTCACTGTGATGAGATGAAAAGCAGCCCTCACCAAGGGGCTGAGTCTCCATGCTGCTCTATCCAATCTTCATGCTGCTGTATCCAACAGACCAAAATAAACACCTGTCCCAGCATAAGGAGTGATGAGATCCAGAAAAAAGGAATTCCAAATATCCAAGACTCCTACATGAAGCTTGGCAAGAAAGATGCAGGTAGTTTCATCTCCACAGGGAACTATATCAACAGAAGGTTTACCAAAGGTTCTTGACTTCTCCTACATTACCCAACCAGATGCAGTGAAATCCAGAAGAGAAGGACCCTGGGTAGGAAGCAAGAAGAAGCCATGACCAAACTAGACCCAGAAGTGGAATCCCATAGCTATCAAGGCATAAAAGCAATCTGCTTCTACCTTATACACCCAGATGAGCAGAGAGTCATTAAATTACATCTGTGGATGGCAGGTGACATGAAACAACTTGAGAAGGAACTTCTATACAAGAGACAGTGCCTACAAAATCTCTCCTTCAGACCCACTGACCAATACAGGAAAGTGTCACAAACATCCTCATAACAGCTAAGGTTTGTCTGTATGGTGCCCCAATCCTCCTAAACCGGCACACCTCCCTCAGAGCAGACCACAGGGTAACCCCCAAAAAAGAAGGCCATAGGGTCTCATCATCAAAATAACAACACTGTTGATGTCCACATGTTAGAAGCTGAAGGCTCTCAGTAGGAAAGGTCAACTTCCACAGACATGAAGAGTGGCAGACAAAGACTTCCCACTCAGCTACAGGCAGCAAAGTAAAAAAAGCTTCACTCAGCTGGGGAAAGTAGGGTACTAATGATCAAGCCATTAAAATGCTCAAGGTCATTCACAGGAAGAGACATAAATGGAGCACTCATGCACTACCCCCAGTACACACAAACACACACCAAAGACATGCCCCCCAGGAGAGTGTCTGGATCTGTGTAATGAAGAAATGGCTCCAGGTTCAGTGGGCCACAACTAAAGTGTGAACCACTGCTACAACTGAAACACGGAATACCAAAATGAGAAGAAAAACCACTGATACTGCAAGTAAGCAAAAGGGGAACTGAAGGGAAGAAACCAAGAATTTGAGGTCATTCAGGGCACCTGGAGCTGAGACTGTCCACATATCAGGTTGAACGCCAGTTGGTGGAGAGTTTTCCTTTGCAAAACTTGCCACCAGGGAGCCTTTGTCTTCCACCTACAGCAGTAGATGAGTTTAGTCTCTCCATCTTCAAGGGCATAAAATGTGACTTCTCCCCCAAGAAATTTCACTTTGAAGCAGTCTGGATACAACAGTTACGATTTTAAATTCCCTCTTCTGCACAGTTTCACTGCATTACAAATAAACTGCTTTAACTTTTTCGTTTCAGCTGAATAATCATGATTACACAACACTCACATTTTCACCATCTTTACTTCTTTTCTAGGTACCTAGAATTTTGACAAAATTCTTTCTATAAGTTGAAAAGCATGGAAGTGAACCAAAGAAGTGTAGAAAACTTTGCCGAAAGTGACTATGGAAGAAAAGCTCTGTAGACTCTCCCAGTTGCGGTCTCTTTTCTCTGTGGACCAGTCAGTTCCACCAACATATCTTTCATGAAATTCACACAATTCACATATTCAGTCTTTTCAGCGATACCTGCAAAGCATAGATTTTTATACCTGCTTCTAACTTTTATGGCCACAATTTTAGCCTCTAAAAGTTCAAACATTGCTTACGAGGTGACTGTTCCATGTTTCACCTCCTTCAAATCCACCATCTGCTCCGAATGAGAGCTCAAGGCAGTATCCAATTTGTCCATTCTTTTACCAGACTTTCTTTTACCGATCTGAAATTACTGTCGCAAATTTCTGTACTTCCATGCTGCCCATTACTTATTTACATTAAAAAATTAACTCTCAGTGTTCCGATCTAAACAGTACTCCCTAGCCTGGGATTCAGCCTGACCTTATGGCAACTCCAAACTGCTAAAATTACCATTTTTTCCATCATAAAACAGAATTATTTAAAACCACACCACCATCAGAGCCTCGGAGATGAATTTATATTGACAGTTTCAATCTTACAATATTAAAATTACAGTTTTAATTTTTAAAGGAGTGGGAGTTCTGTTCAAACATTCCTCTTGTGTTATTTGCCCTGAAAGGAAGTCAATATCAGACATTTTCAATGAAACACTATAACATTAATTCAACACTCTGCATCAGTAGAAATCATGTTAACAGAACACTAGACCAGCTGAAAAAAAATGAAAGATACAAGGTGCAGCTTTACATCACATAAAATGCAAGTATAGCTACCTTCCTGTTTAAAGTCCTCACTGTAAAAGCAGCCATTTTTATTCCTTCTTGCTAACTCATACGCAACTAAAATAGTAACAACCTGTACGAGTCCCATAACTGCAAATAACGGACACAGATACTGTGCCACTGGCAGTACAATTCAGTTACTGCTTGGACACCTGCTCACATCTACTCGGGGGGTGGGGGTATATAAATATTAATAAATGTCAACTCTCAGTTGTTCTATACGAAAATGTCGAACTCCAACTTCCCCGAATGGCCAAATCACTGATTTCTTTCCAACGGAAAGAAATTGGTTGGCCAAACACCAACGCCACAGAAAAACAAACATATTTAAGTGGGGGGCTTCACCCCCCACACCTCCCAACGTGGGGGGCTGTGGTCCCCACACCTGCCCTAACTTAATATTCTAACTCCAAAACGGCACTACAGTCAAGGAAAGGGCAGGTGCAACAGAACGGCCAACCAATTTCTTTCCATTGGAAAGAAATCAGTGATTTGGCTGTTCAGGAAAGTTGTAGTTCGACATTTTTGTGTCGAACAACTGAGTCTTGACACTTTAAGATGTCGATCTCATGATATAGACCCAAGACTGCTGAGGCACTGGTCCAATGGGAATGGAGCCTATTAGTAAGTTCCTTGAAGAGGCATGTCATACTTCTCACATGGATCCATTGTATAATGATCTTCTTAACCACAGCACCATGGCTCAAAGTAAAGCCATTCTCTGTGAGAACATCAGTATCTCTCAGGTCCTCTCTCTTCCTCTGGCACTTGCTTCACTAGCATGGATGGCCTGTAGCATCAAAGGGTTAAATTAGGCAAATGTGGCACTGAGGAGAGCAAAGGCTTACAAAGGGTCAGACTACTGCTATAAAAGTCTAAAACCAGCCAGTTTGTAAATTATTACAACCCCCCAGAAATTATGATTTTTTTTTTCTTTTTATCTTATTTGTAATGACCAGTCATCATGGTTCCATTTAATTGAACCCTTTTCACGTCTGGCTTAACACTGCATAACCCAGCATAGAAAGAACAGTTTAACAAGATAGGAACATTCTGGTTAGATTCAAATTATCATTTACAGCTCTTTGTTGTGACCTGGTATGCAAAAATGCCAGGATGACAGAAAATATTGTCTATTTTGCAGTGTACAGAAAAACTGCAAGTGGCCAGATGACAAAATGACACTGCCTTCTTAATTTCTGTTTTATTGTTTTTACATCTCATGACATATGATGCTATTGCAAAAATGCACTGTAAAGCAGCTAATAAACTCACAAAATCTAAAAGAGAGAGAACTAAGTCTTTAGGGTGTATCAGGAAAGGCTGCACAAATGCAGAATAGCAGCCAGCCTGTTGACAAAAATGTAGGATGCTCAAGTGTACCCCTGGTAACAAAAGTTTATGACTACATCTCTGCAACTGGAGGATTAGCTGAGTAGGACTTCAGCAGAAACATGAGGCTTGCTGTCCTTCCTGGTGAAAGAAAGGGGCATTATCAAGATATGATTCCACGTGAGAGGCAGGGGCCACTGAGTGACCAATCACAAGTTGTGGCATGTGTCCTCAGGAATACAGAGTACAGTTAGATACACATTCTCCCATAATGGCACTGCATGGTACAGCAAAAAATAGGAAAGGATAGAGGGCTAGAACTGTATTACAGTGAACACATCATCCAGGCAAGTAGCACCTCCTCTTCACCAATGAACTGCAAAGACTTCAGCCACAGATGATGCATTCAGGGTACCATACAATGTGCTAGTGAAGGGCATGTCCTCAGGACAGCCACCGATTCTGCAACAGGGACAAGTAAGGAGATGTGTGGGCTCAAGGTTGCAAACCTCAGGGGGTCCAGAGGAAGACAGTATGGGAAAAGGTCTGAAGACCGAATAGGCCATTCCCCCAAAGGGTGTTAATGTATGTGTAAATGACAAACCTTCAAATGGGCAGGCAGTAGGAAAATGAACTACTGGAAAATTAGGATTTAATCTAAAAGGCTCTGCAATTTTATTTCTATACTATCTGTATTGTTAACAAAGCAGGACTGCTTAACATTGTCTGTACAGAGTAAAAGTCTGTATAAAGACAGCAATTTTTGCACTTGTGCAATATACCCCGTCATGTATTCAACTTTGATTTGGCCAGCTTGCTACAAAGTGGATTAATTTACTCAAAAGTAAAATTAGAACCCGTCAGTTATGCAATGTGCATTAGTACTACAGGATTTGCTTTCTGAACATACGGTATACTTGTGAGAAAGTAAAGCCATCTGGTTCCTCCTGCCAACTATTCCTGGCCAAAGATGTCAAGTAAAGGCAACATATGTACTACTGTATTAGCCTTCACATCTGTATATATTAACATTTCTGACAGAAATATATACCTTTACATTCCTGAAGGTACATGTTCATATTATGTCTGGCAAGTATTCAGTAAAACTCAAAGAGTTGATTGCTGGCTTCACATATTGATTTATCCCCAATTAATCAGCTTTATGAATGTTACCATGAACTGAAATTATACCGTCAGGTGCTCAGTCTGGCATAGCAACAAAACATAAGTGTTGTACTGACTGAGGAAGCAATATTCTGCATTTCTGCAAAATAATTTAAATATATATAATCCCCAAACATTACGTATCTAAGCATTAGGGAACACCTATGTACCTTCTGTATACTATCAGTTTAGCTTAGAAGGTTAGAGCTATGAACCGTTAAGTTTCATCATGTAGTCTTAAGTGCAACTCCCTTAGTTTATGGTTGGAAGTTGCGTGACCCTGAGCTGTAACTAGTTGCTCAGCATAATGCATCCGAGATTATCCAAGTGCAACTAACTCTGGGCAAGACTGCAATCCAAATTGTAGCTTGCTACAGATCCAGGATTCCCACTCCTCATTTCTTAATACACTGGAAAATATTAGGGTACAACCTAACACCCTAATAATGGGTGATTTCAACTACCCTACCATTAACTGGGAAAACTACTCATGTACCAACTCTTGTGCTCAATGTTTTCTGGAATTCATAAATTCCAATGCCATGGATCAACTTATACACACCCCCACCAGGGGCAGCAATATCCTAGACCTGGTTATTACCAACATGGGCAACCGGTGCTCCACACCAGAGGTCAATTCCTCATTGGTCAGATCCGACCATAAGCAAATCACCCTAGACATCCACATCCTTCCCCCACCCCCCATTAGGGAAACCACAGTAAAAAATTTCTCCAAAGCCAACTTCACGCTTCTTAAGACAAAAGTGGCAAACTTCACGACACCCATGCTGATGGACAACAGAGGTATGACTGCTGAATCCTACACAAATGCACTTTATAAGCACTTACATGAGTGTATGGATCATGCAATCCCTAACAGAACCAAGATGCTATCCTCCAAAAAAAGGAAGCCAATCTGGTGGTCCCCTGCCATAAACAAACTCTACAACAGAAGAAAGAAACTGTTGCAAAAAAGAGTAAAATCCCATGATTGGAGAAACTCCCTGGTTAGCTTCAGTAAGAAGTTGAGATCCCTCATAAAATCCTCCAAAGCTAGTTATGAAAACAAAATCACCACTGACTCTAAAGACAACCACAATGCATTCTATAGCTATGTCAAGAATCTCAATGGCAACACTCAGATCTGCTCTGAGTTACAGCACAATGGCACTAAATATACAGAACCAACGGATATTGCCAACATCCTGGCAGATAGGTTCAGTGCTAACTTTACCCCTCTGTCATCCCCTAAAGGGCCCATCTCTATACCAGAATAATTCAAGTTCCTGTAATCACGGCTGCACAGGTAAAATACACACTATCCAAAGCCAAGAACACAGCATCCATGGGACCTGACGACATCCCAGGCTGTGTTCTACATGAACTACAGAACGAACTGGCACCCCACCTAAGTACCATGTTCAATCATAGCCTCACCTCAGGCTATGTGCCTATTGAATGGCGCACAGCGACAGTTATCCCACTCCACAAAGGGGGAGCCACCACAGACCTGGAAACTACCGCCCCATTAGCCTAACAAGCCTGGTCTGCAAGGCTATGGAGCGTATCATCATGGAACTTATAAACAATGACATTGGTAATCTCCAAACTCAGGACCCCACCCAGTTCGGGTTTGTAAAAGGCAGATCATGTCTCCTAAACCTGATAGACTTCTTTGAAGCAGTCACTAAAGCTGCACATGAGGGTAAGGTGGTTCACACAGCCTATCTAGATCTCGCCAAGGCTTTTGACACCATCCCCCACTCTGGAATTATAGATAAACTCACTAAACTAGGTATAAATCCCTATGTCACAAGATGGGTTGCCAACTGGCTCACTGACAGAACCCACACTGTGAAAGTAGCAGACTCCAAATCCAGCTTCAGACCAGTGACAAGTGGAGTATACCACAGGGTTCAGTCCTGGGTCCTCTCCTGTTTGGTATCTACTTCTCTGAAGTACAGGCCAACAGAGAAGGTCTTTAGCTAATGAAGTTCGCAGATGACTGCAAACTAGGAGCCATAATCAAAACTCCAAAAGATGTAGACATCCTACAAAAGGGCCTTGCTGAGACAGATGCCTGGTGTCAAAGCCATGGCCTCAAGCTCAATGCCAAAAAGTGCATTGTCATTCCTTTTGGTAAAAACTCAGTACCCATGAACTACCACATAGGTGGTAGTCTACTTAACACCGAAAGTGTGATAAGAGACCTTGGGACACAGGTGGACAGTAGTCTCTCCTTTGATAATCACATCACCACAGTAGTCAAGAAATCCTTCTATGTGGCACATCTCATCACAAAAGGTTTCTCATCCAGGAAAAAAGAGGTCATTGTTCCCCTCTACTCGTCACTCATTAGACCCATTATAGAGTACAATGCCCCTTTTGGTATGTACCTCACAAGACATCTACAACAACTGGAAAGGCCACAGAAATACCTCACAAAGAGGATTACCGGCCTCAAACAGATGCCCTATGCAGACCGTCTCAAAAAACTGCAGCTTTACTCCGTTGTATATCGCCTATTCAGAGGCGATCTCTGCCTAACACACAAAGCTATGTCAAACCCAGAGCGTTTAGACATGCTCCACTTAAAGAAATCCCAATCCCTATGAGCTACATCCTCTAGGGACCTAAACCTCGTCACCACAATAAACGGAACATGCTGGAGGGATAGATTCCTGTCCCAGAGACTTCCCATACTCTGGAACAAACTACCTATCTATATCAAACAAAGCTCCTCATTAGCACTGTTTAAGAAAAATCTTGATGATTGGATGGGAGATGGGAAATTCACCCAGGGGATCACTTCTGTGGCTCTGCGCAACAGTGGCACAGGAAAATAATTTTCTTGGGTGGTGAAAGCCAGGGTACCTTTGGCTAGGCTTATATAGGCCCTAGGGCCAATAGCCTAGTACCTACCTATGAACCTATGAAAAGGGACATCTATGCCCAGTGGGCTTACCTGGTTCATGAAAAGATGAAATAAAAAAATGCACTATTGAGAATAATTTGGCATGTAAAAACATGTAACATTTTCTTAACTACAAATCTTGTTTAAAAAACAAGAAATAGTTTGTACTTCTGGAATAAAGAACCCATGCAAAGATGCACTCTCTCTGCACGTGGAAGTTTACTTACTACTACTATGTAATGTTGCAAAAGTACAGGTACAAAACCCTCGTGAAGAGTAAAGTGTACACGGAAATAGTTTATATATAACTGCAGGTGTTCATATATATATATATATATATATATATATATATATATATACTCACACACACACACACACACATATATATATATATATATATATATATGTGTGTGTGTGTGTGTGTGGGTGTGTGTGGGTGTGGTTGTGTGTGTGTGTATGTATGTGTGTATATATATATATATATATATATATATATATATATATATATATATATATATATATATATAGATGTATATATATATCTCAATATTTTATTATACACACACACACATGTAACATACAAGTACATATATACATATATGTGTGCTTATGTATAAAGGCGCACACACATGAAAACATGCAAAAGCCAAGACAACCCTAACATAAGGTATTTTTAACGCAGAAAAAATGTCAAATTTATTAGCAAAGCAGTAAAAGCAGTCTCTGGGATGCTTAATATAAGAATGAAAACTAAACTAGAATCCTCTACCATCAGCTTCATTATCTTATGAAAGGCATAATATTTTCCCTTCTTTTCATGGTCAAAAGATACAAAATTGACTAATGCACTCAAATAATATTAAGACTTAAAAAAATGTGCAAGGGGAACAATATCAATTATTTAGCTCTGAAGCCTGAAACAAGAGAGAATTCTCTCACGTGGCAGCAAAGGCGTTACCAAAAAGTATGGCTGTTTTATACAGATTTTTCCTATTTATTGTAGCCCGACTCCTAGCAGTTCACAGCAGACCTGTCTGTTCAGTTTGTTCCCATGTAAATACTCTGACATTCTCAGCAGTTGCAGCTTGTGCTGCAGTCATATTTTCTTGTGCCTACAGCCCTGCACATGACGGCAAGTGCACTGTAGCTGACCTCAAGGAATGGCTGATGCATCTTTTGGAAAAGCTGCCTTTATCTAGCCAGAATAAGACAGAAGTGAGCTCGTTTTCATCCGGCTCTTACTAGAGACACTAACATAAATAATTAAGTGCAGAGTTCAATATATAAACAATAATAAAACTGCAGTCACTGATAATGGCATGGATTTTCTAGTGTGTTTTGCAATTCATTAGGATCTGAATGCTGCAAGAAGAAAAAGTGGCTGGTCAACCTAATATTAGAACACGGCAAAAGAGAAAAAAAAAAGACTGCTTAAAGGAAATCATTTACCAGACAATCAGACAACAGCAAAATCCCTTGAAGTATAAAATCAGGCAGAGATAGTGAGGCCTGTGGCTACTACAACTGAGCTACCTGATGGAGTAGCTACCCACTAAGGACATCATCTAAGAAATGCTATGGTTACCAGCTTAGGGCAAGAGATAGTAGATGCTGTAGTTTTTAGGTTAAGGCAAACAGCAGACTTCACTCTTAAAAATAAGTCAGGAATGCGCCGATCGCAGTAGTTGTCAGCATAGTACCATATTCTGGGTATGTTGTAGCAGATGAACATAAGGATGTCAAGCTTACTTAACATAACAGCAGCCTTGTGGGCATCCAATGACCAGCTATAATTTCAGTGCTCTTGCAGTCCCCAGTCCATCACACAGTATCTACAGTACAGTAATATGTACCCTTCAAAAACAGGAAGGTACAGTTCCCAATAAGCTGTCCAAAGAATTATCTCCTTCTTATGCATTTACTGTTTAGAAAAAAAATGTTTCATAATCTTTCAGCATACATTTTTAAGTAGGATTACCTCTTGGCATATTTCATCTCCTTTCTTCTACGTTTTTTTTAAATCAGTCCCTTGATTCACTTTCCTTGGTTATATCAGTCACTTTGTTCTACTTACTACCCTCTATACCACTGGAAATTATTCAGCACATTCTATACTATTTGACTCAAAACTAGGTTATTTACATTCTTGACTACCATGCATTTACTGCTGCACATAAATAATACCCATACACTCCTGATATGGACTCTAATAGAGTTAAAATGGCATTGTTTCAATGGTGAATGTACATTTTTCTCTTTTTACGTTTGCACTGTTAAAATCTATTTGCCTAAATGGTTGCACTTATTGCATCCCAATGAATTATGTCCTTAATATATTTAACAATAAAGCAATAACCAATGACATGGTGTGGTATACTGAAGATTTACCCACGGTTGGTGTGGTTTAATCACGAGGGTGAAGCCAGAATGATCAAACAAAGGCAACCGTGGGTAAATCTTCAATACACCACAACCATGGAGTTGGTTATTGCTATTATACAATGACATTATTTAAGAAAAAAAAGTACTTGCTTTTCTTAAATAATGTCTTTGTATAACGGCAGATTACTGTTCTTCCGCCGGTTGTGGTATACTGCTTCTTTATTTTGATGTACTGCACATGCGTATGGGATTTGCGTTCCCACACATACCCAGTACATCAATGCTTTGAAACACGAGCAACAGAGGAAAAAAAGTCTCCGTTGCTCCGTTTTCTCTCTCTTTTCTTTTTTAATTGTAAAAAAAAAAAAAAAAAAAAGTTTTGGGGCATTTTGTACCAATGGAAAAAAGTCTGGGCGACCGGACCTTTTTCCGTTGGTATACTGTGGGATTTACAATGGGCACGCTGGTTGGGCTGGCCAATCAGCGTGCATGTTTTAGAATATTAATGGGGGGGGGGGGGTCATTGTATAACATGTGTTAACAACTACATTCTAGAGTTTTCTCCTCAGGTCATTGTAAAAGGGATTCATCCTAGCTGGACTATCCTGGTCAAAAAAAGTACAGTTGTGTACCTACCATAAATGTAGATGTTCGAGTGTATTCACTGTTGCAGTCATTGCAATTGGGTTATCCTGCTGGCAGGCTACCCGCAGTCGGCCAGAGTTCCAAAGTCTAGGTCCCGCGTCGGTTGCTGTCGCCTCCTCCCTGACGTCAGTGTTAGGATTAGTAGAGGCTATCAGGCCCTGCAGAACTGCAGTGGCAAAGCCTGCCCTGGATGCAGCTGACACCATTTTCTTCAGTTTTTCTTGCCCCAGATGTCAGGTGCCCCTAAAAGTGTAGGCTACATTATGCCAATAAGCATGCATACACAAAAAACAACTTTTCCTTCATCTACAAGCAAATACACCACATAGGTTGTATAGAATAGAGAAGTACAGATAAGTCCCAGCAAGGAAAAGGGGGGTGGTGGGTGGGTAACCTGGACTGCAACAGTGAATACACTTGAACATCTACATTTATGGTAGGTACACAACTGTACTATGTTCATCGTGTTTCACTGTTGCAGTCATTACAATTGGGTTGAATCCCAAAGCTAAGGTTGGGAGGTTGGCTAAACAGGATTAGTAGAGGCTATCAGGCCCTGCAGAACTGCAGTGGCAAAGCCTGCCCTGGATTTAGAGTAGAGAGGTAAGTGATAGTGCTTTGTAAACATATGCACTGAACTCCAAGTTGCAGCCTCTAAGATGTCTTTGGTTGGTACTCCTCTGAGGAAGGCTGCTGAAGTGGCTACTGCTCTGGACACACACACATATATATATATATATATATATATATATAAATATGTGTGTGTGTGGGTATGTGTGTATATATATATATATATATATATGTATATATATATATATATATATATATATACATATATATATATATATATATACATATATATATATATATATATACATATATATATATATATATATATATATATACATATATATATATATATATATATATATATATATATATACATATATATATATCTCAATATTTTATTATACACACACACGTAACATTACAAGTACATATATGTGTGCTCATGTATAAAGGGGCACACACATGAAAACATGCAAAAGCCAAGACAACCCTAACATAAGGTATTTTTAACGTAGAAAAAATGTCAAATTTATTAGCAAAGCAGTAAAAGCAGTCTCTGGGATGCTTAATATAAGAATGAAAAATAAACTAGAATCCTCTACCATCAGCTTCATTATCTGTTGAAAGGCATAATATTTTCCCTTCTTTTCATGGTCAAAAGATACAAAATTGACTAATGCACTCAAATAATATTAAGACTTAAAAAAATGTGCAAGGGGAACAAAATCAATTATTTAGCTCTGAAGCCTGAAACAAGAGAGAATTCTCTCACGTGGCAGCAAAGGCGTTACCAAAAAGTACGTCTGTTTTATACAGATTGTTCCTATTTATTGTAGCCCGACTCCTAGCAGTTCACAGCAGACCTGTCTGTTCAGTTTGTTCCCATGTAAATACTCTGACATTCTCAGCAGTTGCAGCTTGTGCTGCAGTCATATTTTCTTGTGCCTACAGCCCTGCGCATGACGGCAAGTGCACTGTAGCTGACCTCAAAGAATGGCTGATGCATCTTTGGAAAAGCTGCCTTTATCTAGCTAGAATAAGACAGAAGTGAGCTCGTTTTCATCCAGCTCTTACTAGAGACACTAACATAAATAATTAAGTGCAGAGTTCAATATATAAACAATAATAAAACTGCAGTCACTGATAATGGCATGGATTTTCTAGTGTGTTTTGCAATTCATTAGGATCTGAATGCTGCAAGAGGAAAAAGTGGCTGGTCAACCTAATATTAGAACACGGCAAAAGAGAAAAAAAAAGACTGCTTAAAGGAAATCATTTACCAGACAATCAAGCAACAGCAATATTCCTTGAAGTATAAAATCAGGCAGAGATAGTGAGGCCTGTGGCTACTACAACTGAGCTACCAGATGGAGTAGCTACCCACTAAGGACATCATCTAAGAAATGCTATGGTTACCAGCTTAGGGCAAGAGATAGTAGATGCTGTAGTTTTTAGGTTAAGGCAAACAGCAGACTTCACTCTTAAAAATAAGTCAGGAATGTGCCGATCGCAGTAGTTGCCAGCATAGTACCATATTCTGGGTATGTTGTAGCAGATGAACATAAGGATGTCAAGCTTACTTAACATAACAGCAGCCTTGTGGACATCCACTTACCCGCTATAATTTCAGTGCTCTTGCAGTCCCCAGTCCATCACACAGTATCTACAGTACAGTAATGTGTACCCTTCAAAAACAGGAAGGTACAGTTCACAATAAGCTGTCCAAAGAATTATCTCCTTCTTATGTATTTACTGTTTAGAAAAAAAATGTTTCATAATCTTTCAGCATACATTTTTAAGTAGGATTACCTGTTGGCATATTTCATCTCCTTTCTTCTATGTTTTTTTAAATCAGTCCCTTGATTCACTTTCCTTGGTTATATCAGCCACTTTGTTCTACTTACTACCCTCTATACCATTGCAAATTATTCAGCACATTCTATACTACTTAACTCAAAACTAGGTTATTTACATTCTTGACTACCATGCATTTACTGCTGCACATAAATAATACCCATACACTCCTGATATGGACTCTAATAGAGTTAAAATGGCATTGTTTCAATGGTGAATGTACATTTTTCTCTTTTCACGTTTGCACTGTTAAACTCTATTTGCTTAAATGGTTGCACTTATTGCATCCCAATGAATTATGTCCTTAATATATTTAACAATAAAGCAATAACCAATGACATGGTGTGGTATACTGAAGATTTACCCACGGTTGGTGTGGTTTAATCACGAGGGTGATGCCAGAGTGATTAAACAAAGGCAACCGTGGGTAAATCTTCAATACACCACAACCATGGAGTTGGTTATTGCTATTATACAATGACATTATTTAAGAAAAAAAGTACTTACTTTTCTTAAATAATGTCTTCGTTAATGGCACATTACTGTTCTTCCGCCGGTTGTGGTATACTGCTTCTTTATTTTGATGTACTGCACATGCGTATGGGATTTGCGGGAGCAATGGAGGAAAAAAAGTATCCGTTGCTCCGTTTTCTCTCTCTTTTCTTTTTTAATTGTTAAAAAAAAAAAAAAAAAAAAAAAAAAAAGGTTTTGGGGCATTTTGTACCAATGGAAAATGGACCTATTTCCGTTGGCATATTGTAGGATTTACAATGGGCACGCTGGTTGGGCTGGCCAATCAGCGTGCATGTTTTAGAATATTAATGGGGGGGTCATTGTATAATATGTGTTAACAACTACATTCTAGAGTTTTCTGCTCAGGTCATTGTAAAAGGAATTCATCCTAGCTGGACTATCCTGTTCAAAAAAAGTACAGTTGTGTACCTACCATAAATGTAGATGTTCGAGTGTATTCACTGTTGCAGTCATTACAATTGGGTTATCCTGCTGGCAGGCTACCCACAGTTGGCCAGAGTTCCAAAGTCTAGGTCCGGCGTCGGTTGCTGTCGCCTCCTCCCTGACGGCAGTGCGCCAGGGGTATAAAAGATGCAGCCGACACCATTTTCTTCAGTTTTTCTTGCCCCAGATGTCAGGTGCCCCTAAAAGTGTAGGCTACATTATGCCAATAAGCATGCATACACAAAAAAACAACTTTTCCTTCATCTACAAGCAAATACACCACATAGGTTGTATAGAATAGAGAAGTACAGATAAGTCCCAGCAAGGAAAAGGGAGGTGGTGGGTGGGTAACCTGGACTGCAACAGTGAATATACTCGAACATCTACATTTATGGTAGGTACACAACTGTACTATGTTCATCGTGTTTCACTGTTGCAGTCATTACAATTGGGTTGAATCCCAAAGCTAAGGTTGGGAGGTTGGCTAAATAGGATTAGTAGAGGCCATCAGGCCCTGCAGAACTGCAGTGGCAAAGCCTGCCCTGGATTTAGAGTAGAGAGGTAAGTGATAGTGCTTTGTAAACGTATGCACTGAACTCCAAGTTGCAGTCTCTAAGATGTCTTTGGTTGGTACTCCTCTGAGGAAGGCTGCTGAAGTGGCTGCTGCTCTGGTTGAATGTGGCCTAATGCCCCTTAGGCACTGATTTGCCATGCTGTGAATAGCAGAAACAAATGCAGTGGCCTATCCACTTTGAAATAGTCTGTTTTGAGATAGGCTTTCCTTGTGATCCTGCAGCATATGCCACTAGAAGTTGTTCGGTCTTTCTGAAAGCTTTGGTTCTGTCCAAGTAGAAGGGTAGCTGCCTGTGAATGTCCAAAGAATGCAGAAGTCTCTCACCCTTATTCTGTGGGTTTGGTAAAAGGTAGGCAAATGAATTGTTTGGTTAAGGGCCACACTGGACACTACCTTAGGCATAAATGTAGGGTTTGTCCTTAGATAAACCCTGTCAGGAAGGAAAATGATAAAAAGGTTCCACAGCCATGAGTGCCTGTAACTCTGAGACTCGTCTAGCGGAGGTTATTGCTAGGAGCAGAGCTGTTTTCCAGGATAATAATTTTATATCAGCTGCAGAGATGGCTCAAACGAAGGCAGTGTGAGTTTTTCCAAGACATAATTGAGGTCCCAAGCAGGTATTGGTGCTCTCCTTGGAAGTCTTATGTTTTTGGCCCCTCTGAGGTACTGCCTTAGCAATGGATGAGAAAAATAGGTGGTTCTGTATTGTAATGAGCTGAAATGGCAGAGGCATGAAATTTAATTGATGAAAAGGAAAGGCCTTTATCCAGCATCTCAGTTAAGTATTGTAAAATCTGAGGAATATTTGGAACAGCCGTGTCAATACCTAGTGCCTGGTTCCAAGCACAGAATTTAGCTTTGTCCTCCATTTTCTTTAACACCAAACAAGGTATCATGTTGTAATGGAGCATCTAACAGCTTTGCTTTAACATGATCGGACAGATTCTGTTCTTTTTGGCTCCTAATGACAGAACCTGTAACTGCGGCCCTGCAGGAGGCCTCTAGAGAATCAAAACCACATTGCAAAGTATGCTTTCCCACTTATTCAGCTGCATGCAATAAATCCTGCATTTCTTTGTTTTCTGCGCATTCTGAATTTGTTAATATTTTCTGTTTAAGCTGTGACATAAGATATTGCTGATATTTAAGCATATGAAACTGACAATTTAAAGCTCTTACAGCCAAGGTAGCAGAAGTATTAATCTTTTTCCCCCATCTGTCCAGGGCCCTTGAATCCCTATCAGAGGGGATAGGGTTTTTTGCAGTGGAAGCCTTGACCCCCTTGCGACCCTGAGAAATAGTTTCTGGGCCAGCAGCAGGGTTTTTGTAAAGAAATTTATGAGAATCAGGAATCCTGTAGTATCTGTCTGGCTTAACAGGAGCTGGTGGTAAAGAGTCAGGAGGCAGACCGGACTCTGAAAATACATCATCTACAATATCTAAAACAGGAGGAATAGCAAGGGGCCTGTGCTGGGGTAATAAAAGGAAGTATCTCAGCCTTTTCTTGGATTCTGAGTAATCTTGGCTCTCCCAATGGAAATTCTCCCTCATAGTATGCAGAGTCTCCCCAATGGAAATGCTCCCTCATAGTATGCAGGGTCTCCCCAAAAGAATAATCCTTAGGAGGTGAGGCTGAAGGGATAGATTCTTCAGCATCAAAATCCTCATACGGAGGAAGGGAATATTCCTGTTCAGAAGAGGAATCAGAAGAAATGGAAACCTGATCTGAAGATTCATATTCTATCTCTTGCCTAGGCCTTTTATCAAGAGGGGGATGGGAACCCCTGATCAAAGTAATCAGGTCTTAGGCCATTTTAAGCATTTGTTTTTTAGGCATGGAGGCCTGTCCAGGAGAATGCTGTACTTATTTCTTTGTCTTTAGAGCTGCTTTAGTCTTTGCCTTTGAAGCTGAAGATGACTTTACATATAACTGTGTAGGCCTGAAAACACCCTCAGAAGCCGATGCCTGCTCAGCAGCTCCAGACCCATCTGAGGGAATAGTTTCTGAGTGTCCAATACCTTGAGTTTCCAGTGGCCTAGTCGGCTCCACGTGGGAATCAGAAGCGGCCTGTGGCTCTGAGGTAGCGGGCGTCAGGGGCTGCAAAAGCGCCTCACTGAGAACTGGCGACAGGCCTAACGGAAGCCTCGTTGTCAGTTTTGGACCTTGGATGCCTGTCCTTTTCTTTTTCTTTGTGCTTTTTATAAACTCCAGTAATCGGTTGTTCCGACGGCATTATATAATTGAATCTTCTACCAAAGTAATGAAATGCAAAATCGTACTGACACTTAATAGTGCGTAGGTTAAATCTAGCACAAAACCGACAACTAGCAACGTCATGGTCAGGGCCTAGGGAAGGAATACAGTAAGAATGAAAATCCTTATGAGGTATTTGTTTCCCACAAGAAATACAATTATTAACTTTTTCTGACATCGGTCTGGAGCAAGAAAAAAGTTTCCCCAATGGGGTACTTAGCTTTAATGAAGACTTCAGATCTGAAATTTGAATTTGAAAATCTCAGGAGTCGTCCGACCGGCACTTGCGAACTGCTTTTGCTTCAGGCACCATGCGGCAAGAAAGACTGAAGAAAATGGCATTGGCTGCATCTTTTATACCCCTGGCGCACTGATGTCAGGGAGGAGGCGACAGCAACCGACGCCGGACCTAGACTTTGGAACTCGGGTCGACTGCGGGTAGCCTGCCAGCAGGATAACCCAACTGTAATGACTGCAACAGTGAAACACGATGAACATCATTCATTTATTCCTTCATACTAAACAGACAAATTATTGACAAAATAAAAAACAATACTGGCCATCCACCAGAACAATACACAAGATATTTTTTATTTTATTTTTACCTTTCAAACCTCATCCCACATGTATACATAGTTAAAAAGCTCCAGCAATATACTTTAGTAGCTAATTATCCCACATTCACATAACAAAGCTTCAGTGTTGTACAAGTACAGCTCAACAAGGTATTCTATTATTTGTATCGACTTACAAAGCTTCAGTAAATACAGCTATCGCACTGTTACCCCACATTAGACTTTCAAATCTACGTCTGTGCATAGTTAAATCAATTATCCCATATGTGCATTTACTAATAATCAGCACTGCTGCACGTCTAACAAAATGGATAATTCATGTGTGTAAAGTAAATCACTGCACTCTAAACAAGTAGCTGAACAACTTGTTCCAAATTTACACAGATAAATACATGCTACCTGCAGACTGACTATGTTTTAACTCCCTCCGTTTATTGTTATGCCTTTAGCCCTTTACATAAAATATTATGATTGGGTCCCCATCATAACCTACCTATTATGTGTTCAAGACATGGATGCCAAGAAATTAACCTTGAGAGCAAAGCATCTGTGTCGAGAACACATGAGGAGGAGATATGATTGGCAACACAATCATAATTCTTGGTACTGCATGTAGCTTTATCTGTTGCATGTACTGCCAGTTACAGGTGGCAAAAATCGCAAAGTGTTTTGCCAGCTTTCAAAGCTGTAAAACACTTAGTGGATGTTGTGAGAAAGGCAATGTAACACTGTACATCACATTTGCCTTTCATGCTTCATATTTTTGTTTTTTTTCCCTCATAAAATCTGTGGTTTTCAGATAAACCAGTGATGACTAAACTCTCCAAAATACGACACACATTTCACAGTTCACATCCTTCAGAAAATGCATACTAACATCCTGTTATTCTAGCAACTTTCTAAGTTCATTAGAAAAACTTAGGGACACGTTCTGGTACAGAGAGCAAGCAGAAACAAATCTTTTATTTCTGTTGCTATTATTTACTGGTGAATACTGGCAATTTTTACTGCCTGGAGCTACACACGGCCTTAATAATTTTAGCAGTGGGTACTTAGCATTTGTTAAGGCTGGGTCTCGTGTCACTTTACCACTTAATTGGTTTGTCTTTTTCTGAAAATCTGAGTGCAAACAATGCACTCCATGCACTACATTTTCATTTGCTCTCTGATATCAACAATGCATACTTACTGTAAATAATTTGTTTCAATCTTATTTATCGAAAAATGAACTTAGTTGCATGATCAGTTTGTTGCCCCCTTACCAGCCTTGTTTCCACACACAGCTGAAAATGGTTTTTGGCTCAGTCAACTTACCCATTTAATAGATACAGTTAACACTGATCTACAAAGCTTCAGCAGTGAGTAAATGTAAATTTGTGATGCCATATGTACACTTACAAAGTGTAAGCACTGGTTAAGCGACATATCCTGCACTTAATTCATACAAAGCTTCAGCACCATACAAATAAGGTTAGGCTACATGTCCTACATACAAAGCTTCAGCAGGGATGCAAATGCAGCTTATCTGTTTCTTTCTGGTGCATTTGTCTTCAGGGGCATTGGCAGGCATACAGTGTACAGGTACAGTAATCCGAAAGGGTGAGTTTTGCAAAAACACCAGAAAAAATGAAACTGTGCATTTTTGCAAATGTCACTGTTCATTATATCAATTCACTAGTTAAATGGTAATGACAAGACAACCATAAGACGACTGCCACTCATCAGAAGCACCTGGCCTCATAATTACAATGCATTAGGGTGCTGCTGAGCCAGCCTTTGGTGTTACAGTCTTCCCCCCACACCTCTTTTGGCCATTATTTCTTCTGCTTTTCCGTGATCTCACAATTAAGAGGTGATCACCATAAGCCACTTTCTGTTTGGGAACAGTTTGGGGGGGTGAGAATGGGGAGTAGTTGCACATTATGTTTGATTCCTGTATGGGCATGAAGATTTGAAATACCTTACTTTGACTGTTTTTCTATTGCTTCCTCGTAATCTGACATCAGATCAAAAGATGACAGAAAAGGCGAAAATACTATAGGATTAGGGATGGGAGCCATGCAGTGTGCGTGAAATCACAGTACAGTTACATGATCACTTTAAAAGGGATTCTATGCCTTGTGAAGTGGCACTGTGGTCAATGTATGTACCTGACAGCACCACATATTGGTCGACTTTTAAAATACTTAGCTTTCGTATGACACCAGCATGAGGAATGATGTCAAAGGCCTTAGCCAGTTCAAGATATGCTGAATGGTGCATAACGACCACAATCTACATCCTCCATAACCCTTCTGAAGAAATGTAAAATATTAAATAGACAGGATCTAACTTCCACAAATCAAACTGTTGGGGGTCAAATCTAACAAGATTCTTAATATCACAGAGGCCAGTTATCATACATTCCATGGTTTTGCAGACGACACTTATAATAATGATAATGTCAGATGTATACGTTTCAGTCTTTGTATCCTTTAGAACATTCATTCTCTTTTAAAACATGTTATTTTAGCAACTGCTTTAAAACATGTTATTTTGCAACTGTTTTAAGTATGTGACAGCAATATTTAAATCTGTCACTGATTTTGGGATTTGCCCTCCCTCCATTATTTTGTGGATCTTTCCCTAATTCTTCGCAGAGGCTGTTTTGTGGATAAAGTGACTTACCCCTGCTACAACTGGATTACTTTTACAAATGATCACTGGTCTAGTGTGGTACGGTTGATATCGCAAAGCACCACAATGAATTTTTGCGCAGATTGGGTATGGCTGCCCTGACTGACAGCTTTGACTGGCAATTAAAAAACATGGTAACATGTATGAAATGTCAGTGTAGAAAATTCGCCCTCAAGAAAAAGTAAAGATGCCTGTAAATAAATGTACCTCACAGCTACTTAGTAAATAAATATATAACCACCACTGGACACAATACAGGTGCAATGAGGTAATGTTTTCTTTTAGTACCTATTAAGGTGTCCTTCGCAGGTATTTCACAGGTAATATACAAAGATACAAATGTACCCATTTCCATAATTTAAAAGATACTGAGCTCCATTTTAGTTCATCCAGGCAGTAAGGAATATATTTGCCCTTCCTCTTCCCATAACCTTTGCAATATTAAAACATAAGGGGGCAGCAACCTCCTACTTATCTCTTAAAAGATCCTAACTCTTCTAGACTTTGCTCCATATTTGGGAGTCATAAATATATCCTCCCATTGCTTCTTTGTGAACTACTTATCCAATATTTCTTCCCGATCCTTTCTAACATCCTGATTGATTCCTACAGTTATCATGCAATATTTTATATGTCCTACTAATTATCCCTTTTTCAACAGCAGCTTCTGTTCTAGAGTCGACTAAAAACTCTACTATTGCTGGTCATTCATTTAGGATCTCCCTATTCCTTTCTCTTTGTCTATACTCTAACATCAATCCTTGATAGGGAAGGCAATGTCTAGCCTGCAATCCAAATGAATTCTAGGCCTCTTCCCATTCTAGCACCTTTCCCTCTCTACTTATTTGCTTCCATTACCTTGGTTCCTTTGTTTTCTATTAAATTCCAGGCCCCTCTTACCTATTCTCTGTACCCCTAATTGCAGTCATCCCTAGTGGCAGAATCTCCTTTCTCCATTCTTGTGTTCACTTAGTTATACTTTCTGCTACTTTATGAATATAATATTCTGTACAGTTATTTTTATTCTCCTTAAGGATCTGCATCCAAAATCCATCTCTCCTTATTTCTTGAGTTTCCCCCTGATTCATCATCACCCCTTTCCACTTTGAATTAAAGTTTTCTGCTTGTGCTATATATAGCAGCCTTAACTGTTAGGTAATCCCAAACCACATTGTTTTATTGGAAGAATCGCCGTATCTCACTTGACCCTTGCCCTCTTCCCCTCCCAGATGAGATCCTTCAACTCTTTATTAATTACTATTCACAACTTCTCCTCTGGTTGATAAAAATATGCCTGACCTCTGCAGAAAACTGAAGACAGTTTCAGCTGCTTGCATCTTACTATCCATATCCATAAAACAGAGCTTCCAGTTTCTCAGTTTTTGTATCATCTTTTTTTGGTGTCTCCCCCCTCCATATCCTTAGCTTCCATAACAGAATCCTTTTTAATCCATACTCCTAAGTACTTGATTTTATCATGTCCCCAAAAATATGGGTATTTCTGAATTAATTTGTGTGTGGATACATAATTTACGGCTGCTGCCTTTGTTTTATCTTCATTAATTTTGTATCTCAAAAAGACTTGAAACTATCGCAGTATGTTCCACAACACTGAAATGTCCTTTTCTATTTTTATCAGGTACAACATATCATTTGCAAATAAAGTCAGCTTTTCCTGAATACCATAACAACCCTGTTCCTGAATTTCTGAGTCCCTTATTTCCTTTGCCAATGGTTCTTAATATAATGAAACAATAAAGGGGAAAAAGTGTACCCCTGCCTAGTTCCAATGCTCAAACAGAACTTATCAGAGAGGAACCCCCCCCCATTTTAATTTTTGCCTCTGATCCCTCATATATCCCCCTAATCAACCTTATAATTTTATCAGGGAATGCAAATTATTCCATTGCTCTTCTCATAAATCCCAGCTTACTCTGTCAAATGCTTTCTCTGTATCAAGACCCACCAACAGTGATATTTTCTTACATTCTGCTTCCCTCTGGATTGTCATAATTGTCCTATTAATGATGTCATAGGTTTCCCTTCTCTCCGCAAACCACACTGATCCATATCTATCAATTTTGGCATCAACGTTATGATTCTTTAGCCATTACAAACACTTTAAACTCATTGTTTAGTATTGAAATGGGCCTGTATGAAGCTGGATCTGATGGATCTTTACCCTCTTTAGGTATTAGAGCTACCACTGCTTTCTACCAGGATGTTGGTATTTCTCCTCCTTTTAAAATACTGTTAAACAAAACATTCCAGATCTTTATTACCTTCTTGCTTCGTAGCTTTGGAACTTCCATGGGAATACCCTCTATTCCTGCAGACTTTCCTGTAGCTTGGTTATAGGTCACTTTTGTCTCATCTCCTCCTATCCTAACTGCTAGTAATTGGCCCTCATCTACTTGTAACTTTGGCATATTTAAATATTTCATAAACATTTCCATTTGTACTTTTTCTTGATTTCCACATTTCTTTGCTTTATACTGATTTTCATAAAATTTCAAAAATATTTCTAATACCTCTACAGGATCCCTGGTTATTTTTCCTGTTATAGGCTCCCGGAGCTTAGCAACAACCCTTTCCATTTTCAGTTGCCTGAGGTGTTCTCATGTCAAAATGTTAAGAGATGAGCAAGTTATGGTTGTTATGCTGCTTATCTCAGCTAGAAGGTCTCCAGGAAGGAAAGAGAAGTACATGTCCCTTGTATGGGGAAGATGATAATGATAACCCTGCAGTTAGAAATAGTAATCATGTGGAGGTAGATCTGTAGTAACAGGAAGCAATTTAGCAGCACATATTTTTTCACTTCAAATTAAAAAAGAAAGCAAGCAAGTCTAGGATGGTATTCTTTCAGGTGTAGTTTATTACATTCTTATACTGTAGACAGTGATCTAGGTATACATACAATAATAGAAAAATAAACTACAGCAAATATTTTCATATTTATGCATTATACACATAATTACCTTTTTAACAATTATCCTATACTTTAACATTACATAAACTGCTGAATTCCTGATCTTCCTTATACCTCACTCCTCCTCCTGAACATTATTATGCACGTATTCTACCCATAAATTCCATTTATTTCTAATTAGTTGCACCTTCCCTTTTTCTAAAGATCCCACCTCCAATTAATTTGCCTCCTTTAAAATATTCAGCACTTCAATTACAGATGGTTTAGATTTTGATTTCCACTTTCTAGCCATACAGATCCTGTACTTCAGCTAAGAATCATTTCCTTAGTTACAACCATTTGCACCCTAACATTTCTGAAAAAGTACTCTGCAGAGAATTTTTTAAATCTGCCAACTCACTGCACCCCCCCGCCCCAAATAAAATGTCCCCAATTACCTCTCTGTTCCATCACAGCTCCAGCATTTCCTATCTACCTGAGGAAAAATTATCCAAAGTCTGGACTTTGTTGCATGCTTGGGAGCAGTACGGATGTCCCCCATTACTCTTTTGAATACCACCTTTCCATTCTCGCTTCCCAATCTTTTTTAACCCCCTCAGATTAATTTTTAGTTATCATGCAATACTTTATGCACTTCACACTCAAATAAAAGCTCTACCTAAGCTGGTCTTTCAATCAGCACTCACCTACACCTTTCTTTTTTTTCAAAACAGGTTTATTGTTTTAACATATAAGAGAAATATCATAACAATTTTATACAAGTAATTAAAAATAGGTATTATTATAATATTCAACAAAACAACTAAAGTATTTACAAAGACATCCACTACAATCAGATCAATTAATTAAACTAAAATACCATGCTATTGAAATTAAAATTTTTTTAACAAATTTTGTAAATTATCCCATACAATAAAATAAGATGTTTTCTGTTTGTTCTAGTCCTAATTGTGTTTATTTCCATATGGCACACTATATTCATAACATTTTTAAATTCATTGAGCGAAGGAGGTGTATCTGAAATCCAATTTCTAGTTATTATTTTCCTAGCCACTGCTAGAATAGACCATAACAAGGGAAGCTTAACCTTTTTAACACTTTGAGGTACAGGTGTGTTGAATAATATAAGAGATTTAGAAATAATGAAATTATCTGTAAAAGAGCCTGCAAAAATTCATTAATTGACTTCCAGTATTCTTTCAATTTTATACAGTCATAAAACATATGAGCCCAATCAGCATTAATTTCTACATTACATCTCTTACATAGATTATCTTTATTATTTATTTTATTCATCATCAAAGGTGTATAAAAGATCTATGTAAAATTTCCATGTATAAAGTCTCCAGACAATGGAAGACGTAGTTCTATAAGCAGATTCCAATATATATTGTTTATCTTGTTGATTTGGTGGGTCCCCATTAATAGAAGTGAAATAATTCCAGTATGAATCTACACTGTAAAAAGTTTCTTGTCTGATAACTTTATGTATGTATGAAAGTTTACCTTTATCAGAAACTTTATGTTGTAAATTTAATATCAAGTAATCAATCAGTGTTGGAATAGATTATTTAACAGTTATAGACATTAAATCTATTTTATTAATGAGATGTTGTCTAAAGGTCTGAACCTCTAACCAGCAAGTTTCTCTTAGATCAAATTCTTGTTTTAAGAAATCTAGATTTTTAACTTTATTATCAGATATCAACTGATACCAGTACTTTAGATCATTATCTATAGCTAAATGAGTTCCTTCAGAAGTAGATGACAAAAGCATACCCTGAGTATACATTATAGGAAATACAATAAAATTCCATTCCCTATACTTAGGGTGCATGAATATAAAGTTATGATAACTAATAATAATATTTAATGGGTAACAAACCATATGTTTAGGTGTAATAGGTGGAGTACAAAATTCCTTTAGTAACCATAACATGGAGTTATTTACAATCATATTTTATGTGTTAAGGAGATTTTCATGAAGTGTATACTAATTAGCTCCCAATAATCTTTCCATTTTGTGACATATGACTGATCTATTAATAAAGTAATAACTTTTACAATAGAAGAGATAGTATATAAATTAAAGTCTGGAAAAGAAATACCCCTTGAGACCAGCTATTAGTATGTTTCTTTAATGCAATCCTAGGTCTATTAGGTGCCCATAAGAAATTTAACATTAGTGTGTTCAGTTTCTTGATAATTATTTTTAAGTATTATTGATTGTATTAAGTATAAAATCTTGGGGAATATTATCATTTTAATAATTGTAAGTCTCTCCTCCATAGTAAAAACATATTATTCCAGGTATTAAAAGATTTTGTATATTAAGAAAACAGGTATTATAATTATTATATATAATAGATTTAATATCTTTAGATGGTATTATCCCTAACTAAGCTATCTGACCTGCATTGGGTACATATTTACTAAAATCACTCATGAGAATATTTTTGTGTATATATAGGTAGTATTTTAGTTTTTCTTCATTGAATATTAAACCAGAAATACTTTTAAAATTCATCATGTTATCAAATAGAGACTGCATAGAAGAATTAGATCCTGCTGATGTAATTAGAACATCATCTGCAAAAGTTGAATTTTGATGTTGTATTTTCATCTATTTCAAAACCCTCTATGTCAGTACTGTTTCTGATCAAATTAGCCCAAGGCTCCATTACTAAAGTGAATAATAGTGGAGAAAGTGGACATCCTTGTTTTGTACCTTTAAGAATGGGTATTTTTGTGAAACATATGTTCCTACCTTAATATACGTTCCTTTGTATAAATGTTCAATTAGATTTACAAATGCATCGTTTGTGCACTTCATTAAGGTAAACAGATAGTCCCAACTTACTGAATCAAATGCTGAACTTATATCAAGACTAATAAGTGTTAAATCTTTCTTTTTCCTATTTGCAAAATCTATTAATGTTAAAGTTCTTCTTATATTATCAAAAGTATTTATATTTACAATGAAGCCTGTCTGATCTATATCTATAATGCCGGGAATGATTGTCTTCAATCTATCAGCAAAGATATTCATAAACATTTTATAAGCAACATTAAGTAATGAGATGGGCGATATGAAAGACATCTAGTTGGATGTTTATTAGGTATAAAAATTGGCGAAATAAATGTATATTGCCAAGATGGGGGGGGGGGTTATTAACTCAGTTTGGGCCAAAATAAAAACCTTATGTATTAATGAATATGTATTTTTAGAAAGGATTTTATATATCTCTGGTATAATACCATCATTACCTGCTTTGTTTGATTTAAGCTTATTTATTTGTGTAATAACTTCTGTATATGAAATACTCTTGTCCAATAGTTTAATCTGTTGTTTATTAAGCTTTTTATTCATATTTGTGGTTATAAACTCCTTTACTTTATCTTTAGGTTCCATGTTAATATTATTATGGTTAATTTTGTGAAAGTGATTTCTAAATTCATCTAGTATTTCTGGTATACTAGAAACATTCTTCTTTTTCCTTAGAGAAAAGATTTCTTTGATATGGTTTTGTTTATTCAACCTTTTGTTTTATTTTTAAGTCTATGTAGTATTTGGGGCTTATTGAATAAGACAAAACTTGTATTCTCTAAAGTTATTTTAACTTTATGAGTTAAAATTTCTTTGTATTTCTCATTTAGTTTGTTTATTTCTTCAATAACTTTCTTGTCCATAATATTTTCTTTATTATTATGTTTATAAGAGTCTAATTTACTTTGAATATCAAACAATTCCTTATCCCAAGATTTCCTTTTATTATTATACCATCTGATACTTTGTCCATATAGATATGATTTTAAGGCATCCCAAACATAAACAATGGAGACTTCAGGAGTGTTATTTATGTCTAAAAATGTTTTACTTCTGAAAGTATATATTCTTTATAGTCTTTTAGTTGAGTTAAGTATGCTGGTATCCTTTTGATCTGAACATTATGAGTATTTTTTATCATGAATTCAAAACAATTGAATTATGATCAGATATAGGACATGAAATGATTTTGGAATTAATTAAATCTGTTACCATCTGGTTAGAAATAAAGACCCTATCTATTTTTGAATAAGTTTTGTATCTGTTAGGAAAAAAGGTGTATGGTAATGATTTTGAATCTGATTATTAATATCATTCAAATGATAAGAATTAGCAAAATCCTTTAAATGTTTTGCATTAGATGTAATTCTTCTCTTTCCTATAGTGGTAGTATCACTTTCATGTAGTATACAATTAAAGTCACCAGCTAAAATAATATCTCCTATAGAGAATGATATGATCTTATCAAGATGATGTTTCACTGTATTAATACCAATTCCAGGTATCCAATATACATTAATTAAAGTGTAAGTCTTCCCATTAATTTGTATTGTAACCATACAAAACATTCCTTTGTCATCCTGATAAGACTTAATGGTTTTAGGAATGGGCATACTTTTATTCCATAAAATAGCCACTCCTCTTTTTCTGAGTGTGCTCTGAACTAACCAATACTGTATATTTGTTTGTGGCTAGTTTATCAATATCTTTTTTCAAGAGATGGGTTTCTTGTAGGAAGACTAAGTTGGCCTTATGTAAATTAATGTATCTTATTAGGCTTGCCCTTTTACATGGATTATTCAATCCATTAATGTTTAAAGAAATTCCTTTTAAAGATGTCATTTGGCATTTTTAAAACTTAAGAATCTTATGATCAAAATAACAAATAACAACATAAGTAATGTTACATCTCCTCCTTTAGGTGTACCTTTAAATATAGCTGTATTTATTGAATCTCTTATGGGATTGTATAGGATTCAATTTTGTTTGTAGTGACAATGAATGTACAAAATATATTGTGGATGTCAAAACTATATACAAATAACAATGAACAAGTGAAAATAATGTAAGGATTAAACCTTGCATCCAGCCTGGAGTTGAAACTCCAACTTAGAGTAGTATTTACCACTCAAGTTAACCCCTACCCTAAGCAGCAGTACGTCAACTACCACCTTATCAATTTAATACTAGTTATATTTAACTGAAGTTAACAGTTTTCAATTCAATTATCTAGCAAGACAAGACTACACATTTGGTAAAACAGCATCATATAAACTAAAATAAACCCTTTTTTTTGTTTTTTTAAACTGTTCATACTACTATATACATCCATGTAATATAAAACACTTGTATGCAAATAGCATTCAAATAATCTTGATGTTAGAAATCAAGAGGAGAGAAAAATAAGTTCTAACATTCATTTCAATCAAAAACTTTGGCTAATATGATTCAGACATTACATATATTAGGATGCATCTATTTTCTGTCATGTAAATACAGTTAACAGCTTCCAAAAAAAAACTTGAATTGCTTGTATATGAGCATTTACTCAAACTCATTATTGCCAATAGAATAAAATATTCTATTCATAGAAATTGTTATAAATCATACTTCATAGTTAAGCAGATTCTCAGAAACATTTATATACATATCTACATACACACACACACACACACATACATATATATATATATATATATATATATATATATACACACACATATATATATATATATATATATATATATATATACATACACACACACACACACACACACACACACACACACATACACACACACAAACACACACACACAAACACACACAAACACACACACACAAACACACACACACAAACACACACACACAAACACACACACACACACATATATATATAAATCTGATCTCACTGAGTTGTATCTTTACTGAGCACCATCTTACATTGCTGTCCCTTCAATAAATCTGTCTGCTTTATACAAAATAATGCACAGCAAACACATTTTAGTAACCAGATTTTACAAACATGCTATACTACTGCTTTAAAATATATCACATGACAATTTCTTCCAGTATAGAGTTATAAAATTATTTATGCTTGTCGATCAGATGAATTAAATGAGTTATAGTAATGTATATGTTTGGGACATAGGTTTTAACACATATTATTAATCTGCTATTCCTGTATCTGTGATGTGTCAGTGTGATATCTAGGTCAAAGGTGAGACCAGCTGCTTTCAGCTTCTCTGTGAGAATTCTGAGAGTTGAAGCTTTTGAAGTAGCTCATGGACACTGTGCATGAGACAGCCCACATCCCAGATTGTCTCTCTTAACATTTTGGGAAACTTATTAAAACTAGTGACAAACATTCATTTAGCAGTGTAAATGCATCTAAACATGACAAAACCTTCACAATGCATTCTACAGGTTATTACAGACTCTATGTAAGTGAAATCAAGCCCAAAATTATTAATAAGTAACAAAACTCTACATTTTTGTCCCAACTCAACTCCTATGCGAATCTTATTATTTACTGTGTCTATATGATCAAAAGTATTTCTATATATTAATAAAGAAAAGAAAAAGAGTAGAAAGTAAAAGGGTAAGGCAGAAATAAAAAATGTAAGAGAAAGCTATAAGAAGTATATACAATAGAATATTACTTACTGTTTATATTAATAGAGTTAAAAATAAAACATATTATTTACTATTATTTAGTTCTAATTATTATTAGTTAAAAGCATGACAGATTATTTACAAACAAGCATAAGCAGTGTAATCAAGAAAGTATAATTAGGTAGTGTCATTCCTGTATCTGTGATGTGTCAGTGTGATATCTAGGTCAAAGGTGAGACTAGCTGCTTTCAGCTTCTCTGTGAGAATTCTGAGAGTTGAAGCTTTTGAAGTAGCTCATGGACACTGTGCATGAGACAGCCCACATCCCAGATTGTCTCTCTTAACATTTTGGCGGGAAACTTATTAAAAACTAGTGACAAACATTCATTTAGCAGTGTAAATGCATCTAAACATGACAAAACCTTCACAATGCATTCTACAGGTTATTACAGACTCTAAGTGAAATCAAGCCCAAAATTATTAATAAGTAACAAAACTCAACATTTTTGTCCCAACTCAACTCCTATGCAAATCTTATTATTTACTGTGTCTATATGATCAAAAGCATTTCTATATATTAATAAAGAAAAGAAAAGATAGTAGAAAGTAAAAGGGTGTAAGGCAGAAATAAAAAAATGTAAGACAAAGCTATAAGAAGTATATACAATAGAATGTTACTTACTGTTTATATTAATAGAGTTAAAAATAAAACATATTATTTACTATTATTTAGTTCTAATTATTATTGGTTAAAGCATGATAGATTATTTACAAACAAGAATAAGCAGTGTAATCAAGAAAGTATAATTAGGAATAGCATTTGAAGAACATATAAACTTTTAAAGGAAAAAAAAATGTATAAAATTACTGACCTTATTTTTTCTCTTCAGAAAGAGAAACAAGTTAAATCACAGCTTGCCATTAAATCTCCAGATATTTTGACTAGTTATGAAACAAAACATTTCTTTGCACACAGAGAATAACTTTGATTAAATCTTTTTCAAAATATTTGTTGCTTCTTGGAAATGCAGGAACTATATTTAAAAAGATTAATAATAAAATAAAATGATGAGAGAGAGAAAAAAAAACATAGTACAAATCATTTGTTTTTTAGACTCTTCTTCTTCTCTGAAGTCTTCCACAAAGTTTCAGTTGCCAGTCTCTTTAATGAAGGACTAGCCCATTCCATTTCTTCTATTTTTTCCAAAATCTTATTTTTTTTGATAAACAGTAAAGCAGAGTCTAAGTCATCGAAAATTTTAGGACCATCAGGAAGGAAGATTTTAAGCTTGGCAGGAAACAGAAGGTATGTTTTAAACTGTGCTTTTTTAAGCTCCCTTATTAGTGGCAGAAAAACTTTTCTTTTAGCTAATACCATGGAAGAATAGTCATTGTCAAAACGCACAATTGTTTCATTAATCTTAACAGCAGCTTTAGCCCAAGCAGATTTAAGAACCATCTCTTTATCAAAAGATGATAGAAATCTAACTATAACTGATCTAGGATAGTTTTTGTTAGAGTTAGTATTAGCTATAGATCTATGTGCTCTTTCGATACCAAAAGAGAATGCTTCTGGTAAATCTAAAGTTTTAGGGAGCCATGTTGTTAAAAAAGAAGTAATATTGTTACCTTCAATATTTTCTGGCAGTCCAAAAATCCTAATGTTATTAGCCTAGATCTATTTTCCAGGTCATCCAGCTTTGTTTGTAAATGTGTATTTTGTTTCAGCAGAAACTCAATGTTGATTTCCTCCTCTTGTATTCTATTTTCCATGTCATTCACAGCTTCTTCTATGCCTGTCATCTGGATCTTCTGTTGTTGCAGGTCCATATGTAACAAGTCTATTTGTTTTGTAGTTTTTTTATGAAAGTGTCTATTTTAGTATCCATTTTATCCATCTTAGCAGTAAGTTGCTGGACTATAATTATCAGAGACTGAAGTTCTTTCTTGATGCTGGAGTCTTGAGAATTTGTCTTACTGGAACTCATTTCAGACTGATAAACTGACAGGAAAATTTCCAAAGTAATTTCTGACAAGAATATTATTAAGATTTCCTTTCTTTTTTAGATATAGTTCAAGAACTATATAAAACAAACATATTTAGAAAGAAAATTACTTCAAGAATTAATTTTTTAAGTAATTAATTCCTGTCAATGTAATGAAATTGGTGGAGCTGAAGAAATCTGCTGCTATCCTGTGTTCATCCTTGGCCACACACCCCACCTACACCTTTCTCTTTACCATCAATCCCTTGTAAAGAAAGCAGTCCATAACCTAGAGTCTATTCACCTATCTATCTATACACACACACACACACACACACACACACACACACACACACACACACCTTTGCCTTAAGCCTTTTTGTTTAAATATGAATAATCTCCTCTGGAACAATGTAATGGCTTTAATGTCTGTAACTAAGTATCCAACAGAGTCTCTGAAAATAAACATTCTGAAGCTACAGTGAGTTTATGTTTCTGCCTTTTATGGTCTAATAATTAAAATATACTATAACTGATCCTGGTGATTTAAGATGCAACTCCATGCATAAAAATATTTCAGACACTGAAAAATGAATATTTAACATCTTAGCCTACTAGGATTCTACTGTCTCTCCCATTTGTTTGAAATGCCCATTTCTTAGAAGGTACATGCAGATGGGGAAAAAAAAGTTACTGACTAGACTAGGAACACACAGCAGACAAAAAACTATCAAAGTTTCATGTTTTCTAATGCCCATAACATTAACAAATTAAAGTGTTCAGAGAGCACATTCTGCAGACTTACAAAGGAGAATGGGGTACAATCAAATCTTTACTGCCTGACTACATAGTATGAAAAAAAATCACAACAGCCAATAAACCACTTAAAGTGATTTTTTAAGAATTTAACTAACATGTGCATATAAATCTTCGTATGGTTCTTTATAAGCTTTTTAAGCAGCTACTTCTAAGTTAAATAGTGCTTCTATAATAAGCAAAATATTCTGTTAGTGAAATAAAATAATTTTAAAATAACAGATGTATATAATTTTCTTTCTCATTTGGCAGCTTCATATCCGATATGGTTTAATGCTAGTTCACTCAAACTTTATTTACACATCTATAAAACTAGGCATGATACAATACAAAATACACACAGATTACCATAACCAACTATGAACCATCAAAACAGTATAAGAAGACAATTTAAAGTAAAGAAATTTAGTCTAGCTCCTTGGTGCAAGGGTAATGAAGCCTTACTACCCATGCATGCAACTTGGGATCAGTTAGTGGTCCTCTGCATTAGAGAGCTAGGCAGGAAGGGGAGGACTGAGGGGGCACAGCCCACTTGCCTCATCACTCAGGGTTACAATAAGCAATGCAGTCTCCCTGATGGAGATGGGACAGACCACTATCATGCTACAAGGGGTGAGGGCAGAGCCACTTAGAGGGAACACCACCTGTGGAAGTGACAGGATGTACAACATGGACGGCTTATCATGACTCTTTTCCCAGTATCTAGCCAAGTTTTTATAATTACAGCCAAAGACAACAATGCAAACCAACCCTAATGGCTTTCTAAAAGATAGTCCCTCTCTGTCAACCTTCCAGTGAAGGGAAACAAATAAACCAATTGAGTTGGAAGGGGCTGATGGTCAACAAACAGTTGTGTAAAAAGCCCACCAAAAGAAAGTTTAAAAGGGTCCAAGAACGTGAATGAAAGTACTGTACCTTAAAATACTTCCTAAAGCAACAAGGGACTCATTCATGAAGCTGCCATGGTAGTGAATTCCACACACCAGGAGCACAAAAACACCACAGCCCAAAGGACTACAGCCTAAACTTGAGGATTTCCAGCAGATTGAGGTAGTTGAGCACAGAGTACCTGTGAATGACTGTATAGCATTAAAAGCAATTTTAAATAGCTGTAGGCCCGAAAAGGGCTTTTTACACATGCATTGCATCACTTGGCAGCTTAACTGCTACAACGCATCTTCCCCACATCATTCCCATTTCAGGTAAACAATTTATCAATAAAAAGCTTCGTAAATATTTTATGAAGGATATACCCAAACATATCAACTTTTCCCCTTGGTGAAGTCAATGAAGGGACAGATTGGGGATGCATCCAAAGACTCTAATGAACACATCCCTATACACATATGCCTCTAATAAGGTTGACAGATGCAACCCCACATTATCCCTACACAGACATCACTGAAGGCAAATCCACTGAAAGTCTTAGCCAACCTAGAAAACCTTAGCCAGCACAGAAAATGTTATAAAAGGTTCTGTTAAAAACATGTCACATATACTTAGAATATTTATAATGATGTGGTTACATTAGGCATCACATGCAGTAGTGCAAAAAGGCACATTTGAAACTGTTCTGGAAGACTTTAAACGCCACCACAAGAACTTTAAATGGGATCACTCCAGTTAAGAGACTGAAAGAGTTGTGGCGATTGTGTGGACGTGAGAGTTAAGGCGGGTTAGGTGGGTTAGGGTGTGGGTGAGTGTGCGATAGTGACGGACCTTAGGGTTAGGGTTTGGGTTAAAGTAAGTGGATAGCTAGTGGTGTGTGTATAGTTTAGTGTAGGGTTAGGTGTAAAATTTTAGGTGTATGTGTGTGGATTGCTGTTTTGTTTGGTGTGCTTGTGTTGTGTGTATGTGGTTTGGAACAGCAAATTTTTCCCTAGGAAAAAATTTGCTGTTATGTATGTTTGATGTTTTCAGCTTTCGCTGAATAGAGGTCGATATTAGAACATTCAAAGTTTTGACACTTCGAAGTTCTAATATAGACCCTTTCCCCTCGGGTTATTCCTCCCTACCCAGTAAGCCCATCCACCTTTCATTTCAGGGTTCAACTTACAGGTTTACACTCACACTCAGCAGAGAGGTGTGTCAGCAGTCATTCATGGGGTCTGAGGATTTTTGCTGCCTATGTCCCAACCACTACATGCCTAACTCAGGCTCTGACTAGTTGGACTAAAAATTTACAGTGTGCTCTGCCCCTCAGGCCCTAAGGGAATGCACTAGCCATCTACCCCATCCCCCAGCCTCCAACTTCTCTGAGTACCAGCCTCCACCAGCACTCAGCTGGAAAGTTGTCAACACATACCCTCTCCCCAGGATAAGAACATCTCATCCTCTCTCCCAACTCTGTAAATGCCCAATCTGCTAATCAAACTCAGATCCCTTGGATCCTAGCCAGGGCTTTGTCTCTTTACTTCACCAGAAAGGCTACAGAATAATTATATTAATAAAAGAAAATGACATAAGTAGGAAAGTATATTTATGATTAAAGTACATTGATGAGATGGAACAATTAGACTGAGATCTTTAGAAAAGAGGAGTGTAGTGTGGTTAAATGAATGCAGGACGAGGAGGAGAGAGAGTAAAAATGAAAACTGAGGAGACATTATAACAAGATTAGGAAGATGAAAGTGTTATAAATCGAAGATGTGTGCAGCACGGGGGGAACCAATGGAGATACGTGGAGGTTTATGGATGATATTTGTCTAATATGAATGGAAAGGGAATACCAGATGTTAGATATACAAGTTGCTCTCTGGTATTCTAACATGCCATGTTACCAATGGTTGGCTCTAGCTGTGACACGTAACCAATTTTCCTTTTTTTAACAAAATTATTAGTGTTCAAGAAACCCAGCAAATGAGTGTAACTGAAAGAACTTATCGGTAGTACCTTGTAATATGGGAGTCTTAGAAGACCTGAGGGCAATAAAAGGATTTACAACTGGTTGCTTTTATCACACTTCTTTGAGCTTAGTAGCTGAAGGTGGCAATTGCTTGGGTGTTGCTGCACGCTTCACACAGGAATAATAACATTCTGAATCAACTGTAATATTTTACTTGCTAAATCATGCAGCCACCTAGACAAACACCAAGAAAAGGGGCTCCTTATTGAATGCTGGCACTTGAAATGCTGAGTGTCAAAAAGACCAAAACCTCGGAGAACAGAAAATTTAAAAAATGGCTCTTCTCCTTAAAACTTATTTTTGCAGATGGGCAAGCCGCCCCTGTACTCCCCAATTCCCCTGAACTTTACCAACATTGAGACTGCCATACCTTGGAGAAAATGAAATATTCTAAAATTGGTATCTTGGAATTGGAATATACAAATCCAGTCTTCAGACATTCAGTCTCAGCATTTCGGGACTCGATCTAGTGGGTTCCAACACTTCACATGGTTACCCACAACCGGTATTTCAATGCCTGTCTATGAGCAAAATGGGCTTCTCACTGCCTGTCAATGACCACACTTTCTATGAGGTACTGTAAGCTTGGACTAAGAATAAGAAAGTAATTAGGGGAACCCAACCTCATATGGGTTTGCAGGAGGGTTTGCCTCTAAAAAAAAAATTACTGAGTGCTTTTTTTTTTTTGCCTGTAACCTCACAAGTTGGAGTGTGTGTCATGAGTGTTTGTGTACTTGACCTGTCAGCTAAGAGTGATAGTTGTCAGACCACCGTGATACAAGCTTAAATGTATCAAGAAGTCATAGTTAACAAGTAGGGAGCACTCAAGTTTACGCATCAGAAGATTTAAACCAATGGATTCTTCTAAGTTCAACTCTAAGAGATCTGATAACCTACAAAGAAGTTGCTTACAAAAACATCATGTTCACTTCAAAGTGACCTTTAAATACAACAGATAGGCCAAGCTAAGTGCTCTGATATTTATATTTATGTTCAAAGCTTCTTACCACAGTGAGTTCAATGGGTCAAAGCAGTAATGCTTCTACAGCTATGATACATTTAAGATTACAGGGAATACCAAAAGTCTCACATGCCAATTTGAAAATGTTAAGCATAAACTTATTATAATTCTCTCAACTCCAGGGGGAGACGAAGTCTTTTTGCGTGACCCTAAGTATGACCTCTTAAGATTTACCTGGTTTTAGTAGTCGCAGGCAGTGTGCATATACAGCTACTTTGAAATGGGGAACAACCATCATATGGGCACTGACAAATAAGGGAAAAAAGGTCTAGGCATAGGATAAGTCCCTGAGGTGTACCCAGACTGCTACATCTCATACCTGATATTATCTTGCAAAACAACTTTGAAAGAATCATTTAAGTAAACCAGTCTGATCTCACATTAGAAGACCTCCCCGAAAACCATGCTTCCTTAATTTGTCTAAGATGTTAGTCTTATGTTTAATTATTAATTTTAATTACTAATGCCCAAGTGTGGTCAGCTTAAAGGACCTCATCAAGTCTACAAATACAGCACGAGTAATAAAGCTTTTTTCCATCATACTTTCATATCACAAAATACTATCTTAAACAATTTATGTGCATCTATTAATCACAGCATAAACAGATACAAACCAGCTAGATTACTATGATAGGAAAAACTAAATCTAACACTTGCCATTAAATCTAACAATCATTATGGAGTCTGCCTTTACTCAGTGCATACATCAAAAATATGGAACCCAGTCCCTTCAAAAGTCACACCTGAAATCAGCCACAAAGACTACATTTAGAAACTATAAATTTAACTACTACTTGGAAATGTTCATCTGCCTAAACTTATGGTCAAAAACTCAACATTAATATAAAGAAGTTATGTTCTTACCATAACGTTCCATGTGAGTTTTTCATCTTGCCTTTGTTCTTACACGTGGGTACAGAGCTGATCCATCGGCTCTGAGTCGGCCGCTTTCCAAGCTCAAGATCTCTGAGTAGCTCAAGGCACAGTCCCTATCCCATGATGCTCTCTGACTAACCTCAGATCTAGTTTGCTGAACCCAGCAAGAAAGAATACCACTAAACATACCAACATGCCAAAAATATACACATGTATACATATATTTACAATTTGCTAAGAAATACTCTGGCTGGAGTAAAGGACACTAGTTAGACCAACCAAACCTCCATTCATACCCGTTCTTCAAGAACCTGGAGGGGGAAGGTGGGAGGGAGTGTAAGAACAAAGGTGAGATGAACAACTCACATGGAATGTTATGGTACGAAAATAACTTCTTTATGTGAAGTTGTTCAATCGCGTCATTTGTTCTTACACGTGGGTAGCGTCCCAAGCACCCTAATCATGCGTGGCTCACGGGAGTACATTCCTGAGAACAGTGGAACCAAAGGAAGCCCTGTCTACTTTGTAATGAGTGATAAATTTATGAGGTTTGAACCAATTAGTAGCTGCACAAATAGTGTCCAAAGACACATGGGCTGCATGAGCTACAGGCAGCCCCTTTTTATTGTTCGCATGAGAAACAAAGAGTTGTTCCGATTTCCTAAACTCCTTTGTTCTGTCCAAATAAAACCTCAATTGTCTGTGAACATCAAGTTTATGTAACATATATTCTAATTTATTTGAATGTTGTCTGAAGAAGGTAGGCAGCTCAATAGACTGGTTCAAATTAACCTCGGAGCAGACCTTAGGAAGGAAGGTGGGATTTGTCCTGAGAGAGACTCTGTTGGGATGAAAAAACAGATATGGAGGCCTGATAGAAAGAGCTTGTAGTTCTGAAACTCTACGAGCTGAGGTAATAGCCACCAAGAATATTGTTTTCCAAGAAATGAACTTCAAGGGACAAGAAGATGCAGGTTCAAAGGAGGGAAGCATAAGCTGAGATAGTATTAAATTTAGATTCCAGGGGCAAATGGTTGTCTGACAGGTGGCCTAAGGTGATGAGTCCCTTTCAGAAAGGCTTTACAAAATCTGAGAGAGATAAGATTAGAGCCCTCAAATCCAGGTGAAAATTGGATATTGCAGCCAATTGAACTCTTACAGTGGCCGCTGCTGCACCTTCATGAAAAAGCAGAGTCAAACTCCAGAACACTATCAATAGGAGCGACATAGGGATCAATATCATGTTGAGAGTCCCAATAAACAAAAACGCTTCCATTTGCTGTTGTACAATTTTCTGGTGGAGACTTTATGAGAGGAGACTAGAATATGTTGCACCGCGGAAGACAAATTATATGACCTTAGGTTGGGAAGTGGAGCAGCCAAGCTGTCAGTTTGAGGGACTGAAGAGAGTGGTGAAGAACTCCTGACGAGTGAGTCAGAAGGTCTGGCACTGGGTCCAGAAACCAATGTTCTTCCAGTCGATATTGATAAAGGAAGGGGAACCATATCTGCCGAGGCCAAAAGGTTGCTATAAGGATAACAGTCCTTCCTGAGCTTTTGGCTTTCTGTAAAAATCTGGGGATAAGCGGGGTTGGAGGAAAGGCATAAAGGAGACCCGAGGGCTGATCGTGTATGAGTGAATCCCTTGGGCTGTCCCCCGGAGGAGGACTCGGGGCAAAGTAGCTTCTGCATTTGGCATTCAGCGAGGATGCAAAAAGGTCGCAGCAAGGCTGCCCCATCTGCGAAATATAATTTCCGCCACTTCTTCTTTGCGGAACCACTCGTGGGGCAACATAATTGCTCTGCTCAGTTTGTCCGCTATCACATTGGATTTCCCCGGGATGTGTGTTGCTATCAGAAAGCACCCGGTGAATACAGCCCACTGCCAAATTCTCAAGGCTTCTCGACATAAGGGGTAAGACTTGGTTCCCCCCTGTTTGTTGATGTACCAGACCACTGACATGTTGTCCGTCTGGATCGCAATCGTCTCCCGAGGCAGTCTCTCGTGGAAGTGCTGCAACGCTAAAAGCACTGCTCTCAACTCCTGCACATTGATGTGCAAATGAGATTCCATCTCTGACCAGGTACCTTGGGCAGTTCTTCCCTGAAAAAGCCACCCCCACCCTATCAGGGAAGCGTCCTGGGTCACTGCGGCTACGGGAGGGGGAAGTACAAATGGTCGACCTATCGTCACCTGGTGACTGTTCAACCACCAGAGAAGGTCCTTCTTGCAAGCGTCTGTCAGTAGGATCTTGAAAAACATTGGGAGCTGTTGATAAGACCACTGGGAGAAAAGCAACCATTATCCTTGTGTGCATCCATCCCAGAGGAACTGCTGAGGGTAGCTGCCATGGTGCCTAATAGCTTTAAAACCTGAAAGGCAGGTACTCTCTTTTCTTTTAGCAAGAAGGACACCTGATTTCGTATAGAGATAACTCTTTCTTGAGGTAATCTGACCAAGGCGGTGGTGGTGTCTAGGTCTCCTCCGATAAAGGAGATATGCTGCGATGGTAATAAGGCAAATTTTTTTGAAATTTATGGTTCTTCCTAACCGAGAACAAGATTGATTGTATGATCCCTGGAAAGAATGAGTTGATGCCTGGTGGTGGTGGATAGGAGCCAGTCATCCAGATATGGAAACACCCGGAATCCTAGACACCTCAGGTGAGCCGTAAGCACTGCCATGCATTTGGTGAACACTCTGGGGGCTGAGGTGAGACCAAAGGGCAGTGCTTGAAATTGGTAGTGACTGGCCCCCAGCCAGAAACGCAAATGATCTCTGGATAGTCTGGCCATTTTGATGTGGTAGTATGCATCCTTGAGATCTAAAGAGCACATCCAATCACCCATACCCAGGAACGGGAGTATCGACTTGAAGCGTGACCATCCGGAACTTTTCTTTCTTTACAAAAGCGTTGAGCTTGCTGAAGTCTAAAATGGGCCTCCAGTCCCCCATTTTCTTTTGGACTAAAAAGAATCTGGAGTAAGTTCTGGATCCTATCGGGTCCGCCAGGACTGGCTGGATAACTCTCTTTCTTATCAGCTTTTGGATTTTTATAGCTGATTGATCCCGCAGAATAGGTGGAATATCTGGGATTCTTGTTCTGACTGGTGGGGACTCTGAAAAGGGAATGATGTAACCTCTGGTAACTATGCTTTGTACCCAAGAATCTGATGTAATTCCTAGCCAGTTGTCTGGATACAAAGCCAAGCAACCCCCGACTGCCTCCAGAGTAGGACAGTCGGGCCTCCTCTCAGGACCGCTGATAAGGCTTGCCAGAGAACTGCTCCCTGTTGCCTTGGTTTTGCGGACCCCTTCTGCCGCCAAAGCAGCGTCTTCTGTTATTGCTCCCTCCTCTGCCCCTGAAGGGGGGTTTCACTACGTGTGTTCTGGAAAGCTCCTTGGGACTTCCGGAACCACATTTTTCCACCTGTCTGCCCTTTGGGGTATGGTCTAGTAGGGGTGGAAAAATGGACTCCTACGGCAGATAGTCTCTTTCCTTCCTGCTCACACCTAGTGAGAGTCTCCTAGACTTGGGGCCCAAACAAAGAAGAGCCATCAAATGGGGTGTTGACAAAGGAGCATAAGCGCATCCGGGACTGTCTCCTCAGAGCTATCATTGAACCTGCAGCTCGACTCGACCCATCGGCTGCATAGGAAATGAGCCGCATGGACGAGTTAACAATGGAATTAAGGGTAGAAAGCTGAGCCGTCACTTTCTCAGAAATAGCTTCATCTCTGTTACCCTTTAGAGTATCTCCAAGTTCCTGGAGGAGATCTCGTTGAAGATGGGTAAAATGGGCTAAATAGTTAAGCGATCTCATGGCAAACATTGCAGAACTAAAAATCATTTCCCATATCTGTCCATCATCCTAGAATCTCTATTAGGAGGATGGACAGTAGAAGAGGTCTCTGTGATCTCTTTCTTGGTGGCTGCCGCCACCACCATGGAATCAACAGGAACTCCTTTAGTAAGGTACAATTTGTCTTGAGGGGAAGTGATGAACTTATTGGGCATCCGAGGGGCTGGTTCCATGGAATTAGGGGACTCCCAAGCCCTTCGAGCAACCAGTTTCATCAGTTCGCCGAAGGGCGGAGTAACCCAAGAGGTGGAAGGTTGAGACCAAAAGGCCTTCAGGAGCACCGAATCATCCTCAGTAAGGGTAATGGACTGCCAGTCACTCCTCTGCTTCAGTATTTCCAGGATGTCTGCAAAGGAGACATCCCCCGAGGGGGACCGTGGGGACCCTTCTGATTCAGTGGGAGTGTCTGGTGAAGTCTCAGTAGAGCAGGGTTCACCCAAAGGGGTTACCTGAGGCTCTGAGTCTCGACACTTAGTAGAAACCTGGGATGTAGAGACAGAATGCAGCATTTTAGAGGAGGAAGAGGAGAGACCTGAGGAAGTGAGGGTCTTAGCAGACATTACCACCGGAGTCTCGACCCAAGGAATCCGCTGGTTCTGAGGAAGACGGCGGCTTCCCCGGTGCTGAGACCAAGGGCTCAGAACCAGAGGACGGAGCCAAGCTCATCTGCGCCGAGGCCCCGAGAGGAAGGGTCAGAACCAACGCGTCGGTTCGTCTCTCCCCCCCAGAACTGACGAGAGACTGTCGGCTCTGAGACTCTTCGAATGGCACCAAAGTGATCAGGGTGGACGGAGCCGAAGTCACTGGGAAGGACTCTGCTCCGCGGGTTCCACAACCATCAGATCTTCCACCTCCGGCTCCAAAGGCCTAGGTAAGCCCAGAGGAGGAGGAGCAGTCACAGGCAAAGGGACGGTAGTAGGATTCAAACCCAGTTGGGATGAAACCGAAAGTAATTTGGCCAATGCCGGGTTCTCTAAGAGCCTCTGCACCACACGGTCCACATCAATGTCTGAAAGGGTCCTAGAAGAATGGGTTGGAGGGACTGAAGAAGCCACAGACCTGAGTATTGGAGACTTCAACATCTCTGACACTGGCTCCAGCACAGAGGATTAGCTCCAAAACATCGGTTTGGTGCACGGCTCCGATGACTTAGGAACCGGCGACTGCACCTTAACAGAGTTGCTCAGAACAGAGGGCCTGGGTTCCGAGGACACCCTTGAAGACTTAGACCCTTTCAAAGACTTGGAGGTCTGGTCAGTCTTATCCAAGGCTTCCTGAAATTCAGATTTCAACACTCCTCTATCAATTAACTTTCTTCTTCTTTCAAGTAATATTCTGCCACTAAAAGAGTGACAGATAGAACAATCCTCCTGTAAATGCACAGGTCCTAGAAAATATACACAAGACACATAATTGTCCATAACAGACATTTTCTGCCCACAGTCGCACCTCTTGAAACCTGACTTCTGCTTCTCTTTTTGGCCAGCCATAATATCAAACAGCACACAATTATCAGATCCCTGATAATAAAACAAACTGGTACTATAAAGAGTTCAAGACTGTCGAACTTTCTACCAGCAGCCAAAAAAAAAATTTTTTATATCTAAATATTTATAGCAAAATAAGACTACAAAGCATCAGTCACATTTGTGGCTTTATAATGTACAGGGGCTGAGAAAGATTGGATTTTTGAAGATTGTTGGGGGCCTGACCAGCATATTTATACCTCACTTCTTCATTAATTTTTTGGAAAGACGATAAAAAGAAAAAAAGAGAAAGTAATTATAAATACATTTTTGTTCTTAACATTATATAAAATGTATCATGATATAAATTATATGTTATATAGTAAAGCATTTTCAATTATTGTTCTATGTGCTAAAGATGTTGACTTCCGGTGGTGGAGCGGTAGTGTTGCTGCCTCACAGCAAGAGGTTCTCCCGTTCGATTCTCGGCTGGAGTGCAGGAAGTGCCTTCTGTGTGGAGTCTGCATGTCCTCCCCGCGGTTGGGTGGGCGTTCGAAAGACATGCGTAAATGGGTGTGCCTTTGTTGAAGGTTGAACGTCGAGCTGGCACCTCGGTGTTCGTGAAAATCTACTGCCAATCATTAGCGGACCGGAGTTACGCTGTGGTGACCCCTAACCGGGAAAAGCCGAAAGACAACATTTATAGCAAAATAGCAAAAGCACACTAATATGACTAAATATAAAGGGATACGGAAATCTAGTTGACAGAGCCCTGTTCAGCTATAGTAGTGAAGCACAAATGCCTAAATGAAAAAAAGGGCAAGGCCCAAGAGCAACCACTCCAATAACACCAACACAGCAAAAATCCACACAAGAGGGACACAGCCCTAAAAAAATAACAGGAACAGACTACTAACTGTAATAAGAATGCTAACTCTACTTAAAAACTATTTGTACTACTTGTCAAAAGACAGAAAAAGAATTATACTGGCCTGAGCTCTCTGAAGAACATGCGATCCGTTGCAGCGGCAAACTAGATCTGAGGTTAGTTAGACAGCATCATGGGATGGGGACTGTGCCTCAAGCTACTCAGAGATCTTGAGCTTGGAAAGCGGGCGACTCGGAGCTGACGGATCGGCTCCGTACCCACGTGTAAGAACAAACGGCGAGATTGAACAACTTCACATACATATTTTCCTTTATTTGCTACAATAACAGAACACTAATTATTTTACTTCATGCTTCCTCTCACAAATAACTAACTACCCTCTCCTCTCTCAGTCTCTCTAAATCTTTCCTTTCTCCCTTCACGCTCAAGCCTTTCCTACTTTTCTCAAGCTCCTTCTACACTTCCCTCATTTTACTACTCTTATAATCATGAGATTGTGTTGTTCTTTTTGTTAATATACAATTCTTCAGTAAAAGTGCTAAACCACTTACTTGTACATGCTACCTAAACTTAATGTACTGCTGCTGCTTCTCTACTGTATTCTGTAATTGTATACATTATTCTGTGTATGTACTACACAGTTCAAATTCCAAACGTAACAGCTGTTTTTGTAACAATTCTCTTTCCGCGACTCTACTGAAACGGGGCTATTAAAATACAGGTTGACTATACCACTTATATGGAAAACAAAAATAAACAGATGTTGAAACCTTTCCAAAGGCATGCTGCACCTGGGAGAAAATGTTTGTTAATATATTCTAGTATTTGACACTACACACAGTCTTCTCAAGTAACTTGGCTAAGGAACCCAAACCCTTAAGTCCTCAGGAGTAATAAAGTTAATTACCTTAAGCAAGACTAATTGCTACATATTTAAACATAGGTTGTAAATTCCTTGTAGTTGGTGACAGAATGAAAACATGTGCCAAAGGGGAAAGGTATAACACCACTTGTAGGAGAAAGGCTGAGGCAATGGATTAGAGATTCTGCAACCAGCGGTGTTGCTCTCATAGGAATGAAAGACTGAGTGAGGAATCTTTGGCCTAAGTACTTATGAAGTTTTCTCGTTGACTGCTATGAGAATTTGTGGAAGAAAATCAAGGAAGGGGATGGTTTCCACCCCTGAAGCTATAAGGATGAGTTAGCTATAAGGATGAGTTGTCAGCCATGATCATTGAAAGAGTTATAAAAAGTGATTGACAAAACAGCTATCCAGTGAAGTCCTTAACAGATTTCCAGAAATTCCTGGTATGTCTGACCAGAAGTGATTGCTGGTTTACTAATAAGACACAATCTGGCAGCATTTGCCATTAACTTATGTCAAAAATCTCTCTAGAAAGATTGCTCACTCTCTCTGGCAGTAGGGATGGATTAAAAAGGAGCTAAATACCCTGGGATCCCCAATGTACACACATCTGAGCGGTCACATTTTAAAACATATGAATTGCTAGAAATCTTGCTGCTGTTAAAATACTGCCTGCTCAGTAAAGAGAATTAGAAAACAGGAATATCAAGCATAAATGAATGTACCTTTACAAAGTGAAAATACTGATGTATACTGGTCTCCAAAAAAAATGTACATCTATGGGCGTGTGTGTGTGTGTGTGTGTGTGTATATATATGTATATATATATATATATATATATATATATATATATATATATATATATATATATATATATAATTATACTTGAAATGACTGAATCCCCACTTACCCGAATCCAAAATGAGCACGACGACATCACCGTTTTTTTACAGGGAAAACGAACAGTTGGCCAACACTAGGAAATTTGTCATTTCCCCACTGTAGTGCAATCCGGAGTTGGTATATTTAGTTGGGGGGTATGGGGGGGCATAGCCCCCCCCCCCACTTGAGAGGGTTTGACATGATGCATTTTGTTTTATGTTGGCTAACTGCTCGTTTTCCATGTGGAAAAGTACGGTAATATGTTGTGTCGGTGTTTAGCAAGTTCACTTATGTCGTTTAGATCATTTCGGATTCGGGTAAGTGGGAATTCATTGTTTTTTAAATTAGACCCATATATATATATATATATATATATATATATATATATATATATATATATATATATATATATACACACACACACACACACACACACACACACACACACACACACACACATACCTTTGCTGACAGGGGGATCTCCAGAAATGCAAAAAGTTCTCATCTTGGAGTGCTGCTTTGTTCTACTGATGCAACTACCATAAAACCCAGTATCGCTTGGCCTACTTACTGCAATGCTGCACTGACTTCATGGTGTTAAACCACCTGATATTAATACCTCCAAGTCTCAATTTGCTTTTTTCCAAACTTCTAAGAGCATCACCCAGGCCAGAATTACCACCATGGACTCCAGAGAGATAACTACCAACAACCAGTCATCAAACTAGTAGAACACTACCGAGTCTGTCTGCTATGCTGTCTCAGTTACCACAAATAAAACTCTGCTAAACACCCTTGAAGCACAGAAAGTCCAAAAGGAAGTAACATATACTGATAAAGAAGCTCACCCAATGCTGAAGCACACAAAATTTCTGCACAGTTCCAAAAATACCTGCATGCATCCATCATACACGTTTATACCATCCAAAAGCTTCAAACAACCTGAAGTGTTAATACTAACACCACAGCTATGCAAACCTTTGAATAACTGATGTAAGGACTAAACCTGCATTAAAATCTGAAAAAGTCATGTTTCATACTTCCTGTAAATCCAACACCGAGGAGGGAAAAAAAAACAGTAAACTTGGCAGTTGCACAGGAGGAACAGCAATATGTTTACATTTAAGTATACCTGTACTGCTGGTGTAGAATTCCAAAGCTCTGACTATGGTTCAGGTGGCCTGACTTTGGGAAGTGGCTGACATACTTAACAGGCACAAGCAGAGAGGATGCTGTACCTATCCTGGATATACACACACACACACACACACACACACACACACACACACGTGCCTGCACGTGCGAGTTGATTTCCCTGGTGAAGATCATGGAAACAGATGTGCCTCCTTTAAGAGTAGATGGGACAGTCCCTTGTGGAAGTGAGGGCCATTTCAGTCCTGATGCTCAGTCCATGCTCTACCTAAGGGTTTGCCGATGAGCAGGCAACAAGGGGTAGGGCATAACAAGAAATCAAAAACTACTCGATGTCTGTTTAAATTATAGCATCTCTCAGCTGATCCTCATCTCCAGAGATGGTAAAAGAAAGGAAAAATGGCTGGAGAGGGCTGGTGATCAGCAGGCAGCAAACGGGGAAAAGGTTTAAGTGCCTAAGCCAAAGCATTTTATAAATAAACAACATATAAATAATAAACACGAGTCACAGATTAATAACAATAATAAAACTGACAAAAATGAGACACAAGATCACCCACAGCTCCACAGTCTCACCTCCTTGTCCAAGAAAGGCCAAAAATGAGTCAGTACTCCCAATGTCATCTTCCAGTCCATGTGAGGAGAGTGAGATGAGGACAGAAAGGCTCCAAAAACTGATTTTTGTATGATGGCCAGGACCCAAATGTCCTGAGGTATGACTATCCACATTGGTGCAAACTCTGAGAACTAATATCCTAGTTTGGTAACCATTCAGAAATTATTAATAAGCTGATATGGATGAAGTCTATGTGAGGAACTATCCATAAGGACTCCAAGCGGAGAGCCTAGTGATTTGCAGTTCCCATCTGATGCTTGAAGGCCTTCTTCCTTTTTACAGGACTAACTTTGGTTGGAAGATGAAAAAGGCTTAGGAGACCAGTACATATAGGTGAAATCTTGACCATTCCATATTACAGTTGCAGCTAGTTGTACTGATCTCACTTCAGATACAGTAATGAGTACATTCACAGCTCAGTGGTTTCTGGTTCAAAGAAGTTGGGATTGCAGATGGGTTTTCCAAGGTTTGTTCTACAAATGAGAAGTGGAAGTGGTATAAATGGAACAGACAGATAAATTTATGAAGGTTAATGGTAGAAGAGGAATCAATCCTGTATTCAAGCTTTGAAAACTCTATCGGGGGTGAAGGTTGGGGATTCAAAATTCAACAAAAATCTGACACAGCAGTCTGTCTGCCTTAGGATACCAGGCCACTTAGGGGATGGCCAAAAGTGTTAGGCCAAATTCAGAGTTGAAGAAGGTGTAGAATCAGGCTGTTTATACACCACAAAAACAGAATTAATCAAGACAAACTCTAGAGGACAAATGTGCCAAAGGTCTGATCCATCTTTCTTAGATAACTATTTAAACACTTATAAGGTACCACACCTGGATATAATATCCTGAGACTAGACCGAACATCCAAGAAAGGTGGAGGGGTTGCTATCCTATATAAACCTAGCTTACAATTAACCACTCATAACTGCAAACCACCTTTAGACTCCAATGCAGAAATTCTTATCTCCAAACTTCTTCTTAACAATGCCAAATCCATCTATATTATCTGTATATATCTACCTCCTGGTAATAACACAGCAACAATAGAAAATCTACTTTGCTGGCTTTCCCAAAACCTGCCTCAAGAAACCATTATCCTAGGTGACACAAATATTGACTGGACCAGCTTCTGCAGCAGCCTCCCCTCAAGCCATATTAACCTATATAGGTATTCCCAAACCATTACCTCCTCTACCAGGATAAATAAATCTAACAAGAAATCAAGCTTATTAGACTGGATCCTCATTAACCATCATCCTCACATTTATGACTCAGGAACCCTCCCTGATGATTTAAGTGACCACTCTCTTACCTATATCATCAGACATAAAATCAACTTTCCCTCCCCAATATCCATTAAAAACATCAGGTCTAAAAAGTCCTTTAACCCTGAACTTTTCCAGATGGAACTAAGAGCATGCAACTGGTCACCCTTAAAGAACCTTCCTTTAGATGAAGCAGTTAGTTACTTTAACTCCAACTTTCTTGCCATCCTCAACCACAATGCCCCAACCAGACTAACTAGAACTAAAACCAAACATGCTCCATGGCTCTCTAAAGAAACCAAACATAAAATCAATGTTAGAAACAAACATTGGGAGAAATGGAGGAAGACAAAAAACCCTATAGACCAACAAACATTTACACAACTAAGAAAGCTATAATATATGACAAGAAAAACTACTACCTCCAATCCCAACAAGCTAGTCAAAACAAGCCACAGAAATTTTGGTCTAGTATCAACCAACTACTCCATCCAGGGCAATTCACTACTCCAAACCCTCAAAACACTGAACACAAAACACCAATGAATATAGCTAATGCTTTTAATACCTTTTTTACTGATGCTATACAAACACTAGCTAGTCAACTATCACCTAACAACTTCACTCTACCTTCCAATGAATGAACCTCACCCCCTACTTTTCATTTTCAATCTGTCCCAACATCATATATTCTAACCCTTCTACAGAAACTGAAACCATGCTCCCCCCCCCCCCTCAGCAGACCAACTACCTGCTGAATTCTTACAACAATCCACCAAAGATATTGCCTATCCCATTTCTATCCTGATCAATAGAACTATTACTGAAAGTTATATCCCCAGTTTATGGAAAATTTCCCATATTATCCCCCTCCACAAAGGAGGACAATCCACTGAACCCTCCAATTACCACCCCATTACCCTCCTCTCACCTCTGGCAAAGATCATGGAAAAATGCATTCATAGACAATTACTTGACCATCTAACACAAAATAACTTACTAGCCAACTGTCAACATGGTTTTAGACCTTCACATAGCACTACTACTGCCCTTCTTTCCTTCACAGATTGTATCAACAAAAACCGCAATCTAAACAAACTCTCTTCAGCCCTATTTATTGACCTGTCTAAAGCTTTTGACATGGTAAATCACCACATTCTCATCATAATACTGAAATCCCTGTCTCTTGATACATCCTCCATAAAGTGGTTCCAGTCCTACCTTGATAAAAGACAACAGGCCGTACTTTGGCACAAGTCTCTCTCTACTCACCTGCCCATCAACCTCGGTGTCCCTCAAGGGTCCATCCTTGGACCTCTACTTTTTTCCATATTCATCAATGACCTTCACCTAGCCATCCCCCAAGCTACATGCATACAATATGCGGATGACTCTACACTGATATGCTCAGCCCCCCCTCCTCTTCTGAACTTCTCTATCTTACCCAACAAGTATTTAACACAGTTGAGCAATGGTTCACACAGAGATGCCTTCTCCCAAACCCCAAAAAGACTAAACTTCTCCTTTTCTCTCCTACTAAGAAATCCCCCCATTGGATTTCTCGGTTAACTCTACCAATAAAACTATTATATCCCCTGAACCAACCACCAAACTATTAGGTGTCACCATAGACAATAATCTGAACTTTGATATCCATATTAACAATACTATAAAAACTGTAAACAAAAAGCTAGGCTCTATTAGATAAACCACAGCAACACACAATGACCAATATGGTAAAAACCACAGCAACAGCAATGCAGCAATTCCAAGGAAGGAAAATTTATTCAGCAAGCAGTAGTAAAAAAATCTCTAGCGCCTCGGCCAACAAGCCTTTAACAGAGTACATCAAATGAAAAAAGACTCACAGTTTATATATACATATACTTAATTGCATAATAGACTAATAGTTCTAATTACACAGTTAATTGAACCTTATTAAAACATAAAGCACAATTCTAACTCACTTATACAAAACTTTTCCAAAAGCATTCTTGATTCAAACCAACAGGATACATAGTATTAAATTTTAAAATCAAAAATGCCTCTTTTTTTCTTAACAGTTGTTTCACTTGTTCATCTGTCATAAACTTTTTACATATTATTCTATCTAAAATTGTAACCTGGAAACCTTCCAAACTTCCCTTATGTACTTCATTAAAATGTACTGCAACCGGACTAGATAATTTGTAGTTTTTAATGTCCCTTATATGTTCTTTTATTCTACAGGCGAAACTTCTTTTTGTTTCCCCTATGTAGAATTTATTACAAGTGCATTTAATAGAGTATATCACTCTCTGACTATTACATGTAAAACTATCATTAGTTTCAAAACACTTATTATTAATATTATCAAATTTTTGTGTAACAAAACTACAAATACTACATTTACCACATGTCACTGTCCCTTTTTCCATTATTCTTCCCATTATTTCCAATTTTGGTCTATGAAACCTACTATGTACAATAAAATCTTTGATATTTCTACCCCTATTAAAAGAAAATAATAACTTCTTATTTTGTAAACATTCTACTTCTCTCTTTATAACATTCCAGCCAGATTTAACCATATCTGTGATTTCATCAGATATAACTGAATAAGTAGTCGTAAAATAAATATTATTATTCTGCTCATTCTTTTTATAATTATTGTACCATATCCGACCACATTTGAGTGACATACTACTTAATACTTTATTTAAACTTTCTTTAAGATATACTTCATCATATCCTCTCTCTTTAAATCTTATAAAACTGTCTTTCAGTTCCCTATTTCTATCAATTTTTTCACTACATAACCTATTTATTCTATTAAATTCCGTATAAGGAATAGATTTCATAGTGTGCCCTGGATGAAAACTTTCACCCTGTAATATATTATTACTGCCAGGAAATTTTCTATATATATTTGAAATTACCTTCCTTTGATGACTATCCCCTGTTAATTCTACATCCAAAAAATGTACTTTTATACCTTGTTGTAATCCATCAAATCTTATTCCTACATTATTAGTATTAATTTGCCTAATAAATTGATCTACCAAATCCTCACCACCTTTGCAAATGAAAATAAGATCATCTATGTATCTATAATAATGTATAACATGTGTACGAAAAAATTGATTAGTATAGATATATTCATATTCAAATAAACCCATAAAGATGTTAGCATAACTGGGGGCAAAAGCAGCCCCCATTGCTGTTCCTTGTGACTGCCTATATAACTGGCCATCAAACTCGAATATATTATTTTGAAGGCACATCATCATTAATTCAGTAATATATTCAGCCATAGGGCTTTCACCTAGAAAATATTTCACAGCTCTAATACCTTCAAGGTGTTTAATACTAGTGTAGAGACTAACTACGTCCATCACTACAAAAAACATTTTTTCATTCCATCTGATTTGATAAACCTTTGTAAGAAATTGAAAAACATCTTTCACATAAGAAGGTAATTTTTTTACCAATGGAAGTAAAATCTCATGTAGTAAACACGAAATATTGTTCAAAAAGCCACCACTGGCCGAAACAATAGGCCGCCCAGGTGGATTTAATAAATCTTTATGGATTTTGGGCAAACAATAAAAACATGGCATTCGAGGATTTTTTATAGCCAACTTATCAGTGGCATCCTTAACTGAAAAATAATGTAATCTTTTGCCTTTTTCCACCAAATCATAATATATTTTTTGAGATGTATTATATTCAGTTATATCTATACATTGATATACATTTCTATCATTCAGATGTTCATAACACATAGACAGATACTGGGTATAGTGCATCATAACTAATTTTCCACCTTTATCGGCTGGTTTAAATACCATTTGTGTATTACTACTTAGCTCCCTTAATGCACGCCATTGTTTTAAATCCAAATTATATATCACATTTGTTTTCATTTGATCTATAAATTTGTCAAAAATGACCTGTACATTATGGTTTAATGATTTCTCAAAACATTGTATACTTTCATTATTACATACTGGAACAAAATCACTTTTCACTGGAATATTATCAGTATTTAATTTACAGTAGGCATTGAGATCATCATTTTCCCCTGAGTAACAGGAGTAAAAACTATCCTCAGAGCTACTACTATATACATCAGCTTCCATATCATCCCTATTCATAAACAGTTGTAAAGAAAAAAAATATGCAAGTTTTACCTTACGCATAAAACGAAAGATATCACTCTTTAATATATGAAGCCGTGGAAGAACAGTAGGAATATATTTGAGACCTTTAGATAGTACCGATATATGCGCTTCAGACAGCTGCATATCAGATAAATTAACAACATACTCACTAGTAGAGCACAAATCAGTTCTATTAGTCCCATTTTCCCCGCTTGTTAGTCCTTTGGTACGAACGCTGTTCCTGGTAGTAGCCATGGGCCACCCCATTCCAACTCCGTTTTCTTCCCTTGTTACCCCCCCCGAAAGGAGTTCAGGTAAGTGTTGTTACACTCTTCAGCCCTATTTATTGACCTGTCTAAAGCTTTTGACATGGTAAATCACCACATTCTCATCATAATACTGAAATCCCTGTCTCTTGATACATCCTCCATAAAGTGGTTCCAGTCCTACCTTGATAAAAGACAACAGGCCGTACTTTGGCACAAGTCTCTCTCTACTCACCTGCCCATCAACCTCAGTGTCCCTCAAGGGTCCATCCTTGGACCTCTACTTTTTTCCATATTCATCAATGACCTTCACCTAGCCATCCCCCAAGCTACATGCATACAATATGCGGATGACTCTACACTGATATGCTCAGCCCCCTCCTCTTCTGAACTTCTCTATCTTACCCAACAAGTATTTAACACAGTTGAGCAATGGTTCACACAGAGATGCCTTCTCCTAAACCCCAAAAAGACTAAACTTCTCCTTTTCTCTCCTACTAAGAAATCCCCCCATTGGATTTCTCGGTTAACTCTACCAATAAAACTATTATATCCCCTGAACCAACCACCAAACTATTAGGTGTCACCATAGACAATAATCTGAACTTTGATATCCATATTAACAATACTATAAAAACTGTAAACAAAAAGCTAGGCTCTCTCTATAGGATAAAATCCTTTCTCCTACCTTCAGCTCGAACCACAATAGCACACACTCATCTAATCTCTTCTCTTTTTTAGGCCTCATCAATTTTTACTAACCTATCTAAAAATAATCTTAGCCAATTGGAAATGTCCTACAATAACATTGCCAGATTTGCAACAGGCAACCCATTTAGAACCCATCACTACCTTAATTTAAAGCAGCTAAGATGGCTTGAATTACAAAATCTCATTAAATTCCATCAACTAACTATAGCCCACAACACTCTCTACAAACCTTCCAAAACACCTATTCTTTCCACACTAATCACTCCCTATAAAAACCTGGAATCCTTAAGGTCTTCTCAGAAACTTCTAGTACATACCACAAAACAAACAACAAGGCTGGTGACTCCTTTTTTTCTAATATAGTCGGAAAAGCCTGGAATCTCCTTCCAAATGAACTCTCCACACTTCCCTCACTATCCTGTTTCAAAAACAAATTGAAAGTGTTCCTCAAAACTCACCAGTTATGCCCATGCTCTAAACCTGACTAGTCTGTGTGTCTCTAAATACTTTGCTCTTCCTACACCATCTACTCATTAAAAGCAACTCCTTCCTTATTAAACTATTTTACTAACTATCTCTAGAATACCTGGATTGTATTAGCATCCTTTGTTATGCCTGTATTCTGCACTGTAAATTTTAGATTGTATTTGCATCCTTTGTTATGCCTGTATTCTGCACTGTAAATGTTACTGTGATAACCTGCAATAGGTACTGTTAATAGGATCCTTAGATGTATTGTGTTAATTTAATTGTCCTAGCTAGGAGCTCAACTCCCCAGGCCTCTACTGAAAATGGACATGTATCCAGTTAGACTAGCCCAGTCAACAAATGTAAAATAAAATAAAAATAAAATACATAAAAATAAAGGTGAAGGCTACAGTGCAGTTTGCCTCTACAAAGCAGATTTTATGAACCTTACGGGACTCTCAAAGAGGGATAAGAGTCTTCCAGGCACAGATTTAATCCCTTCTGTCTTAGATATTACAAAAGTGCAGGATGGAAGAAGACAACCCATCTAGTATCCATTAGACCAACTCCTAAAGTTCTCCAACCTGCAAGGAAAAGCAGTCAAAGCAGTAATAACATGAGCTGACACCATAAGTGGCCAAAGGTTAACTTATAATACAGTGGCATGAGTTACAGGCACTCGATAGTGCTAACGGACCCCATCACTATGTAGCATTGTCATTAGTACCTACTGGACTGCCATGCAGCCACCTAGCTGTCCTCCATTATAAAATGACTACAGTTCCAAAGTCCAACACTGGGCAGGGGAAGACCAATCTTCTGACATGGTCTCAGAAGGCCATGGGGATGGACTCAACCTTCACTGGCCATTAGCTAACCATGGCTTAGGGGAAGAGATTTAAAGCAGCTGATCACAATGACAGGACACACACACACACACACACATATATATATATATATATATATATATATATATATCCCAGGAACTTGAGGACCTAGTCCTCACCTACTTACGCTGCAGGAGTTAGCCTAGAGCAACAACTGCAGCTGTTGATTGAACCCACTTGTAAATTCCAACTAACAGGGCTGGTATCAGAGGACAATGACTTAGACGATCGACTTTAATACATAAAGATGTCTCAGTTAGCAAGGAAGAAGAAGCAATGGCCAGTATAGAGATACCAGGTCTGGAGTCCATAGGTCTGTGCCCTAGGCCTTAATTTATGTCTTTAATGACCCTATATGGGGATCTTTAATGGTACTAAGGCTTATGCCCTTCTTTGTATAGGAATTTTATTTTATTAACTTGCAGTACTGATTAAAGCTTTAAGCTCATCTCACAAATGTTGGAGGGTCACTGTGTTGAATTGATAAAATTCCTCAATGCTGCTCTCTGGCCACAAAATAAACAAACAACTAATTGAAGCATCTAAATTGAATCTGGCTCATGATTTGACAAAAGTAATTGCACTTGGAGGACTTATATTTCTTAGGTATCAAACACCTGAATTTTCTAAATGTCACACAATAAGTTAAAACTGTGCAAGACACACAACAAATAATGAACTGATGCAGCATACATAACCATTAACCTTGGCAGCCTTGTGTGTGGGCCAAAGTAGGCATGCTCCTGTGAACATGTGACCCGGCAGGCAAGACTTAGAAGAGATGCACTTAGCAGCAACACCCACTGCAAAGCCCTCTAACCATACGGTCCACAGATACCTCTTACTTATCAACTGCTACAGTGAATTTGAAAATAAATTTAAAGGAGATGAAAACTTCTACTTAGCAGGTGTTTTTGTTGACAGACGTTTTGCTGTAATCCCTGTACAACGAATAGCAGGAGCAATAAAAAAATATATATATCAAGTACACACAACCAAAAGTACCAATAAGTTTTAAACAAATTAAGAAAACGCAGAAAGCACAAACATAAGCAAAATGCAATATTTAGTGAAACACGAGGTTCAACATTAATCCACACAGGTCCATACCTCTCAACTTTCGGACAAAGCCTTAAACCCAAAAATAATGACAGATTTTAAATATTGTTCTTATGAACTTAGCATGTTGTTAGAATAACAGGTTTTGCATTAGCTTGCATTTTCTGAAGGATATAAACTTTGAAACTCAAATGCATGTCATTATTTAGTGACTTCAATCCTCTGTAGTTTGCCAGAAAATCACAAATTTTAAGAGGAACAGACTAAAAATAAGAGGCAAAAATCTGGAAATTCTGTGGAAATATGGACAGTTGAGAGGTATGCACAGGGCACACTGTACCTTAGACACTGTAACCCTAAATCTAACCTAAACTGCAATCCTTAAATCAAACTAATTTCCAGACTTCAATTAACCTTAGAGTCAGTAACAAATACTACAAAAAAGCATTCAAACAACTGGCCATTCATTTAGTGCAACATTCGACCACGTCAGATTATGTTAACTGGTCAAAGACAACAACATTGTTTGGGTGCATGGTTAAACAGCTCATACACCTATTAGAAATAGTTCCACTGGAAATAAATAGCAAAACTTGCAACTAACACCTACAAAAACAGTCATTTTACATGCCAACACCCCATATCTCTAAACATACTAACTCAGAAATTGCACAGCACTGACAGTAAGGAGAAAGTTCCTTAACTCCACTGTTTTGTTTACTTGTTCTTTTCAGCTGCTATATTTCGGCAAAATGCAGGAAAATCAATGAAAACACTTGACAATGCCGGTTTCATCAAAACAATGCTAATGAACAGAGGGATTCTTACTGTTTTTTTAATCAACCACAAAGGTACCAATTGAATAGTTTGGTTATGAAAAACCTGTTTGGCCAAATATTCTGTCATCTCTGGAACACTAAACGTGCACTTCGATCCGTTTCAGTGATACATGACAATGGGATAAAGGTGGGAACTGCATGTAAATTTTGGACTCCTGACAACATAATACAGAATTACTCTGAGGTGCTGCAATCTTAGGGAGGTTTGAGGGATGAGTCTGCTTTTACCCCCGCTTTTAAGATGGTGTGCGTCTCCAGTTAGTTAAATGCATTCAGTGTTACTTTTTGTATGTTGTGGTTCAAAGACTTTTCTGGATGCTGTAATAAAACCTAGTGGACATATTCTGACTGTGAAAATTAAAGTGGTACATCATTTTCCATTATTCTACAATAACACTAGATTTAAAACTGAATTTAAAAAGAACTATGAAAATTGCCCCTATAACAAGGATTCAGTATATTGTATACTGTAACACTAGCATTTTCATGGAATAATTTCAGCAATGACTGCAAACACTACAAACAATAGAAATTGGGAAAATGTTACAAAATGTCTACAAGTAAATTTATCTATGGTGAATAAACAGTGTATAAAAAATGTGATTTATGTTTCTACAGATTCAGCCTGTGAAGAGTGTCTGAGAAAGTCATTTGAACTATACATTATTCCAGACTATTCACAACATAAGTACTTATACATTGTAAGCCTTAACCCTGCTACAAAGAATAAAGCCACAAAGCAAAAAATGTGGGGTTTTATATGACAGAGAAGAGATAAATGGCCAAAAAAAAATGCTTTGCTTGAGATGACATACAAGAGTGTTGTCACAACTGTCAACTTGAAGAATAATGCTATTACAATGGGATACAGAACTCATCCCTGTAAGATTTCTTGCCACAGCAAGGTCTTACTCATACCTCTACACTTGACCTCCCCATGCCTTCTCTATTTATTGCATACAATGTTCCTGCGGGACTCTGATATCCCAGAAAGTAGTCAATTTTTATGTCTTATTTATTCCTGGTATGTCTTGTGTTAGGCCCTTGACAGTTTGTCAATACTGAAACCATCATTTTTTATTCATTTATATTGCAATACTTTTTGGCAGAAGTGAGTGTTCTTAATGTTCTTCCAAACAGCTGCATCTTTGAGGCAGTTACCACTTTCTGTCCAAACACAACTGCAGTTAACCTCAATTATTCCTCATAATCTAAGACCTGCTTATTTACTCATTTGATGAATAGTCCAATGAAACAATTCAGGCTTGATATCAGACAGAGGCAGCAAAAGAATTACACATTCCAGTATATGCCATGCATCAAAGAGAAGGTGCAAAAAGAATGACATTACATACTGCAACTGTTAACATCACATAGGACAATACAAAAACAAAGTTAACAATAAGGTAACAACTATCAACCCTTAGGAGGCAAGATCTTTCAAATGTGGCAGTTGGCACAGAGGGTTAAGGCTGTAAGCTGTAGTTCGTGTGGTACATGGTTTGATTCCCACCCCTCTCATTTTCCTATTGTATGACATTCAGCAAGTTACTTAAACAGGAAGTGCTTTGCAGCAACTGGAAATTTAGGCTTAGCTTTTCAATGGTCTCCAGAACTACAAGCCTAATAATTTAACTATGAATCGATGAAGTCTAGGCTTTCCATTTGACAAAACAAAGTTACTGTCTGAATAGATGTCTACTTTGAGGAAGACTCAAATCTGGGATTTCTATATTGCTGCACAGACCTCTTTGCCCACTACTTATAAAAACACAATTGCCAATGTAATTACTTTCTCTCCTTGCTCCTATAAGGCATCTGTATTCCTGCTTAATTTCACTCACACAGACACTGATAAGACTCAGTGCTGTATATAAAAGGAGTGCAAGGTTTGCCCTAAGACTAGCTCATTACACTGACCTCTATGCCATTTTATGGCAGCTGGCTTAAGCCATGTATGAATCTCCCACACCCATGCCATTGTCCAAAGGTATGCCCTTCCTACTTCATCAACTTCATTAACTGGAAGTCCTTTGGACGTCATGTGCTTTTAACACCAGTCTTTTTTTTTTCACTCTATATTACATACAAAGTTGGGGGACTATAGCTTGTTTGGAGTCACACCCACCTTCAAGAATTCCTTGCCTGGATAACTAAGCAAATCCCTCATCCATAAATAGGTGTGCATAATGCCACCAAGGAAAATACCTACCCATTGGACCAACTATCCATTTTTCTTTCAGCCTTATAAAGCAGCCTATCTTCCTAATTTATCTGTATAACTGACAGTTTATATACTAAAGATGCTACAAGCTTTCTATTCTATTAGTGCCTATGGAATTTGTATTTATACCTATTCTATGCTGGGACTTCAAAACCCCAAAGTCTCCCCTGAAAATGGGTCATGGCATCAGTACCACTACCCTGTTATATTCTACATGAACATAAAGCAAGGGTGATATAGTAACAAAGGCTTGGCAAGTTACATACAGAGACAAATGGTTATGCTGTATATATTCTGAAGCTACAGCAAACCTCATTGAATTTAAAGACTACAAACAAGCCAACCTCAACCTAATATATGACTAAATATTAACTGTACCTCCCAGGACCTTAAAACAGCAGAAAACTTCACTTAAAGGATTCTACATTAATTTAGAAAAATGCAGAGAGATAGCAGTATCCAACAGAAACAAGCATCACAGGAAATTCAAAAACAATCCACCTTGGTGGTTCACCACTGTAAAACTATACAATAAAAAAACCTTCTTAGATCCAAAACCCATCTTCCTAAGGATAATCTCAAGAAAAACTGAAGAACACTATCAGCTTCACCAAAGGAGTCCGTAAACTACGTCTGTCCTCTGAAGCCAAAGATAATTATAAATCTGTCTTTAACTATGTGAGAAAGTTAAAAAAAATACCATATATTGCTCAAAAATTATTCATAATAGAATCTCCTGTTCTGACCCAACTGACATTACCAATATCCTTGCAAATAGATTTAGTGCCAACTTCATTGCTGAAACTTCTACTCATATCCTTATTACCTTTAAAGATAATTTACTGAAAATTAAAACACTAACCAAGACCAAGAACACTTTCTCCATGGGACATGTCAACAGAACTGGCTGATTAATTGTGTTAAACATGCCCTTGCAGGAAGATTCTTCAAGCTGTTAGTGCATAGCAGTAATGTTGCCCCCCCTCCCCCCGTAACAGTAGCCTTACAACCGATCTGGGTAATTACAGACATATCAGCCTTAGAAGCCTCATCTGCTAAACCATGGAATTTATTATACATGACCTTATAAACTGTGAGATCAAGAATATTGACAGACTTGACCTTCAAAAGTTCGTTTTTATGAAGTCTGCATCCTAACATGGTAAATGTCTCGGTGCAAATGACATATCTTGACCTGGCTAAGACCTCTTACACTATTCCCCATGCTGACATTATCCAAAATCTACATGTTTTTAAAACTGATCCATCTGTTGTAAGATGACTGTCATACTTACTGAAATACAGAACTCACACACTGCAAGTCTGCAGGTGACTCATAAGTATGAAAATGATCAGAGGTGTCCTTATGGGCTCGGTGCTAGGACCTCTCCTTTTTGGTATTTAATTCTCTGGTCTCCAAGCAGAAAGCCAACACCTCTAGCTAGCAAATTTTGCAGATGACTGCAAACTGGGGATAAGTCACCCTATGACAAACAACCCCCCCCCCCCCCAGGTTTAACTTACCCTAGTACACCCTTGATGTGCTAAAATGGCCTCAAACCATATGCTAAAAAAAGTCTAATATCATCAGCTTTGGAAGACAACCCCTCCTGTCTTTATACTGTTTAGACAACACACTTCTAGAAAACAAAAATGTAGTTAGTGACATAGGTCCTTAGGTTGACAGCTATCTTTCTTTTGATCATCATGTAGCAATGGTTGTCAGGAAATCCTTTTATTAGCTCAGCCAGTTATTGCAAAATGATTGTAATCAAGGTCTAATGAGGTAATCATTCCCGTATACTCAGCACTGACCTGGCCAATTGTTATGTACAACACCCCTTTAGGCTGACTCTCAATATACTTATCAAACAATTAGAAATACCCCAAAGATTTCCTAACCAAAAGTGCTCACAGGCCTAAAGTCTCTTACCTACAGACTGCAGCTGGAAGGTCTAACCCTTTTAACTTATAGAACTTTGAAGGGAGATCTGTGTCTCACTTACACAGCCATTAGAGATCCAAATGCCCTAGACCTCCGGTTTCTCCACAAGTCCATTATCTCCACCAGTACTAGATCCAGGGACCTAAATCTTCACCAACAGAAAAATAAAACATGGAGGGACAGGTTTATAAACTGGTGAATCTCAACCATCTAGAATAAACTACACCTGCATGTTAAGCAGTGCAATTCACAATCTTCCATTAAACAAAAGCTAGATGAATGTATGGACATCGCAAATTTACTTCACAGTTGGTCAGTATTGCCTTCTTTGAGAAAGACAATGCTGCCTGAGAAGGATACTGGCAAGGCAGGAATGGACATGAAACTTTGTGGCCTTGGAATATCTGTCGATCTATGAATGTACCTTGAGTAACTGAGTGAAGAACCAGTCCCCCATCAACATGACATTATGGCAACAAAAGCAAACCAGTGAATACCACAGTACTAATGTAAGATATCTAGCAGTTGCTTTCAGAAGGGTAGGGTACAGTGCTGTCTGACTTTTCAGAGCGCCCATTTTAAATCTCCAGCAAACTTTGACAAGTAATTAAAAAGATGAAAAATTCTGACGTCTCATGGACTTCAGGAAAAACATCTTCTCATTCACTCACATTAAAGACCATTGCAAAATCGAATATTATAAAACTTCTGTCTTGTAAAATATGATAAATAGCAACTTACAAGGTAATTTAATACATATGAGTAATGTGAAGATCAAAGAAGTGAAATGTGTGCAATAAGTAATTAAATTACCAAAATGACTGAATAATTAGTGTACCATATGGCTGAAAGAGGAAATAAGGATAATGAAGTTGGGGACATTTTGGATGGGACTTTTTCTTTTTTTGTTTTTTTATCAGTAAACATCTGTATTAATACCACATGTTACACAGTAACACGAGTAGACATTCAATTTAAAAGAGAAAACAGACCATTACAAAGATTTTTTTCAAGCATTACAGAAATATGATTTTTGTCTTATTTAATTTAACATTATAAACTTGACCAAGACCTGCATTCTCTGAAATATCAATACTCCTCCTCTTCCTGATCATTCAGTATGCACTTCTCCCACAGACTCCATTTATTTCAATGCTGTTTGCTCTCTCCCTTTTCTAAAGATCCCACCTTCGATACTTATCTCCTCTACAACATTCAATAATTCTGTTACAACTGGTTTTGTTTTCGATTTCCATTTTCTATTAACTGTTTTTTAGGCAGGAAGCAGCATCACGCCTAGTAAAGCCTTACTGTGTCTAGCCAATTTAACTTCTACATCCCAGCTAAAAATAAGCACTTCCTTAATTAAAATATTTTGCTCCCCTGAGCATTTCTGACAAAGCATACTGTAAGGAATTTCTAAAATCTATCAACTCATTATATTCTCAAAAAACATGGTTCCAGGTATCCCCCCTCTCTTTCCCACTGCACCACCATCAACTGCTGTCTACCTGTGAGAAAACAAATTCTCTGAAATCTTCTTCGGGTATAAAAAATACTTATGCAAAATCTAACCCTTCCAGGTTTTGTTGCATACTTGGGAGCCATACAAATATCCTCCCATTCTTTTTTTTTTTAACTAGACACCTCATGAAAGCAGTAAAGCAGTAAAAACTAGTTGGCACAATGTATGCTAAATTAAAGCATATTGGTCACTTTCAGAAGCATCTTTGCTTTACAATTAATTTCATTTATTTATAGTGATTTTGCAAAAATGAGTATATTGTATTGACTGATTTTTTTAGTTTCATTTTTTTCTTAGGTTTTCTCCACAACCACACCCATAAAATGATGTAATGATGGGTACTGGGAAACAATTTACAAACAACTGCAAATAATTACGGATAAGCAAAAACTTAATCTGTTTAGAGTAACTGCTTATTGCTTATATTGTGGTTTCACTACATTATCCTTACATTGTGTGTCCCATATTTAACAACTAGGTGACATCTTGCCTTTCTAGTAATTCAAAATTAATACTGATGCAAAGAAATATGGAAATACAGCAACATATGCATTTCCTTGTTATGATTTAGGTAGTGAGGCATTGTGGGTTCAGTTTTCATGATATCATGGCAGGGGCTTTCAGCTCTGGGAAAATATCCTGAGGGGTCATCCTTAAAATAAAATATGAAAACAACACATTTTTGCATCAAAAACTGTAAAATCTAGAAAAAAATGTATAATCTGATATTGTATATGGTAAGGATGTTATATCCATCTCCAAATGTCCGTTACACTTGTTCCAAAACATGACCAATACACTTTCCAAAACATGACCAATACACTTTAAACAATGTGCAACTCTTTGCCTGAGAATCCACATAGGTTCATAGGTTCATACTAGGCTATCTGCCCTAGGGCATTTATTTATAAGCCTAGCCAGAAAGTGTTTGGCTTTCGCCACCCATTTTAAATTTATTTTGCTATGCCCTTTTCTGAGGTTAGTATACTGTGCCTCTGTCTAACAGTAACACAGAAGTGATACCCGGGGTAAACCTACGATCTCCCATCCACTCATCAAGATTCCTCTTGAAGAGAGTCAATGAGGGACTCTGCCTAACCTGGACTGGGATTTTATTCCAGAGTGAAGGGAGCCTCTGGGTTATGAATCTGTCCCTCCAGCATGCCTTATTTATTTCTGTGCTGAGGTTCAAGTCTCTCGAGCGCGTAGCTCGATGGGATTTGGATTTTCTGAGGTGCAGCATGTCCATTAATTCCGGGTTGGACATGGCTTTATACGTCAGGCACAGATCGCCTCTGAACAGGCGGTATGCCACTGAGTAGAGCTGGAGTTTCTTTAACCGGGCAGCATATGGCATCTGTTTGAGCCCTTTGATCCTCTTGGTGAGGTACTTTTGGGGTCTTTCCAGTTGCTGCAGGTGTCTAGTAAGGTACATCCCAAAAGGGGCATTGTACTCAATTATGGGCCTGATGAGGGATGAGTAAAGAGGCACGATGATGTCCCCTGATCTAGATGTGAATCCCTTCATGATTAGGTGGGCTATATAAAATGTTTTTCTAGCCACTTTGGCCACGTGGTTGTCAAATGAGAGATTGCTATCAATTTGGGTCCCCAGGTCCCTAATTACTTCTTCTGTACTTAATGGATTACCACCTATGTGGTAATTTGTGGGCAGTTTGTTTTTGCCAAAGAGGATGACTATACACTTTTTGGCATTTAGTTTGAGGCCATGGCTCTGGCACCAGTTGTCTGTTTCTATGAGGCCCTTTTGGAGGATGCTTGTGTCGGCTGGAGAGTCGATTATGGCACCCAGTTTGCAGTCATCTGCGAACTTGGTCAGCCACAGTCCTTCCGTGTTGGCCTGTACCTCCGAGAAATATATACCGAACAAGAGAGGTCCCAGGACTGAGCCTTGTGGGACACCACTTGTAACTGGTTTGGAGTCTGACATGGCTCCAGCAATTCTAACCATGTGGGTTCTGTCCTTGAGCCAATTTGCAATCCATCTAGTGACATAGGGGTTTATATTTAAGCTGGTGAGCTTATCTATAATGCCCGAGTGGGGTATTGTATCGAAGGCTTTTGCGAGGTCCAGGTAGGCTGTGTGGACCACCTTCCCCTCGTCAATGGCCTTGGGTGACTGTTTCAAAGAAATCAACCAGGTTTAAGAGGCAGGATCTGCCCTTAACAAAGCCGAACTGGGTAGAATCCAGTGTTTGTAGGTCCCCAATATCTTTATTTATGAGGTCCATGATGATCCTTTTCATAGCTTTGCAGACCAAGCTAGTCAGGCTTATGGGGCGATAGTTTCCAGGATCCGTTGAGGCACCACCTTTATGGAGAGGGACCACTGTTGCTGTACGCCACTCTTTGGGCACATATCCTGTAGTAAGGCTGAGACTGAACAGTAGTTTTATGTTTGGGTTTAGCTCTTCTTGGAGTTCATGTAGGATGCAGCCTGGGACACCGTCTGGTCCCATTGATGCTGTGTTTTTTGCTTTGGAGAGGGCGGCTCTTACCTGAGCATCTGAGATGTCAGGGGGGCAGCACTCTGCTGGGATAGATATTTGCCCTTTTGGTGGGGAGGGGGGGGGGGAGTTTGTGCTGAACCTGTCAGCTAGGATGTTGGCAATGTCTGTGGGTTCGGTGTATTTTTTGTCATTTTGGACGAATTCTGAGCATATCTGGGAATTACCACCCAGGTTCCTAACATAACTAAAGAAAGCCTTGTGATTATCCTTAGTGTCCTGTGCAATTTTTCTCTCGAAGCTGGCCTTAGACAATTTTGTGTGTGCCCATAGTTTTTTGCTAATACTGATCAGTGATGCCTTCCCTTTTTGGGATTTTGCTCTATCATTTAGTAGCTTCCTCCTTCTATTGTATAGTTTGTTTATGGCTGGGGTCCACCAGACAGGACGTCTGCCTTTGGAGGATTGGGTCTTGGTTTTATTTGGGATCGCATGATCCATGCATTCCTGAAGGTGTTCATAGAATGCGTTTATAAAGGATTCTGCGGTCTGGGCCATATTTTCCACAGGCCCGGGGGCTTTGAAGGATTCCACCTCAGTTTTGAGGAGTGTGAAATTTGCTTTAGAGAAGTTTTTCACTGTGGTTTTCTGGGCAGGGGGTGGGATCGGGATGTGAATATCCAGTGAGATTAGTTTATGGTCTGATCTTACCAGTGAGGGATACCCTTCTGGTCTGGAGCATAGAGTCCCCATGTTGGTGATGATCAGGTCCAGTATGTTTTCCCCTCTTGTGGGAGTGGTAACAAGTTGTTCCATAGCATTTGAGTTGATAAATTCTAGGAACCTTTGGGCTAGGGTGTTGGAGCTAGAGTAATGCTCCCAGTCTATGTTTGGGTAGTTGAAGTCGCCCGATATAATGGTGTTTGGAGAGACCTTCACATTTTCCAGTGTTCTCAGGAAGGCCGAGTGGGGTTCCTGGGTTTGGGAGGGTGGTCTGTAGCAGGCTATAAACTGGAAGGCAGTTTTACCCACTGTTAGTTGCACATGGATAGTCTCTGATGCTTTGTGCTTTGCCAACAACCTGGAGGTGTGGGTATCTTTGATGAATATCGATACTCCCCCTCCTTTTGTGGTTCGGTCTAAGTTTTGGGGCCGAAAAGCATGGTATGAGGTATAACCTGGTAGTGCTGGGGTGCTCTCAGGAGCCCTGAACCAGGTTTCTGTTACTGCATAGATATTGATGTTCTCCATGCTAAGGAGAGTTTCGAGTGCGTGCATCTTGAGGTTTAGACTTCTGGAGTTGAGTAGCATTACTCTTAGTTTCTTATCCCTTGTGATACCTATGGAGGTGGGTTTGTCTTTTGAGCCTTGCCTAAAAAAGGCACTATGGGGTTAGCAAGAGCCTTTGCCAATATCCAAAAGCCCAGAGATGACAGGTGCAAGCCGTCCCTAGCGAAGCATCGTGGCTTGTCAAGCATATCATCCCAAGCTGACAGGCATTGGATCCCCTTTGAATGACACCAGTACTTAAGCCAATTGTTGAAATTGATCATCTTGTCTTCATACTGTGGCATCATTCTTGGTGAGGGTAAGATGCTACTCAAGGTCAGGGTCATACCGGCATGGGCTACATGCTCAGAGACCTCCTTTATGTCTCTTTTCATGTAGTCCAGGGAGGTACGTCTCAGGTCATTCACACCAGCATGGACAATGGACATACCATACTAATCATTGGTGTTTAAAAAAAAAAACACAGCTACTTTGGTAACTTGGCCTAAAAGCAAAAGACAGAACAGAGAGTAGTCTGTCCACTTCAGTGTCAAAATAAACTGAAGAAAGAATGTACCTCTGCTCAAATATAAACGTTCTTGTTCCCAGAATGTTAGAAATAAATAGAGGCTTATTGCTTTGTATCTTTGTATTCCATCTGAAATCTGACAGGACTACCCACATTAAGAAATACAACAGCAATTATACAGGATACAGGAAATGCTTGTTATAGAAGCAAAGTGTTTGCTTTTGGCTGAGATACTGTGTCACTTCCAAAAAAACAAAAAAAAAACAAAGACAGACAGACAACACATTGCAAGACAAGTAACCGCAAAAGAATGGACAGGGGACAAAATGTTGATCAATTTAGACCTAGATCACAAAGCACCTTTTGTACATATGTAGTGCAGCATTGGGTAGTCAGAGTGATACAAGATAACATGAAACTCGTGATTCAAAGCAAATTTTTCTCAGGAGCTGGGTCCTAATTTCACTAAAACAAGTACGCTGTTTTACCACACTCTACCTCCCAAATTAAAACTTCCTTTTGATAACTACTGTGTCAATTTTTGCCCAGATGAAACAGAAGTCTGTTATTGGAACAGGAGAGATGGTTCCAAACTGAGCAAAACACAGAACAAGGCAGACAGACAGACAATGCAATTCATTTACTTCTTAATATGGATCTCGCATACGGCCACAGATAGGCAACCATCCATATACATGAAATCTTGGATTCTTTGGTTCATGGGATGAGCTACTAGAAATCCCACAATGCTGAACGACGAATGAAAAGTGGAGACCAGAAAGGAAGTAGAAAAGAGGAGGTAAGGAGAAAAAAAAAAAGCTCAGAAAGGATTTTTTTTAGTAAGAGAAGTGTGAAGGATTAGAATTGAAAAACTGAGATGTGACTGAGCGGATATAGAAGATGCTCCCATGGACTGTTAGGCTGGTATCTCAATGAGAACTAAAAAAAACATTAGGCAGCATACTGAGGATGGTATTAGGAGTTTAGGCACATGGCACATATCCAACCACAAGATGCAGAAGCCAACAAAGTCTACTACTTAATGCTTGCAATAAACTATGGAATGTTTAGGGGCTGAGTTCCTGAATCCAGTTTGTTTCTCATTTTCCATACCTCAGAAATAAATGAAGGCAAACAGTCAACTACTGAGAGGGGTCTGCTGAAATACATGCACATCAAGCAGAGATACCTTCAATAGCACATAGTCTTTCTGGAGTGCAGAAGGTTAAGATGGTGACAATTTTCTCTTCAGACTAACAAGAATAATCCTATCCTGTGAATTTTATGATCCAAAAATGACATGGCATGGACTGCCACATCACTGGGTGAAAGTTGAATTTCTATTAAATTGTTCCTTGAGGAGTGAAGATGATGGGTCAGACACACTGTTGTTGAGGTCTGGAGGGTGTTCTAGTTTTGAATGCTTTTGGACTTAATGCCTCAAGGAGGGACAGGAGGGATTAGCTGCAAGGACGGTTGACTACAAGAGAAGCGGACAGGAGCCCAAAAAGTGGAAAAACAGCAAGACACAGAGATGGGTACGGTTATGCATGTCTTGGCATTGAGTTTAAGACCATGGCTTTGCCACCATTTGTTCATCAGAGATGGACCTTCTTGAAGAATGCTAGTGTCTGCAAGGGGAGTTGATGATAACTCCCAGCCTGCAATCATCTGCAAACTTAGTCAGCCATAAACCTTCAGCATTTGCTTCCATTTCAAAGAAACAGATGCCAAAAAGGAGTGGATCTAGTACCTATCCCTGTAGGATTCTGCTAGTGACTGGACTCTTGGTGGAGGTGGCCTCATCTATTTTGACCTCTTAAGTCCCATCACATGGCCAGTTGGCCATCCACCAGGTAATAAAAGGGTTTATACCTAAACTAGTGAGCTTGTCTATAATGCCTGAAAGGGGTACTGAATCAAAAGCCTTGACCAGGTTAAGGTAAGCTGTGTGCACAGTCTTGCCTTCATCCAATGCTTTGGTGAGCCTCTCAAAAAAGTCCACCAGATTTAATAGATGTGAACTTCCTTTAACAAAGCCGAACTGTGACAGGTCCAGCAACTGCAGGTTACTTATGCCCTCATTTATTATGTCCATGATCTTACATATGAGGCTGGTCAGACTTTTGGGCTGGTAGTTATGTGGATCAGTGGTTGGACCTCCTTTGTGCAAGGGAATGACTGTAATCATCTTCCATTCACTGGGAACAAAACCTGCCTGTAGGCTCCAGTTGAAAAGTGATTCAAGTAGACCAGAGAGGTAATGTTTCATGCTATTTATTAAGCATCCATCCCGGGATGTTGTTGGGGCCCATCGATGCATTATTTTTGGCCTAGGAAAATCCATTGATGACTTATTCCCTAGTAATGGGAGGATTGTGATACACAGCATTTCCTTTGGCCTATCGGGGGGTAGGGGGGATTTGAGCTGAGCCTGTCAGCCAAAAAGTTGGCAATGGCCTCTGGTTCAGTGTGGGTGATGCCATTTACACTAAGTTCTGTGCATTGTTGCGTACTTCCCCTGTGGTTATGGACATAACTGTAGAAAGCTTTGTGGTTGTTCTTTGCCTGAAAACCTATTTTTTTCTTCAAATTTAGCCTTTGTAGTATCAATTAATCCTCTTAGCTGCCTGTTTAGACTGGTCAGGTCTTTTAGTACGTACGGCTTTTATTTTTTCTTTTGTTGTATAACTGATTGATACTGTGATTCCTCCAGGGTGGCTTGTCTTTTGAGTTTTTCTTACTCTTAATATGAGTATGCACAGTTCACTTTGTACAGCTATCAGTATAATAGCTAGCATATGCTACGGTGTTTACTGGATTTGGGCGAGGGCTGCTTGGAATTTAGCCAAGGTGTGTCTTACTACAGTGAGGTCAGCCTTGAAATAGTTCCTAAAGGTTTTTGGTTTTGCTGGGTCCATAGATTTAATTTTTATTTCAAACATTACCTTACGGTCAGATCTGACGAGCGAAGACATCACATTGGGTGAGGAACACTGCTCCTATTCATGAATAAAAGGTCAAGATGTTTGTACCTCTGATAGGAGAACAGTCCAAATGATCCAAGATGCTGGCATTTACTAGCAAAGTTTCGGAATCGCTGGGCTTGTGCATTAGAAGTGATGTAGGATTCCCAATCTATAGAAGGTTAGCTGAGATCCCCCAGGAATATAATCATCATCTTCTTTCGGCTGTTCCCGTTAGGGGTCGCCACAGCGGATCACCTGTTTCCATTTCTTCTTGTCCTCTGCATCTTGCTCTGTCACACCAACCACCTGTTTGTCCTCTCTCACCACATCCATAAACATTATCTTAGGCCTTCCTCTTTTCCTGTTACCTTGTAGCTTCATCCTTAGCATCTTTTTCCCAATATACTCAGCATCCCTCCACAACATATGTCCAAACCAACATAATCTTGCCTCTCTGGCTTTGTCTCCAAACCTTCCAACCTGGGCTGACCCTCTAATATACTTATTCCTAATCCTGTCCACCCTCGTCACACCCAGTGCAAATCTTAACATCTTTAACTCTGCCACATCCAGCTCAAGCTCCTGCCTTTTTGTCAATGCCACTGGCTCCAACCCATATAACATAGCTGGTCTCCCTACCCTCTTGCAGACCTTCCCTTTCACACTTACAGGTACTCGTCTGTCACAAATCACTCCTGACACTCTTCTCCACCCACTCCATCCTGCCTGTATTCTCTTCTTCACCTTTTTTCCACAGTCACCGTTACTCTGAACTCAGAGTTCATTATATCACCCAGGAATATAATACTGGGTTAAATGGTGAGGGACTCTAGAACTATGACATAGGTAGCATGGGTTTCCTGGGACATGGATGGGGACCTATAGTTTACAAGGATATGCTACAAGACCTTGATTATGGAGAGTTGCGCATGTATGAGTTCCAGTGGGTCAAAAAATTTAACTAGTCTGGATGTGAGGTTGGTTTTAATATAGACTGACACTCCTCTACCTTTAGTTCCCTCCTGTGCAGCAGCTGGTGTAAAGGTGTGAAAGGCAATATAACCTTGCATTGTTGGGGTAACTCTAAGCAAATTTAAACCATGTCTCCCTTACTAGACAGATGTCTTCACTCTCCAGGGAAAGGAAGTCTCTCAGGGAGTGGAAATTCTTTTTAAGATTTCTAGCACTGAGCAGTACCACCTTAACATATTCCTTTGTAGGTTCAGTTGTCAGGAGGTTTATCAGTTTGGCATTGCCTAAAAGGCCTATGGAAGTGGAAAAGGTCTTTGCCAATATTCAAAACCCTAGAAGGGATAAGTGCAGACCATCCCTGGCAAAACAGCATGGTCTGTCAATACTGTTCTCCCAGAATGTCAAATACTGTACCCCCTTGGACTGATACCAGAAGCTAAGCCAATTGCTAAAATCAATTATTTTCTGTTAACAAATTATAATCTTTGGAGAAGGTGGTATGCTGTTCAGTGCTAGGCTCATATCCGCCTGAGATACATCAGCAAGCTCACTCATGTCTTGTTTCATATAGTCAAGGGAGGTACATCTCAGGTCATTAACACCCACATGGACTATGATGGAGTCATACTGATACCTGCAGATAACAGACTCTTTCCTTTCTCAATCTGATGAAGGGGACATCAGTGTGCCTCACTATAAAATCACTAATGACCAAGACATTTGGCTGTGCACTGGTTTGCCTTAAGGTTTAACAGTAGAGGCACTGGATACAGTGTTACTATGCGTAGCTATGGGTGGTGCTTTAACAGCGTACTTAGGTGATGGCCGAGGACCCTTTTTTGATTATGCTGTGCAGGATGCCTTAGTGTTTTTGGAAGGTTATGTGTAAGTGTCTCTGTATAAGAAGTTTTATGTGTAGGGTCTTTACTTTGTGCAGTAGGCGTGCAGCAAGTGTCACTGACAACCTCTATAGGATTAGTTGCTGGACTACTACTCCTACTTTAAAGCAGTTAACAGGAACAAAGTAACAACGTTGCTGGAAAAGATTTGCATGCTGAAATCCTTAAAGTGAGCAGTCAAATATTAAGCAAACCTCTGACTTTTATCTTCAGCTTGACTCTTATTACTAAATCAGTGTCACATGGTTTTAAAGGAGAACCATACTGAAAAGCTAAAAAGCATACGTTTTTCAGGAAATCTTAAAAGTTCCTGCATGAATAATATCTTTGTAGCAAAGTGGTCATTCTTTTCTAATTTGTTATACTCAAACGGCCTGTAACGGGGGGTTGCCATGGGTAGCAGGATTTTGTTTTACAGTACCTTCCCTATCAGATGTCATTTTAGAGGGACAGAGAAAAACCCTTAAGATTAGATGATCATTTATTGTGGTTTTCTCTCTCATCTGCTTATAGCAGAACTGTGGCTGTCTTCTTTTGACTGTCAGCATCAATCTGCATTTGTAATTACTTTGCTTCCTTTGATTTCCATTAGTGGCCATCTCTGATACATTATTTTAAAGAATGTTTGAATGACAGGATTGACAATACAGTTAAGTTAATCATTCTTTTCAAAGTAACAACTGGAGTTCAATGTTCAAGTGTGGCCCTGACCCTAGGATTAATATGTGTTACTTTAGCTGAGATAGTCTGTGTTGCACTCACAGTTTTTAATACTGTAGCTGGAATTAGAGTCTTTAATGTTAATCTTCCTTTCCAAACTCTGACTGATATCATCAAAACGCAGTAAGCTATGCAAAAATGCTTATAACAAAACACCAGAAGAGACATGCTCTTTTACAGAAAATACAGTGCAGAAAAATGCAAAATCAAATACGGACAGAAAATAAGAAAAGTTGTGTGTCTAGGCTTTTCCCAGTTAGGGGTCGCCACACCGGAACTGCGGTCCGCTAATGATTGGCAGTAGATTTTTACGTGCCGATTTGCCAGCCCTGACGCACAACCTTCAACGAAGGTACGACCATTCATGCATGTCTCCACACAGAAGACGCTCTAGCTGAGAATCGAACAGGACATCTTACTGAGAGGCAACAACGCTACCGCAGCACCACCACCGCAGTTAAGAGAAGTAAGATTAAAATATTTTATTTCTTTGTGGCACTCAGAGTTTGACTAAAGGAAAACTACACCTTCTCCTACAGTTTAACTCAACGTTCAGGGGTGCTTTTCTCCCTACAAAATGATTCCAGTACTGTGTAGGTACCTGAAACCTGCTTGTACTTTATAAAACTATCATTTCCTCACTTCAGTATCAAAGGAAGGGAACGACCTCCCACTTTTTTAAGTTTAACTTCTCACATAATGTCACTCTCCTACTTAGGGCACAATAGAAGAGTCTTCATGGGTTCTGTTCAAGCAGCTTTATTCTATACAAACACATCACTATAAAGGTTTAATGACTTTAACTTAAGTAACTTGTATATAAACTAACAACTGCGATCATGCATGCTCTCACTGTGGCTGCTGTTACAAAATGGCACTAGGGAGTGCACGTCTGGAGTTTTTATGTGCACACACAGCCTTGAGATGCTTCTTAAAGATACAGTACACTTCACTTGCAATCTGATCTACATCCTCCCTCTGAGAAATAGATCTTATGACACTATAAACTCTATTTAGCATGCAGAAATCACAAGTAATTCTTGGTCATGCATTATACAATACTAAATAAACATGTATATACAATCAAGTCAACATTACTGCGTATTTCACACTTGGCTTTGACACTCACCCATATTGTGTGACATAAAACTGCAAATTAAATTCAGCAACTGGAACTGTCTCTGCAAAATGTTTGACCTGTGGAATGTCTGGAACATTTTCTGGACTGGAATCAGAATTCGGATTCACTCTTAGATTTGAAGTTTGCATCACAGAAACAATGTTATGATGCTGTGGATGATTATGATACAGGAAGATGATGTTTCCGGTTCCTCCTATATTCTACACCTTCTGAATCTACCAATTAGGATATTGGCTCGGCACAGATGCCTGCAATCTGTACAATTCGATCAAAACCTTTCATTGTCTGTATTTGTACAGTCTCTCCTTCCCTTAATGGACGAAGTAATCTGCTCAATCTGTCATAATTAGATGTCTGAATATTACGCTTCTTAACCAACTGAGTCTTGACAGTTTTACTGTTCTTTGGTTTAGGCTTCAATAAACTGGAAGCAATGGATAGCATAAATCTAGTTTGTCTGGAAAACAGACTGAGCAAGTGAGGCAAGAATATAATCTCGAGGTATGTTTCTGAAATTAAGCAAATTTAAGAACAGATCGGTATTGTCACGCTTTGACCTTTCATGTAACTGCTTTGCACTTTGTACTGCATGTTCAGCTAGACCATTTGACTGAAGATATTCAGGACTACTTGTGACATGTACAAAGTCCCAGTCTATTGCAAATGTCCGAAACAACTGGCTAGTAAATTGAGTACCATTGTCAGAAAGATGTTTGCGTGGACTACCATGCACTGAGAAATGACGTTTCAGCTTGGTAATAACAGGAGTGGATGTTAGGTTAGGTAGTAGATCAATCTCAAACCAATTCGAATAAGAGTCTCCCAAAACTAAGTAGTGTTAATTGTTCCACTGAAAGATATTAGCTGCAACTGTTGACCAAGGTAGTTTAGGAACTGGATTTAGCTGAAGTGGTTCTCTTTGCAAATGCAGTCTAGTACTATTGCATACTGAACAAGATGAAAGTACTTTATCAATGTATTTTGGTAACGAAGGCCAAAATACTAATTCTCTTGCTTGTCTCTTAGAGGATGCAGAATCTGGGTGACCAAGATGCAAAACCTGGATATATTCTTATTGTAAGGAAGCAAGAACAACAATTTTAGGACCTGTAAAAATAATGCCATCTTCCATCAACAATTTATCTCTGTAAGGAAAGTAGGTTAGCACTTTAGTTGGTACACTAGATTGCTTTGACGGACATCCAACATTAATGTAGTGAGCGAGCTTCTGCAAAACTGGATCAATCTGACTGTGTTCTCTGAACTCAAGTCTAGTGGTAGAAAAATTACACACTGCCATCCCATCAAAGTCAAAATTCTCCACATCAAGCTATTCTGTCATATTTCTGGGCGATCTGGATAGGGTATAAGCCAAATAATGCAATCTGCCTTTTGTGTAGACCGTTTTAAAATTGTACTTTTGCAATTTAAGCATCGTTTTTTGCAATCTCCCTGGAGCGGAATACATAGGCTTCTTTAGAATAGTAACTAGAGGTTGGTGGTCATTTTAAATTTGAATAGCTTGACCATAAATATAATCATGAAACTTAAAACATGCAAATACTATTGCCAAAAGCTTCTAGTCAATCTGAGCATACTGCATCTCACTTTGGGTTAGTTTTCTAGATACATAGGCTATTGGTCTGCCCTCTTGAAGTATAACTGTGCCAAGACAAATTTTGAAGCATCACAGGAAAGAGTAACTGGTTTGTTAACATCACAGTATCTTAATGTAGGTGGGGGTAGCAATTTTCTGCTTACGGTCTTCAAATGCCTTTTGGTGCTCCCAATCACGACCATACAACATTTTTACGTGCTAGCTCTCTTAAAGGTGCTGTCAACTCACTGAAGTCTGGTATGAACTTGCCTAAATAGTTGACCATGCCTAGAAAACGTTGTACAGCTTGTACATTATCAGGTGCTGACATCTCAAGAATAGCTGCTTGCTTGGTCGGGTCTGGTCTCAAGCCTGTACTCATGAACGAATGACCTACGTATGTAACTTCTGGAAGTCTGAATTTGCACTCCAGACGATTGAGTTTCAAGTTTACTTCACGTGCTCTATCTAGAACTTTCTTGACGTTCCCATCATGCTCTGCTTCACCATTGCCTCCAACCAATTCACTATCTACTATTATGACACAAGGATAACCTGAAAAATTTGCTCCATTGCATGCTGAAAGACTTCACTTGCAGAATTTATTCCAAATGACATTCTTAGGAATCTGTATCTGCAAACGGAGTATCAAAAGTAGTTAGAAATGAAAATTTGCCAAAATGAACTCTTTTCATCCAAGACAGAGAAAACAGTGGCATTCGGTATTAAAGCTGTGACCTCTTCGACTGTGCACACTGGATGATATGGTCTCTTGGGTCAATTCATATTCTGATTTTGTCTGAGCCTTTTTTTGTGAGCTGCTACCATAGATGATACCCATTCAGTTGGCTCTGTGACTGGACAAATCACACTTTGCTGCACCATTTTATCCAGCGGAGTTTTAACTTTATCCTGCATAGCTATCAGAACTCTTCTTGCTGGTCTGACTACAGGAGTGACCTCTGGGATCTAACTTCATGGAATGCATAATTGGAAGTTAGCCTAAACTGTCATTGGAAACATCAGCATACTCTGAGAAAATGGCTTCAGAAAAATTAGAACTCGGAAATGCACTTAAATGATGAACTTCTTTAGCAAAAGAAAGCAGATTCATTCTTAAACTATCTTTGAGACCCAATAAAGATTGCACTGGTCTTTGGACTACATAGAACAACAAATTGTAACAGTTCTCAGCCAAATAACATGAAAGCATCACTGAACCTTCAGTCTGAATTTCTTCACCTCCATAAGCAACAAGCCTCGCACTACTGGCTAGATTGAGTTGTTCATTAGTTCTCACTTTAGCAAATGTGTCTGCTGATATAACATTACACTTTGAACCAGTGTCTCTTTTAAGCTCTGTGGATTTTCCATTAATCCGGACAGTACAAAGCACCTCGCTTCTTGTTAATAAATTCACTGCTTCAACTTTTTCATCAAGCACTGATGCACCATCTACACAGAAAGCTGTCTGATTCAGCTCTACTTGATCAACTTGCTTCTTTGTTTTGTGTGACCCTTACTTGATTTACAGAACTTTTGAAAGTGGTTCTATTTTTTTACACTTGGAGCATTGCTGGCCATATGCTAAGAACTTCTCTCTTTTGGACTCATGATTTGCACCACAATTGCGACAGTAAAGCTGGACTTGGGTTTTGATGATTCATGATTGTACTGCAATGATTTGGAGCATGCGCCTCTCTTAGAACTTGCTGGAAAGCTACATTTCTCCCCTGCAAATCCCGTAGCTGCCATGTGCTTGGGCCTACTTTTGTCTGGAACGTGTTGCATATTATCTACATTTGCTCTGGAGCCAACTGAACTCATGCTCTAGTCACTTGCAAGCATACTCATGTGTTTTTCTGTTACCTCATGGATTTGAGAAATCTCAATGGCTTTACTCAACGTTAAATCACTGTCATGAAGCAAAATCTTTCTTACAGCAGCACTGTTAATACCATACACAAGCCTGTTTTGTATCAGCTCATCTTTTAAGTCACGAAACCAACACATTTTAGCCTTATTTCGCAGGTCAGTTATGTAAGCTGCAAAGGTTTACCCTGGTTTCAGTTCTCTCGTATAAAACAAATACCTCTCTAATGTAATATGTGTCTGAGGGTTACACATTTCTCTGTACTTGGGCTTCAAACACTTGGGGTCCTCCTCCCTTGATTCAGCCGTTACAACAATATGATGATTTTCACCTTCTGCTTCATATACTGCATGTGCATACACAAATGAACGCTCTCTTTCTATGGCTTCAGACCCAGCTAAGTTTAGCAAAATGAATGCCCTAGTGCATGCATCTCTATCTGCATAAGCTGCTTGTATAAAAATACTGTATTCTTCCTCAAATTTTCTCCAATTCTCTGCAATGTTCTGAACACAAGTGGTAGGGGTTTTCTAAATCCATTTGCCATATTAACACATACCAGTGAAGGGTTTCACAAACAAGCACAAACATACACTCATGCACATATACCAGAAACTTATGCCATACTTTAACTGTATTTCACAAAATAGTTGCACTTTGCACACAATAAACTCTTTGAAACACATATACAATAATATGCACTCATTGTAAGCACTTTTACACACTTTGAGATACTTCAAATAACTTTAGTTATGCCCTTGATACAATACGAAGTCACAGTTATGCCAAAACATAGCACTTTGCCAAAATTTTATTTATTTTATTTATTTTATTTTACATTTGTTGACCGGGCTGGTCCAGCTGGATATATTTCCTTTTTCAGTTGAGGCCCGGGGAAAAAAGCTCCACATATAAACAACAATGCCTCCAGTCGCCTTGCTTTATTTTTAATTAATGTGCCCTTTTTTCTCTTTTTGCCTTATTTTATTTGTTTTCCTCTTTTAAGCTCTTTTCATATCCAATGTACTTTTCCTGTGCTCTTTTTACTCTAAATATGCCCAGTTTTGCTTTGAACACACACACTTTATTTTAAACATGCTTGTCTGATCTTTAAACATACTTGTTTTGCTTTACTATTAATCGTTTCAACAAATACATTTTAAACATTCTTTTAGCCAACAAACTTTTGTTCCTTCCGCTTGCACAATAACATGGTTTGTGCCCTTGTAATGTCTCGTTTTATCTCTTTTATCAAATAAACAGTTTGTGCTACTTCTCATTACCTTTGATTCTTTTATGGCTCTTTTTGTGCTCATTACTCTTGGTTTTACTTTGACTGTCATCTCTGCACCTCATGGTTCTGGATTTTATTCTCTTCGATCCAGGTTCTGACACCATGTCGCTCTCCTACTTTGGACACAACAGAGGAGTCTTTATAAGTTCTGCTCAATCAGCTTTATTCTATACAAACACATCACTATAAAGGTTTACCGATTTCAACTTAAGTAAAGTATATACAAACTAACAACTGTGATTATACATGCTCTCACTGTGGCTGCTCTTACAAAATGGCACTAGGGAGTGAACGTGTCTGGAGTTTATATGTGCACATACAGCCATAACATGCTTCTTAAAGATACAGCACACTTCACTTGCAATCTGATCTACACATACGTTCCAGACGAATATGTCTACACCTGCATGACGTACCACAGACAGAGAGAAATTTGTAGCCAGGCACTGCTGACAATCTTATATGGGTAATTAATCCTGCTGATGTCAGGAGATCAGGCTGCTGTAAATAAGATAGAGGTGTGAAACTGTTTTCCATTGTCTTTACTGCAGAGAGAAAGAGAACTTACTCTGACTCACATTTGCTTCTAATGTAGCCATGCCTTTCATAGCAAAACAGAGCAATTAAATCAGTAAATAGTTCAAACACAGTTGTCACTTCTTTTGACAAACTTACATAAGCAGAATCACAGTACTGAAATGCTAATCTTTAAACTTTAAATGTTTGTTGTTTATACTACTTTATATTTAAGATGACATTGATGCAGTATGAAAGATGTCTGTGACATTTAGAGAAAAGTCAGAAAATATTTTTCTTGTTAAATTATCAGCACATTTACCAAAATGTTGGGGTGGGGACTGTCAATTCATCTTGGACTACTAAAAGATACTTTGAACAAAGGCTGCAATTTAGCAACTATTTTGGTTGCAGCTGTACAATTCCTTAGTATACTGTAAAACAAGCCCTGAGATGCACACAAATGACAGCCATTCAAGAAATAAAAAAGCAATCCTATTACAGGCAGTATATAACTGACACTAATCCCATTATATGTCAATTGCATTGGAATACACCACTACTTCCGTATGTCTAGCAAGACTCATACAAAGCAGACTGTGAAATGGATTACGGGAAAGAAAAAGGCTTGAAGAAAAATATGGTCACGTTGATGTGTCAAACCCCATTGACAGCCATTTTGCAGAAAACATTAAAATTCTACAATAAGCAAACAGAGTGAAGTGATTTTGAGGTGTTAAAATAGCTCAAAAACAGAGGTAGAGAGGAAAAAATAGATTTTTTTAGTTCTAAGGTTGTGTTTTCCTTTAAAGAGAAAGACAACAACTTATTATTATTATTATTCTTTCGGCTTTTCCCTGTTAGGGGTCGCCACAGCAGATCACCTGTCAGCTCATGATTGGCAGTGGAGTTCTACAGTGTCAAGTTGCCAGCCCCGTGCCCAACCTTCCACAGAAGGCACACACATGCATGCACTCACATCTAGGGCCAATTTTAGAGTGTCCAATCCATCTACAGCATGTCTTTCGGATGTGGGAGGAAACTGGAGCACCCGGAGGAAACCCACACGATCACAGGGAGGACATGCAGACTCCACACAGAGGGCACCCCAGCCAAGGATCGAACCGGAGAACCTCAACAAGTAATACAAAAAAATGAAGATGCGTTTTCCTCTAAATTTTCATCTGTAAACTAATCTTAAAAGCCTTGTTTTTGTTCAGACTGTAGGCTGCAATTTATCTGAGGTGTGATGCTAGCAATCTGTGACTGATAAGGCACATTTAAACACCATTATTTAACAGCCAATGTTTTCTTAACAGCTCTGGAGCTGGAATTAGTGACCTAACCTAATTACTCCGCCACTCTTAGTAGCCTTCAAGATGTCACAGACAATGTGATATATGCAGGAAAGCAAGGCAAACGGAAATAAATTTAGACATAAAACAAATGGAAATTATTAAATGATGCTTTTTCTGTATGCAGCTTGTTTAGGGCTGAATTACAGGGAAGGAAAATCACATTTTGGAAAGAAAAACTAGAGAGTTCTCCTTTAAAGATGTACTCATTTGTGCCACTTCCTAACCCCCCAATGCCCAACATACCCATCAGAGTTCCATCTTATTGCCAATATCTGTCCATTATCAAACATTTCTGGAAAATATCATTTATGAGAAGACACTATACTACATCACAAAATATGACTTGCTGTCCAAATAAGAGCATGGATTCCAACTCGATCACAGTACCTTAACAATCTACAGACAACCAGATCAAATTTACAACTATATAGACCAGGAATTATTGACAGCAGCCATATTTCTTGAAATAAAAAGAGCATATGAAACCATTAATCAATCATTTCTAATAAACAGGCTTACAGAAAGTGGTATTCTGCCTGAGCTGGTGATGGTTTTGTAGCCAAAAGTACCTTTACTATGTATGGTGCAAACAATTATGCAATACGTGTCAGTACCAATTGTAGCTTCCCTCAAGGATCTGTTCTAGGTCCATTCTTCTCATTATTCATTGGTGACCTGGAAAGGTACTTACCACCATCAGAATGCATTCTGAAATCAGATAATGCTGTCATTACTTGGCAAGACAAAAAAGGTACGTGAGACTTCCAATAAGCAAAAATAGACTTTTGATTAGCCTGGAAGTGGCTTGATAAAAGCAAACTCAATGTTAACACCAGCAAGACTAAGGTCATGCTATTTAACACAGCTCAAAAGCTAAAACGTCCTCTCCCCTCACTACATCTGATTCAGCTCATGATACTCTATCAATTTACTCATTTTATTTTTTTATTTATCCTTCATTGACCAGGTTAGTGCCACTAAGCTAGTAGCCTCTTTTCATGGGAGACCCGAGGTGGCATTTATACTACTAGGGGAAATATGGCTAGGGCATTTGGAAACTTCCTTTGAATAGGTGCCACAGGATCTTTTATATTCAACTGAGCTACTACCAACTCAAACAGATGGGGGCTCGGTTTAACATCATATCTGAAGTCTGGCACTCTCAGGACTGCAGTACCCTTCTTACACTGCACTGCAGTGTCAACAACCGATCTACTGGAAGTGGGAATAGAATCCGCAACCAGGTGAGTGTGCTACCTGTTGAGTCACTGACACTGCAATGAGACACCTAGGTATACAACACTAAAGTATCTTAGAAGCCTACAAGATCCTTCACTACTCATGTCGATACCAAGAACAACAAGGAATTAAAATACCCTGGAGATGCTTGCTTACTTTTCTAATCTGCTCACCCCAGTGATTAGGTGTTCCATGGCCATTAACATGTTTATTCTCAGGGCTGAATGTGGCCTTTCCTTACTAACCAAAAACTCATCAACAAACTCTTCGCTATTACAGAGTATTGAAAATAAAGTACTCCATTTTATTAACCTAACAAGTAACAGGGCGCGCCACTGCCCTGTAATAAAGACGCATGTCAGCTAAATTTAACAGCCAGATCAGAACTGCCACATAATACACTAACCTACAAACTTGGTGGAAGGTACTGCCCCCCACCTTTGAAAAGCAAGTTATTTAACTGGGAATTTAAATACAGCTTCCTACATTATGAAGCACCTCTTTTATCTATGGCACCATTTAAATTATGTTAGACCAGATAAAGCATTTATCAAAATATCTCTTGAAAGCTAGAATGAATTACCTGATGCCAGAAGACAACTACATAATGTGACCAGCTTCAAACAAAAACGCAAAAACTATCTGGAAAAAAAGACTAGTTGCAAATGCTTTAGGAATGATGGCTAGATAAAACACATGGGTGAAGCATGCTATTTAAACACAAACCCTGTCTTCTGAACTTGGTACTATAGCTTAAAGTGAATGCATAGTTCTATTGGACGGTGAAATGATGTATCCTAAGCTAAATGCCAAAAAAGTGCATAGTCATTCCCTTTGGAAAAAACAAAGTACCCACAAACTACCGCATAGGTGGTAGCCCCCTAAATACGGAAGACATAATAAGGGATCTGGGGACCCAAGTAGATAGTAACCTCTCCTTTGATAATGACATTACCAAAGTGGTTAGAAAATCCTTCTATGTGTCCCACCTAATCACAAAAGGGTTTGCATCCAGATTGAAAGACGTCATTGGGCCCCCTCTATGCATCACTCATCAGACCCATCATAGAGTACAATGCCCCATTTGGGATGTACCTTACAAGACACCTACAACAACTGGAAAGACCACAGAAGTAACTCACCAAGAGGATCACTGGCCTCAAGCAGATGCCCTATGCAGCTCGACTGAAGAAACTCCAGCTGTACTTGGTTGCATGCCGCCTACTCAGAGGTGATCTCTGCCTAACATACAAGGCCATGTCCAACCCAGAATTGATGGACATGCTCCACCTAAAGAAAACCATATCCCCTCGAACCACACGCTCCAGGGATCTAAACCTCATCACAACAATAAATAGGACGTGCTGGAGGGGATAGATTCCTGTCCCAGAGACTTCCCATGATCTGGAACAAGATTCCAATCTACATTAGGCAGAGCTCCTCGCTAACCATCTTCAAGAGAAACCTTGACGAGTGGATGGGAAACAGTAAGTTTACCCCAGGGATCACTTCAATGGCTCTGCTGGACAGAGGCACAGGGAACTAATCTAAGGGGGCAGCGAAAGCCAACACATTCCGTCTAGGCTTATAAATGCCTTCAGGCAGATAGCCTAGTACCTGCCTATGAACCTAAACTTTTAACCAATACATGGCAATATTTTCAACAGTTGAAACTACTGTCAGTGCCTTTCCTGTGCATTTTGTGTTTGTACCTTTGTAAGTGCTTTGTGCACTTGATATTCCTGTAAACAGTATTTGTGAATTATTTCATAATGATCCTACCAGTTTAAACAATGTATGATGTGTCTTGCCATTTTGGCCCAGGTCATGGATGAAAAGGGCCTTTAGATTAGTTCATTTACCTGATAAGCAAATGTAAAGATAAAAAAACAGCGTGACAGTGGACACCACCATCATTTATGTGGCGAGGTTGTGAAGTGGATGAGTGCTGATGTAAAATGGCTGCAACTAATGGTGGGAGAAAAAAGCACTCAGAATGGAAATGAATGCTGTATCATATGAAACAGAAACACACCAACATAACACACAACTACACAGACTAGCAGTACCTCATTAAAGGACGCCATATGTTGTCAACAGTGTATGTAGCCTGTTACTATAACAATAGCTATTTGTTACCTCTCAGAGTTTACAGCACTATTCTCCCATACCTCTCAACTTCTATGCTTAAGAACTCTGAATAAAGCCAAAAATAATGAGGGGACAAAAACAAAAAATCAGGAACAATTTTTAATTACTCTAATTCACTTAAGAAAGTTAATGTAACAGGTGTTGCATCGATTTGCATTTTCTAAAGTAGCAGTAGTCTGAACCAGTAATGTCTGGCATTAATGATGGACTGTAATCTACAATGACTTACCAGAAGACCAAACATTTTATGGAGAACAAGGTAGAAATATGAGGCAAAATCAAAAAAAACTTGAGCGGTATGGTCCTATGGTACTGATGGATTATATCAATAAGGTGGTCTATCTTTTTCTTGACAGCTGCTGTGTTCTGTCTGTCAACTCTCCCATTTTTAAATTTTTGAATTCACATACAACAAGATTTCATCCATACTGATGTTAGAAGTGCCTTCATCAGAGTGATGTTGATGTGAAATGCATCCCATCCTCTTGTAACCACCAATGAAGGAATGGAGGACTGATGATGGCTCCAAAGCAGGAGTTGTTCAAGGTTTGTATCAGTTAGAACTAAGCTTTTCCTGTCTCTGAGAATGGAATGCTTAAAGGATCTTTCACTGCTGGTGATTTTAGTGTAATCAACAAGTGCTTATGAAATGTATGCATCTTGACAAGTTTGATTGCTCAGCAGGTACTACAGTTGATGTCTAACAGAGATCTTGTGAAAGTAAGAACATACTGTCTCAGTAAGAAGTGAAAGTCAGCATAATGGCTAGAAATGATAAACAGCCACAGCTGGTGGCACTACAGCCACGGCTAGTGGCACAAGCAGTGGCATTACAGCCACTGCTAGTGGCACAAGCGGTGGCACTACACAGCCTCTACTAGTGGCACAGGCAGTGGCACTACAGCCACTGCTAGTGGCACAAGCGGTGGCACTACAGCCACTGCTAGTGGCACAAGCGGTGGCACTACAGCCACTGCTAGTGGCACAAGCGGTGGCACTACAGCCACTGCTAGTGGCACAAGTGGTGGCACTACAGCCACTGCTAGTGGCACAAAGCGGTGGCACTAGAGCTATGGCTAGTGGCATAAGTGGTGGCCCAACATTCATGGTAGGTGGCGTAAGTTGTGGCTCTACAGCCAAGGCTGATGGCAAAAGCAGTCACTGCTGGTGGCACAAGTGGTGACTCTACAGCACTGCTGGTAGAACCACTACTATAAGAGGTATGATCTCTGGAACAGGTCCTGTGTTGGGAACAGTCCAAAATAATGTCATCATGAGAGTACAATCAGGAATAGAGCTTGTACATTTTCACTTCCCCAAGTGAGGGGCTCCTATGACACTATCCCTTCTTTGCCAAAAGACTTTTTCTATACTTGCATATTTTACCTCCTACTCTTTCTTTGGAAGACAACTCCGTTTCCTTCATAATCTTTTTCTTGTCCTTCTCCACCTTTTTCTGGGAAGAAGATAAGCTTCTTCCATCACGTAAATCTGCTATAACTGGATAAAGTAAAAATACAAGCAGATTTCATAAGTGGTCTACCATGTAATGAAGCAATAAATGTCAAGTCAAATAAAAGTAGCTTGATGCTATCAGCCTACTACATGTGGCTGTACAGCCATGGCTGGTGGCACAAGCAGTGGCTCTACAGCCAAGGCTGGTGGCACAAGCAGTGGCTCTACAGCCAAGGCTGGTGGCACAAGCAGTGGCTCTACAGCCAAGGCTGGTAGTACCAGAGGTGGCTCTACAGCCACGGCTGGTGGCATAAGCAGTGGCTCTACAGGTGACAATAAGGGTAAGCCCCAGTTCACATCCCTTTAAGAATTCCTGAGAAGGAAACAATTCTACTGCACACAAAATGAACTTAACTGAAGTACAGCAAAGCCAAGCAAGAAAAAACAAAGCTTAATTAAAAATTAAGAATTAAAAAAAAAATAATAATACTAATACCGACAACAGTAACCCCCAGTCTCCAGTGATGTGCCCTAAACATGCAATCAGAAAACTAAGATAGACTTTTGATTTCCATCTCACTTATACTGATGCCTCATCTTTGTTTAACATTTGCTTTTTTTTATTTGTGACATGTTTTGCAACAAACTTTGTGAACATGCACTGCAACAGAAGCAGACACTTGTGACTGCCTGCTGACACAGCCAGAAGGAAGTCTACTATAATTCAATTCTTAAGGACTGGATCAGATGCCCATATATGTAATGTCTGTGGTACCTGCCACCCTAACGTTTCTTTATGCAAGATATTATATAAGAGAATTATACAGCAGCTGACACAAAAGCCTAGTCAAGAAATGAAATAAAACAAACCACCTCACAGACTTAAGGCGCAAGTAACCTCTACACCATTTAGAGTACATATGCAATATTCCAGGTCAGGATAAGTTTATTTCCATTTAATATGACACACATTACGCTCTGCATTTCTCATAGTTGAAGAAAACTGATCCTGCGAGGCCAATAACTGTAATTAGGAAAACTACAGAATTTGCATATAAGCAGTGGAAATGTAATCTGTAACTCGAAAATGAAAGAACAAATGACATGATGTGAACGCGCTTGTGTATATCTGTGTGTTTAAAAACAAGTCTCATGGCATTCATAATCTGAGTTTTTGGGCCTGTACCTCAACATGTGAAGAAAAAAAACACAGATATTTTAAATGTTCTCTGTGCATGTGACTATACAGGCATTGGTACATCTGTGTTTTCAATTGCCCATCCATCCAATTACACAGAACAAAAAAAGAATCATATACCACTAAAGAAAAAAAATAAAAAATGTAAACCTTCTTACTTTTTCCTTAATGTAACTGGTATTTAAAGCATGTAGTGAAATTCACTAAATACTGTACTTTGAATCCTTTTAATTTTAAAGCCAATATACATTTACATTGTTATTCCCACAGAGGCCACCTAGATCTACTGGCTGAATTTAAACCACCTCAGGAAAAATGAAAAGTGAGGACCTCTTAACATTATTTCTTTTCCAGACATGAACTTTTAACAAAAGTGTAGCTCTAGAAATTTCAAGTAAGTCATGCTCTACAGAAGTACTAAGGATTTATCTCATCTGGTCTCCAAGTATAGTGTGTGCATCTCATATACAAGATAGCTGCCACAGTGTACACACAAAAAGTATATCATCCTGCTGACTTCAGAAAGTGCTCCTCTGAAATAATGATGGCAGTCACTATAGCAGTGTTATCTGTGGGCATCTAGCTACTATTAAGACATTAGCCTGCTCCGAGGGAAATGCATTCATTGAACACTGCTCACTTCCCATTTTTAGACTAACTACTCTTTGCTGATCTCAGATTTGGCAACAGAAATACATATCGTGTCCCTTTGTTGCAAAAGGCCAGCCTTATATTTATGTTAATTATTTGCAAGCTCTGGAACTCAGTAACCACAATAAAGCCAAAGCATACAATAAAACATTTACATGAGGAACGTCTACACCGTTCTGCTGCTAAGTAATCAAAATAAATATTAAAAACAATAAGTGAAATAAAGTGCATATAACAGCTAGCTATTGTGGTATAGACAGATAAAGCCCTAACTACCCAAATGATTAGCAGCTTGGGCGTATGATGGAGTTGGCAGGGGAGGAACTGCAAGCCCATCTTGGCAGGCCAGGGTGGAGTAGGACACACAACTGCACTCTCTCAGACGAGGAGTAGCATTGTGGTGTCTGTCCCGTGAATAGCCTTTTAGCACTGAAATCCACCTCCTGGTTTTAGTGTTCATCAGCAACAGAAGTGTGTATGGGGGGGGGGTTGGAGACAGGCAATATGGCTTCCCATGGTGATACCAGTAGCTCATCCCCCTGCCAACAGGGTGAGGTTAGGCCATACAAATGCCATCCTTAACTGAATGCCAGCAAGTGCAACAGCAACCATCATAGCTGCTTATATGACGGCCCGCAGATGGCTCTTTTCCCATACTGTACTGAATAAATCCCCTAGTATGGGGGGAATGAATGGGCTTTGTCTGGGTGAGGCTTGATGGTCGGCAGACACTGGGGAGAGGGAGTACCTAAGAACAAAATTCAAAACACAGCAATATTACTTATAAAAATATTAAGAATCATAATGACGATAAAATAAGCAAGCTTTAAACCACTCTTAAAAATGCATAGTCTGGAAATTTTAATCGGTTACTTACCACCTGCATAGCAGAACTTCTTGGAGGATGGGGTTCTATGAGCAGCTGAGAAGGAGTTTGACCAAAACTTCTGATCTGAGCTTCAACGGCCTGAAAAACAGTCAAGCAAATCTGCCTGTTAGGAGGTGTTAATTACAGGTGACAGAACCATAAATACCACCTGAAAATGCAGTTCCAGACCCCTGGCTTCCTTCATATTCCAAACCAAGGCTGTATGTTTAGTATGCAGCTAAGTGTCTGGCACAGCCAACAAGGATGAGGTCATCTCCTAGGCCTGCAGAATCTGTTTCCATGAGAAACTCTGCAAAGGCTTCTCTCATTCCATGCTGTGATATTAAGCAGAGACAGCACACTCTAAGCACAAACCTTCTTTGTTGGCTTCATTTCTTTGCTTAGCTAACACTCCTGTCAAACTTCAGGAGTAACAGCTAATCTTAGCAGCTACAAAATAATTACCACTTCTTTTTGTTCCAAAGGCCAGGGTTGCATTTTTCTGACTGTAGGAGAAATAAATCCACAATATGCTACTATCTGGAAAATGACACAATCCCAGGTGACACTGGGATAGAAATCTTACAGTGCAATTTGTACTGAGCTGAAATACATTTATATAATGGGATATTGTTGGGGCATCTAGCTTCTATTCACTTGGCTAATGAAATAAAACAATATTTTATTTATTTTATTAATATTAATTTCATTAATACACCTCTGAATTCTATTGCTTCAGTCTGAATATTGGATTAAGTTATCAGAAATCTGCTGAGATACAAAATATCTGCATGACAGTGAAAGGAGGTGGCAGTGTGAATTACAAATATGTGAGGAGTAATATTTTCATTTCAACCTGTACTAGAAAGGAGGTAAACAATGCCACTCAGATTGGTAGCAAATATTAATGTAGCATTTTTAACTATTTGCAAGGTGATATCAAACACACAAAAATTCTAAATGAATAGAACTTCTTGTTCTAAGTCATTTGATAATGAAACAAGGAAACATCAAGAAATTCAAGATAAAAAACTGATCATACAAGGAGATAAATGTATGTTGGAGTGGAAAATTCGGTACAGCTAAGACTTGTTAACAATTGCTGGCTACATCTGTTTTGTTAAAACTATCTCAATGGTTTGTACATTAGCAAAGCAGCTCATAAATCACAATTATGGGCTACAAAACAAGAAAAAAATAAGAGAACGGTCACTATATACTATTAGTAGTCTGCCGTTACGTCTTTTTTGTTACTACTTCACACGATACTTAAAGAACAGAACTAAACACAAAGTAAGAAGTCTGAGGAAAGTTATTCTAAAATAAACTTTCCAGCTGGGACATAATGAATAAATTCAGATTTTTTTTAACCACTGCTTAAGCACGCTATCCTTGACAGAAATCCTGGTGTTGCTTTACAGTTTTGCGGTTTATATGTGGCACGTGCTTTACAAAACAGCATTGCTGGGGAAATTACAAAGATAAAAGCCATGGCTCTGCATTCATTGTAACAATTTTTACATATTTATCTGCACTTTTCAATGGTCAAATAACTTATTTTAGGGAAAACTGCTAATGTGATTGTGCCAGTTTACTGAAATTCCTTTTGCAGTTATACATTAGCTTAATCATCTGCAACAGTGTGACAAACATTTTGCAATAAACAATGCATGATTTCCACTTTTTTTTTCTGTAGTTCATATCAAATAAAAAGGTGCTTCAATCCTAATATGGATGCAGGCATCTCAGTGTTATACAAATGACTGCCCATGCAGAAAAGAGTAAAAGGACAAATCTTTCTACCATGCTCCTTTATTTCTTGAAGGCCTCTGACACTGACAATCACTCTCTCATCCCTTAGACTGGCAAAACTACAAATTAGCATTCCATTTCAAACGGTGTCAACTGCAATCTGCACTGACATAATTAGAAGTGGGAAAATGCAAATGCTGAATCATTTCCAATGTTATGTGGGGTGCTGGCTGCAGGATACATATGGATAAAACCCTGACGGTGACCTATATAACCCAGAATGAGTAAGTGGCGTGGGCACAGATTATCCAACGACAGAGGGTGGTAGCAAGTGCCTGATGCTGGCGAATCCATCTGGGGGAAAAGTGAGGCAGCCTAGTCCACTGCACTGCTGCCTCATAGTAGAGGATGAGAATTAAAGAAGGCAACATGGAATGCACCCATGTGTGTGTACGCACAACTGTAGCCAGGGTCTATGCAAGCAAAGAAGCGTAAAGCAGTTACTGATAAGGTAAGGCATGACAGTCAAAACTGGGATAGAGAGTGGGTGGGTGGGCTAAAGTTAAAGCAAAAATCCCCGCTGGCTACCTGGGTGATGGCTTCCTGGGAATGTCTCTCACCCAAAAGAGGAACAAATAGGCCCATCAGGTTAAGTCAGTGTTAGCAGGCAACACAGTAAAAAAGATGTATACAGATGTTTTCTGGGGTCGCACACAGGTCTGTTCTTGGCTTTATGGTACTTTCCCCATCAGTCAATGATATATGGAGTCAGTGCTGGGACTTGCAGCTGGTTCAATATGCTTGTATCAGCCTTGAACACTATTAAATACTATTAAAAGAGGAGAAAAACATAAACAATTCTTTTTTGAGAATCACTTAAAAGCAAACGTACATGTTCTCTTGCTCAAACATTTCAAAGAGAAAATTCCAAGCTCAATCCTTAACAGGAACCACTCTTGAAACTGTAAAATGTGAATACTGGCAAGCATAACTTAAATTATTAAAAAAACGACAAAACTCAACGACTTGCCTGGAGTCATGCTTTCCACTAATTTGTTAATTTCTTAGCCTGACAAGCTTGAGACCACCAAGTACAAAGTCGCCAAAATTTGCTACTAACCCCTCATCAAACTAGATGGTTGGGAGGGTAGCCTAATGGTTAAGGTGTTTGCTTTACAAACACAAGGTGCAGGGTTTTGAGTCTCACAAGGGATAATTGGCTAGGCTTACAATGGCTCGCAAGGGCAGTCAGCTTAGTACTAACCTATGAACCTATGGAATGGCATGAACTAAGTAAAAAAGATTAACCAGTCTAATTCTGCACAAAAATTGCTCTTATCAGTTGTTAATCAGTCACTAATAATTTAAGGTAGTATTAATTATAACAGAACAGAGTTCCAGGACAAAACTTATAAATGGCAGTCATAACAACAACAGGTTTGGGGATGATCTCTTTTCATACTACTTTCTGATGTACAGGGGTTGGAACCGACTAGATGAGTTAACTTAAAGAGATGGCAATGGAGCTTCCTTTATGCCACACATCATAAAAAGTGAGGCAGCCTAGTCCACTGCACTGCTGCCTCACAGACGTCTTTACGTGGGGATTACATGCATCTAATCACAGGTATCCGGTCACACTGACTTAACAATGACTAGCTTTTAAGTTATTGTGTGTGAATGTGTGTGTATACATATTTAGAGAGACTAACTTTGGAAGCAGTAAAGAAGTTCATCAAAAGTCCTTCTACCTAGTCAAGTGACAGCCATAGTTATACTAACATGTACCACATAAATGCATGAACCAGAACTGCTCTCACAACATGGCACACAAATGAACATTGGAACACGGACACCCAAGTTCCATATTTGTCATCACACAGGCTTTCTCATCAAATCTCTCCAAGAAAAAGCAACTAGCAGTACAACCTTCAAGGCTAAGGCAATGAGCTATTAATCATCCTGTAGCGCCACAATCCAAAAATCTTTTCTTCAGATACAGGATTACTTTACTTTGACCATCAGCTGCACTTAATACAAAAAAAGGGGTTTTAGGGTAGTTGAAATCTGGATAATGTTTTGCCAGTTATAGGTTCATAGGTTGGTACTAGGCTATTGGCCCTAGGACCTATACAAGCCTAGCCAAACAATTCCCAGGATATTTCTTCCCACAATATTTACTTCCCTGGACCCCTGTCTAGCAGGGCGACTGACGTGATCCCCGGGGTGAATTTCCAATCTCCCATCCAATCGTCATGGTTCCTTTTGAAAAGGGCCAAGGAGGCCCTGCTTGACATGTATGGGGAGTCTCTGGGTCGTCTCTGGGTCAGGAACCTATCCCTCCAGCATGTTTTGTTCATTGTGATGACAAGGTTTAGATCCCTGGAGCGTGTAGCTCTGAGGGATTGGGATGTCTTTAAGTGGAGCATGTCCAACAGCTCAGGGTTTGACATGGCCTTGTATGTTAAGCAGAGATCGCCTCTGAGTAGACAATATGCCACAGAGTATAGCTGGAGTTTGTTTAGATGGTCAGCATAGGGCATCTGCTTTAGGCCTGTGATTCTTTTAGTGAGGTATTTCTATGGCCTTTCCAGCTGTTGCAGATGTCTTGTGAGGTACATACCAAATGGGGCATTGTACTCTATAATGGGTGTAATGAGGGATGAGTACAGTGGGACAATGACCTCCTTCTATCTGGATTAAAAGCCCTTAGTGATGAGGTGTGCCACATAGAAGGATTTCCTGACTGCTGTGGTGATGTGGTTATCGAAGATGAGACCACTGTCCACCTGTGTCCCTAAGTCTCTCATCACACTTTTGGTGTTTAGTGTACTGCCACCTATGCGGTAATTCATGGGTACATGGCTTTTCCCAAAGGGGATAACTATACATTTTTTGGCATTAAACTTGAGCCCACTGCTCTGGCACCAAGCATCTGTTTCTGTAAGGCCTTTTTGTAGAATATCCACACCATTTGGGGATTCAATAATGGCTCCCAGTTTGCAGTCATCTGTGAACTTTGTTAGCCAGAGTCCCTTAGTGTTGGCCTGTGCTTCAGAGAAGTAGATGCCAAACAAGCGCGGTCCCAGGATTGAACCCCAAGGTACTCCACTTGTCACTTGCCTGGAGCTGGATTTGGAGTCAGCTACTTTTACAGTCTGGGTTCTGTCAGTAAGCCAGTTGGCAACCCATCAAGTGACGTAGGGATTTATGCCCAGCTTAGTAAGGTTATCTATGATTCCAGAGTGGGGGATGGTGTCGAAGGCCTTGGCGAGGTGCAGATGGTTGTTCTGCCTAGGCAACAGGAATGCCTTCTATTAGCAGGTGGTCACAATCAGCAGTGAGAAACTAAGGTATGACTTCAGTTACCAGGTGCTCACAATTAACAGTTCCATTTTGATAGGACTTTCTAATAAAATGCCAGCACTCACCAACAAGTGCTGACACAATGAAAAAAAAATATCAAAAATGGAGAACAATGACTCTCGATCACTCTTCTCCCTTAAATTTATTTTTTTTGTAGGGGGAAGCACACCCTGATGTTGGGGGGGGGCAATCCCCCCACTCATTCACTTCCAAACATATACATACCAACCCTGAGTTCGCCATATCTTAGGAAAAAGTGAACATTCTGAGAAATGGCCAGCTCGGTCTTAAAATATGCAAAGTCCATTTTTTCGGCCATTCAGTCCCTGCATTTCAGGACTCGCTCAAGCAAATCCCAACATTCCAAATTGTTACCTTTTGGTACACAATAGTAATCATGCACTGCATATAACACAGCTACATGAAAGGATTAAACAAAACTGAATATTTTTATACTTTTTTATCACACCTCATCGTTTTCAAAAGAGTTGCATTATTTGATACTAGAATGGTGGGCAAAAATGGTAAAATTTCATTCTGTTAAAAAAAAGCTGATATTTCGAATCTGTTTTACAGAGATTAGAATTTATTTCTTAAATAGTTGAAAATGTACAAATTTAGAATCGCCTTGGATTTTAAAAGTAGTCCATAAAATACCGGCTGCTGCAGATTGTATACATTAACCCTGTAGGCGCATACAGTATTTATTACACACAAGCACATTAGTAAGAACAATACACATCTATCGTCCCATCCCCAACATTGTTTTTAGACTATAATCAATTCACTATAACAGAAAAATAATTTCTTCTTGAGAGTCGATTATCTGAACATCAATTATCTGAAGAGTCAACTATCCAAATGCAGCCTTCCAAAGTTTTTGAGTATGAAAAATCAAAGTCTGAATATGTAAACATTATTTGTATTCACTTGTACATGTTTTTTGAGCTTGTAGCCTGCTCATGTGCAAAAAATATTCTTTATTGTCCACTGTAATCACTCTGTGGTTGAAAGTGTATTCTCTGCATGCAGAAAAAAAGATTTTAGAAGTTTTTTTATCTGGTTCCCATGTCCGACATATAGTTTTACCTTCTCATAAACCTTCAACATGATTTTGTTGTACCCAGTAAACAATTTTTTTCTATTTACTTGAATAAAGTTTTAGTGTTGAAGGTTTATGGGAAGATAAAAATACAAGTCGGACAGGGGAACAGAGCATTGGTTGTCTGGGTATTAAAGGAATTAGAGAAACCAGGCTGTCAGCCTGAGGTTTGAGATGGCAGGATGGATCATGCTTGTTGGGTGAAACAGGAGGTCTGGAATCTGATCCAGAATCCAAGGTTGGTAAAGTAAGGGACACCCAAGGAAGGGAAACCAAATCTGTCAAGGCCAGTAAGGTGCAATGAGGATGACTTTGCTTTTCAACCCAACAGCTTCCTGCAGATATTTTGGAATTAGTGGGATTGGTAGGTATGAGTAAAGTAGACCAGGGGGGGCCAATTGTGAAGTAGATAATCCCTCTGTGTGCCCACTGTGGGGGGATTAGGGCAAAATAGATTCTGCATTTGTTTTTTTAGGGCAGAAGCAAAAAGATTGCAGCAAGTCTGGCCCCAAAAACTAAAAATAATTTCCGTCACATTCTTGTTGAGAGACCACTCATGAGGAAGAAGAATGCATCTGCTCAATTTGTCTGCTATCACACTGGACTTCTCTGGAACGTACGTTGCTATAAAAAAGTGGTTGGATGAGATCACCCATTGCCACACACTGAGCACTTCTCGACACAAGGGGCATGATCTGGTCCTTCCTTGTTTGTTGATTTACCAAACTACTGACATATTGTCCATTTGAATTGCAATCATCCCTGAAGGGGGAGCATCCTAGAAGGCCTGCTATGCTAAAAGCACTGCTCTCATCTGTAGGACATTGACATGCAAGTTGGTCTCCATGGGGGACCAAATGCCTTAGACTGTTTTCCCCAAAAAATGCCCCTCCAACCCCAACTGGGAAGTGTCTGTGGTCACTATGGCCTTGGGCTGACAGGAAATGAACGAACAGCCTTGTAGAACCTGATGTGATTGAATCCACCACCTGAGATCTCTCTCTCAAGTCAGAGTGATTCGTATCTGAGTTGACATGGGTTGGTACAGTGTTGACCATTGTTTTACTAGCATCCACTGGAGAATCCTCATGTAAAATCTGTCTGAAGGTACTAAGGTTATTGCTGCTGACATTGGTCCTAGAGCTCGTAGGACCAAGCACTCTAAAATCTTGGTACTGTGGATTATTTTTCTGACCTGTGATCTGATACTATGTACTCTTGAGGGAGGCAGTGAAGCTATCATTGACTGTGTTGAAAACTGCTCCTATGAATTCCAAATTTTGAGTTGGTTTTAGTTGTGACTTGTGGTAGTTTATGGTTATTGTAACATGAGAACAAGTCTGGAAGACCTGACTTCTTGCCTTATCAACTGATGCCTGGTTGGGGTGGTTATGAGCCAGTCATCTAGATATGGAAACACCTGGAATCCCTGCAATCTTATGTGATGCTACTACTGCCATGCATTTGGTGAACACCCTGGAGGCTATGGTAAGACCAGAGGGCAGAACCATGAACTGGTAGTGACTAACTCCTAGCCAGAAGCGTAAGTACCTTCTGGATCACCTTTTCATCTTTATGTCATAGTACAGATCCTGAGGGTCTATCGAGCACATCCAGTTATCCTTGCCCAGTAAAGGGAGAATGGCGTGAACCGTGACCATCTGAAACTTGGTATGTCGAACTGACTTGTTCAAGTTGCTGAGATCCAAAATTGGTCTCCAGACCCCTGTTTTCTTTGGCACTAAAAAGAACCTTGAGTAAGTTCTGGATTCCATCTGGTCTGGTGGGACTGCTTAGATAGCCCTTTTTTCTAGCAGCTTTTGTATTTGAATTGCTGCTTCTTCCCTCTGACTTGGTGGAACAGCAGGAATTTTCTTTCTTTTTTTTTGAGAATGGAGGCAGAAGAGAAAAGGGTATTATACAGCCTCTTGGGCTAACCCTCTGCATCAAAGTATCTTTTATGTCTAACCGGGCTCTCTGGTGCAGGGATAATCGACCCCCAATTGCCTCCCGAGGTGAGCAATCGGGCCTCCTTTCAGATGAGCTGGTAGTGTCTGTCTAAGAAAGAACCTCTGGACCACTAGTTTTTCAGGTCTCTCCTGCCGCAGGGACAGCATCGACCATTAGCATTCCTCCTTCTGCCCCTTGGGGGACTTCTTCCACATGTGTCCTGGAAAGGACCTTAGGATTTCTTGAGCCACATCTTTTGACCACCCCATTGATTTCTTGAAAATTATATCTGAGGGATCAAAAAATGTACACGTACTGCAGACAGGGTCTCTACATCCTTCTCACACCTGGATAAAGTTTCTTTCACTGTGGGTCTGAACAAGGAAATGTCAAAGGGAGCACTGACAAATGAAGACTAGAAGGGCTCTGCATAAACACGTAAGCCCATCCAGATATGTCTCCAGATGGAAATGCCTGAACTTGCTGCCCTTAAGGTTCCTTTGGCTACATGTGAAATAAGCCTCATTGATGAATGCAAAATAGATCGCAAAGTAGCCATCTGAGAAGTCACAGATGCCTGGATCTCTGCAGAAATGGATCCTAAGAGTGTACTTGAAAGTTCCTCGATCAAATCCCTCAGTAATCTAGTAAAATGTGTCAAATAATTTAGCGACCTTATGGCATACACGCTTACCAAACCTCTCCATCACCCTAGACTCCCTGTAAGGGAGATGAACAGTGCAGCTCTGTTTGGCAAGTTATTTTTTGGTGCCTGCCTCCATGACCATGGTATCAACAGGTACTCCTTTAACCCAAAACCCTTTCCCCAAAGGTGGTGCCAGAATCCTGTCCAGTCTTCTGGGTAAGGGTTCAACTGTGTCAGATTCTTTCCACACCTGGGGTGGGAGGATGGCATAATGGTTAAGGTGTTTGCCTTACAAACAGAAGGTGCAGGGTTTGATTCTCACAAGAGGTAAGTGGCTAGGTTTAAAATGGCCTGCAAAGGCAGTTAGCCTAGTACCAGCCTATGAACCTATGAACCTATGAACCTGGTGAGAGACCAAATCACTGAGCTCATCAGCAGGTGGAGTAACCCAAGAGGTAGAAGGGCCAGTACAAAATCCTCCAGGAATACTGACTTCTCAGATGAAGTGTTGCTGGGGATCCAGCCACGTCTCTGTTTTAGGATCTCAAGGATGTCTCCAAAAGAGACATCATCTGTAGTGATGTGGGGACCCTTCACCTTCATCGAAGTCCGTATCCCCCATGATTGACTCTTGTGGACAGCCCAAGTGCTTCCTCTTGCACTTTTTCTTCCTAAGTGGGGTGCTCCGGGGATGTATCAAAATAAATTGTAATACCCTGCTGGGAAGCCTGGAGATCTCAGAGCTTCATCATACTTTACCTCAGGGACAGCCAGTCTAAGCAGAGACATCAGAGTAGAAGGTTGAGGATCCAAGGGGGTTAAATTAGTCTGTCCTGTTGGAGCAGACAATACCCTCTTCCCAAATGTCCCAGAGAGAGAGAGAGAGAAGATATCAACAGGCAAGCTTCTGGACTGCGGTCGTCTTCTGTTCTGAAGGCAATATCACCAAGGAGGAAGCAGCTATCCAGTGCTGAGGCTCTGAGGGGCAGAGACAGCTTGAACAACTTTGGAGTTGACTCCAACACCTTGGATCCGACAGGGAAGCTTCGGCTCTGACAGTCATCCAGATAAAAAAAAATCTGAACCGGAGCACACAAGAGTAAGCTTCAGATACAAAGATAATGCTGTCTTCAGATCCGAGATAGACCAATCCAGGAGGCTCACATCCAGGAACTCTGAAACAACCGAAGGGATCCGAAGAGGAGGTTAACGTGGGGGTGTAGTGGATGGATGGGCCTCCTGACCTGAGGGGGTAGGAGCTGGCAAGACACCCATCTGAATCTGCACAGAGATGAACTTCACATTATTCTTTCCATATCTTCTTCTGTCAAAATTCTGAATGAACGAGTCAAGCCAAGAAAGAGAAACCTGGGCCGGTGCCATTCCAAAAAGGGTGACGACACCCTAGAAGTTACAAGGTCAATGGAAGGTAATATCTGATTCTGGGGAGAACTACAGGACTTGAGGTATTCAGATCAGACTGCTCTTTTGTCTGATCTGAGATAGTCAGATCCACCTCTTTTTCTTCATCGGATCCAAGGGTGAAGAGCTTTGGGGCCTTTTTGGATCCAGCTCAGGTCTTTTTCTAGTCAGCTACGAAACTGAAGTGGATGAGGTAGAAGACCTCAGAGATGAAGACTTCAATTCTTTTGTTTTTCGTTTGGGGGACTGAGCCCCAGATATCGCATCTCCAAATGAGGAAGGTAACAATCCTTTTAATACAAGTGTATTTTTCCTCTCTACAAGCAACCAGGATTAAAGTTACAGCGGATGGAACAACCCTCTTGTAAATGTTGTGCTCCTAGGCAATAAACACACAGTGTGTGGGCATGTGCCAGCAGTAGCTTCTGCTCACACTTGACACACTTCTTAAACTCAGATGGGCCTTTTTCCACCATTATACTACCAATAAAATATCAAGATTAAATGAGATTAAATAAGACAGTTTTTTTTTTCATATATAGGGAGCCAAGTCAGTAAAAAATTTACCAACAATGGTAAAAAGAACTACAAAAAAGTGTAGAAAGGAAAGACAAAGTTATAATTACTGAAGGCTAGATAACTGAAAAAAGGAAAAAGGAGAGGTTACCAACTATGGTAATTCAAGAACTACAAAATCGTACAAGTGTAAGGGTTAAGAAAAATAAGAAGGAATACTAGAATATAAGAAAACATTACATTTTAAGAGGTTTTAAAGGGAAAAAACTGTCACTTATCTGTTAAAGCTTGAGAGCTAGGCTGACCATATCTTTATGTGAAAAGTGGCAAACAAGATCTGAGGTACCTTAGGGTTGATGCATTATGGGTAAGGGAGAAGCTCAAGAGCTTTTTGGTTACCCCAAGCTTTAGTAACAGCCGAGCTGGATCTGAGGATCGGATCCAAACCCATCAGTTGACGGCAGAATGAAAACTGACAACATCAGATCTTAAGTTAAACAGCTTGAAGAATATATCTGAACGGGCATGTTTAGCACTATTAAGCGATTGAGTATATGACATGTAATAGTAAATAAAGATACAAATAAAAGGATTGTTGTATACAACAAATTTGACAAAATTAAGCATCTTGCTTTTTTTTTATCCACATGTTACAGTGTGATAAAATGTTTTATGGAGAATATTAAACCTTGTTGATACTGTGTGTTGGTGTAATTAAATGAGGCAGTCCCTAGCAGTACTGGATTTTTTTGACTCTGGCCTTTGGTGAAATGAAACCCTAGAAAAAAGTCTCCCATGTATGTCTGCTACCCCCAGTGTGTGACCCCCTACTTTCCCCCCATATTAGCCTTGCCAAATCATGCAGATTACTTTTTTAATGTTTTATCATACTGTGTTGCACTGCTCAGAATATTCCTTCAATGTATCCTAATTGGTCAAGATTATTTCCTCCTCATTTATTATGGTGCAATCAAATTAAGCCAGAGGTTTCAGCCCCCACCCAGAAGCCACTGGGTTGCAGATGTGTTAAGTTGCATTTTACCACTTTACTTCTAACTTTTTGAGCCAAAGATGGCCTTAACAAAAATTGTGACTAAAGAAAGAAATTCATTCATAATATCCATTTTTCCCTGCTTTCTTGCACTACTGCCTACATTTCCAAGACCACAGTGTAATAACTGTGGATGAAACAGAATTAAGCTGAAAGTCTGTAGATTGCTTGGGCCTCAGAAGGCATGGAATTCTTGCTACTGTGAGATACATTTTAGAGCTTTTTCCCCCAGCCTTTTGTTACAATTATGGCCTTGACAAAAATCATAAATAACTGAAGCCATTCAGTCTTTTTTTTCTTTCAGTGAAAAAATAAGTTGTGCCCAAGGCTTATTGATCAGAACTGACAAAAAAGTAGTTCCCAATAAACTGAAAAGATAAATGCTTACAAAGATAGATGAATCGTACCTTAGAATAGAGTCTACCTCCGTGTCAAAAGAAAAAAAGAAGAGATAGTCACCTTCTGTGTAACCCTGTGATTGAGATAAACGTGAATAAATAAATAAATGGCCTCAGTCATATTTCAATTTGCTGTTGTCACACACAACACAGCTACACTCCCACCCCCAAAAGACAGCTACCTTCTGTTTATCCATCTGACAACCATTACATAGTAACATTTTACCTTGTTGCTCTCAGACGCACATTCACAACATACCTCTTTACCCCATCTCACAAATTCAGCCACCTGTATACACTTCTGAAATGTGATTATGAAAAAAGAAAAAAGAATCACAGCCCTTTTCCCAGTCTGTTACTCCTAGACAGTACACTGCCCCTACAGTGACACTGCATGCATATCTCTGTAGCATGGTTGCGTGAACAGTTAAAAAAATAATGACCATACTACCACAGTCCCACAAAAGCCACAACAATCTTCTGTACATACATTTGAGGCTCAACTATGAGGAAGTTTACAGAAATAAATATTTAACAAAATTTCTTCAGTCTCAAAAAACTTATAGTGATCTTCTGCACACATCTCTGTGTTTTGATTGCATGGAAAAGTTAAGAAATAATGAGCTCACTGTTCCCAGTCCCCATTACCCCCCCCCCCCCACACACACACACACACACTTTTACAGCCTTATGTGCACACCTATGAGCACAGCCAGTTGTAGAACTGGTGGGTCCGTAGCAGAAGCCCTCAATATGTCTGTGTCAAACTTCGCTTCTACAGCCTGAGTTGTTGGCACTGTGCCAGGATCTACATGTTATGTGATGCACTCTGTCTTTATTTTCAAAATATAATGGCTTGCAGTGTATGGAGCACTCTGATTATGCTCTGAATTTGGGGAAAAGGCATGCTTGTTAAGCACCATTCTGACATTGGAAAGGGTCTTAACAAGCATTTTTGAAGTACCTATACTACTGCTAACCTCTAGTCACACACTGGAGTGCTAACAGCAATCAGCGGACAGCACAAAAGAGCAGTTTAAAGCTGTTAAATACTTCATTTACACTTAAGTCAGATGGAGTGTTTAACAGTCTAAATGATGTGTTAACAGCTTCCCACCACTCTTCTGTGATGGATGCTGTCTGTGTGACAACAGTAAGCGTGTTACAGCACTCCTGCACTGCAAGCGTGTTACAGCACTGCAAGCGTGTTACAGCACTCCTGCACTGCAAGCGTGTTACAGCACTCCTGCACTGCAAGCGTGTTACAGCACTCCTGCACTGCAAGCGTGTTACAGCACTCCTGCACTGCAAGCGTGTTACAGCACTCCTGCACTGCAAGCGTGTTACAGCACTCCTGCACTGCAAGCGTGTTACAGCACTCCTGCACTGCAAGCGTGTTACAGCACTCCTGCACTGCAAGCGTGTTACAGCACTCCTGCACTGCAAGCGTGTTACAGCACTCCTGCACTGCAAGCGTGTTACAGCACTCCTGCACTGCAAGCGTGTTACAGCACTCCTGCACTGCAAGCGTGTTACAGCACTCCTGCACTGCAAGCGTGTTACAGCACTCCTGCACTGCAAGCGTGTTACAGCACTCCTGCACTGCAAGCGTGTTACAGCACTCCTGCACTGCAAGCGTGTTACACCACTCCTGCACTGCAAGCGTGTTACACCACTCCTGCACTGCAAGCGTGTTACACCACTCCTGCACTGTAAGCGTGTTACAGCACTCCTGCACTATTTTTTCTAACTTCTGAATATATGGCTACTGGATCACATACCACACAGGTGCAACATTAGCTTCATTTGTAGGTTTCTATAACACTTTTGAGCAGTCATTCCAAATGCAACTCATACTTACACTATACACATCTTGTGTTACAGATATGCTTCTGCTATGGTAGTAAACAGCTAAAAAATTGCCATTTTAAATCATGAAGTGCCCCTTTTGCCTTCCACCCTTCAAGTCTTCGGTGAGTTTCAGCACCCCAGTCACTAAGGTAGCTTTATCTTTATCAAAAGTAAAATAAAATATGAGGGACTTCCAAGATGGCTGCATACAATCAACAGTCTGACTTCAGTTCTCCCAGTGTGAAAATAGAAATTGCAGCTAGATACACTATCAATTTGAATAAAGTTTAGTTACTGGTAGTAAGTTACACTGTCTGGATGCATGCAAAGAAGAAACTAAGACAGCCTGAAAGAAAATCAACTAGCTGTTCAGCAGAAAGCAGTTCAAGCTCCAGTTTTGGTGGAAGACAGGGCTTCCAGTAATCTAGAGAAAACAATGTTAAATGTTCCCACAGATGATTAAAACAAACAAATGAAAGACTGGATGAGTACATTGATTGAAATAACAAAGGCTGGAAAAAATGGAAGAAGTTTTAAACAGATATTCAGATAAGCTAATAAAACTGCAAAAATCGAGGCTGAAATGAAGAAAAGGCTGGCCGAGTATGAGACTGAGCAAAAATAGATGTTTAAAAAAATGTTAGAATTAGAGAACAGAACACACAGAAAAAATGGATACTTTCTGCTGTACCAGGAAAACCAGAAGGAAGAGACTACATTAATTTTATGAAAGCACAATTAAGCAGCTGGACTGCTATTCCACAACAGTAACTGTTATTTGATAGGGCACACCATACGCATGCTCCAGATATTGCCATGATAAAGCAGCCAAGACATTTAGTAGTAAAGATGCAAACCTATCAGCAGAAAGAGTTGATTGTGAGAAAACTGTGGCAAAAGAGCAAAGTACTAAAAGTTGGAGACAGTAGTGTGTTTGTGGGAAACAATTATTCACTGTACACCAGGCAGAAGAGAAATGAATTAATTCCAGTAATCAGGGGATGTTGAGAGGCAGGTGTGAGTGTCAACCTGCTGCATTGAGCTGTTTTCAGAATATGTTTTCCTGGAGGATCAAATTCATTCTTTCATGCAGAACAGGCTAAGGAGGAAATGCAAAAGTTTCTTCAACAAAAAATGACTAACCATTAAGTAGAAGGGGACTCCAGTTCTCATTCTTCTGATAACAAAGATCATCGAGAGACTTTGCTAGTGAAACCCTTTCCACTGTTCAAAAAAAAAAAATGCTTGGGAGAGAGAGGAAAAGCAGAGAAGTTGACCAAAAGAATCGGGAGCACTGTGGAATTGAACCAGAATCTGGATTAGGGAGATGGAGATGAACAGGAAGACCAGCAACATTGAAATCAGTGCATAAATGTGAGATTGCAAAGCATCCACGCACTTGTGAAATACAGTTATAAGAGTGTTCACTTTGTTATAATTTGTCTGCAACTGAAAGGCACTTTCATGTCATTAATGGTTGGAAGGACTCTGAGTGGAGGGGAGGAAGGAAAATGGTAAATGTAAGAAACTTTTTTCCCAACAGTATTTCTACGACACTTTTCACAACACAAATTGCATACTTTTAGTAAAGTATTTTTAGTTGTTCTTCTATGTGATAAAGTTATTAATTAAAGTAAATAGATGCCTTTATTTCCTCTCTCTTCTCTCTTTTTTTTTTTTTGGTATTAATAAAAGTAGGCATTACAGTGCAAAAACAGAAGAAAAGCTAGACAAAAGCATGTTTAAGTTAATAGGCTGTAATTTTGATTTGCTAAGTTGGGTGTAAAAGTGCAGAGATCATAATATATGTGAATATGACATGTTTTCTATTACTTCTGCATAGGTGAATGTCTGGATTAATACCCTTAGCATAGTCTAACAACAAAATTTAAGTGGAAGCAGGTAAATATGAGAAAACTGAATATATTGAAATGTTTTACTTTAGCAAAACAAAAATGTTTCAGCTTGTCTTTCAGGCTGCAACAGGGGTCCTTCATTTATCTTTTCTTTATTTCTTTTCCACAGAGGCAAGCTAATAATAGGGCAGCAAAAGACAGAACACTGGTTTCTTCATGGCTAAAATATAATGATTTCTTTAAGTATACAAGTAGGTTTCACACCTAGGGAGAGGGAATAAATATAAAAAGAAAAGAACAGACACCAACTAGTGTAAGTAGAAGCACAGTCAATAACATGCATGGATAACCTCGACTTTAGGTTAACTATGGCCTGCATTAGCAGCTATTTGGCACAAATGTTGTTGTTGGGGGGGTTAAACTTCATTATTTGAAGATGTATCTAGTTATGTGTGTTTGAATTACTTTAATAGGTTCTGGGGGGGTTGGTTTCTTGTTTGAGCGTTTTTATTAAAACAAAAAGTAGTGTAAATTGTGACATAGGTTCCAATGTTGATAAGAAAAAACGTATAAAGGATTACCCTGCCAAACATTTATGGGTGTAGTTATCACAAAAGCTGGAATTAGAAATTTAAAAATTATGCTATATGAAATAGGAAGGAATAATGAATTCTTGCCATAATGGTGACTCATCATATTATCTTGGAATGTTACTGGTCTCAATCTCTCAAGTACAGACAAAAAGGAAAGAACACAATTAAATTAAGAAATGTAGAGTGCAAAAAGCAGTGCTACAGGAGACACGTTTAAAAAGAACTGAGCATGAGAATTTGATAAAGAATGGATTTGGGGCTGGATATACTGCAGAATATCAGGGACAAAGGAAAAAATAGTACTTATATTAATTGCCAGAGGAGAACCAGTAGTGAGAGTGTTGGAAAAAAGATGATAACGGCAGATTTATATTAGTAAAGGGCTACTGGCAAGGGATGAGGATTACACTGGCAAGTAGTTATATTTTACTTAAAACTGCAACTGTGGAGCTTTAAAAATTCAGGGAGAAATAATCAGCTTTCAGCAGGGAATATTATTTATAGGTGGGGACTGAAATTTGATTTGCAACAATGGGGATGTAATCTGGGGTCCTAGAAGGGAAACTGTAACAAGAGAAGGCAAATTTCTGACAAATCCTATGAAAATATTTGGTATGAAAGATGTGAAATCAGTAGCAGTAACTCAGTGATAATTTACATATTATTCCCCAAGGTAAAAAACTGGGCTAGACCTGATAGTAATTATATTTCAAAGGAACATGTCCTTTTAATTTAGAACTTTGATAGAAATCCAATAACTATCTGAGATCATGCACCAACAATTACTTAGATAAAAATGCAGGAAAGTAATTTAAGAAATAAGAGAAGAATGGGATTTTTCATGCAAATCCTTAAGGAGAACAACAATGGTCGTACAGAATATTATATTTGTAAAGTATCAGAGGGTATACTAAGAATTAAGCCAACACAGGAATGGAATAAGGAGATTCTACCAATAGGGATGACTGCAATTAGGAGTACAGACATTAAAAAAGAGGGCTTGGAATTTACTGGAGGAAACTGGCAAAGGAACCAAGGTAGTGTGAACAGATAATTATAGAGAAGGAAAGGTAATAAAATGGAATGAGGCAGGCCAAGAATACATTTGGATTGCAGACTAGTGGCTGCTGTCCATATCAGGGACTGATATCAGAATATAGACAAATAGAAGGGGATAGAGAGGCTAAATGAAAAGAAGCTGGTGTTAAAAAAGGGCTAATTAGTAGGGCATATAAAACATTGCAAGATAACTATAGGAATCAATCGGAAGAGTTCAGAAAAAATTGGGAAGAGAGATTAGATATGAAATTCACAATGAAATAATGGAAGGACATATGCATGTCTCCCAAACATGCAACAGTGTGAAGATTTAGGATTTTTGCCTGGAAATGTTTGCCTAAATACTTTTATACCCCAAGCAGACTCCAAAGATTTTTTTTCCCTGGGTAGACAGCAAATGTTGGAGGTGTGATAGGGAAGAAGATAATTGAGAACATAAAAATTCCCTGCAGAACAGTCTGTCAAGAAGACTGGGTAAGCAAAGGAGTGTAACTAAGGAAATTATTTTTTTTAGCTGGGATACAGAGTCTGAGTTGCTTAGCAAGTGCTTGTTAAATTTAATTCTGGTGGCTGCCAAAAAAACAATTACGAGAAAATGGAAATCACAATCTAAACCAACTATACTTGAAGTAGTGAATATTGCAACAGGGATAAAAATAACAGGAAGTGGGATTTTTAAAAAAGAGTTGAAGTAAATTAAATAGATAAAATGGAACTTATGGGAATAATAAATCCAGGAAATGTTTTGAAGGAGGCATGAGGTTTAACAGAAGGCAGGAATTAAATACTTTTGTTGCTTAGATCATACATCACACATATTGTTAAATCCTTGGGAGGGTGTTTGCCTTAAAAACAGAACAGAAGGTACAGTGTTTGAATCTCACAGGGGATAACTGGCTAGGCTTAAAATGGCTCGCAAGGGCAGTTAGCTTAGTACTAACCTATGAACTATGAACTTAATATGGTCTGAATTTTTTTATATAAATGCAAGTTTGCCTATGTCACAAGTGCTAATTCAATAAAGCTGTTTAAAACAAAAAACAGTAAAGTAAAATAACAGAATTAGACAGCCTGTATCATCATCTTCTTTCGACTTTTCCATTATTGTGTCTTCTTGATGCAACATGCAAGTGCTGTATTGGATATGACAATTGTTTTGCTGCTGGCTGGTGTTGCTAAATGCAACACAGCAATTTTTCAAATTGAAATATGAGCTTCGAGCAAAAAAGTGACCAGTACAATTCTGCTCCAGCACTCAAAATCTGAGCTTGTATAGCCAAAGGAAAAAAACAAACAGAAGTGAGTTAAACTGGATGTCTTACAGACTGCAGTTAAAGCCAGAATGTTCACAGCGATATGTTACAGAGCTATAAATGAACATTTTTATACAAAAAATAAATCAATTATACACTGGCTAGATGAAGTTAATAAAATCAATGAAGTTTCAAGTTTAAAATGCTCAACTTTTAACATTAACGTTTTAAGGAGAATTAAGCCAAACACACAAATGACTACTACTTCTGATCAACTGTGTATGCCACAAGACTGTCTCATCACCACCACCACCCTCCTTTGGTTACATACTACCCCTGAAACTCAATGCCACTTGGCTGCATCACCTCTGATTCCAGCTTTGACCTACTCAGTCAGACGTGCCTTCTCATCAGCCATACTTACCAAATACCTGAGGCTATAAACCTGTTTCTAGTCCGTCTCAATTTTTAAGCTCCCTCTGACTTCTCCATTTATTGCCATGACCACTGTCTTTGTCTGTCAGTTTAAGACTGCTTGTAAGCTAGCAAATAAACCAGACCAGTATCATAAATACAACCACTGGCAAAATAAACTGCTCAAATAACAAGGATTGAAATAACTGATTAATATATTCCACTGTAGTTTAAAGCTGTTCACACTTATGCAACCATCTTATTGTATGTTTTTTTTTTTTATATTTTTTCCCTAACAGATTTGTTTATTTTTCAATTGAAATGGGCAGGTTATAGGTCACATTAAAGGTGGGAAAAGTTTTGAAATGATTTATTGTGGTCTCATTTTTTAAATCACAAAAAAACTGGCATTTTAACAGAGGTGTGTACACTTTTTATATCCACTGTATGGTTAGGTTGTAGGACCTCCAGGAATACTGCTGCCTTTTGCCTATTTTTTAAGATAAACTTTTAGCTGGGCATAGAATTTGGTGTAAGAGGAGAGATATCCTTAAGATGTGAAGGGATAATTTCACAATGTTGGGGGGGCTATGATTGAATGACAATGACAATGTAGTTTTTGTTATGGGGAGGGGGGGTTGTATATGCGGTCCTGTGTGGCCATGTCCTCTTCTAAGATTGTAGGATGGCAGATGAACAGTAAGATAAGAATTTAGGATATTAAATTTAAATTGCTGATAGTGTAGAAGGTCAGCTGTCTGTCTGACTGGTAATTATTTTGCTTCTTCAGTGGTTTTACAGTGGTGTTCTTGCACTGGAGATAGGATGCTGAATGCGCAGATTTTATCTGAAGTCAACTGAAAAAAATGTTTGTGTTCCTCCTTAAGAGGCTGCTACAATTAGCATTTAACCATATGCCAGTTAAGAAATTAAGACTTCTTTGCCTGTGGCTGTTCTAGTGGGCAAAAGATAAAAATAGAGACTTTTCAACCCCAGAATAAGAGGATGTTGATTTTAATGGCATCTTCAAGATGTTGGTGGAAGTTAAGTGATGGGTCTATTCAGAGATATGTAAAATATAAAATGTTATCTCAAGTGACTTTTTATAACCTGAGGTTTGTAAAGAACTCAACGTTTTAGAAAGTTTATGATTAGCGCCAAATAGCATAGTTTTAGATTTGGAGAAGTTAAGGAGCATTTTTTTTCCTGCTGAACCATTTAATGTATGTATATTTATTTATGTTTATTTACTGTGTATATCCAAATTGGGCATAAAATAACCTACTTTCATCACAGGACAGGGTAGAAAAACTCCAAATAACAATTTAATAAAATAAATACAACTGATGTACATAATAACAGATACAGAATAATGAATGGTGGAATGGAAATAATAAATATGACATACTTACTAGTAACAGTACATCATAATACAATATGAAAAGAAGTAAGTTTAGTTTAAACTTATAAAATTCCTTAATGTAATATGGAAATGAATAATAAAAAGGGGAAAAAAGAGTTGGGAGTGATATCAGGAAGAAGACAAAAGCTCAGTTATACAGAAGAAAGGCATAGAAGGTTGACAGGAGTTGTGTGATTTTTATGTCAAAATGTCAGCAGCATACGACATTAATTCTACAGACATTATTTAACGAGTGACTGGAATCCGGCTGTCAGCTCCTGCTGAAGAATGGGGACAGACTTATTAAAATGGATTAATACCATGTCATCTAGTAACAGAGAGAAGGGTGGTATACCATTACAGTAATAATGGGGCAAGTGTGGACCCTCTGAGGTACTCATTTAAAGCAGTAGGGCTTTAAATAATATACAGAAGGTGATTTTTGACTAAAAAGTGCCAATTCGTAAGCTAGTAAAACCAAGGTGTTACATCTGGAATAATACCTATTTCAAACAGATAGTTAATCAGGATAAAGTGATCCGTAAGGTGAAAAGGTCGGGTTTGGTCTAGAAATATAGCTTCAGTAAGACATCCTTTGTCCAAGCTTAGCAGTATTTTATCTGTTAGAGTCCTGAGTACTGTGACAACATTATGGACACTTCAAAATTCATACTGTTCATGGGGAGAAGAAATGACACTAGTTTATGTATTGGAAAAGCTGGGTGGTATAAATATTTTCAAGAATTTTATCTAATATGGGATGAATGAAGAGTGGTCAATAGTGAGAATTGTTTACCTACCTGCCAGCTTACCTGGATAAAGGTTTTATTATGGATGGCATAATATTTTATGAAAGGCAAAGTATGTGTATATATTTCCAAAAAAGGAGATTTTACAATCACATTACAAAATCACATTGCAAACAGAAAAAATGCTTTCCTTCATAAAGTAGAATAACAAAACAGAAATCTTTAACGTCAAAAATTGTGTGTGTCAAGAGTAAGAAGGCCATTTGGCAACGCACTCTGATAATACAATCTACTGCCACTACTAACTACAAATCACCAGTAAAGTTATTCATTAGCAGTACTTACTTCATGCACGCCATTTCTTACTTAAGGATGCTGGTTTACAGCAATCGAGTTCTTTCTCAATCCCCTGATAATGTCTAATGGCAAATATGAAATTCTGTGAAAAATAATAACCTGCATTTCCAGTTCTTCCTACAGCCTCATTTTACTGTGTGCACATACATAATCTGTACTGCAGTATGGCAATTAAAGTGCAAACAAGCCAAATGTACTAACATGTGCTTCTCTGGTACCATTTTAGTCCAGAAATTTAGAACCAAGAAGGTATAAGTTTAGCAGTCCTTTTGTAATAATGAAATAAGGAAAACACAATCAGTTTTTTTAGACCATTCAAAGAGAAGGCATCCACAAATAAAAGGTGAAGCCTGGATTTACACAGTTTAGTTGCAAAATAAGGCATTTAAAATATTTTCAGTGAAACGTAGAATTCTCCTTCTGCAGATTCCTGTACATAAGCAGAAAAGCAGCTACGGCTGGGGGGCACACATTTTACTGTTTCATGTAAAGGAAGAATGGAATTGATTCATTGACTATCAAGGTGAAGGAACTACTTAATATTGCATGTTGTTATATTCTGGTATACAGTACAAATCATTTACGTTGTCAGATCCTGATGCATAATGCAAATCATATATGCTGTTCTATTCTGATGCATAATGCAAATGCTGAGGATATATTCAAATGCACAAATCAGCTCCTGTGTATTGTCACATTGGAAACCAAACGCACTGCATTTTTATATTCAGTTGCATACAAATGAGTCTGCAGGTTTATTTACTTATTTGCATTTATTTATTTGTTTAATTGGGTAAGTGAACTAACTGGTCTTTTCAAGATAATTTTCAGCCCCGTTATATGACATAGAAAGTTAAGGCTAAACATTATAGACCTGCTATAAATGTACAGGGGCACACTAGAATAGTTCTGTACTTCTTTTCCAGCAGGAACAGAGTTTTGGAGTGCCTTCGAGTGGCACTTCAAATGAATATCTTGAATCAAAAACTTAACAGTTTTAACAAGCTGCAGTCGTATGCTAATTAAACTGAATCATAGCGATATGCACTTACAATATTTTCTCAGAAATATTTTAATGTATGTCATAAAAAGGAATATTGAGATCAAGTAATTCTTCACACAGTGCCTTTTCACATCAAACGTTCATCTAATCAGCTACCACATGTAGAACACAGTACTATCTGTCAATACATGCTTTATGTGGGTCCGCACATGTGCATGTACATGTGCACGCTTTATGCTCAGCTGTCAAGCTTATGACATAATGGCCTTCAAGAAGCTTAAATGTTGCAACCCTATGCTGATCTTCTACTTGTCCTATGGCTGCTCAGGACAACAACATAAACTCAAAAAAGTAATTGCTGTATCCAAGCAAAAGAAGTAAAACAGGCTAAAAAGCACAAAGAGTGTTTCATGCAGGAAATGGCTCTGGCACTCCTGTACCCCTTTACTTATATATATTAACTTTCAGACCATAGAAAGTGCATTTTTCTGTTATGTTTTCACACTTAGTAGTGTAACAGTGCGTGCCCGGTCTGTGATCAGAAGAAAATACTGGAACATTATTGTGTACTGTCTTGTATGAAAGGAGAGAAGGTTAGCATTACCCTTGATAAGGATGGAAGAGGTCCTTGTGGCCTTTACAACACATATGGTTAAGACATTGCCACTTTGTGGCATTTAACCACCATTTTGGGGGTTGGGGGAGTTGGTATAATAGGTTAAGATGTTTGCCTCAAACACAAGTAACAAGGTTTGGTTCTCATGAAAGGGAATTGGCTAGACTTAAAATGGCCCACAAGTACAGCTAGTCTACTACTTACCTGCCTATGAACCTACGAACATAAGATGCTGAAGCAACTAAACTCAAGTATTAACTCCTTCAGCACTTCATTCCAGAAATAGCCTTTCAAACAAACCCCCACCAGACACACGTTATAGACTAAACAGAGATTACCACTGTAATCCATAACAGAAATAAAATTACAATTCCTTAAGCATTTCTTAATAATTTAGTTCTTCCAACCACAATTGCTTTTTTGTTCCCAATTCAGTGAAAAGTGGCATGACAGAGGTCAAGTGGTAGAATGAGCTCCTGAAAGCAGAAGTTAGGCTGATTACAAAATATACTTTCCTGGCTTTGGTAAGTATGCCCTGGTCAAAAATTATTGTTGTCTGCCATTGTCCATAAAAGCTTTTATTTATTCATTTTTACTTATTTAAGTTTGTTGAGCATGGCTGATCACTGATCCATCAAGCCAATTTTAGAAACTGCCCAGGAAAGAAAATACAGAAAACAAGCAATGATTATTGCAGAAATACAGGCTATACAGAACTGTTGAACATGCTATTACAATGCCAGCATAAGAATATTATATGAATAATATACACAAGGAAACAAAGTGAATAATGCACATTTGGTTTAATACAATAAAAAGCACGAGGAGGAAGTACCTACTGTCCTTGCTAGTCACTGTATCTGCATCTATATCTTAAGTAAAGGAGATGGGAAGAAAAAGCATGGTTCCTACAAGAGAAGGTTGGGTGCTGAATGGATTGGATGTGACAGAGGCAGTACAATGCAATCTAAGGTCTAAAGGCATGTATAACAGGATCGCAGCAGCTACTGAAAGAAGGAATGCTCAAGTGACTTATGCACGGACACTTAGCTGCTTTTAGTAGGCGTTGTTTCAAATAATTTCTGAAGTCTTTTAAGTTGGTTAAATCTTGTATGGAAGGGGGCAGCTCCTCAAAGTTTGGATTCTAGTACATAGAAGCTATGGTTGATGTGTTTCTTGTTAACACAGGATGTGTGGAGAGCAGGTAATAATTGAGGTTGTGATTGTAGGTTGCAGACTTTTTCCCTTGTCATAAATATGTTGCCTGGGAATGTGTATGTGTTCTAGATGAGTAGTTCATATAGTGAGGAGATTAGGATTAGATATGATCTTTGTTGTATGGGTATGCAGTTAGCCTTCTAAAGAACAGCACAGTAGTACTCTATTTTGGGTGCCAGCAATATGAACTGACAGACTGTGTTAGTGTTTATTTTAAGGAGTAAGGAAGCTCCTTCTCTGAGGCAGCTGCAGTGACCAGTAGACCATTCTGGAACTGGGCCATGAGAATCCCATTCCCAATGGCTTCTCTGCTGGCTGAGTGGAAGAAGTGAGAGATTTTCTATAAGCAGAATACAGTTTACTAGATTTTAGACGCTGTCTTGTCTGTATGGTGCTGAACATTTTGGGTGGGATCAAGTAATAAAAACAGAACAACCAGAAACTGTAAAAACCACAAGACAAACCGCAATGAACTCAAGGCATTGTTCCAGGTTAAAAATAGTTTACTTAGCACTTTCATCCCAAATCATCGTAGGACTTCTGCAGAATAAAATTACATCACAAACCCTCCATAAATACTCAAATTAATTTACCAAACAGGCATAATGGACTAATCATGTTCAGAATTAAATCTAGGTGCTGGTCACGCAAGCACTTACCTAATCAGTAATAAAAAAAAATAAAATAAAATAATATAAATCCATCAAATGCATAAAAATTTAAAATACTAAAAAAATGCCAAACACTACGTATATTGCAATCTGAGTTTTAAAAGACATGTTATAGAAACCAATTCATTTAAACCTGGTGGTGCGGAGGCATTAAGGAAAAGTTGCCACCGTTTTCTGTTCTCTAATAGTAAACTTCAACAATCACATTTAGGGTGGGTACCACCTGTTTAATCACAAAAAAAATAAGAAACTACGGGTAGGATTTTTTTTTCTATATGTTTGTACAGAACACTGGAACGTCTTTTATATTTATATCATAAACATACTCAAACACCCATTCTTTTATTGTCCCTTTGGTTTTCCCTATATAGTAAGGCTGGGCATTATAGGTAGGTGGCTAAATATACTACTCCTTTATTATTGCAATTAAATTTCCCTCCAGTTTTAATAATACGTTTTTGAACATGAATCGCGTCACCAATGTGCATAAACTTTATAAGTAGTGTTTGGCATTTTTTTAGTATTTTAGATTTTTAGACACAATGCATTTATATTATTTTATTTTTTATTACTTATTAGGTAAGTGCTTGTATAACCAGCACCTAGATTTAATTCTCAACATGATTGGTCCGTTATGCCTATTTGGTTAGTTTGAGTATTTATGGGGGTTTGTGATGTCATTTTATTCTCACTGATTTTTTTTTTTATCCTGGAATCACACCTCGAGTCCACTACTATTAGTCTTGTAGTTTTTATAGGAGAGTTTCAAGCCAGAGGCCAAAGTATTTATAGACTGTGGCACTCTCTTACTGATGTCAGTTGTGCATTAATATGTGCTAGTTATAGGGTGCTGAGCAAAGTTTTTGGTGAGAACTGATGATTGTGGCCTTAGTATTGGAGGGGCTGAGAATTAATTGTTTGGAGTACAGTGCACAGTTAACAGGACATAGGTTTTGCTGAAGTTGCCTCTAATTATTTGTTGAGAGGAGTTATATCTGTAAATCACGTCATCTACTTATATTGTTATTGGCAGAGTGGGGTTATGTTTTGAAAGGTTTATTTTATAAATGGAGAGAAGTAGGGGGAGAACACAAAGTCCTGAAGACACCTTTAAGTAAGTTTCACCAGTTTTTACTGAAGGTTCACCTCCACAGTAAGTCTTCAAAGAACTATGAGTTATCTGTAGAAGGATGTAGTCCACTGTATTAAAAGTTTTTAACTGTGGTGTCTTTTTATGGTCTGACCACCTATTTTGCAATTATGATTTACACCCTTTTTACCAAGTTTCATGATGGCACATTTACTGATGCTAAAGGTGAACTCATTACTGTTACAATAGGTGTGTATTTTTGTACACCAATTTGCAGAACGTTGGTTCCTTTGACTGAAGTATTTCAATTGTATCCAGTATTTAAATTGTATCCAGTATGCAATCACCAGCTGTTTGGTTATTTAGAGGTTATCTCCCACTTTTATGTCTAAGAACGGTATAAAACTGAGGATCAACAGTATATACTGCTTATCTTAACCTTGCTAAAAGTATGTTAACACTATTCAACAAAAGTGTATATATGGCAATCTGTGTATAATACAATGGATAAATCACTGGTTAAGTAAAAAGGAAGCAATTAAGTCAGTGTGAGGAATTATCCTTTTTATCCTAAAGGGGGGTTACCAGTGGAATTCCCCAGAGGGTTCTGTACGGGTCCATTTCTTTCTGGAATGTTTTTCTGAGAAATGCATTAATTAATATAGTATTACTTAAAATGTAGGCAAAATTTACTGCAGCCAAGCAACATCCGAAGCCTGGAGATCACTTAGTAAGGTTTTGCTTATCCTTGAGGTTGACTATCTACTTCCCTGACTTATTTCTTAAACTGACTTATCCAAAATTCAAATATCACAGAATACTGTTTTGTACGTTTACAATAAACACGGACAAGAGAGAAAACAAATTCAGCATTTTGGAAAAAAAAGCAGGCTGCAATGCAATGTTTTCTCCATAGTACACACATCTTCAAAATCTCTCCTTATAATACTATCTTTCTTAGGGAAAAAAAACAGCAACAGTACACCACCTCCTCAAGTTTCTGTGCCATTCTTCCATAGGTCTCAGATTTAACATTCCCAGCATACTAACCTTCCTGTCCTCCAGTCAACCTTTAGAAAGTACTTGGAATCAAAATATCTTTGCGCAGTGGAAGATTACAAAATTGGTGGCTTTGGTGGTCACCAAGGGCCCACAGCTTGGGGAATGAGGTCTATTGCCAGCTGCAAAAAAAAAAAGAAAAGTGCTGCTTCTAGTCCAATTGGGGGCAGGGGTAGTTAGGGTTAGTACACATCCGCCCCGGCCCAGCTTAGTAATGCTAACCCTGTCCCCAACCCTAAACCCACACCTTACCAAAAAAAAAAAAAATTCCTGTAACACTACCATGATTTAGACAAATTAGAGATTAGAGTTATTGGGCGGGTGCTCAGTGTCAAGATCAGAAAAAGAAACCATTTTCCTTTTTCAAGCTTTTGCTGGTTCTGTCTTTAGGGTTTTCTATATTATGTATGCTCGATCTTCTTTATGTCGCTGTTTGTGTTCAACATTAAGTAAGTCTGCTCATACATTATATTATAATATCTATTTTTCCTGCTGTCCCTTATTTTAGTAGAACCGTGTTTTTAAATTATCTTTTAAATTACCTGTTAATTATTCTATTTGGGAAGTCACATGACTGTAGTGTGTATTTAAATTCTTTTGCATGGAGTGTGTTTGTATTCTGAAGAAGTCACTGGTTAACAGCTGACGAAAGCGCTAAATAAAGGGTGTCTTGGTTTCTACCTGTCAGCCGTATTGCTCTTTTTCTGTGTTTTTCAGTTTGATTTTTCGTGTTTTAGTTCCAAATTATATTATATTATATATGTATACATATTTACTCTGAGATGTCTCACAGTTGTTACATAAATTAACTGAGGACACAAGTAAAGTGAAGAGTATTTTGATGAAGCAGGTAAAGCGATAATAAATGTCTGATAACATGGATAAAGTCCATATCAATGAAACATTTTGCACTTCAACTTGGATGTGTTCCACCCCTTTTTCTAGGTCATAGTTTAAAAAAAAAAAATGCATGCACACATACAAGTGTACTCATATACAAAAGTGTGGGTGTGCTTATGATTGAGTGCAAGAGGAGGGATGCATTTGTGTTTTACATATGTATGAACATCACAGTGTGTGCATACATGTGACACACACACACACACACACACACACACACACACACACACACACACACACACACATATCTGAATGCTTTTTTCTCTTTTAGTACCAAATATAGCATTTCATAGTGCTTACTAACTTGGCCGCCCTTGTTAGATAATGGAGTTTGTTATGTTCTTTCGTCCATAACTGATGTGAGCTGAAGCTTCAGCCATACCAGATGCTAGTGTCAGTGCTAAGAAAAAAGTGAGATGCCTTTTGAAATTAGGTCTGGACCTGGTGCCATTGCACATTAATGAGTGACATTTGTTTCTGTTGGTTGTGTCTGCGCTGACGTGCTGGTTTCTTTCAGACTGGCAGCTGGGATTATGCTGTGGCAATTGGACAGCTGTAGGAACTAGAACTGTGGTAAGCTTGTCCAGCCAGGCCTCAACTTAATAGCCCTGGAATGTATCGCCTCAGATCAGGGCAGTTATAGGGCTCTAATGGGGAAACCTATTCATGTTTTCACAGACGATGATTATTTCCTGTTTTACCTCAATGGCAGCCACGAAATTAGGCTTTAATAGAGCTGTGCTAATAACTAGGCTGGCCAAGATTTCTTTCTTTTTGATGTAGAGATATTTTTTCCCTTCAGAATCCAGACCTTGTTTTGATTACTGACGTTTTGTAAAATACATCTGAGTCATTACTTTTGCTGCTGTCCTTTGTTTCTGCCTGTGGCCGTTTGTTACAAAAGGCGTGCGGAGTTGGGACTGATAAATTGTGTGGCACTGACCACCTGCATCCCAAGCTGCATATACTGTTAACAAATATATATTATTTAAAAAAATAAATGTAATTGCAGTTTAAAGTTCTACAGCTACTAAACCTTATTTCATCTGGTACTGTCCTAGCAGTAGTTTCATTCATTGCAAACAAATATGCATATAAATTCTATACTATGTTACTAAAAGCTTATTAATTTTTGTGATAAGTTTAAGTGCTGTTACGTATTTTATTTGTATGAAATACTTCATTTGTAAGTTAGCAACATGCATTTGGGTAAACAAAAATAATAAATAAATGCACCTAAATGCACAGAAAGATACTGAGATATCTGCTGCTGGGGGAACTAAATCTATGACTATAGCTTTTCCAACTCAGCTTTTGTGGTTTCTTTTTGTTTAGGTTGCCTGTACCTGAACCATGATCTGAAAAGTTGGCAATGTGGCACTAGTGATGTAAAGAGACGTGCACTTTAAAATAACACAAAGTACAAAGATTTGAAACTACACACTATGACATGATATTAAAAAAATAGTATGGCACACGCAGATTCTATTAGCTGTGCTTACAAAGAGAAACTTACCCTCACAGTGATACTGGATAGCAGACAAAGTACTAAACTAATTTTGCAACAGAAAGATAGCTGAACAAACGCTGCCCACATTGGTGCATTCTTTGTCTTCTCAGGGTATGCAGCACAGGAGAGATTACAGCTTGAAAAAAAAAAAAAAAACAGTAGAGAAGGCCAAGGCAAAAAAAACCTTTGTCAATGAAATCTAATGATGACCAGTGAAGCCTGCTCCTGATGGGTATTTAACCCTTCATTTTCTGATTCATTCTACAGCTGCAACATATTCATGTTCAATATGATTTTGTAACAAACACTTATGCTGGTAAAACTGAACAGGAAGATAAAGAAGGCAGTCTACTTGTACCGCACTTCGAACACTTTGGAGACTAAATCTGACTACACAATTAATAAAGGGCTAGGTACAGGCTTATTTTTAGAATTCTCCTGGATTTCATCTGGAGATTGATGTGATAGTAGGTGTCCAGGAGACTGACAGAACACATACAATCATCCTTCCTCAGTGGAGGTAGAATTGACTGCACTTTGACCATCCAAGAACGCTGTCTGACATCTTAATTTAGGTGTCTGAGGTCCCGTATCTTTTTTTGGAACTAAAAAGAACCTGGAATAGACTCTGGATCCTAACTGGTCTAGGGAAACTGGCTGGATGACCCTTTTATTAAGCAACTTTGATATTTCAGTCGCTGTGGATTCCAGCTGATCAGGTGGTGTATTGGGATGAGGAAGCCAAAACGTGTAATGGTATAGGCACTGTTGACAATCCTTAGCACCCATGAAACGGACGTTATTTGCCAGTCTAATGGGTGTAATGACAAGTGTCCCCCAACTGCCTGTAGAGTGCAGCTGTTCAGGGATGCTGGCAAGGTTTCTCAGTGAAGAACCATGGAAAAGTACAGTTGTGTACAGTTTTCATAAATGTACACTTTCCATAAATGTAGATGTTCGAGTGTATTCAGTGCAGTCATCACATTTGGGTTATCTGCTTGCAGTAGCCCCTCAGTCGGCCTGATTAACAAAATCTTGGGTCCTGCGTCAGTTGCGGTCTCTTCTTCCATATCATCAGGTCATCAGGGATACAAAACATGCAGCCGACGCCATTACATCAGTTTTTCTTGCCCCAGATGTCAGATGCCCCCCTAATGGGAAGCAGTTCAATCTATAAATATACAAGGCTATACCTCCAACAAAAAAACAAATACACCAAAAAGCTTTTAAGCTTAGTAAAGGAGAGTAGAGGTATAGTCAAAAGAAGTAAGGAGGCTGGAGGGAGGGTAACCAGGACTGCAACAGTGAATACACTCGAACATCTACATTTATGGTAAGTGTACACAACTGTACTATGTTCTTCGTGTTTCACTGTTACAGTCATCACATTTGGGTAGATTCCCAAAGCTAAGGATGGGAGGAGGAATTTAGATAGCATTAGGACCAGCAATAAGGCCATGCAAGACTGCAGTGGCAAAGCCACAGTGGCAAAGCCAGCTCCGGATTTAGAGAAAATTGGCAGAAGGCAATGCTTGGTGAAAGTATGTACAGAACTTCAGGTAGCAGCTTCTAGGATGTCCCTGGTACGGCCGCCTCTGAGAAAGGCTGAAGAGGTAGATGCAGCTCCAGCCCTGGTTGTGTGGGGTATGATCCCCTGTGGAATAGGTTTTCTATGGTGCTTACAGTAGAAATGAATGCAATGGCCTACCCATTTAGAAATGGTTTGCTTTGAAATAGCTTTCCCCTCTGTCCCTGCAACAAATGACACCAGCAGTTGTTCAGATTTCCTTTGAGGTTTAGTCCTGTCCAAGCAGAATCTAAGTTGTCTGTGCACATCTAAGGAGTGCATTATCCATTCCTCTTTGTTCTGTGGACTAGGAAAGAAGGTTGGCAAATGAATGGACTGATTAAGGGCCACATTGGATATCACCTTGGGCATGAAAGAAGGATTGGCCCTGAGGGACATCCTGTCCGCATGAAAGATGAATGAAGGCTCCACTGTCATAAGGGCCTGTAATTCAGATACCCTTCTTGCTGAAGTGATTGCTAAAAGGAAAGCTGTTTTCCAAGAAAGGAATTTTAAATCTGCAGTAGCAGCTGGCTCGAAAGGAGGAAGAGTGAATTTCTCCAATACAAAGTTAAGGTCCCAGGCTGGAGTTGGAGCTCTCCTGGGTGGTCTTAAGTTTTTGGCCCCTATGAGGAACTGCTTGAGCAGTGGATGAGAGAAGAGTGGAGGTTATGTGTTACAATGAGCTGAAATGGCTGAGGTGTGAATTTTGATGGAGGAGAGACAGGCCCCTTGTGAAGCATTCAGTTAAGTATTGTAAAATCTGAGGTAAACTGGGCATCGCTGTGCTCATCCACTGAGATTGGTTCCAGGAACAGAATTTTTTCCAATTTTCAGCATAAGATTTTCTAGTACTAGGCCTCCTTGCCTCTAAAATGATATCCATCACTGGTTTACTAAGTAATGCTAAAGGAGAGATTAGGTCATTAGCCAGGCTGCTAGGTTCAGTGTTTGAAGCTGGGCATGCAGAATCTGATTCTCCTGCTGGGACAATAGGGTAGGAGTCTGAGGCAGGTGCCATGGGGCCAAGAGTGACACACTGTGCAAGAGGGGGTACTAGTGTTGGCGTGGCCAGTCTGGTGCAATCAAAATCGTCCTTGGTTTGTCCTATTTGATCTTTAGAAGTACTTTGGAGAGCAGATACAGCAATAGTGTAATGGTTAGAGCATTCGCCTTACAAGCAGTCATTCCCAGTTCGAATCCCACTGCACATTCTGTTTACCATGTCAAATTACTTTAGGGATGGGAGGTTGGTATAATGGTTAAAGTGCTTACCTTATAGACACAAGGTGCAGGGTTTGATTTTTGGGTTGGGAGGGTGGCCTAATGGTTAAGGTGTTTGCCTTACACACACAAGGTGCAGGGTTCGAGTCTCACAAGGGATAATTGGCTAGGCTTAAAATGAATCGCAAGGGCAGTTAGCCTAGTACTAATTTATGAACTTATGAAAGGCATAAACTGATAGGTTTTTCCAGCTGAAAGACAGAGCATCCACTTTCCAAGCTGGTTTGTGAGGAGTCCTTGTGTATAATTTGTCCATTTGATTGTTCTGGGGGGAGGCAAACAGGTATATATCTGGGCTCCCCCATTTGCTGTTTCCACTCATGTAGGTCCATGAGGTTTTTGCTTAGTCCATTTGCCAATGTATTTAGTTTTCCTGGCAGGAATTGAGCTTGTAGATGCACTTGGTAGCTCAAGGCTGTGTTCCACAATGCCATGGCTAGTCTGCAGTGGGGGGTAAGAATGTGTGCCCCCCCCAGCTTATGTACCACATAACTGTGGTGTTGTCTGTCTTTACCATTAATTGTCCTGGACGTATGTGGTCCTTGAAGGCGGTCAGAGAATTCTGTACAGCTAACATTTCTTTTTGATTGATATGCAGGTGCATTTGACTTGGGTTCCATTTTCCCTGAATGCACTTCCCTGCCAAGTGAGCCCTCCATGCATAGTCTGATGCATCTGTTGTTAGAGTTTGTGCAGCAGGGAGTAATGTGAATGGTAGTCCCTTGTTTTGGTGGCAGGCCTCTGCCCACCAACGGAACTCTAGGCGTAGGCAAGGTATGATAGTAATCATTGCTTCTAGATACTGAGAATGTTGACACCATAGGCTTTTGAGATACCATTGTAGTTTCCTCATATGCAGTCTTGCATATGGAATTAGAACAATGCAGGAGGCCATGAACCCCAAGGCTTGTAGTATTTGCCTTGCAGATAGCAGGGTTTTTGTAGCCACTTGTTTGAAGTAGGTTGTCAAATGAATTTGTTTCTCTGGCGTGAGGAAAGTCATCTGGGAAGTTGTATTAAAGCTTGCTCCCAGGAATATAATTTGTTGACAGGGTACCACATGTGATTTCTTTTCGTTTATGGTGTACCCCAGACAAGTTAGCACCTTTTGTACAAATGCCAGATGAGACAAAAGTATGTCCTGGCTTTCTGCCTGAATTAGACAATCGTCCAGGTATGGGTATATGACTGGAGCTAGACACTCTGTGAATACGCTGGGCACAGTAGATAAGCCAAAGGGCAGTGCAGAGAACTGATAGTGCATGTAGCCTGCTTTGAAGCATAGGTATCTTCTGCATGATTCCCTGATTGGGATGTGCAGGTATGCTTCCTTTAAATCTAGTGTTGCCAACCAGGCATCTTTGCCTAGCATAGGAAGCAACTGGTGAAGAGTCAGCATCTTGAATTTCGGAATCACCAAAAAGGTGTTTAGTTGTCTTTTCTGGGTATCAGGAAAATTCTCGAGTAGAAACCTTGTCCCTTTACCTCTTCTGGTACTAATTGAATAGCCCTTATGCTTAAGAGAGAAAGTACTTGCTTTTGGGCCTCTGTCCACTGATTTGGGGGTAGATCTGGCCACCAACTTGGTGTTGGTAACGTGTGGAAGTGAAATCTGTATCCTTGGGACACTACATTTAAAACCCATTTGTCCTGGGTAATGAGTTCCCAGTTCTTTGCATGAAGAGCAATCCCCCCCCCAAAGGGGTGGTCAGTTGAGAAGTGCTTGGAAGTTTTAAAAAGAAGTCAGACAGTTTACCATAGGAGGAATTTTATTACTCCCAGATTTGGAAGTGGAGGCCCCCCACTGCTCAGTCCTGTGCATACCCTGGGACTGAAGCCTGGGTGCTCTGCTAGATCTGGGTTTTGACTGAGAAGATTTGGAAGAGGCAGGAAAGGACCAATTCTTGGAAGACCAATGGCTACTAAACCTTGGAGGCTGTACTTCTAAGAAATCTTTAATATTTTGCATAGATTTAGTTTTTTCCTCCATTTTTTTAAGAACTTCTTCTGCCTTATTGCCAAACAGGCGGTCCTGATTTAAAGAAGCATCCAGTAATTTTGCTTTAACATGATCTGGCAAGGATTGCTCCTTAAGCCAAGCATGCCTTCTACGTACAGAGCCAGTTACATCAGCCCTGCAAGATGCCTCTAGTGAATCAAAACCACATTGCAAAGTATGTTTTCCAACTTGTTCAGCTTAATGCAGTAAATCCTGTACATCCTTATTTTCAGCACAATCAGGAATCAACATCATTTTCTGTTTAAGCAATCCAATAATATGCTGCTGATACTTTAACATATGAAATTGGCAGTTTAAGGCCCTAATGGCCAAAGTTGCAGAAGTGTATACCTTCTTACCCCATCTATCCAATGCCCTGGAGTCTCTAATGCCCTTGGGTCCTTGTGAAATGGTCTCAGGATCCGCAGTAGTATTTTTGAAAAGGAACTTGTGAGAGTCAGGGACCCTGTAATATCTATCAAGTTTTCTGGGAGCAGGAGGTAAAGAGTCAGGGGCCAAGCTAGATTCTGAAAAGGCATCATCAACAATGTCTAGTACAGGAGGCATGGCTAAAGGCCTGTGCTGGGGCAGGAGTAAGAAATCCCCAAGCCTCTTTTTAGAATCAGAGAAATCCTGACTTTACCAACGAAAATGCTCTCTGAGGGTATGCAAGGTTTCACCAAAAGAGAAATCCTCTGGGGGGGATGTAGAGGGAATAGAGTCCTCAGCATCAGAATCCTCATAGGTAGATAAGGGTAAATCCTGGTCATCAGAGGAAACAGAAAATTCAAAATCCTGGTCAGAAGTATCATAAGCAAACTCAGTCCTAGGTCTCTTAGAGGGGGAAGGTTGGCTTCCCCTGATTAAAGTTATAAGGTCTTCAAGCCATTCTTATCATTTGTTTTTTAGGCATAGAGGCCTGACCATGCGGTCTAGGCATCAGTTTTCTAGGCATGGTTTGAATTTTAGGCATTGAAGAAGAAGATGGCGTCAGTTTAATATGCAAGTCAGTGGGGCCTGAATACACCCTCAGAAGCCGGTGCCTGCACAGCAGCTCCGGACTCATCCAAGGTAGAGACATCCGCAGGTTCCACAGATGAAGCATCTTGTGGCATACCGGACTCCGAATGGGTCTCAGTAGAGGCCTGCGAATCTGAAGTAGCGGGTATCGGGGGCTGCAAAAGTGCCTCAATGAGTACCGGCGAACTGAAGACTGGCTTAGGAGAAGCGTCGTCGGCAGCTTTGGACCTAGGCAGCCTGTCTCTGTCTTTACCATTGCAGTTTTCAGAATGTCGGTAGTAAGATGGCCTAATGAAGACATATCAGGATAATTGAACCGAGCACCAAAATATTTAGAAGAGAAAATTTAACGACGATGGATAGTTTGTGGTTTAAATAAGGAACAAAACTGACAGCGAGGTACTTCGTGGTCAGGGCCTAGGCAAGGAATATAGTACGAATGAAAATCTTTATGAGATATCTGCTTTCCACAAGAAATGCAATTATTTACTTTTACTGACATCGGATTAGTGCAAGAAAAAGTTTCCCCAACGAGGTACTTAGCTTTTAGTTGAAGACTTTGGTTTTGAAACTCAAACGAAAATTTCAGGAGTCAGCCAACCGGCACTTGCGAACTGCTTCTGCTTCGGGCACCGCACGGCAAGAAAGACTGATGTAATGGTGTCAGCTGTATGTTTCATACCCCTGATGACCTGACGTCACGGAAGAAGAGACAGCAACCGACGCAGGACCCAAGACTTTGTTAATCAGGCCGACTGAGGGCTACTGCAAGCAGATAACCCAAATGTGATGACTGCAACAGTGAAACACTATGAACATCCTTGGATTTGCAGTCTGCCTCTGTCTTGGGCAATGCCCATTTAGAGTGCCTCCATCTCTGCCTTGGAGAGGTCTATTCCCACAATGTCCTGGTGATAACTTTGAGGATTTTTTTGAACTATAGCTTTCTACCAAGGTGGAACTGCTATAGGATGCATTGATAAAGGATGCCTTGAAGCTTTCTGCAAAATGGCATGGCCATACCCAGGTACAGCGTCACATGGTAATACTTGTACCAGCTGTCCTTGATGTACCATCAGTTGTGTTAAATAGCAGTCATATGGTCACATTTGAGGTAGACTGCAGGGCAGACTTTTGGATGCTCATAAGTAAACTATCTGAAACAGACTTAGAAAGCTCCTTGATCAAAGTCTCTATAGAAACATGTCAGGTGTGCTAGATAGTTCATCTTTCAAACTGCAAAGACTGCTGATGCATAAGTCAATTTCCTTCATTTGTCCAATGCCCTTGACACTCTGTTAGGGGGATGGAAAGAGGAACTTTCCTCTGATAGTTCCTTCATTATGGCTGCTGCTACCACCATGGCATCTACAGAGGAGCCCTGTGACCAGTGTTTCCTACTTCTTGGGCAACCAGAATTTTGTCTGGCTTTTTTGGGATAGGCTCTGCCTTCCAAGCAATCTGAGCGATAAGATCCATTAAAGCCATAGCCGGCGTTAGGCACCCGTGAAATCGGCGGCCGCGGGGAGCCCCCGAATACTTACCCGCAAATAAGGGCCCCGATGGTCCGACCGGCGTTTACGTTGCTTCGGCTCGGCTCCACGTGGATGTCTAGCTGCTCCATCAGCATCCACGGGTTACTCCGATGGTCCAACCGGCGTTTATTTTGCTTCGGCTCCTCTTGGACGTCTAGCTGCTCCGTCATCAGCATCCGCGGGTTACTCTGATGGTCCGACCAGCGTTTGCTTCGGCTCGGCTCCTTGTGGATGTCTAGCTGCTCCGTCGTCATGAAAATTCAAACTGCATTTCCGTTTTTTTTTTTTGATTGGCTGGCAAGCTGCACTCAATCAGGTCCACTCGCTGAAACAAGGGATCTGATTGGCTGCAGCAGCCAGCGAACTAAGTCCCATTCTTTTTTTTTTTTTTTTTTTTTTTTTTAAGTAGGAAGTGATGAAGCAAGGACCTGATTGGTCCTTGCAAATCACTTCCTGCACAAACTGCCTTTAAAAAGGCACCTGCAGCTAATAAGGATCAGGAGGTGCAATGTGGCCACGCTTGATGTTCTCTTGAGTAGGGCCCCCAACTTGAACTTTGCTGGGGACCCCCAAAATGCTAGCACCGGCCCTGATTAAAGCTTCAGGAGATACACCATCCAGAATGTCAATGGGCCAGACCCAAAAGCTTCAAGAAATGTGGACTCAGAAGGAGGAGTTTCTGTGGACCATCTCCCATTTCTTTGCTTCATCATTTCCAAAATATCCTCAAAGGAGATATCATAGGGCGTTGGAGGATTCTGGGATACCCTCTCCATCACCCAGTTTCCATGTCTTCAAGTGACAGACTTCGGAGAGGAGTCTACACATTTCTGTCTGCCTGCCCTTTTCCAGGGGATGTCCCTCAGGGGCTCTGATGGAGACACCTCAGAGTCAGATGAGGAGCTTAAACATCAAGCTTCCTTGAGGCTGACTCGGTCTGTCTTCCTCTGTCAACCCAAATGAGAGGAAAAAGAAGCAGGATCTATTGGGAGTGAGAATGGATCTGAGTTCAGTGCATGCACCAGTCTCTTTGGTCCAGCCAAAGCCCTTTCCCCAGCTTCAAATGCCAACTCATCTAATGGAGCAAGAAGAAACTACCCCAATCAATAGAGTTGGTAGGCTTCCTAAGTCCAAAAAAGGTCGGCTCCAAGGACAACTCTGGAGCCAAGTTGTCTGGAGCTGAAGCACATGGGGAAGGGACACCTCCAAAAACTTTCGAGTTAACTCTACTGTCAGAGCTCCAAACCCAATGCTCTGGCTCCAGGACTCTCCTTGACTTGGAGGCACCACTATCAAGAAAGTGAGGGAAGATGTTGTAGCCAAATTCACCAGGGCTATCAAATCCAATGTCAGTGCAGCAGAGGGGTTCATACCCATAATCGTTGCTCCAGAAAGGAAGCCGGTGTCAGAAAAAGACTGGATGGTGTTGAAAGGCCTATTATCATCCCACTCTTAGGGGATGGGGCTAGGAGGAGCCCCAGTTGAATCTGTCTCTTCTGGAATTTCCTGAACATATAGTCAACATCCATCTCAGTTAAGACTTCTGGTGGACCAACTAGACCTCAAAGAAGAAGCTACCAATGCTTGTCTCAATTGTAGCTTTTGTTGAAGTTTTGGTGAATGAAATCTAGAGCTGACCAATCTCAGAGAAAAGGCAGGTTTCAGGAAGGGAGTATGGATGAGAGCTGCAATTGGATCCAACTGCCTCGACAACTTAGGTGCCAGACCCAGAAAAGCATTTGAATCTGGAGACCTTTTCTTCAGTTTTTCTACCTTTTCTTCTTGTCTTTTCTCAACTTGTTTGTCTCTATGTTTTTCTTTAGGTCTTTCTTTTTCTTTTCCTTTGGATTTTCTCTCTCTCTCTCCCTCTTTTTATCTGAAGAAGGAGAGGTGGAAGGAACCATGACATCAGATGACATTTTGGACCCTATCATTGGGGGAAGTAAGCTTTTGACAAGTTTGTCAATTCTGCCTTGAAGTGCTCTGGTACTAATGGAAACACAGATACTGCAATTATCCTGTAAATGGGAAGGACCCAGACAATAGAGAGAAAAATACTGAAAAGGGCACACTGTACTAATATATATATATATATATATATATATATATATATATATATATATATATATATATATATATAGGGATTCACTTCATAACACTGAAAATTGAAAATGAGAACTTCATAATATAGAAGACCAAAACACTGAAAACTTTTAGTTATGTACTCACCATAACTTCAGATGTTTGGGATCCATCTCGCCTACATTCTGTACTGATGGACTCGGAGCCGATCCCTCGGCTCCGACTCGGCACGCTTATGCTATAGAGCGAGACCTCTTATTGGCTGAGCTATCTTTATCCCAGGATGCACCACCACTAATCCCCCAGATCTTGTTTGTCCGCATTCATGCACACATGCACAACTTAATTATATAACATTGTTAGATGTTTCAAGATAAAACAACAGGATTCGGACCTTCTGATATCCTCTGATCTCCAAGGAAGGGGGAAGGAGGGTGGGTTATTAGGAATGTAGGCGAGATGGATCCCAAACATCTGAAGTTATGGTGAGTACATAACTAAAAGATGTTATGTGATCCTATCTCGCCTACATTCTGTACTGATGGGACAGCGTCCCTAGCACCTAAATCCCGGGTGGCTCATTGGAAAACACTCCTGAGCACTGTGGAACCAAATGAAGCTCGTCCTCTAGATGCCACATCTAATTTGTAGTGGGAAACGAATGTGTGCGGGGAAGACCATGTAGCCGCAGCACAAATGTCACTAATAGCAAGCTTAGAATGAAATGCTATCGAAGTAGCCATAGCCCTTGTAGAATGAGCTTTGACAGAGGTGGTAAGTTCTTTGTTAGAATAAAAATAAGCTTGAGTAATACAGTCCCTGATCCATTTGGCAATAGTGACCTTTGTGACAGCTTTGCCCAATTTGTTGTCTGCAAAGGATACAAACAACTGATCTGTTTTCCTTGTTTGTTTGGTCCTGTCTAAATAAAAACAAAACTGTCTGTGGACATCTAGTGCGTGGAATATGAACTCCGCTTTGTTAGAGTATTTTGGGGAAAAAAACTGGAAGCTCTAACGATTGTTGTAAGCAGAAAGTAGAACAAACTTTAGGGACAAAGGAAGGATTTGGCCGGAGGGATACTCTGTCTTTGTGAAAAAACAAGTACGGGGGTTTTACTGACAAAGCCTGAAGCTCTGAAACTCTTCTGGCAGAAGTAATCGCCACCAGAAAGGCTGTCTTCCATGATAGGAACTTTAGATCACATGTAGCTGCCGGTTCAAAGGGGTAAGAAGTCAAGGCGCATAACACTATATCGAGATCCCATGGAGGTGCAGGATGAGAAATCGGAGGTCTTAATAGAGTAGCACCTTTCAAGAAGGTCTTACACAATCTGTTGCTCATTAAGGGTGGGTCTATGGATTCATGAAAATTAGAGATTGCTGCCAACTGTACCTTGATGGTAGAAACTGAAGAGCCTTGATTGAAAAGAGAAGTCAAAAATTTTAGTACCTCTGTCACGGGAATAGAAATGGGGTCCAGGCCCTGGAGTTGAGCCCAAATAGCAAATCTTTTCCATTTGCTAGAATACAGTTTCTTTGTAGCAGACTTATGGGCCAAAGATAATATGTGTACAACATCTGGACCAATGTATGACTCCTGACTATCGTCGGAAGAGGAGGAGCCAAGCCGTCAATTTTAAGGTGTGTAGGGACTGGTGGAATAGTCCCGACTGGTGAACAAGTAGGTCTGGGATCTGGTCCAGGAACCATGGACCTTCCAGAGCATGTCTCCGAAGATAGGGGAACCACACTTGACGAGGCCAGTAAGGAGCAATTAAGATCATTTTGCTCCCCAAGAGAGATGCCTTTTGAATCACCCTGGGAAGGAGAGGGACTGGAGGGAAGGCATAAAGCAAGCCAGTGGGCCAAGGATGGACTAATGCGTCCATGGGGCTCTTCCCCGGAGCCGGGGTTAGGGAGAAGAACTCTTTGCACTTTGTATTCAGAGGAGTCACGAAGAGATCGCAACACGGAACTCCCCATTTGCTGAAAATCTGCTTTGCCACTGTTATATTCAGTGACCATTCGTGAGGAGAGAGGATGGTTCTGCTCAATCTGTCGGCTATCACATTGGACTTGCCCGGTATGTGAGTAGCCACTAGGAAGCGTTTGGTCGAGACTGCCCATTCCCAAACTCTCATGGCTTCTCTGCAAAGAGGATAGGATCTGGTCCCTCCCTGTTTGTTCAGGTACCAGACAACTGACATGTTGTCTGAGTGAACAGCAATTACGCCCTGAGGGAGATAATCGTGAAGGGCTTGAAGGGACAGAAGCACTGCCCTCATTTCTAAGATGTTGATATGAAGCAAAGCCTCTTCCGAGTGCCATTTGCCTTGGACTGACCTGCCCAGGGAATGCCCCCCCCACCCCGTCTGGGAGGCGTCCGTGGTCAAAATGGCCGCCGGAGGGGGTAGAACAAAGGGTCGTCCCTGATCCAAGTTGGAGGGCACTAGCCACCAGCGAAGGTCCCGTTTGCAAGATTCCGTGATCCATATGAGGTGACTGAGAGGGAGTTCCTGAAAGGACCACTGAGCTGAAAGAAGCCACTGAAGAATTCTCATGTGCAACCTTGCCAGGGGAACTAGAAGAACCGTGGCGGACATGGATCCTAATAGCTGCAGGACCATTCTGGCTGGGGCTTTGGATCTGGGAAGTAAGGCTCGAACTTGAGCCTGTATGGTTAATATCCTGTCTGTAGGTAGATAGACCCGCATTCGGTTTGAGTCTATCTCTACCCCTATGAATCTTATGCGTTGAGATGGCAGCAACACAGACTTTAGCCAACTGAAGGTGATTCCAAGGGAATTGCCCAGTGATATAGTGGCTTGTAGGCTCCGCAATAGTAGATGCTTGGAGGTGGCAGTTAGGAGCCAGTCGTCTAGATACGGAAACACCTGGAATCCTAGACTTCTCAGGTGAGCAGTCACGACCGCCAAACATTTGGTGAACACCCTGGGGGCTGTGGTGAGACCAAAGGGCAGCGCACGGAACTGATAATGACTGCCTCCTAGGCTGAAGCGCAGATGTCTCCTGGACGCTCGATGTACCATGATATGGTAATAAGCATCCTTGAGATCTATGGAGCACATCCAAACACCCTTCTCCAGCAATGGGAGAATGGTTTGTAGGGTGACCATTCGGAACTTGGACTTTCTGACTGAACGGTTTAGGATGCTGAGGTCCAAGATGGGCCTCAAGTCCCCGGTCTTTTGGCACCAAAAGAATCTTGAGTAAGTCCCTAATCCGATCTGGTCTGGGGACCGGTTGGATGACTCCTTTTTGCAGCAGCTTTGAAACTTCTGAGGCTGCAATATCCCGTTGACTGGGTGGCGGGTCCGGGATTTTCCTGGGCTGAGGAGGGGGATGAGAGAATGGGATGGAGTAACCTCCGGCTATAAACCGAAGCACCCATCGGTCCTGAGTGATACCTTCCCAGGCCTTTAGGTGCTTCGAGAAAAGACCCCCGACTGGCTCCGGAGCTGCACAGCCGGGCAATCCCTCAGGGACTATGGAAGGCTGAAGAGCCACGAAAGGACTCGCAGTCTCCAGTGTTGCGAGGGCCTGTACTGCCTCTGGGACGGCGTCTTCCGGAAGAATTTCCCCCTCCTCTGCCTCTGGAAGGGGAATCCTCCTGCTGAGAGGGGTAAGGCTTCTGAGATCTACGGAACCACATTTTCCCTCCTCTTTTAGCCTTGGGATAAGGCCGAAAGGGAGTGGAAAATCGTGCCCCTACGGCAGTCAGAGTCTTACCCTCCTGTTCACAGCGGGTTAGTGTGTCCTTTACCTTGGGTCCAAACAGGGAGGACCCATCGAAGGGGGTGTCGGCAAAGGAAGACTTAAAGGCCTCCGCGAAATGACACAGGCGGAGCCAGGCTTGTCTCTGTAGAGCAATGCCTGTACCTGCCGCTCTACTCGCCCCTTCGGCCGCATAAGAAATGAGCCTCATGGATGAGTTCGAAATGGACGACATTGTAGCCAGCTGAGAGCCAACCATCTGGGCCAGCTCCTCAGGCAGGTTACCCAAGAGGGTATCGGATAGCTCCTTAATCAGATCCCTCTGAAATCTGGTAAAGTGCGTAAGGTAGTTCAAGGACCTCAGTGTAAAGGGCGCTGAACTGAGGGTGCGCTTTCCATACCAATCCATGCTCCTAGACTCCTTATTAGGAGGATGGACGGACGTAGAAGCCTCTGCTACATCTTGCTGGGTAGCAGATGCCACCACCAAAGCATCTACAGCCACACCTTTAGTTAGAAACTCTTTTCAGGGGGCCGAGGAACTTATTCAGACGAGCAGGCACCGGTTCCACAGAGTCTGGTGTTCCCACGCCCTTCGACAGATCAAATCCAAGAGCTCATCGAAGGACGGAAACATCCAGGAGGCGGAGGGCTGAGCCGCGAAGGCCTTCAGGAACACCGACTCATCAGCAGAGGGAGGTTTGGACTGCCAGCCGCCTCGTTGTTTTAGGGCTTCAAGGATGTCTGCAAAGGAGACATCATCCGAGGACGACTTAGGGGACCCCTCTGCATCATCGAGATCAGTGTCAGATGTCAGAGACTCATCAGGGGAGTCAACGTGCTTCCTCTTGCACGATCTTTTCCTGGGGGGGTTCTTCCAAAGAGGCTTCGGAAGGACCTCCAGGAGGGGGAGAAACCCCAGCGGGGGTAACCTGAGGCCCTGGGGCTCTGCTGTCTAAGGACAGGGGGACTGCCAATGACCCAGTTTCCGTATGCAGGGAAGGAGCTGGGGAAACCATGGAGGTAGCCAAGGAAGATTTGGCTAATGCACTCCTCATAGCCCTGAAGGCGGGACCACCAGAATCCTGGGAGGGTCCCACCTCCGTGGCCATGACAGTGGATGGCACTCCCGCCGCCGACGCACCAAAAGGGAGACTTGGGACCGAAAGCATCAATCCCGAAGCCTCCCCCCCAGGGCCGAAGGAAGAAGTCCGTGTACTGAACTCCGACTCAAGAGCCGGAGTTGGAGCAAAGGTCGGGCCCGACCCTAACACCTCCACCGGTTCCACCAGCACCGGCTCCAACGGTGCCAAAGCTGTTGGAGGAGGAACCACAGTAGGGGAGTGGACCATCGGCTCCGAAGCCGAATGGGCTGGAGCCGAAACTAGCTTTTGGAACACCGGAGACTGGAAGAGTCGAAGGAGCACCCTGTTGATGTCCGAATCAGACATCTTGGATGATCTAGAGGATACCGATCGGGCCCGAACCGATTTCTCCATCGGCTCCGAAGGGCTCGGGGACCGGCTCGAAATGGACTCAACAACCATCGGCCCGAGGAAGATCTCAGGAAATTTCCCTCGGTGCCGATAATGACTTCGCCCGAGGGGAAGAGTCTGAGCCGGTAACCTTTATCGGCTCCAATATCAGTGGAGCCGATGAGGGTGACCGCCTCTCGATGCCCCAGACCTCGGCTCAAACCAGAGGGTCGAGGCTGGAGGCATCGAGGCAGACTGTTCGCCTCGGCTCCGAAGTCCGTGGAGCCGATGGAGAAGTCTGCTTAGATTTTTTAGCAGTCGGTTCCGACTGACTGGTCGGAGCCGACGCTTTCTTCTTTTTAGAAGGAGACGGAGAGGAAGATAAAGCCTCCTCGAAGGAAGGCTTGATTAATCCCTTGAGGATTAATTTGTTCTTCCTCTCCTAGAGGACTCTTGAAGAGAACGCGTGGCATACACTACACGACTCTTGTAGGTGCTTGGCACCTAAGCAATAGACGCACGAGGAGTGGTCGTCCATTATAGACATTTTAAACCCACACCTCGTGCATTTTTTAAACCCGGAGGGTTTGTGTTCTTTAGACATAACTGCTTTCTAAGAGAAACACCAAACTAGCCAAAAGTAAAGTTTCAAATTTAACCAAAAAATTTTATTTATTTTTTTTTTTTTAAAACGCTAAACAGTTAACACACAGAGAAAGAGAGTCAAGACCCTCTAATTTAAACGGGTACTTGACCCAGGAAAGAAAAACTAGAAGTAAAGCAACAGGGGAAGGCCCCTCTAACTAAAACGGGAAACCTTCCCTGACTAAAAAAATTACTAATTTCTCAACAGAAATTATCCAAACAAACTCAAATAACAACAATAGCTGTTAAAACAGCTTTTGGGTTCAAGGTAAGCAAATTTCTGACAGGAAAAAGCCTAATAAATAGTACTTAGCCCAGCCAAGTTGAGACCACGTCTAAGCTTGTTAGCGGCAAACGAGATCTGGGGGATTAGTGGTGGTGCATCCTGGGATAAAGATAGCTCAGCCAATAAGAGGCCTCGCTCTATAGCATAAGCAATAGGCAAGCCCCCCTGCGCCCCCCACACCCCCTGCTACTTAAATATATCAGCTCCAAGATTGCACTTAGTGTAGTGAAGTGCAATCTTGGAGTTGATACATATAAGTAGCAGGGGGTGTAAAGGGGCTTGCCCCCTGCTTACACTTGGTGGAAAATACTATGATTTATGTTGTTTAAACTAAGTATATGTATGATATGTGTTTTCAGTTTTCAAAATGTTGAAGTTTCAGTGTTTTGAGCTTTCAGTGTTATGAAGTGAATCTAAATATATATATATATATATATATATATATATATATATATATATATATATATAGATATATGGTTTCACTTCAATTCACTGACTTTCATTTCACTGACACCATTTCACTGAAATTCATTTCACTGAAACTTCATTTCACTGAAAGTTAATTTCACTGACAACTATTATTACAAAGTAAATGGAATATTCCCCCTTCCCCACTGTAGTGCGACCCTGGAGTTAGAATATATAGTTAGGGGTGTGTGGGGGGCAGAGCCCCCCACATTGGGGGGTGTGGGGGGTGCAGCCCCCCACTTACTTTTCTTTTACTAAGCAATATTATATCATATATAATCTATATATGTATATATAGATATATATATATATCTGCCCCCCACACCCCCCTAACTATATATTCTAACTCCAGGGTCGCACTACAGTGGGGAAGGGGGAATATTCCATTTTATTGCTAATAATAGTTGTCAGTGAAATGAACTTTCAGTGAAATGAAGTTTCAGTGAAATGGTGTCAGTGAAATGAAAGTCAGTGAATTGAAAGTTCAGTGAATTGAAGTGAACCCATATATATATATATATATATATATATATATATATATATATATATATATATATATATACACATATATATATATATATATATACACATATACGTAAATATATATATATATATATATATATATATATATATATAAATGTGAATTCATAAAACTTAACAGAAACTCCTAACACAACACACTGCAAATAATTTTCTAAAAGGAGCGATCTATACAAATCCTTAGCTATAAGAAAAATAACTCTCATAAGGAGGAGTAAAGATTTTAATCAAAAATAGCTTTCACTTTTTGTGAATGTGTTGGAGCTCTCGGAACGCACGTCTGGTCTAAGTTCCTAGGGGAAAAAAGGTGAGGCAGCCTTCTAATCAACTTCTGCCTTGAAGCAGCAAGAACTAAGAAACTGAACTGTACAAGTGACCTGCATCATATATAATTAAATCCTTATATCCCCCCTCTTGTGCATATGTATACACAGGACATTTTTTTTCAGCTGTTGATATTATTACTCTGCTTACTAACCTGAAAAGGTGAGCAAGAAAAGTACAGTTATTTAAGTAAACCTACCATAACAGTAGATGTTTAAATGATTACTTGTGCAGTAGCCTTAACTATATGGGTTCTATCCTGCCAAGGATCTAACAGCCAAGACAGCCTTCCAAAGCTTCAGAGCATTTTCCATGCACCCAACAAATCAGGCAGCTCAAGCCCAGCTGACTAAAAACAAAAGAGCTGGTGACAAGCCCTTCAGAGCTTTCATGAAACAGAGATAAGGAGGCCGAATCCTAAAAAGATAATGCTAGGAAGAACAAAAAATATATGTCCACACCCTAGCATACACACCACACCAAAAAACAATTAGAGTGGGAGTGAGTGAGTGGCAACTGCATTTGTGATCATTCAAAGATCAACTGCTATGTTATGATAAATTTCCTTGCACGACTGTATTAAGTTTACCATATCGATTACTGCTGTAGTAACCTTCGCTATATGGGTAGATCACCTTACCTTACTACATTTGGGAGGCAGGAGAAGAGACTAGTAGTCCATGGAGAATGGTCCTAGCAAAGCCTGAGCTAGACCTAGAGAAGGTATCAAGCTTACAGTGCTTTGAGAATGTACAGAGGACCAAGTTGCAGCTTCTAGAATACTTGTAGAATCCAACCCTTCCCAAAAAGCCATAGACAAAGCCAAGGCCTTGGTATTTGACCCTGACTGGGCTAGTTTTGCTGTGATAGGTACAACAAAAGGTTAAAAGCCTTAGGCAACCATTTGGAAAAAGTCTGTTAACATGTCCTTTCTTCTTACACAGAAATGAACAACTGATCCAAAGTTATGAAAGATTTCTTTCTGTCTAGATAGTACCAGAGTTGTCTGTGGACATCAAAGTTATAGTGTATCCTTTCTCCCTCATTTTTAGATTCAGGATATAAAACAGGGGGATTGATAGTTTGGCTTAATGTACACTCAAGAAACCACATCAAGCATAAAAAAGAGGATTAGATCTTACAGAAATCCCGGTGGTGTGGAAAATGAGATAAGGCTGACTCACCTTAAGAGCTTGCAACTAAGATACCCTTCTTCCAGAGGTTATAGCAATGAGCAAAACTGTTTTCCATGTTAAGAACCTCAAGATAGCCAGGTTAGCTGGTTCAAATAGAGCAAGTGTTAGCTTTTCTAACAGAAAATAAAGATCTCACAGAGATGCCACTGGTTTTCTTTGAGGCCTCTTATGAAAAAAAATCTTTCAGTAACATTTTGAGATGAGAATCCATTGAAAGAGGAGGATCCATGGGCAGACATGCTGAAATGGCCATTAAATGAACCTTGAGTAGTAAGAAAGGCTATGAGATACTAAATCACACAAATACTATAAAACAAGATAACAACTAGCTCTGAATGGGTGCTGGTTATGTTAATCACACCAGCTAGAAAACCTTTTCCTTTCACTAATACATGATTTCCTAGTAATAGACTTTCTTGTCTCCATTAGTACCTGTTGTACATCCTCAGTAAACAGGTGCCTAATGAGAATAAAGACTCTACCATCCAGGTAGCCAGCTGATGTATCAAACACCCCAGTTCATGTGTAAGTAGATACAGTCTGTGATGAAGCTTGTGGTAATTGCCCACAGACATTTTCAAACAAAGGGAGAACCAGTTAACTAAAGTAGAAGTGAGTCGTCAAAATTATCTTGAGGGATTCCTTCTGAATCTTTGGAAGTACTCTGCACAAGTAGAAAGGGTGGAAAAGCAAAATGGGACATTCCTGCCCACAGAAAAGAAAAGATATCGGTCTTCTAGGCCTTCTTGCTTGGAATCTTGGGGCAGAATCTTAACAACTGATTGTTCAGAAAGGAAGCAAAGAGGTCTGCTTGTGGAACTACCCACAGATGGATCAAATTTTGGAAGAAACCGATCCAGTTTCTATTCATCAGGGTCTGCCTTTGTCTTACTCAGATTGTGTGCCACATAATTTTACTCTAACAGAACGCAGGACACCTGTAGAGTGAGGCTCTGTTGTGAAGCAAAGTCTGAGCCAATCTATGATGACTGGCTGCTTTGGAACAGGGAAGAAAAAGGGAGACCTGGATTTAAGGATATCTGTTGACTCCACCAAGTGATTCTCTTCTGACTAGCACTGGGATTTGAAAAGGCAAGGGGTGTTTGGTGCTAGGACCAAACAGACTTCAGATCCTACTATATCTTTCTCATGTAGAGTAGTCTTGCCAGAGGATTCACAAGAATCATAGAAGCCATGAGACCCAAAATCCTGAAGTATTCCCTCCCAGTGACCGAAATTTGAGTGGAAATCCCTAGAAATAGATTTAGGTATAGATCTGTTTTTTTCTGTGGAAGAAAAACTCTTTGAACTGAGGTGTCCACCCATGAACACAATCCTGGGTGAAGGAGTCAAGAAAGCCTTTTGAATGTTCTCTTGGAATCCCAGCTTGTGTAAGAGATCTCTAACCCTAGAGAGAGATTTCTGTCACTTTGAAAAAAGACTCTGCAAAGATAAGCAAGAGACCCAAATACAGAAAAATGTGGATACCTTGTAGCCTGCAATGAGCTATAACTGGAGCTGGACACTGTAAACACTCTTGGTGCAGTGGATAGTTCAAAGGGTAAGGCAGAGAACTGATAATGACATCCAGAAACATACAACCTTAAGAAATATCTGAAGTCTGGATGAACAGAGATGTCATAGGCATTTATTTGCTTACCAGGGAAGTCTGACAGGGCTGGATTGCCCATTTTCTGTGGAGACACAGGGAGAAAAGCTCCACATAAATCTCATACAGACAAATATCACAATACAAAAGAAAAGCTCCACTTCAAATCTCATAAGGACACATAGTAGCACAATACAAAGTTAACAGAAACAGCAAAGTTATACAAGTCATAGAATCAGCATTGCATTGAGTGGAATTGCCACACAGCATTTTTGTCAACTAACATTTGAAGAGTTGCAATTATTTTGTCATAGGTCAGGTTACAATTAGTTTTCAAAGATTCTATTTACCAGAGATACGAAGTTGATTGAGCAGTAGTGTGGCAGAATATGAAGAGGAGGAGGAGTAGATTCAGCCTGGGGAGGAGCAGATCCAGCTGTCATGTAGGTGACTCTTTAGCAGGTTTTTGAACAGAGTTGGGCTGGATGTGTTTATTATGTACTGAAGGATAGAGTTCCATATTTTTGCGATGTTATTAGAATATTGGGAGTCACCAAAGCTGTTGCTGGCTTTTGTAACTGTTAGCAGTAGTTTATCAGATGATCTTAGGGTCCTGTTCTGGTACATTTGAGCTAGGTTCTGCAAGGCTGGGCATTTGTCAGGGAGGTAAACTATGGTGTGGGTTAAGGAAAGTTCATGAAAGATTAGGAGGTTAGGAAGTTCTAGCCATTTGAGTTGTTTCAGAGCAAGACAATGATGGGTTCTGTATGGGAGACTGGTGGCAAATCAGGCTATCTTGTGGTAGCATGATTCGAATTTAAGTCAGTTTTCTTGATGCGAGTATGGGAGAGGTGTAGAACTAGGTAGATAGAAGGCGGGTCCTGGCAATTGCTTGCCTGGAGGAGTTGGTTAGGTAAGGCTTTATTCTATAGAGAGAACCTAATTTGATGTGGATCTTTTTGATGGTATGTGATACGTGTTTGTTGAATGTTTACTTATCTATGATGATACTTAGTAACTTAGTTTCAGGAATGTGTTCGATTATGGTGTGATTGGATGAGGTGATTTTAAAGTCTTGGCTGAGGCAGTTTGATTTGTGGTAGTTATGTCTTTTAAATCTAGTATTACCAGGAAACTTGAGCGAGGAAGAAGAGGTAACAGGTTGTGAAGTGATATCATTTTGAATTTGGGCACCATCACAAACAGGTTTAGGAAAGAATGATTCAGAACAGGTCTCTACGAATTTTCTTTCTCTGTCCCCTTTATTCTTGTGCACTGGCTCTGGTATGCTTATTTTCCAGTCATCTGGGATGCACTTTTATCTCTATTCTGCTAGGAATACCCTCAGTAGCCATTTCTCCTCTATCTCACCAAATATCTTGATCATATCTGCTGTGACCTGATCTAAGCCTGCTGCATTCCAACATTTAATTTTCCTTAGTGCCGTTCTTACTTCTTCTAGTGTGGGCATCGTAGGTTGTGTCTGGGGCAGTACACATCTGTGGGGGTTACTTATAGGTTCATAGGTTCATACTAGGCTATCTGCCCTAGGGCATTTATAAGCCTAGCCAGAATGTGTTTGGCTTTCGCCACCCATTTTAAATTTATTTTGCTATGTCCTTTTTCGAGGTTAGTATACTGTGCCTCTGTCTAACAGTGACATAGAAGTGATACCCGGGGTAAACCTACGATCTCCCATCCACTCATCAAGATTCCTCTTGAAGACAGTCAATGAGGGACTCTGCCTAACCTGGACTGGGATTTTATTCCAGAGTGAAGGGAGCCTCTGGGTTATGAATCTGTCCCTCCAGCATATCCTATTTATTTCAGTGCTGAGGTTCAAGTCTCTCGAGCACGTAGCTCGATGGGATTTGGATTTTCTGAGGTGCAGCATGTCCATTAATTCCGGGTTGGACATGGCTTTATACGTCAGGGACAGATCGCCTCTGAACAGGCGGTATGCCACTGAGTAGAGCTGGAGTTTTTTTAACCGGGCAGCATATGGCATCTGTTTGAGCCCTTTGATCCTCTTGATGAGGTACTTCTTTCAGAAGCTGCTAAAAGTACTCCTTTAACCTGCCTTTGATTTCCAGTGAACTGATAAGCAGGTTATTGCTGGCATACCTTATGAACCGTGCCTGACTATCTTCCTTATTTTTCTGTCTTTGCTTTAAAACTTGATAAAGTTTCTATGTGCCATGTACTGTGTCAATTAACAGAAGCTGGTAGACAGCCTCTGATGCTTTGTTCTTTACTACTGCAACTCTTCTCTCTGCCTCTTTGTTAGTCAACCAGTATTCCTTCTTAACCTGGTCCATCTTTTCTATCTCTCACTTTTTCCTGCATTCTTTTTTTTTGTTTTTTTTTTTGATGACTTCCTGGACTTCTACATTCCACCCCAGCTTTCTTTATGCACGCTGTTTCCATACCTGGCTTGGCTGCATATCTGTCCTGTAGTACTTATGAATGCTGTTTTGTGGCGCTATCATTCTTAAACTCTACCTATTTGTTCTTCTAGCCGACATGCTAGAGCCCCACAGAATTCCCCAGTCAACTTCCAGGTCTTCAGCCTGGACTAGATCATGCCTGCTCAACTTGGTCGACTTCTTTGAGTCAGTCACCAGAGCTGTGGATGAAGGCAAGGTGGTTCATACAGCCTACCTTGATACCATTCCCCAATCACGAATCATAGAAAAACTCACTAAGCTAGGCATCAACCCCTATATCACTAGGTGGGTTGCAAACTGGCTCACAGATAGAACCCTCCAAGTCAGACTACCAACCAGTCACGAGTAGAGTCCCATAGAGTTTGGTCCTGGGTCCTCTCCTGTTTGGTATCTACTTCTCTGAAGTCCAGGCCAACATGAAGGGACTCTGGCTGACAAAGTTCGCAGACGATTGCAAGTTGGGAGCTATTATTAACTCACCAAGTGATGTTGACATCTTACAGAAAGGCCTCAATGACACCAATGACTGGTGTCAGAACCATGGCATTAAGCTCAATGCCAAAAAAATGTGTCATCACCCCCCTTGGGAAAAACCCAGTTCTCTTGAATTAGCACATTGATGGTAGTCCACTGAACACAGAAGGCGTTATAAGAGATCTGGGAACACATGTTGACAGCAACCTTTCTTTTGACCACCACATTGCCAATGTGGTCAGAAAGTCCTTCTATGTGGCACATCTCATTACTAAGGGTTTGGCATCCAGGAAGAAAGAGGTCATTGTCTCCCTCTACTCTTCCCTCATTAAGCCAATCATTGAGTACAATACCCCATTTGACATGTACCTCACTAGACCCCTGCAACAACTGGAGAGGCTGCAAAATTACCTCACAAGGAAGATTCTAGGCCTTAAGCACTTGTACTATATGGACAGACTCAAAAAAACTCCAACTATTCTCTGTCTCATATGCCTCCTTAGAGGCGATTTTTGCTTGACTTACAAAGCCATGTCTGACCCAGCTCCATTAGAAGTGCTACATCTAAAGATATCCCAATCCCTCCGCACCACACACTCCAGAGACCTCAACCTCATTACCACAATTAACAGAACATGCTGGAGGGACAGGTTCATAACCCAGAGACTGCCCATGCTATGGAATAGACTTCCCTTACATATCAAGCAGAGCACTTCACTGGCCCTCTTCAAGAGAAATCTTGATGAGTGGATGCGAAATAGAAAATTCACCCCAGGGATCACTCCAGTTGCTCTACTCGACAGAGGCACTAGGAACTAAGGTCAGGTGGCACGATGCCAGGGTAATCCTGTGGGCTAGGCTTGTAAAGGCTCCAGGGCCATTAGCCTAGTACACACCTATGACTCTGCTGACCTCGGAGCCTTCTCTGACCACTGCTTGAAGTTGATTATGGCAGCTAGTGGTTTATGCTGTGTGCTGTCTGTTCCACTGGGGATTACTTTGCAATCACTGATTTTACCCCAGTGCTCTTTTCTTACTAGAAGGAAGTCTACCCGAGTTGCATGCTGGCCAGTCTTGTAAGTGATCTTGGTAATGTCTCTCTTGCTGAAACATATGCTGGCTACCATCAAGCAATTTGTCAGACAGAACTCTAGAATGGCCTCTCCTTCATTCCTGTTCATAGGTGTTTACTAGGCTAATGATCACAAGAGCCTTTTTAAGCCTACCCATGCATCCCGAATCACTGATACCCTTAAGTGTAAGCACGGGCCTGGGAGATGAACCATTTACAGGTTACCTGTTTGCATTGGAGAGACAGGTGCCAAACCAGGGATGAATTTCCGGTTTCCAATTCCATTTGTCCAAGTTGCACTTGAATTGGGTTAGGGAGGAACTCTATTTCACATGGATGAGGAGCCTGTTCCATACACGGGGTGGTCTCTGAGATACATACCTATCTCTCCAGGAGGTCCTGTTTATATCATAGGCAAGGTTCAAGTCTTTACAATGGGTAATTCTGGTACTATTTGTTTTGTGGATATGCAGAGGGTCCATCACAGTTGGATCTGAAAATGCCCTGTTTTCCAGGTATAGATCTCCCCTCAAAAACCTACAGGAGAAAAAATACAGGGATAGTGTCTTGAGGTGGTCAGCATAGGACATATTACTTACAACCTATATTCTTTTAGTGAGGAACTTCTGTGGACATTTCACTTGTTGGATATGCCTAGTTAGGTACATACCAAAGGGGACATTGTACTCATTGATAAGTCTGATGAATGCAGAATACATGGCTTCCTTGGACTTAGATGCCACACCTTTGTTTATAAGTTGTGCAACATAGAATGATTTCCTCACCACTGCAGACACATGATGATCAAAGGCTAGATTACTATCTATGTGTGTCCCTAAGTCCCTGACTACTGGGTCAGCTCTAAGGAGTGTGTTGTCAATATGGTAGTTACCAGGGATGGATGACTTCCCAAAGGATACTATTATGCATTTCTTGGCATTTAGTTTTAGTCCATGGCTCTGTCACCAGTTGTTTGTCTATGTCAGCCCCTCCTGGAGAACATTTGTGTCAGTATGAGATTCAACGACAACTCCTAATTTGCAATCATCTGCAAATTGTGTCAGCCAGAGACCTCTAACATTGGCCTTGACTTCTGAAAAGTAAATACTAAAAAGGTGCAGTCCAAGGACTGATCCTCGAGGAACTCCACTCGTGACTGGCCTCTTTGTAGAAGTGGACTCCCCAATTCTAACTTCCTGGGTCCTGTCTGTAAGCCAGTTGGCTATCCACCAGGTGACATACGGGTTTGTACCTATCCTCCTGAGTTTGTCAACAATGCCTGAGTGGGGTATTGTCAAACCCCTTGGCCAGGTCAAGGTAGGAAGTGTAAATGATTTTGCCCTCATCCATTGCTTTGGTGACCTTCTCAAAGAAGTCCACCAGGTTAAGAAGGCATGATCTGTCCTTGACGAAACCAAACTAGGTTAGGCCCCACCCATGTGGACTCAGGCAGTCTTTATATCCTGTTCTGTCGATATCTGCATTTAGGTAACACATTATTGGCATTATTTCCTGTTGTCCTTCTCTATCCATTAAGTCATGTAGCTGCTGTCTGAATGCACTCTTTTCATCACAATCACAACCCTGCTGTGAGGCACAGGCTGTGACTAAGAACAGTGCCCTATCCTTACACTGGAGTCTGATTGCCATGAGTCTGTCACTAATTCTGATGATATCCCTCACTGCACTGTAAAGCCTCTCTCTCATCACAATCCCCACATCATTTCTAGTCTGTCCTCCTCTGGAATAGTAAACTCTGGATCCAAGCCAAGTGGCTTTGCTGCACTGCCCTTCCATGTTGTCTCTTGGATACAAAGAATGTCCAGCCTCCTCCTTACCATCATGTTATCCACTCCCAGGCTACATTCTGTCAGTGAATCCACACTGAGTATAGTAATCCTTAGTTCATGTTTGGCAGGTTGATTGGTTTTAATTCCAGCTTTTGCTCATCAGAGCTATGCCAGGTAACCCAAGCTGGGTAAATGGACATTGACTGGCCAGTAGCTTACTGACCCAAGGCTACTGGACTTTATGGCAGGCACACACTGGGCAGTATGGGGAAATACACCCCTCCATCTGTTAGCATTAATCCCTGGCACAGGCCATAGTAGGCCGGGTCCTCAACCCACTTATCACCGGCACATACTAGTGTCCATTTGGTGACATTAAATCAAAATGACTGAATCACCTACAGCCAATTGTTACACTGTCAAGTGGCTAACCCACTTAAAATACATTCCAAAATTTTGTTAAGTGTGATCAGACTCACCAGTGCCATGCTTGATGATTCAGAGTTTCAAACAACTTAATTTCCAAACTGACTCCTCTATTTTTTGTTATAATTTAAACACCTTCAACCTGATACTTATTCGAACTGTTACATACCAAGTGCATCCTCTTATCATCCTTCTGATTAACCCACACAATGTCCCCAAATCCCTTTCTAAATTCTCCCCAGTCCTACAAAATTGCTCTCATCTTATTATCCACAAATAGCTTTATCGTATATTCTCCATAACCTCCACAACCCTAGTTTAAATCTCAAAACTGACAATGCTCATCTAAAAAAAAAAAAAAAAAAGACAATACTTGCCCCAACTTCCATGTCACCCTACTTGTCACTTCCCACACAACCAACAACCTGCTCCTTAAAACCACCCACTGCCAACTACCCTCTAACCACTCATCACTCCTTTATCACTCCCAATCCACGGTCATTGTTTTACACACAATCCATTTAAGAACCGTCCTCCAAAAATTTTAAAATACTATGTCTATGGGTATTTTCACCTGTTCAGCTGTGACCTATTCATGGATAATACAACTTTGTCTGACATGACCTCTTTTTGTTTTGATCAGCAAGCTCCACCCAGTACATGTCCCCCTTCAGCTTCACAAGTTGCCCATCCATTCAGAAGAATAAAGTAGGGCTAAGTATATATAAAAAAAAAATCCTAAAACCATCCCAAAATGAGAGCATCTCCTGGTTAACCCTCTCCTTAGTGATGGGAAATGATGGGGACAGTTGACCAGGAGGGGTTGATGTTCGACAGGCGGTGATATCAAAGAGTCAGTTAAAAAAAAAATTCCACCAACCTGTCCTTCAGAATCTTCACCATTACACTGCTCAATGCCAAAGTTCAACCTAGTGATATACAACTCTTTGAAACTGACTTATCCCCTCAGATGACCAAAGGCTGTATGTCGTACAGAGTATTCTCATGTATTGCAAAGCTCTCTTATATTCTGCCCTGCCTGTAGTAGCTTGTTAGGTTTCCCAAAGGATGCAAGTGATCACTTATTTGGAGTGACGTAGTGTTTCCAGAATGCTCTCCTCGCAAAGAGGGTGTGGGACCACATACCCAGGATGAGTAATCCCATGGCTGAATCTCCAAGTAGGAACTACAGACTCCATGGGAGCAAGGCTGTCCTACAGGGTTGTATTAATGGTGGAAGCAAGTAACACTTCCTTGCTGATGCCCACTGCACAATGAATTTTGGACATGATACTGGGTATCAGCAATGGAGCTGCAAAAAAAAAGGTGAACAGGAGCGAACGAATGTGATAGGATTTAAAATGTCTTCAGCCTGATTCACTTTGAGTTTATCTTTAGCAACTGTCTGGGTTCCACAACAAGTAGGCTGACTGGATGCAGGTAGTGGAGACAACAGGCAGGGTTCTATGGAGGTATGGAAGTGCAACAAAAACAACTGTTCCTCCATTTCTATGCATCTTGGTTTCTAAGAGTGCAAAAAAAAAAAAAACAAGACAACACAAATGGAAACACCTGAAAACCTTTCCAAACAACAACATTATTCCATTTCCTTTCCTTCACCTTTCTGCATCCTGTCTAAATAGCATGCAGTAACAAGCAAGGCAAAACAAGCATGGCAAAATGAGCTTGGTGTGACAAGTTTTAAAAAAAAAGTTTGCGAATGCATGCTTCACCCTGGGTTTACCTGTCTGTGTAAGAATTTGCACACTGTATATGCAACTAGGGGTGTAAACATTTGCTCTCTGACAACTAGTTGGATCCTATCAACTAAGTGTTGCCTTTTTCTTTCTGCAAGAAAGACTTATGAAGCTATGATCAAGCTCAAATGGACAACACAGAATTTGGCCTCGCAATTCCACTGTCCCCACTGAAGTCTACAGAGCAATATAATTATATTTTCACCACTAAGAGTCTTGCATTAGTAGTTCTCCTCAAATAATATTACATTTAAAAATCACTTGCATCCCCCACAATGTACAACGGTGTCCATGGCATCTGTTTGAGCACAGGATATCAATGATCAATGCAATAATGCAACTACAGGTGCATGACTTATTCATGTAAGTGCAAGGCACACAGGGGAGTGCAACTGGCATTTATAGTTGGTGTTAAGCACAATTTTCTTATATCTAAAATACCAGAACCTGAAGGAAGAGTATCTGTATATGATATAACTGACCTCCCTTTCTTACCTTAAATATAATTTAGTGTTGCATCAGTCACTGGTGAAATAATACAACACACTTAATGCATGTACTAATTAAACCAAGATAAAGTGAATGTTTTTGCTTGGAAAGCAAAGAAAAAACATCATTTGGGGATGTAGGGAAAATGCATTGGTATGTTTGTATGCATTCACTAATTTGATCACAATCAGATATCTGAAGTATGCATTACCACACCCTACAACTGACCACAGAACTACATCTTTCTTTCTGCACCGAGGTTAGTGTCATCAAAATTTGTATGGTGACGATGCTGACCCAAAAAGTGGTGCATGACTCACGCCAGATACAAAACATCATTTTAAAAGTTAATTTTTGGAACTAAAAGCTGTCAAAAAGGTGTTGAAAAGTTCCAGATGAAAATGGAATACTTTATGCATCATGACATCTATTCTATTCACAGAAAATACAAATTAAATGTCAAATCAACATAGAACAGTTATCAGATCAAGGAGGTGCTTCTGCTACACATCACCTTCAGCACAAAATATACCATGAGCAAGACTGATGTAGATATACAAACTTTACAGCATAAAAATCTGGGGAAAAAGGCCATTGCCATTCATACTCACTAAGCACAGTAGTTCCCTTTGTTATTCATTGCAGCATGTGTTACAAGCACATGTAGATGCCATACTTGGTGATAACAGGAACCACCAATAGGATGGAGGACTGTGTTAAAGGGTCATCTTAGTGTTTCCTGTCATAAAAAGTTCCATTATGCAAGACCCACTATTCAGCTTTGAAGGACAATTCCATTTCCAGTTTCCAGGAAAGCATCTCACACTTGCTGTCCTATTTTTCTTCTTTCTTGTGTGCATTTTGCTCCCATATCCACCAACCACAAGTCTTCCCCAGTAGAACATGCCTCATTTCTTACCCTACATGGAAATTTCAGTAGAATCAGGGAAACAGCTGTTTAGAGATGGCCATCCTTCAGGTAGCCATGAGAGTGTTTTAAGCCCCTGCCAGCATGCTGGCAATCAGGACATTTGTGAAGTCTTAAACTCCACCCCTGGGTAGTAATGGGGAAATGCAATCCATGTCACTGACGAGATTCATGATGTCTTCCTCATGTAAGTGCACATCAGAACAAAGTCTTTCATCATGTGGTGCCTTGGTGAATCTAACACCTACCTCATGGCTGCAAATTTGCATCGTAACATCTCCACCCGAGATTAAAAAAAATAAATAAATATAAATTATTTTAAAGTTTAAATTTGAATACATAACCTTATTTATATATATATAGGAATATGCTGTGCAGTGGGTAAAGGGGTTGGGTGAGCACTAGTCCTTTACTTTTATGTACTATATGACGTAATCAGAATGAGTCATGTGATTATTAAGCGATCTATTTAAAAATGGGAAGTTTTAACTGTGAATTTATCTGATGAAGTTCTGGAAATTCGGTGACGTAAGTGCTTATTTATTTTTCTTTTTTAGTGTGTTTTTAATAAAGGATTTTGTGTGATATTTGTGTTTTCACTGAGGATTTGTGCTGGTATTGAGCCGTAGAACTGCTTCCGTCCGTTGTTTGTGGTTTTAAGTTCGAATTGGGCTGTTATCAAGTCGCGGGGCTGACTCTCTGACAGTTGCTCATTCATACCCACAGCCCCCCCACACACACACAACGGCAAGCTCATTCTCCTCTGCCAGCTCTGACAGATTCCTGTATTTGGGTTGTCTGAGCCATAGTCAGGGCTTCTACTTCCTATGCAAATGTATCTATTTGCATTACTAGTATTATTTTTGTAGTGCTGTACTGTGAAGTTAGTTTACCTAATTCCAAACTGTACAATGTGACAAAACACACTGAAATGATAACTAGACTTGTTTCTAGAAAAAAACAAGCACCTTCAGACAAAAAGGTATTGTTTTTTGAAAACAGAAATACTGCAAATGAATAAAAGCAAAGACCATCTTGAACATGAAGACATGCTGACACAATTTTTTGTCAATTATTGCCTAAAAGCAGATACAGCTGACTGCATGTATTCAGCAAAGGCACACTTAATTTGCCCAATCAACTCAATTCAAAGTTAAACAAACATAATGTGAGCTGCAGTACATATGGTTTTACTTTTTCTTTCTGTAATGAGATTCAGTTATACTTTCTTCTTATTGAATAACATGAGTTTTGTTTAGAATAAAACTTCACTAATCCTTTCCTAATTTCTAGCTTTCATTTGTAACTGCTGTGCTGCACACTGCCAAAGTGAAAACAGCGCATATACCAGTGAAACTAGAAATATTAATTGTCAGCGTTTCTAATGCATTCATAGTCATCCTGCATATTTTTTCAGCTATGCTATTTTATTCCAAACAGCTTATTTTAATCAGAATTTGATTAGATTCCATTCTTGTTAATCCCCAAAGACAAAGAAAGGATTCCAAGCCCACCTGCCTCAAGACAGGCATGTGAATCTTCTCCAAACTATTTAGTAAATGTTAACAATGCCATAAATACTGACTCTGTTTATATTATATGAAAGATTTACAACTTGTACAGTGCACTAGCAGTGTTAAGCCAGTACAACCTGTGAGCTTTAAACTTGCACTCCCCCTCCGAATATAAATTAAAATGAGGCCAAAAATGCCATTTATTGGACAAGATATCAGATCTGCTACTGCTGTCAGTGTCAGGAAACAGGGGTCAAGTAAACCATGTTCAAGAAACAGTACTGCTGTATGTGTGCTAGTTAAGAACACAGAACAGAGAGAACAGCAAATAATGATGGTTTAACACTGACGTCTGTCTGCAGGCAAAAGTTGCCTACAGGGATCATTATGTATCTGGTGAGTAGCAGCTATTTTTAAAACACACAACAATTCCACAGGTCCTACTTTGAGGTGGTAAAGGAAAGCAGTTTAGTGTGCTCAGGAAAAGGAAAGACATGCACAGTATAAAGACTTATGTTCTACTCGGAATTCAAAGTCTTGCAAAAACAAACACTGTTACAAAAATGTTTCTGCTAATGAATAATTCAGAAATGTAAGAAAAGTTCCATCATATCCACCTCTGCATGCTTGTATTTGTTTATAGAGCAGGTAAAATGTAATGGTACATGAAAGGTGACATCAAACCAAATTTTGTCATCTAGGTAAAAAACACAGCATGTTAAGCATGATAACTATTAAGGCAGAACATTTACAATTTGGTTGTCTACTAGTAATAAAGGGCCTGAAATTTGATATTCTAGGGTACTAACAATTTCTTTGGAAATGAAGCAAACAAACTTTAAACAAAATCAGTAAAGTTCCAATAAGAAACAGACACGGCTGTATTATCCAGTTCAAAATCTTAAAGTGCACAGAACACAAGCGCTTTCACTTCAATAGCTTCTTGAGGTGTTATAAACTGCACGATGAGGCACACACCCTTATAGGTTCATAGGTTCATACTAGGCTATCTGCCCTAGGGCATTTATAAGCCTAGCCAGAATGTGTTTGGCTTTCGCCACCCATTTTAAATTTATTTTGCTATGCCCTTTTTCGAGGTTAGTATACTGTGCCTCTATCTAACAGTGACACAGAAGTGATACCCGGGGTAAACCTACGATCTCCCATCCACTCATCAAGATTCCTCTTGAAGAGAGTCAATGAGGGACTCTGCCTAACCTGGACTGGGATTTTATTCCAGAGTGAAGGGAGCCTCTGGGTTATGAATCTGTCCCTCCAGCATGTCCTATTTATTTCAGTGCTGAGGTTCAAGTCTCTCGAGCGTGTAGCTCGATGGGATTTGGATTTTCTGAGGTGCAGCATGTCCATTAATTCCGGGTTGGACATGGCTTTATACGTCAGGCACAGATCTCCTCTGAACAGGCTGCATGCCACTGAGTAGAGCTGGAGTTTCTTTAACCGGGCAGCATATGGCATCTGTTTGAGCCCTTTGATCCTCTTGGTGAGGTACTTTTGGGGTCTTTCCAGTTGCTGCAGGTGTCTGGTAAGGTACATCCCCAAAAGGGGCATTGTACTCAATTATGGGCCTGATGAGGGATGAGTAAAGAGGCACGATGACCTCCCCTGATCTAGATGTGAATCCCTTCATGATTAGGTGGGCTATATAAAATGTTTTTCTAACCACTTTGGCCACGTGGTTGTCAAATGAGAGATTGCTATCAACTTGGGTCCCCAGGTCCCTAATTACTTCTTCTGTACTTAATGGATTTCCACCTAGATGGTAATTTGTGGGCACTTTGTTTTTGCCAAAGGGGATGACTATACACTTTTTGGCATTTAGCTTGAGGCCATGGCTCTGGCACCAGTTGTCTGTTTCTATGAGGCCCTTTTGGAGGATGCTTGTGTCGGCTGGAGAGTCGATTATGGCACCCAGTTTGCAGTCATCTGTGAACTTGGTCAGCCACAGTCCTTCCGTGTTGGCCTGTACCTCCGAGAAATATATACCGAACAAGAGAGGTCCCAGGACTGAGCCTTGTGGGACACCACTTGTAACTGGTTTGGAGTCTGACATGGCTCCAGCAATTCTAACCATGTGGGTTCTGTCCTTGAGCCAGTTTGCAATCCATCTAGTGACATAAGGGTTTATATTTAAGCTGGTGAGCTTATCTATAATGCCCAAGTGGGGTATTGTATCGAAGGCTTTTATGAGGTCCAGGTAGGCTGTGTGGACCACCTTCCCTCGCCAATGGCCTTGGTGACTGTTTCAAAGAAATCAACCAGGTTTGAGAGGCAGGATCTGCCCTTAACAAAGCCGAACTGGGTAGGATCCAGTGTTTGTAGGTCCCCAATATCTTTATTTATGAGGTCCAGGATGATCCTTTCCATAGCTTTGCAGACCAAGCTAGTCAGGCTTATGGGGCTTATAGTTTCCAGGATCCGCTTGAGGCACCACCTTTATGGAGAGGGACCACTGTTGCTGTACGCCACTCTTTGGGCACATATCCTGTAGTAAGGCTGAGATTGAACAGTAGTTTTATGTTTGGGTTTAGCTCTTCTTTGAGTTCATGTAGGACGAGCCCGGACACCATCTGGTCCCATCGATGCTGTGTTTTTGCTTTGGAGAGGGCGGCTCTTACCTGAGCATCTGAGATGTCAGGGGCAGCACTCTGCTGGGATAGATATTTGCCCTTTGGTGGGGAGGGGAGAAGTTTGCGCTGAACCTGTCAGCTAGGATGTTGGCAATGTCTGTGGGTTCGTGTATTTTTGTCATTTTGGACTAATTCTGAGCATATCTGGGAATTACCACCCAGGTTCCTAACATAACTAAAGAAAGCCTTGTGATTATCCTTAGTGTCCTGTGCAATTTTTCTCTCAAGCTGGCCTTAGACAATTTTATGTGTGCCCGTAGTTTTTTGCTAATACTGATCAGTGACGCCTTCCCTTTTTGGGATTTTGCTTTATCATTTAGTAGCTTCCTCCTTCTATTGTATAGTTTGTTTATGGCTGGGGTCCACCAGACAGGACGACTGCCTTTGGAGGATTGGGTCTTGATTTTATTTGGGATCGCATGATCCATGCATTCCTGAAGGTGTTCATAGAATCCGTTTATAAAGGATTCTGCGGTCTGGGCTGTATTTTCCACAGGCCCAGGGGCTTTGAAGGATTCCACCTCAGTTTTGAGGCGTGTAAAATTTGCTTTAGAGAAGTTTTTCACTGTGGTTTTCTGGGCAGGGGGTGGGGTCGGGATGTGAATATCCAGTGAGATTAGTTTATGGTCTGATCTTACCAGTGAGGGATACACTTCTGGTCTGGAGCATAGAGTCCCCATGTTGGTGATGATCAGGTCCAGTATGTTTTCCCCTCTTGTGGGAGTGGTAACAAGTTGTTCCATAGCATTTGAGTTTATAAATTCTAGGAACCTTTGGGCTAGGGTGTTGGAGCTAGAGTAATGCTCCCAGTCTATGTTTGGGTAGCTGAAGTCGCCCAATATAATGGTGTTTGGAGAGACCTTCATATTTTCCAGTATTCTCAGGAAGGCCGAGTGGGGTTCCTGGGTTTGGGAGGGTGGTCTGTAGCAGGCTATAAACTGGAAGGCAGTTTTACCCACTGTTAGTTGCACATGGATAGTCTCTGATGCTTCGTGCTTTGCCACCAACCTGGAGGTGTGGGTATCTTTGATGAATATCGATACTCCTCCTTTGTGGTTCGGTCCAAGTTTTGGGGCCAAAAGCATGGTATGAGGTATAACCTGGTAGTGCTGGGGTGCTCTCGGAGCCCTGAACCAGGTTTCTGTTACTGCACAGATATCGATGTTCTCCATGCTAAGGAGAGTTTCGAGTGCATCTTGAGGTTTAGACTTCTGGCTGAGTAGCATTACTCTTAGTTTCTTATCCCTTGTGATACCTATGGAGGTGGGTTTGTCTTTGAGCCTTGCCTAAAAAGGCACTATGGGGTAGCAAGAGCCTTTGCCAATATCCGAAAGCCCAGGGTGACAGGTGCAAGCCGTCCCTAGCGAAGCATCGTGGCTTGTCGAGCATATCATCCCAAGCTGACAGGCATTGATCCCCTTTGAATGACACCAGTACTTAAGCCAATTGTTGAAATTGATCATCTTGTCTTCATATTGTGGCATCATTCTTGGTGAGGGTAAGATGCTACTCAAGGTCAGGGTCATACCGCCTGGGCTACATGCTGAGAGAGGTCCTTTATGTCTCTTTTCATGTAGTCCAGGGAGGTACGTCTCAGGTCATTCACACCAGCATGGACAATGACTGAGTCATATTTGTACTTGCCTTGGAGTGACCCGAGTGCTTGTGTTATGTGGCGGATCCTAGCACCCGACAGGCTGCTCACCGTGACCTCTCCTTGTTCAGCCTGGTGAGCGGGACGCCAGTGTGCCTGACGATAGAGTCACCTATTACAAGTGTATCAGGTGTGTTGTTTAGTCTTAAGGGCTGTGACTGTTTGGCACACTGGCTTTGTGAGATATGTGTTGCACGTGTTTTGTTTTGGGTAGCGCTGCTTGGGTGTCTGCTTTGGGGCTCTCTGCTGCTTTGCCAGATCTTTATTTAGAGCCTGCCAGTATGTTTTTGTGTGATTATGTGTTTGGTTTGCTGTCGTGGTAGGTCTATGTGAGACTGGAATTGTAGTGAGTATGGTTTCCTTCTCCTCCTGACTGGTTATGCCAGTACTGAGTTGAGAGAGCTTAGCCTCCAGTTTGGCTATATGGTTGCATCTCTCACATGTGTTGGAATTTGTTGGGAGGAGGAGAGGGTTGTCTGTGTACATGAGGCAGTTGTAACATTGCCTCAAGATTCCCAGATTCACCAGCTGGACCGGAGAGGAGATTGACAACTGACCTTTGGACATGCTAGAATAATATTGGGAATTCCTTAATAATTGAAAACCAGGGCCAGTGGGGAGTGTGGGTGTAGTGCTTTTAATTTTTAGTGCTGACTTATATAATTGCTTTAGTGAGCAAGTGCCAAAACCAATTAAAACCACATGACACACTACATTCAATATCTTAAAAGCGTATCACACATATTTTAGTATAATACAAAAACATATAATAAAACAACAATAAAACTATACTGGACTCAAACACTATACTACCTCCTAAGAGGTCTAGATTTAAGTCTAGGTTTAAGATGTACGGATTCATTAAGACCATGTCCCGATTCCCCTCTCATTCTAACAATTCATGTCAATTCTAAATCTTCAGCCTTGTTGCATATGTCACCTAATCTAACACCTCTATCTCTTTGGCAATGGCTAAAACTTAAATACATGCATAGAATAAGAAGTTATGTACTTACTATAACATTCCATGCGAGTTGTTATTCTCGCCTTCATTCTTACTGATGGGGTTCAGAGCCGACCATCGGCTCCGATTCGGCCAAATAGCAAAGCTCAAGGTCTCAAAACAGCTCGAGGCCAAAGCCCTATCCCACAATGCACCACTACATTCCTCAGATCTTGTTTGCTGCCAACTAGTGTAGAAACCTATTCCACATTTCAAGGAAATCATAACATCCAGGGAGGACGACACCCTCCAGGAAAACCAAAACCAGCTTGGAATCTCTCGTGCTTCCAGACTTAGGAAGGAGATAGGAGGGAGGGTCGTAATAATGAAGGCAAGAATAACAACTCACATGGAACGTTATGGTAAGTACGTAAGTTCTTAATGTGAAGTTGTTTAATCTCGCTTTCATTCTTTCTGATGGGTAGCGTCCCCAGCACCACAATATTGGGTGGCTCATGGGAGTACCTGTTTCAGGACAGCAATTCCAAATGAAGATCCATCCCTGGAGGCCTTGTCCACTTTGTAATGAGATATAAAGGTATGTGGATTTGACCAGGTGGCAGCTGCACAAATAGAATTTTTAGGTAACCTGGTTAAGAAGGCTGCAGAAGTAGAAACCGCCCTTATAGAATGAGCCTTGACCTTATTGTGTAATGCAATACCCGCTTCAATGTAGATAAAGGAGATACAATCAGAGAACCATTTTGATAAGGTAGTTTTGGAGACAGGAGCACCTTTTCTTGAGTCGAGAAGGAGACAAACAGCTGATCAGCCCTACTGAGATCTCTTGTTCTATCCAAATAAAAGCGCAGTTGTCGATGCACGTCAAGTTTGTGAAGCATATACTCCAACTGGTTTGAATAGTTGGGAAAGAAAACGGGCAACTCAATCATCTGATTCAGAGTGAATTCCGAACATACTTTGGGTAGAAATGATGGATTTGTCCTGAGGGAAACCCTATCTTTATGAAATATCAGATAAGGTGGCTTAATGGAAAGGGCTTGCAACTCCAAAATTCTGCGTGCTGATGTAATGGCCACCAAGAAAATGGTCTTCCAAGAAAGAAACTTCAGCTCACAAGAAGAGGCATGTTCAAAAGGCGGTAGAATAATTTTGGATAAGATTAGATTTAAGTTCCAGGGAGTAGTAGGAGATCTGATCGGTGGTTTTAAGTGCATTGTACCCTTCAAAAAGGCCTTGACCAGCTTATGAGACATGATACCATTTTTGGATGCACCTAAATGAAAATTAGAAATAGCAGCGCATTGGACTGGAATGGTCACTGCTGCAGCTCCTTCATTGAACAGTTTAGTCAGGAATTCCAGTATATCCGATATAGTTGCCTGGAAAGGGTCAATGTTATTCTGTTGTGCCCAGATGGAAAACCTTTTCCACTTACTGAGGTAAAGTTTCCTAGCAGAAGATTTGTGAGACGACAACAGGATATGTCGCACTTCTGATAAATTCTGGAACCTGGATATTCTGGGAATTGGAGCAGCCAAGCTGTCAGTCTGATGGACTGAAGAGAGGGATGAAACATTCCTGACAAGTGGGTCACCAGATCCGGCACTAGGTCCAGAATCCAAGGCTCTTCTAGTAGATGAGGCTTCAGAAAGGGGGACCAAATTTGACAAGGCCAATATAGGGCAATTAAAATAAGTGTCCTGCCCAGAAAAATGGCTTTCTGCAAAACTTTGGGAATCAGTGGAAAGGGGGGAAAAGCATAAAGTTGTCCCAGAGGCCAATCGTGGACAAGTGCGTCCCTTGGGAATTGTCCCTGCTGAGGGATCAGGGCAAAGTAGTTGCTGCACTTGGTGTTTGTGAAGATGGAAAAAAGGTTGCAGCAAGGCTGGTCCCATCTGTGGAAAATCATTTCCACCATTTTGTTCTTGAGAGACCAGTCGTGAGGTAGTAGAATAGCTCTGCTGAGTCTGTCTGCTATTACTTTGGTTCTCCCTGGGGATGTGCATTGCAATCAGAAAACACAGGGTGGACTCTGCCCAATTCCATAATCTCAGAGCCTCTCAACACAGGGGGTAGGGATTTGGTTCCTCCTTGTTTGTTGATGTACCACACACTACTGACATGTTGTCCGACTGGATTGCAATCGTGCCATGGGGAAAAGAGTCTTGAAAGGCCTGCAATGCTAGAAGACCTGCTCTCATCTCCAGGACGTTTATGTGCAAATGAGCCTCATGAACCTAAGTACCTTGGGCTGTCCATCCCTGATAATGCCCTCCCACCTGATCAGGGAGGCGTCCGTGGTCATCGTTGCAATTGGAGAGGGAAGAACAAATGGGCGGCCCATAGTCACTGTCTCCGACGTTAGCCACCAGCGAAGGTCTTTCTTGCAAGAGTTGGTAATCAAGACAAGATGATTCAAGGGTAATTCCTGAAAGGTCCACTGCATGAATAGCAGCCACTGAAGAATGTGCATGTGGGATCTCACTAGGGGTATTGCAATAATCGCTGCTGCCATGGTGCCGAGCAGTTTGAGAATCTGTGATGCTGGTACTTTTCGCTTTGACAGGAGATCCACAATCTGTTGTTGGAGGGCAATCACTCTTTCGGGAAGGAGCTTAAGGGACATGCTGACTGTGTCTAAGTCTGCTCCTATAAAGACTGTACGCTACGATGGCAATAAGGCAGACTTTTCTAAATTTATTGCAATGCCCAGCTGTGAACATAGATCCCTGGTAACCCCGTGCCCGAATAAGCTGGTGCCTGGTGGGGGTGGTAAGGAGCCAGTCGTCCAAGTAAGGAAAAACCTGGATTCCTGAATGTCCCAAGTGAGCCATGCATTTGGTGAACACTCTGGGGGCTGTAGTGAGACCAAAGGGCAGTGCCCAAAACTGGAAATGACTGGATCCCAGCCGGAAGCGCAGTTGATCCCTGGATGGCCTGGCCATTTTGATTTGGTAGTACACATCCTGTAGATCGACAGAGCACATCCAATCATCCTTCCCTAAAAATGCACGTAAAGACCACAGCAAGCAGGCACGGAGAACCACCAGGGATAACCGAACTCCGAATCGTTTGATGAAGTTGGTTTTCCAACGAAAACGTGCTTTCAGTGGTGTAACGTTAAATAAAAGAATATTTTTTGATTGAGGAGTACGCTCTCTGCCTTGGACTTGAGTTGTTTGCCTTATTGTGGAGTTCGGTTATCCCTGGTGGTTCTCCGTGCCTGCTTGCTGTGGTCTTTACGTGGATTCTTTGTATTCTCAGCTTTCCTTCCCTAAAAATGGGAGAATGGACTGAAGCGTGACCATCCAGAACTTCGTCTTCACCACATATTTGTTTAGCCTGCTGAGGTCCAGAATAGGTCTCCAGTCCTCTATCTTCTTTGGTACCAGAAAGAACCTTGAGTAAGTTCCAGATCCTTGCTGGTCTGCTGGGACTGGCAGGATGACTATTTTCTGCAATAGTTTCCAAATAAGGAGGAACCATCGAAAGGGGCATTCACAAACGATGACTTAAAAGGTTCCGCAAAATAACATAAGCGCATCCAGGAATGTCTCCGCAGAACAGTTCCTGTACCTGCAGCCCTACTCATTCCATCAGCTGCATAGGACATGAGGCACATGGATGAATTTACAATGGAATTGAGGGTAGCAAGCTGAGACGTCACCTTGTCTGCCACCTAGTCGGCTACTGCATCCTGGAGAGCATCTCCAAGCTCCTTGAGGAGATCTCTTTGTAGACATGTGAAGTGGGTCAGGTAGTTCAATAACCAAAGTGCAAAGGTAGGAGAACTGAACATGTGTTTCCCGAATCTGTCCATTATCCTAGACTCTCTATTAGGAGAATGGACAGATGTAGAAGTCTCAGACATCTCCTTTTTTGTGGCTGCCGCCACCACCATGGCATCAACAGGTATGGGTTTGGATAAAAAGGCCTTGTCATGGGGTGCTGATATGTACTTGTTTGGCTTTCTAGGAACAGGCTCCATAGAATCTGGTGACTCCCATGCCTTTCGAGATAAAAGATCCATTAACTCATCAAAGGGCGGAGACACCCAAGAGGAGGAGGATCGGGACCCAAAAGCCTTCAGGAGATCTGATTTGTCCTTGGTAGGGTTTTGGGGCTGCCAGTCCCCCCTCTGCTTAAGGATCTCAAGGATATCCCTGAAGGAAATATCCTCAGAGGGCGACCTTGGGGACCCTACAAATTCCTCCAAATCAGTGTCAGATGTGATGAACTCCTGAGGGGAATCTGGATGTCTCTTCTTACATAGCCTTTTCTGAGGAACCTCCACAGTGGGAATCTCTGGAGAGGTCTCGGAAGAGCAGGGTTCCCCCAAAGGGGTGTCCTGAGGCTCTGGGTCCCTACGCTTATGGTGAACCTGTGGTAGCGGAGAAGCAGCAGGTGCCTTTTGGGAGGAGGTGGCCATATCAGAGGTTGTAGAAGTCCGGGGAACAAAGCCCTCCTCATGGCATCGAAGACCCCACGGCTCCGATGCGAGGAAGCACCTGGGTCCGAAGACTCCTCTCGCACCAGAACCGCCGGCTCTGAGCCTGAGGTAGGAGCCAAACTCATCCACGCCGAAGCCCCAAGAGGAAGAATCAGAACCCACGTATCGGTTCGACCCCCCAGAACCAACAGAAGAGTGTCAGCTCCCAGATTCCACTACCGGAGCAGAGGATATCAGGGTGTTCAGTACAGATAGGTCAGAAGTGAGTGTCGGCACCAACGGCTCCACCAATGACTGAATGGCCCCCTCCAGCTCCGAAGTGTCGATTCAAGTCAGAGGAGGAGCAACAACAACAACAGGAGTAGACTTTGTCGGTTCCGAAGCAGCTGGAGCCGAAACCGACAGAATTTTGTCAAGCGCCAGATCCTGTAAAAGTCTCCGCACCACTCGGTCCACGTTCGAATCCGAAAGTCTGGAAGCCTGAGAGACCACCACCGATGGAGCCGGTGACACCAGAATTGGGGACCAGCTCCTACCAGCAACCTGAACGGTAGGCTCTGATGACACTGGAGCTGAGACAGTAGCCTTTTTTGTAGATTCTGGCACCAAAGAGTCCTTCGGAGCTGAACCAGATGAAGAGACTGGAGAGAAGGGTTTTGACTGACCGGGAGCTGAATCCAGGTCGGATTGAAAAGCCGACTTGATTAACCCCCCGCTCCACTAACTTGCGATTCCTCTCAGCTAGCACCATGGAACTAAAGCCATGGCAAATAGCACAGACCTCTTGTAAATGTGCCTCACCCAAGCAGTACACACATGTAGAGTGCCCATCTGTAACGGACATCTTCTGGTTACATTTTGGGCACCTCTTAAAACCAGATTTAGCCTTTTCTGACATGTTAAAGTATAAGCAAACAATAACCAAAAATAAGCCTAACCAGATAAAGTATATGAAGGCAGCTAACTTTAAGCTGTAAAAGAAGCCCTACAGGATAAGGAAAACAAAAGGGCCAAAAAACAGCCAAAGCCTTACCGGCTAACAACAAAAAATTGCACCAAAAACTGCAAAGCCTAACTCGGCTTAGGACAGAGCAACCAGAATAACAGGGCCAAGCCCAACAAGAGAGAAAGAAATAAGCTATCAGGTAACTATGAAAATCCGAAAAAAACAGATTAACAGAAAACAGCACAATATAACAATCTATCTGACTAACAAAGCAATTAATCTTTTGAAAATTTTCAATGAAAAATTCACAAAACTTCTCTCTCCAATGGCCAAGAGCTGTAGAGAACACCCGATCAGTTGTAGCGGCAAACTAGATCTGGGGACTGTAGTGGTGCATTGTGGGATAGAGCTTTGGCCTCGAGCTGTTTTGAGACCTCGAGCTTTGCTATTTGGCTGAATCTGAACCCAGAATGAAGGCGAGATTAAACAACTTCACATTCAGAGTTTATAACATGCTTAGCAAGTACATTAACCTTATTGCACTTATTAATATTATAAATATGCTCTCCAATACGTTCTTTAAATGTTCTGTCAGTTTTCCCTATATAGAACATCTTACATTTTTTGCAAGCAAGATAAACTATATGCTCCGTGTCGCATGTAGCATGTACTTTAAAAGTATATACCTTCTTTTGATCAGGGTGAGCAAACTCTGAACTTGTGTCAATATATGCACAAAAATTACAAAGCCCACAAGGTCTAGTACCATAGTCTCTATCATCTGTATGAATTTCCTTATGTTAATGCACTTGCTAAGCATGTTATAAACACTGATTCTATGCATGTATTTAAGTTGTTAGCCATTGCCAAAGTGATAGTGTGTGTTAGATTAGGTGACATACGCAACAAGACTGAAGATTTAGAATCGACATGGATTGTTAGAATGAGAGGAGACTCAGGACATGGTCTTAATGAATCCATACCTCTTCAATCTAGACTTAAATCTAGACCTCTTAGGAGGCAGTATAGTGTTTATGAGTCCAGTGTGGCTTTATTGTTGTTTTATTATATGTTTTTGTATTATATTAAAATGTGTGTGACATGCTTTTAAGATATTGAATGCAGTGTGTCATGTGGTTTTAATTGGTTTTATAGGTATATAAGGGTGTGTGTGCCTCATTGTGCAGTTTATAACACCCAAAGAAGCTACTGAAGTGAAAGCGCTTGTGTTCTGTGCACTTTAAGTAAAGATTTTGAACTGGATAATACAGTCGTGTCTGCGTCTTATTGGAATTTTGGACATTTGTTTTTATCGGACACAGATTCTGAGCTTCCTTTAGTGGTTAACTTTTTTGTTCTTCAAAATCAATAAAGTGTCATCTATGAAACTTGGCATAGTATCAACTTTATTATTAACTATAAAAAGTGAGATTACTCCCACATTAACCATTGTCTTTAATAAACTACACAAACTGTTGTTGGAAATTATCTAGTGTTACACCTCTTTATAAAAAAAATACAAGAAAGATGAAAATAAAAACTACAGACTGATCAGTTTAATATCAATTCTACAAAAATTTTATGAAAGATGTACTATGCTTCTGGCAAAAACAAGTAAAGATAAAGCAGTTCTGCATATGGATCAACATGGGTTTCTTAAGGGTAGGACTACCTTAACCAGTCTTGTTACTTTTTCTATCAAATAACTATGGCAAAAGAAGCAAAATTAATATCTGAAATTATCAATCTGGATTTGGCTAAGGCTTTCAAAACTTTCTCCCCCATACTGAAATTTATAAATGTAAAGGCAGTTACCTAACTAGATGGATTATGTCCTGATTGAATGGAACGTTACAATGCATCAACGATACGAGGAATATATTCTGACTACTTATCAGTGAGAAGAGGAGTAGCACATGGCTAGGAGCTTGGACCCATATTATTTAATATTGTCTTTTCAACAATTTCCAACAACAAGTACTGCTGGATGAACAAATATACAGAGGATGGTGAAGTTAGTTTTATTACCCAAAACGCATCTAATACTGACAACTTGAACACACGCATGAAGCAGACATGGAGAATGGGTTAATGGCAGTAGAATAAGCTCATTTGGTTGCTGATTGACAATAGTTTATTAACCTAGCATTTACATTCCTGGCCTTCAGTTTCTTTCCCAGACAGCTCAAAAGCAGCCCTCTGAGTAACACCAATATGCAATTCTCCAACTGTGGTTTTATTAAAAAAACAAAAAGGTCAGCGGATCCTGAAAAAATTCAGACTTAAAATTTGGAAGAAATTCTCAGGTGTTTAACATTTTTCAGGGATGCTATAACAGCTATATTATCAAGAGATCCATCTGAGTCTTTGGTTAATATAAGGATAAGCCAGCCTTGCTCACAAAACCATGATTGTGAATATACCAGCAAATTCATGTGACCAGGACTATGTTAGAACCTCACCCATTAGAAAAACAGTCATCACAGCCATGGAAGAGACAAGAGATAACCAAAAAGTGTAGAGTAAAGCTGTGGAATTACATACTACTGTCTCACCATAATGTGCAATAATATCAAAGCAAAGTTGTACTGGTGGCAAGAAAAGCTGTGCTGCATAAAGGAAGAATTCAAGGGAGTAAAACTACAAAGCCCTGAAATACACTTAAATACCATGACTCAAATAACGAGCCAGCTACAGCACAATATACAGTAAACTCCTCTCATTATGAGATACTTTTTAAGAAAAACTTGTAGATAGAAAGACCTAAAATTAAGTGCCAGGATGCTAACGTATGGCTGAAGAGGTACATAGCACACCAGTACACATCAGAAGCATCAATTCTGAATTTACAATTAATTTATCTTTCCCAAACAACATAGATAAACTATTAAAGAAGATAGCTTTAATGATCTTATGCAGTACTCGGGCGGTGGGTGGGGGGGCTTGACTATGGAAACGGTAAGTGGGTTGTCAGTTTTACTTTCAGGTGTCAAATTAGCACATTTTTACTGTTTTGAATGAAGCTCACTCTGGGTAACTGCTGTATGATGACAATGGATTACACTTACTAAAGGTCAACACACAAAAGGTGAAGAGGTTTTACTTTACCACAGGTAGGTCAGTATAGTTTTACTTTTCATACCAGTATATACTGACCTTCAAACTACTGGTTCTTAACTTCTGGTTTTAACCTAATCTACACTAATCTAAGGGTCAAATAAATTCTACAAGCATGTATGTCGTTCAGTGTAATGAATATATTCCATTTATACTGCTTATATCCTTTAATAAGAAAAAAAGACTAAAAAGCAAAACACATATTAATAGGACACAGTATTAGAGAATAAACACGTTTTATTTCCTTTTGTTGGTGAACTAAGTCACAGTTATAAATTTAAAAGGCTGGTCTAATAACGTTAAGGCCAAACTGCAAAAATATAAAACTTTAGTAAGGCAAAGTGATGCCAAGTGATTCAATAGGCTGTATTTATAACAAAAAATATTCTTTAAATGGCACATACCAGCAACAAAAAGATTACACCTAATAATTTAAAAGAATTCAAACTGAATTAAAGTCATTTCTCTGATACACAATAAAATTTAAATAAATACCTGTACTTTCTAAGAGTTTAGAAAAACATTTTTTCTTAAAGTCAGAAAAAATAAAAAGCAAAAAAATGCCAGGTCTGGGGGTATACAGCAATAAAGCGATTTGAGTTCACTTAGTGAGTCATGCTCTTGAATTAAACTGACAGTAAAGGACAGGCATGCCCATCTTAGGAGAACAGTGGGATGGAGCAAGCAGGAAAGGACAGGCATACATACCCAACCTAGGAGAAGAGTGGGGTGGAGCAGGCAGGAAAGGACAGGCATGCCCATACTAGGAGAAGAGTGGAACCGGAGCATCTGATGTACAGTCATAGTCCCTCACATCACAGGCACTGTCACAGTGCACAGGAAGATTCATTCATAACGGTGAGGCATTGTGGGTTCCTGCGCTAGGAAGTAGGTAGTTCATCATCCTGCCCAGCAAGTGGGATTAGACCTTCGCACAAGGATAAAAAACTGTCATTATCTGAATGAAGGAGGCTTGATGACCGGTAAGCAAAGGAGCAAAAAGCACACAGAAAAAAATGAAAAATGCTAGCGTTTTAGTACAGTAAGTCAGTCCATTTCACAGCTGTTGACCCTGGTTCAGAAATACACTCAATACAGGGTTTGCTAGCCAAGTTGGGAAGGTCTGAGAGGCAGTGGGCCAGTTCAAGTTACCCAGGAAGAATCAAGATCAAAGACCAGTCCTGAGAGAAGCTATGTGGCACTACTATATCACCATCATCCTACAGTATAAGGTGAAAACTGCAGGCATAGCATGACAGAGGCACATAAACATGCACTTTCACACTGATGCTACAACATGAAAAAGTAGAGTAAAAGTGTCTGCTTGAAGTTCAGATCCAAGTTCCTCCAAAGTTGCTGTAGTACTAAAACATGGACGTCAAGTAAGGGGAAGAAAAGGCATAGAAAATACATATAGGAGGTCTTGGGTTCACATCCACTTCAAGAAAACTATTTTAAACATCAAAAATGGGCACTAATTTTCAAACTCTGTTTTCTGAAGTACATGGGAAGATGTGAGGCTTACCTTGGGAAATTAAGGCAAACCTTCTGCAAATAATTTCAGATATTTTATGAAGGTAACCCATTATGACTAGTGTTTTCTTTCAGCAAAAATATTTATTTTTATTTTGGTTACCTAGGTACAACACTGATCAGATTTGATGAACTGTATACTCAGCTCAGGCTGCAAAGCACAGAGTTAAATTATATTTATTTACAGATTAGGATCAGTGTTTTCATTTGGCAAAAATACTTATTTTAATTTTGGTTACGGAGCAGAACATTTATAAAATTTGACCAACTGTACACTCAGCCTGCCTTGCAAAGAACAAAGTTAAGTTGTTTTTATTTACAATGCGAGTAGTAAATCAGTTACCTGTTCATAGGTAGGTACTAGGCTATTGGCCCTAGGACCTATACAAGCCTAGCCAAAAAGGTACCCTGGCTTTCGCCACCCAAGAAAATTATTTTCCTGTGCCCCTATCAAGCAGAACCACAGAAGTGATCCCCGGGGTGAATTTCCTATTACCTATCCAATCATCAAGATTTTTCTTGAAGAGTGCTAATAAAGAGCTCTGTTTGACATAGATAGGTAGTCTGTTCCAAAGTATGGTACAAATACAAATAAACCTACTGCATGCATATGGTATATGAGTAAATATAAAAGGTGCCAACAGCTGGGAATTTCCCTTACTACTGAGTGGCACAAAATGGTATTTCTGAAGCTAATCTTGTGTTCATTAGCATCCAGAGATGGTACATATGCAAAATACTCTCATATTTGTTTAACATGCAATACTTGGTTAACACAGAAATCTCAGACAAAGAAAACCAAACATCAGTCCCCTACTTTCAATGTAACAATGTAGCAATATCAGGATAAATGTAGGTATAGAACAGCATAGCTTACCTCCCGGAAGATAGGATCTGTTATTGAATTAAGATTAAGTGCACCTTCATACGTAAGATAGTAGAACATATTCAGAGCGCGAACAGCTTCCGGACCCTGTTGCTTGTAGCCAAAAATCAAGTCAATCCATTGATGAAGCTGGCAAGAGACAAATTCACTTTCCAGGGCCTGTGAAAACAATGAAATTAAATCAGCCACCTCTCCTCAATGTAAACAAATAAAGCTCATCTTTGTCCAGGCAGTATCATCGCATGTTGTATCATTATAATCTATAGGTTATTTGCAATGAATTCCATACTTAAAAGGATGCCATCGGTTTCAAAGAGCACCTTAACTGGTCCAGTGAGTCATAAATATTATCAGCTGAACATGCTACAGCAAGAAAATATCTATCAGTATATCATTCTGTAATAAATCTCAAAGAAAAAAAGGGAAAGCAGAGGTAAGAGAGCAGGGGAGGGGGCTGGCATAATGGTTAAGGTGTTCACCTTACAGACACAAGGTGCAGGGTTCAATTTTCACATAGTGTAATTGGCTAGGTTTAAAATGGCCCACAGGGGCAGTAAGCCTAGTACTAATCTATGAACCTTTGTCTAGCCACAATTTTAATAGCAGTATGTTTAAAAGCTTTGGTTCTTTACTACTGGTTGCAACAGCATTCACTCAAATCAGCATCCATTTTCTGAAAGTCAACATATCAAAGCAAACTCTCAGGTCTGCTATTACTCTATGCATAAATTAATAACTTACCTTAAAAGTGGTAACAAGCTTTCACGGAAAAATCAAGTCTGAGACATACATTCACTACGTATGTGCAAGTATGTACACACTGATGCTTTTTTTACACACACACACACACACACACACACACACACACACACACACACACACACACACACTGGGTTTTCATGCAGTTTTTACTGATTGGTTTGTCTGTGTGATCTTATCACCCTTCGGTTTGGATGTTAGCTGGGATATTTTGCAGGCACCTTAATCTTTATGGGTATCAGCTGGGTTTAAAGACCCTGTGTTTCTGAAGTTCAGTCATCCACCTGGTGTTTCTGAAGTACAGTCATAACATCTATCTACTTATGCTGTGCTGATGAGATCAATAAAAAGCCGAAACATGCATGTCCACAGCTAGTGGGGTTTGCCTTATTGGCCTGAATGTAACCATAAAGCCTTAAGTAAAAAGTCATGGACATTCAGAAGACTTGTAGCTGAAATACTTGATGTCCTTAAGCAGTCATTTGCATACTTCCCATGGGCCTCCATTACAGAAGGTCTAACCTACCACACAGTGAAAATTTTAGCTTGACTGGGTTTTTCTTACAGTTTTTACTGAATAGTTTGTCTGTGTGATCTTTTTACCTGTTGGTTTTATACAGAGTATACATATATTCACGTACACTTTTTATACACACACATTGTTTATATATATATATATATATATATATATATATATATATATATATATATATGGTCCTACTTCACTTGATTGAAAGCTCACTAGACAAACTCATTTCACAGAGCACACTTGACTGAAAGCTCATTTGACTGAAAATCATTTCTTTGAAAGGTATATGCCCTTTTCCCCATTGTAGTGCGATCCTGGAGTTAGCATATATATAGTAAGGGGGGTGGGGGGCACAGGCCCCCACAATGGGAGGTGTGGTAGGTGTAGCCCCCCAAATAATCTGGGTATATATTGTGTTCTAAAAAGAGTTATTCATTATAGTTGTAAGTATCCATGTATATGGTTTAAAATGTATAAAATAGGTGGGGGGGCTTCACCCCCCACACCCCCCTTACTATGTATACTAACTCCAGGACTGCACTACAATGGGGAAAAGGGTATATACCTTTCAACTAAATTCAGTCAAGTGAGCCTTTCAGTGAAGTGAACTATCAGTCAAGTGTGCTCCTTCAAAGGAGTTTCAGTCTAGTGAGCTTTCAATCTAGTGAAGTAGACCCTTATATATATATATATATATATATACATGTATGTGTGTGTGTGTGTGTGTATGTGTATATATATATATATATATATATATATATATATATATATATATATATATATATATGCACACACACACACATATACAAGAATGAAAAACCAAAAGACTGAAAATTCAAAATACCAAATGATGGAATTTGCCCCTTTTCCACTGTTGTGCAATCTTGGAGTTGCTATATATTGTTAGCAGGTGGTGTTGGGGGTATGGGGGGGGGCTTGCTCATCAATGCATAGGCAGCATCTTTAGTGATATTCTCACCCCAAACCAGTCATAGATTGCTTGGTACAACATAAAAATGAAGTGTGGGCATTGCGAAAGGTAACTGCACACAGCTATGGTGCAACATTTTTGTAGTATGGAAGTGAGTGCTGCTGCTTGGTATGGTGACAAATTCAGGATTTGGACAATAAACTGGAAAAACATTAGCTATGAACTATAATACTCAGTGTCTTACCTTTTACATTAAGAAATGAAATGTAGTACAATTTTTGCAAAAATTACTATTTAAAAAAACCTCACAAAAGTTTCACATGCGTAGTCTATGCTATGAAGCACAAAATGGGCCCATATCTTTTATGTCAGACATGCGACTGAAGATACACCTAACAATACCCTTGTTGTGCCTCTCCTCTTGTGTTTAGCCTCACGCCTTCATTCATTTAGTATTTAAGCATACATGCTATAACTCTTGATATGCATTGTGCGGTGTGAACATCTCATAGTACAAACTACAGGGCTATGCCCCCCCCCCCCCAATAAAAATGGGCACTGCAGTTTTCAAACAGACAAAGACTGCCTGTAACAAGCATATGAATACTACAACGCTATGGTCAGCTGTGTACTTTAACACCACTACAGTCAGCTCACTAGGAAGATTTTGTTGTCTTTCTTTAAGAAACAAAACTAAAATGAGCTGAGCATTAAAATTCACACCATTGTCAAACGGCAAATCAGAAACAAGAAAAAGAATAAAAGAAAATCTGAAAACAATGAACAGTTAAAAAAAAAAAGCTGTTTCTTTTTCAAATCCAAATCCAAGCTATTTATTCAGACTTCGCCTGCTAATAAAGACAATTTACAGGTTTGCATACTGCTGTTTCAAAAAGCGGGCAGTTAATGAAACACATTTTTGATGAATATGCTGGGACCACTCTCTTCAATGTGGTCTTGCTGAACTATTTTTCAGCATGTTAAAAGCATGTGCATTACCAGATCCTTACACAATAATGCCACAATACACCATTTATCGTACAGTGGCCTTTCCACGTATTACAAATAAACCACATCCAAAAAACTCCCAACAACTATTACGGTCCTCCTCTTCTTTTTGGAGTTTAAGTTTGGGTACACCTGAAATACACATTTTGTATTAATTATACATTTTGTATAGTTCAGTACATGAATGATGGCTTTTACAAATCACATCTCCCACATTCCCAGACTATGACTCATCTTATGCAAACAAGTCTGCAATTCTGCACATCATTTCCACAACAAATTTATTTATTGACTTAATTTTTTAATGGGGTAGTACACCAATCACAATAGACCATTTGCAGGCACAGCCTGGATTAGATGCATTTTGCACATTACACACATCTAAGGTACACCTTTATTTTCACAGTCCTAAATGTAATATCTCAGCACTTCAGCAGCACGCTCTACATGCATTGTTGCTTTTGCATACATGGAATTATAAAAAGAAGAATTGTGCTGTCACCAATGACACCAAAACTTATAAAAATGCAATGGTTTTAACAATATCCTGAAAATCTAATTGCACACCCATGCCCTTCCTTAAAATATACTAAAGTAATACAGGTTATTTCTAAAGAAAAAAAAATTACATTCCACCTCTGAAATTGAACTTTTGTTTCTTTCAGTAAAATAAAAGATAAAGCACAGGTAACAAAACATGAAAAGAACAGTAATGACAACTGGTCTACTCTGGTATTAGCAGCAAAGCTCTTAAAGCTGGATATACTGACCACATTGTTCTGCCACCCCAGACTACTACTGCTTAACAAAACTGAGAAATATGAAAGCATTTTTGCAAGGGCTGTACCCTCTTGCACCCTTGATGCAAGTGTTCTGTCACCAAACCCCGAATACTCTAAATATAATACTTCTGAAGTCACAACAATGCCATCAGAAGAATGTCGTTACTCTGAGCTGACACAGTTGTAAGGGCAAAGCTGCAACAGCAGAGGGCTTTTTTTTAAATTTAATTTATATAATTTAAATATGCCACAATGGCATACTGGACAGTGCTAAGTTGGTCCTCAGTATAGTTAGTGATCACAGCAAAACCTCCTTTGATAAGCCAAAGTAGACCCATTATTTCTCATGCATATGCATTGCAAAAAGGCTCAACATAAAACTGACCATAGCTTTTCACTAGTTTGATACCTCTTTGGCAGAGGCTCACTCTGTACTCTCAAAAACAAACTTCATGAATAAAGTTAGTGTTGAGTATGTCAGACTTACTGTTTTGATTGTTTAGGAGACCAAAAATATTCCAGCTCCAGCTCCATTCATCTCTTCTGACAGTTTATACTTCTATATCTATTACACCAAGCTAACATGAAACCAGATGAAATACCAAACTCAAAATAGAACAGATCAAGTCTTTTACCAAGTTGTCAAGTAGATACACAGCTCAAAATTTTATTAATAGCAAAACTGTGAACTTAAATGAGAAAAAAAATGCACACACACACACACACACACCACAACATTGCACAAAGCAGACACACATTCCACTGATTCCTATATACAGGAATCATTTCCACATGGCAACAACAATGAAAGCTGTTTAGATAACCCAGTATCTGACTACCGTAGGGCTTCTAACAGCCCACATCTTCATCTTACTAATATAATAATCAGTACGTTAAAATCCTCCGATTTATTAAGCAAGCATTATATTGACTTCCAAACTGAATAAAAACATAACTTTACTAACATCTCCAGTAACAAGAATGCCAAAATAATTATCTGGATAAATGCTTAAGCATTATTTACTTCAGTCGTATGTCTTAACGTTTTACATATTTCCAAAGTAAGCTGTCCAGAAAACAGATTACATTTTGCCTTACTTATGTAATCATCCAAACAAGGAGAGGCTTCATTGTGTGTGTGTGTGTGTGTGTGTGTGTGTGTGTGTGTGTGTGTGTGTGTGTGTGTGTGTGTGTGTGTGAGACAGAGAAAGACTGAGAGAGAGAGAGAGAGACCCCCAGAAATTTAAAAGAAAAAAATTATGGTTTTGTTTCATTACATGACAGGCTGGGAAAAACAAAATTCATTCTGACATATAAAACAGCAATTGACTTAATTTGTGTAGTGCATTCCACACAAAAGGCCTTGAATATGTTCAAATGTGAGCAAGCTGTCTGATTGTCATCACAGTTTCATGTCAGTTTAATGCATGACAAACATTAAACCATACACTTAAACTGCAATTTATATCATTTAAATGTTTACTGCCAGAGTAGCTCATCACTCATTTAAATGTGACTTTCTGACAGCTAATTTCAGTTAATTTTCCCCGATTCACTTAATTAGAACTTTCAATCAAGAAAAAAGAAAGGCCCCCTTAAATGTCTTGTGGCTGGCATGACATTTTCTTGTCATTAAAATGTGCAGCCTGTGACGAGTGAAGCTTTTTTTTTTCTATAATGAATTGCTGCATACTATATCACTGCAAAACAGAAAACTAACCAGATGGAATTATCCCTCCAAACATATGCTTTACAAAAATATGAGTTTCAAAAAATAATAAGTTAAACAGCAGTTTAAACTACTGAGTGCTAAAAGTGTTCTGCAAGTTCTGCGAAAGCAAGGAAAACAGACTGACTTATTTGGTCTACCTAGCACTGATTTCAACAGCATTTCATCTTATTAAACTACTGAATGTCTCAAGAGTATCTGTAAAGATGTAATTTTTAAGCTCACAAAATACTGCTGTGACACTAATTACATAAAACCCATTAGAACAAGGAAGATGAATAAAGACAGACAGTTCCTCCTCATATACCTCTTTGCTCAGTGTCTTTCCTTGAACAACATTGCCTTCAGGAACATATCATTTAAGATTTAACAGCTATCCCTTTTCCTTTCTAGTTTATTGCAGATTACATGAAATAAGTGTGTGTGTGTGTGTGTGTATATACAAGCATGTACAGATACATATAAAACACACACACACACAAAATGTATTCAGCTAAATGCCTCATGTTTTGACATACTGTACTTTGATACAGTAACATCATATTTGCACTTCAGCAATTCTTGTTACACTGCGAATTGTTTACCACGACATTCGTCTCAATCTGCTAACAAAACACCTTTCCATAGGTTTGAAAACTTTGTAGCTGCAGTGATGCATTCATGCTGGCTATTAAATTACAATCCTCTCCACATTAGACAGAACAGGATAGTTGTACTGCAAATATTTTACGGAGGACATTTTTTTTTAAATAGATATATATATATATATATATATATATATATATATATAACAGAGCTGCATTAAGCAGATAAAAGTATTCACAGGACATAATGGCCACTTCTGGGCAATAAAACCAAAGCACAAAAATGACTGCCAAGGGAAGTTAGGCACAAAGTGCCAGATCAGTACAATGTGACACGTGCATCTAATGACATAATTTAGGTGTAAGTGAAAAGGAACACTTGGTGTATGCTAAAAAAACACAAAAGACAGAGATGACATGGTCACTTGTAAAACAAAGACATTAGCAGATACAGTAGAGACCATACTTCAAATGCACTGAAACAGGATTACATAAAGAAAAGAACTGCTTTCAAAGTACTAATCAGCTGATCTGTGTACATGAAATCTGTCCTGCAAAAATGAACACAAATGGTGAAAATTTTGCACCTGGACATTTGTACAAGTAATACCACCTAGCAGAAAATCACTTTTTACTATGCAACATAAAAAACACAATAATCCTTTGTTCCTTCACACTCAAGAGGCACATTCTTTGGAAGACAGTAGGACACTTCTCTTACTGCGGCATACATTCCAAATTAGTGCAGTAGGATGGAAGTGGTATGGCCCATCTATGGGATAACAGAGCTCTGGCTATCAGGACACAGCAGCAAATTAGAATCCATAGGAGAAAGCTTGCAAAGGAAGAGAAGATACTAGTGCTACCCCCTTCTTCTAGAACAGCCAGTGCACTTTGGTTTAATGCTATCATCTAGAAGAACAGAATCTTACAACAGTGATGGAGGAAAACACCTGCTGGTTCTGAGCAATATAAGAGTGATGGTCCTCATACCACGGCTACAATGTTTCAGGACTAAGGTAAATCTCCCTTTATTTTCCTACAACTATGGCATTACAGAAGACTTTTCAATTCCTCGAGATGGATTTTCCATGGAATAATGGGCAGATTATGAACTTGAGGGAAATTAAAGTGGTCAACCATTTTGGGTAACCCAAATAAGGGTTGTACTGAATACCACAGATGGCATAAACAAAAAAAGACAGAAAGACAAACTATATTGCCGGAGATGCTATGTATCATGTTTTATGTTTAACATCAGTCACACTTTCTATATATCCAGTATATAATCTCATTATTGTAAAAAGTATGTGCGACACAGCATGTCCTGTGTGAAATAACATATGCTTTTGTTCACATTCCCAGTATGCAGAAAATTAAACTAGGTAAAAAAGCCTTCAACGGCTTCATTATGTACATCTGATGTCATGTTCACCACAAAAGTCTTGGCACAAGAAAAGAAATCTGCGGTGACAGACAGGTTGGACTACGACAACGAAAACCGATTTTTAAATTAATTCAACTTTTCCACATCAGTTCTAACTTTTTTTCACAAATCAATGTCAAAAATATTCTTAAGATAAGAAATATGCTGAGATGACATCATGAATAAATTATCTTAATAAGCAATTACAATGAAAGTCAGGATCAAGATAGATAGATATTTCAGATTTCTGAGGAAAATCTGCAAGCCAAATTAGAAAAAGCACTATAAAAAAGATACATATCGCAAGACCTATGCCCTTATTTCAGTGGCAAGGCTTGTAGTGCTGATGAAGGCCAGGACCAAAAACATCTACATCAGTCTAAAACTTGACTTCTGTATGTAGCAAGATCTCAAGAGGGAGTCTCTTTCTAATAAATAATTCCACAGCAGAAATACTGAGCGACATGTGTTTTGCTCCTTTAGCTAATACAGTCTCAGGTTTGAAAACTATGACCTCTACATCTGTAATACACAAAGCGAGTTTTTTTTTTTTGTTAACTGAAAGCAATGGTTTTGTACTGCTAAAGATGCAGTACTACACAGTAAGCTGAACAGCAATGTCACATACATTAACGGAAGCTTTCATATAGCCAGAGCAAATATATTATGTGAAGATGAAATCTTTTTTCTGAGGTGTTATAAACAGCTGCTTTAAAGTTACAATCTCATCTTTCAAGCCATTAAAGAAAGTTAGCACATATACATTTTTTTGTCGCTGTAGTGCTTACTGACATTAAATGAGGGATACACAAAAATATTTTATTAGTTTCAGACAGCAGTCATCTAACCATTAGCCCCAAATATTTAAGTGTATTCATAGTTAAACAAAACCGAAACAATAGACTTTAAAAGTTGAGCACTGTGGAGGGCTTCACTGCTGCCTGCCATTTACAAGCATTCACAAATTCCATGGCCATGCAACATTGAGAAAAGGGGAAACACCCTACAAGGGTGAATGAGCAAGCACGGTTACTACATACAAAAATATCAGTGCAGTGTAATATGAACAACAAACAAGGTTAGCAAAGGTAACAATGGTGAAACAGGACTAGAGAAGAGAATAACTGGCCACTTGCAATGTGACAGCAGAGTTCAAAATCAAATTATTTTTTAAAAAATAAACAGTGCCACTTTTTTCTACTGTACATACCACTAATTCTGTGATTCCACTGAAGGAGTGTGTTTTTGACATTTGCTGCATAGCTGTCTCTTAGAGTTATGTTCTCATTAATGAAATGAGAAGTTGACAAAGCGCACTGACCACATTGAATAGATTTTTTTCTATAGGTCACTGAGGAGAGTATCCCATTCAGTTTCAAAAGTATGTAATTTAATGCATTACATGCACCAGTGGAAAAGCCTATAAAAATGTTTTCTGTGGCAGATTTTACTGTTAGGTTAGAGATGATAGTATCAAGATCTTTGTTAATTCAAGTGGGTATAAACAAGAGTGGGAAGCAAAAATACTTCCCAAAAGAATTTTATTTTCATTTTTTTTTTTAAATATAGCTTAATTTTTAAAATAGGAAATCTATGTATTCTGCAGCAAGGGAGATGATGTATAATGTGTTAATATAATATTAAATTCAATATCAGTTATATTTATTATTCATGAAAGATTTCTATCCAGCATTGCTTTCCTTGTGTCAGACTTTTAACAGTACATTTAAAAGTACTGCGCCACAATAACCTATTTCATTGGAGATGCAATTATAAAAGGATATATACACAGGAATTTGTGTTACTCACTTTGACCTTTATACTAGGTTTTGATAATCGTACATTATATCAGCATTCTACGACGGAGAGAAGAGATTCTACATCATCCATTTTACCTTTCACACTTCTAGAATTTAGCTTAAGTAAGCTGTTTGAAGCAGACGCATCACACATGGTCTCATCAGCTGCAAACAGAAGACGATGTATTGGATGCACGGAGTCAAATATGCTCTTCATGAACAAAGGACTTAACCAGGGGAGTGCCTTAGCTCCACTCTTGCTTGCAAATTTTATGGAGGGAATATGAAGTCATAAGCACAGGTCTGGAAACTATGCAGCTTAGGAATGTGAAGGCTGTATGCTTGTAGTTTGCAGACACTGTCTTCGTGGCCTTAACTGATTCTGGTTTCTTGCATGCATTGCAGTGATTTGCTGTGAAGTTGATGGAATGATACTAGACACCTGCAAAACATATTCAAGTTTCTCCCACAGAAAAGAGTGTACTGTGCTCTTCAGGAAAATAGCTACCTCAGCTGGAAGAGTTTCAGCATCTTAAGGTCTTGCCCATGAGTAACAGTAGAAGTGATAAGACTGACCTGCAGATGGGTACAGTAGATGCATTGTAGCAGATGGTGGTTCATAGGCAAGTACGAAGTTAGTAGCCCTTGTGGGCCATTTTAAGACTAGCCAATTTCCCTTGATGAGAATCAAACCCTGTATCTCACATCTGTGAGGTAAACACCTTAACCATTATGCCAACCCCCAACACAAGAAATGAAGCAAAAGCTGAGCTCGCAGTTTACCAGTCAATCCATGTCTTCATCTTCAACTATGGTAACGTAATTTGAGTCATGACCAAAAGGGTGCAATCATAGATAGAAATAATGAAAATGTGTTTACTTAACACATTTTTTTTGGCTTAAACCCCATAGTACAGTGACAGGCTCAGCAATGTGAAAAAATCTAGAACACAATGTGGACACATCCCAGGTTCCTACTACACGTGACATACTGCACAGAGTCTACTGATATAAGACCCTTGAGCAGACAAAGGGTATACTGTTTATTTATTTATATTTATTGACATTTGTTGACCAAGAAAGTCCACTGGATCAAAGACCCATTTTCCGTGGAGGCCCAAGGGGAAAAGCCCCCAAAAAAAAAATAATTCACAGGTAAATGTTGATCTATTAAATATAATAGACAGAAATATTACTTAGAGTATTGACACACATCAATTTCAAGTTAATTCATAGAATATAGACAGATATCAGTTCCAAGGTTAAGCAACAAATGGGTACAAGGTCAAAGAATACAATGAAAACAAGGAAATATACTCAGCCTATGTCATATTTGATTTAGAAGAGGATAGGGATGAGGGTAGGCAGCTTAGTGCGAGAAATGGTAAAGAGGTGAAGATGGACGGTGGCTAAGACATGGAAAAGCGGAAATGTAGGCCTAGTAAAGGACAGAAGCTGATGAAGTTTAAGATAAGTTGTTTGCATAAATAACAGTAAGGGGAAAGAGAAGCGCAGTGGTAGAGGTTAAGACTGGGTGTAATTATACATAGAGATAATAAAAAATAAGTTACTAGAGAGATTATAACTCAAGGATGTCTGTGGATCCCATCGGACATGCTGGGGACTGCTGTTTAAGAGAAGAAAGTCTGATGTTCCCTTCTTAAATTGCTATCACAAATGGACAGACCGAAAGGGACAACTAATTAAAATGAAACTAACCAAGGGTAAATGCTAGGTGCAACATAGAGTAAATATTTTAAAATCCATATGGCCAAAAGTTTATGTATACCAATTTTTGTTTCTGGTTCCTGAAAAGAGAAAACAATTTTCTAAGCCACACCCTTCCCTTTTTTCTCCTTCTAGAAATCTAGTTTAATATTTTCACAGAGAGTAAAACGTACAAATCAGTTCTGAAACAAAATGTTTTGAAAACCACTATTCTTTCACATTTTTTCATACTGATTTATTTGCTCCCTTCAACATTTTAATTTTGTATGAGAACTGTGCCCCTTATGGTGGAAGACATGTTTTGGTTACTGAAATGTATTTTTAAGTAAGATACCCGTGTGCTTTTTAAACAACTCAAAATCACTTTGCTGACATTGGTTGTTTATTTAGACAAGTTGTACTTGCCCCAGAAAAAGCATCTAAGACTACTGCTTGCAGAAAAATTAAGCAGCCTTGTGGACGAACATATAGCAACAGTACGTGATGCAATAAACACAGATGTTACCCAATCTCTTTATACACTTGTTTTTTGTTTGTATACAGCATAACTATTTTTCTCTCTCCATCCATCCATCTGTCTTGTCCATCTAATTAAGCTATCTGTCCTTCCATTTTGGTGGTTACATTGTAATAATGCAATAACCTGTATTACACAGTTTGTTCAGTGTCTGAAACTGTGTTCCAGATATCCTCACACATTTACAGCAGACAGGCTTGGGAGGGGTGGCCTAATGGTTAAGGTGTTTGCCTTACAAACACAAGGTGCAGGGTTTGAGCCTCACAAGGGATAATTGGCTAAGCTTAAAATGGCTCACAAGGGCAGTTAGATTAGTACTAACCTATAAACATGGCAGTTAGTCGGGATTAGGCAATACTTTACAATAATCCATAATGGGGGTGTGGCTAATGCTGAATTTACTCATGGTTAGCTTTGTTTGATAAAATCAAAGTGATCACACAAAGCCACCCTAGGTAAGTTCAACATTACTTACATTCTATTGTAGATTATTGCTATTACATAATGGCATTATTTAAGAAAAACTGTCTTACCATTTCTAAATTATTGCATGAATGGACTTTATTCCTCCACAGCTTCTTCAATAAAAGGGCATATTACTCAGAACAAAGTGTTTATGTTTCTTTTTTCTCCCACTGTATCTCCTGTTTAAATGTTATTGCTGTCTGAATGTATAAAACACAACAGGACAGCAGCAACAGTTAAACAGATGAATTTTGACATAAAAGACAGCAGATGTGACTTCTTCCAGTTTGGTAGCAGGTAGCTGTTATGATAATTACTATCAGTGAGTGTGGCTGCTAAACTGACTGTCTGAGCTATTTTTCTTTGTTAAAAAATCTTCTCGAAGTGTTGCTGCAGTCCAAATGTAAGTTGAATTTGTTTAAACATCAACATTATTCAAACAGCAGAATCAGTAACACAGAAACAGAAAAAGAAAAACAGCTGTGACTGGTACCAGTTCAGCATCCACAAGTGCACTGACATTCATTTTTGGCATAGCTACTGAACTCATTTATACAAGTAATCCTAGATTCAATAATGAGCACCTCGGTGGATTGTCTAAACAACATGAATGTTTTAGAATACTAATGAGCTTGTATAACAATTTTTTTTATTTCTTTAGATGTAGATTTAGGGAACACTTTAGGACTGGACAGTATAACTACAATATGTATTGTATAGTAAACTTATGTATAACTATATATATATATATATATATATATATATATATATATATATATATATATATATATATATATATATATATACACATACACACACATATGTACATACACACATATATACACACACACATACATATATAGCTTTTCCAAGTGGCAAATAATGTTATTTCTGCTTTCCAGAACACACAGCAAATCATTTTTTTAAATATTTCATTACAATTTTAAAATGAAGACCATAACGACAATGCACATGATATGCTTTTGAAATTCAGAATCTGATATGAAGAAATGAAACTTCATAACAACCGATTCAATACAAGATAGGTTGTTGTTGGTGTGTCTTTCGGCTTTTCCCGGTTAGGGGTCGCCACAGCGGAACTCCAGTCCGCTAATGATTGGTAGTTGATTTTTACATGCCGAGTTACCAGCCCTGACGCACAACCTTCAACGAAGGTACGTCCATTCACGCATGTCTCCACGCAGAAGACGCTCTAGCTGAGAATTGAACAGGACAGCGTCTTACTGTGAGGTGACAACGCTACCGCAGTACCACCACCACGGTAAGATACAAAAACATAATCCAGTGAAGAAAAGAAGAAGCCTAAAATGAAGTATTGACAAAATATGAAACAAACAAATGTACTGTGATTTAGGGAAAAATACATACATATCGAGTTAAAATATCTATACAGTTAAACCTTGTCTTGAAAGATAGGTATCACAATTTGCACCATTACGGTAAATCCTTAGAATGTTGTTTATTAAAAATTTTACCTAATTTAGAAAAACAGGTTATTCAGAAACATAATTTGTAGCTCCATAAATACAATGTTTGCAGTTTGTGTAGAAAGCCACTGGTGATAGCCATGATTCAGAGACATGGACTGTGGCAGTAAAGAATGGTATACAGAAGCCAGTCTTCTATGAATGGCTTACAGATACTCACAGAGCACTGTACTATTTGTGCTAGCACTCCAGACAAGTATCGTCACCAGCCAAACCAGCATGCCCAGAAACATTTTTTTTTATGAACAATAAAGGTAGTATGACAGTGTTGAAGGGAGGAGGAGAGAAGCAGATGCTTGATGAATGAAAAAGAAAACAAATACATTATGTGACTGAAGCCAATAAGCAATACTGAATAACGTTAGTTCTGGTAATGCATGCACTAGGTCTAGGAATGTATACAAAACAAATAAGATGAAAGTATTGACTGACAGTAGGCTAGATGACAAGATTCACAAAAACAGTACACTGGAAACATTGACTGAGGGAACTTGGTTAAGTTCTGGAAATTCTTTGGCATAACTTGTTTTGAAATCCGTGAAATCAGTAACTACCAATAAAAATAACTACTTTACTTAATTTTTTTGTCACATTTGTAATCAGATTTCAGAGGGAATGGTTCTTGGTCTCTATAAATTGGCACGCCTCCAGCATTTTTGAAATGCAATTTGCCTTCTTTGATAAGCTCTACTAGACTGCAAGATGGTGGCATCACTGTGTCTGGATAGTAAAAGCTTCATCTTTTAAAAACAGGTACAGCTACACATCATTCAAAATATTTAATGGTAGAAAGGACAGAAGGGCAACTTCAGAAATAAAATGCTGCAAGCAATGGAAATAAACATATCAGTGATTTTTAGTAGCTGTTCTCCATCCCAACAGAATTTGAATGATAGAAAGCAAGAGGATTTACACCACTGTTTTTATAAAGCACAAATTCTCTGGCTTTACAAAAATATGTATACAGTTAAATGCTATTTAAAGAGCAGGGAGAGATCAAGTTCAGCTGAAAAAATATATAGATTGGCACAACAAATGATAAAATAGACTGTGAAGGACCAGTTTGCAACAAAAAGTTATACAGAATGAAATAAAATCTTAACTATGGCACAATTTGACTTTGATTTGGAATACAAATAGCCTTGCTGACAAGAGAAATCAAGAAAAGAGACATCTATATTTACAAAATATCCCAGGCTGCGTTCTACACGAACTACAGAATGAACTGGCACCCTACCTAAGTACCATGTTCAATCATAGCCTCACCTCAGGCTTTGTACCCACTGAATGGCGCACTGCGACGGTTATCTCACTCCACAAAGGGGGAGCCACGACTGACCCCGGGTACTACCACCCCATTAGCCTGACGAGCTTGGTCTGCAAGGCCATGGAACGTATCATTGTGGAACTCATAAACAAAGACATTGGTAATCTCCAAACTCTGGACCCTACCCAGTTTGGATTTGTAAAAGGCAGATCATGTCTCATAAACCTGATTGACTTCTTTGAAGCAGTCACCAAAGCCATAGATGAGGGTAAAATGGTTCCCACAGCTTATCTAGATCTCACCAAGGCTTTCAACACCATCCCCCACTCTGGAATTGTAGATAAGCTCACTAAACTAGGTATAAATCCCTATGTCACAAGATGGGTTGCCAACTGGCTCATGGACAGAACCCACACTGTGAAAGTAGTGGATTCCAAATCCGACATCAGACCAGTGACAAGTGGAGTACCACAGGGTTCAGTCCTGGGTCCTCTCCTGTTTGATATCTACTTCTCTGAAGTGCAGGCCAACACAGAAGGTCTTTGGCTAACAAAGTTTGCAGATGACTGCAAACTAGGAGCCATAATCGAAACTCCTAACGATGTGGACAAACTACAAAAGGGCCTCACTGAGACAGATACCTGGTGTCAAAGCCATGGCCTGAAGCTCAATGCCAAAAAGTGCATTGTCATCCCCTTTGGTAAAAACTCTGTACCCATGAACTACCACATAGCTGGTAGTCTACTTAATGCCGAAAATGTGATGAGACCTTGGGACACAGGTGGACAGTAGTCTCTCCTTTGATAATCACATCGCCACAGTGGTCAGGAAATCCTTCTACGTGGCTCATCTCATCACAAAAGGATTCTCATCCAGAAAAAAAGAGGCCATTGTTCCCCTCTACTCATCACTCATTAGACCCATTATACAGTGCAACGTCCCTTTTGGTATGTACCTCACAAGACATCTACAACAACTGGAAAGACCACAGAAATACCTCACAAAGAGGATTACTGGCCTCAAACAGATGCCCTATGCAGACCGTCTCAAAAAACTACAGCTTTACTCCATCGCATATCGCCTACTCAGGGGCGATCTCTGCTTAACATATGTCAAACCCGGAGCTGTTGGACATGCTCCACTTAAAGAAATCCCAATCCCTCCGAGCTACACGCTCTAGGGATCTAAACCTTGTCACCACAATAAACAGAACATGCTGGAGGGATAGATTCCTGTCCCAGAGACTTCCCATACTCTGGAACAGACTACCTATCTATGTCAAACAGAGCTCCTCATTAGCACTCTTGAAGAAAAATCTTGATGACTGGATGGGAAATGGGAAATTCACCCCGGGGATCACTTCTGTGGCTCTGCTCGACAGGGGCACAGGAAAATAATTTTCTTGGGTGGCGAAAGCCAGGGTACATTTTTTGGCTAGGCTTGTATGGGCCCTAGGGCCGATATCCTAGTACCTACCTATGAACCTATGAACAAGTAATGCACAAATAAGTACATTACAGGACACACACCTAAAACCATACAGAACATGAAACTTTTGTAACAAAAAGTATGACTATTTTTTTTTTTTTTTTTTTACTGAAATAGAAGGATAATGAAAGAAGGGTAATCGGTGTGTAATTAATTAATTGAGGGTAAAGAAATAAAGATTGGGAACACATGAAGGACAGTGAAGACTTATGACAGGCTGTCGGTAGGGAGTAAGTATTGCACTGGCTACTATAACCATTCTATCAAAAGCAGTGCAAAAAGATATAAAGAATACTGTGGGAGAAGTTATCACATTCAATCAAGGATGTATGCTGGCAACAGGAGACTGGAACAGTATTGGAAATAAGGAAGATGTCTGTGAAGGGACACAATATCACAGAATGCTAGATGAGGTTAGATACTTAGATATATGCATGCATTTTGGTCTTGCTGTTTTGAAATAAAAAAAGACGGAACAAAGTTCAATATACACATTTTTTCTGTGAAACATGGCTCTCCGACAAAATTAGATACATGTTGCATACTGAAAGGACGCTAACATGACACAAAACGAAACAAAAAAAAACACATCCAGTGCCAGTGTCAGCTCACACGTATACAAATTAAGTTCTGTAACCAACTAAAAGCATTGTGTGTTAAATTGTGGCATTTTCCAATATTCCTTTTGAAAAGGAACCTGTTTAATCATTAAACTTTAACTGAAATGTTATTAAATTTGAGCCAGCAATAAAAACTTGGCAAAGATCATTATAAATTGAAGATTAGAAATGTGGCCATAAAGAAAGCAAATGAGATATGAACAATGGCTGTAGTAAGTATCTAGATGTCTTAAAAATGTAAAGGATTTACAGAAGCAAAAAAGAAAAAGTGGAACAACAGGTTGAAGAGCAACTGAAAGAAACTAGAACATCTATTCAATATTACATGGAAAATATTAAGAAAAAAGCAATAGCTTGAAACATTTTTTGTTGTCAATAACTTTAGAGAAACCAAATTGTTGCTTCAATCTTTAAGGTAAAGAAAAAGCTGAAAGGATGAAAAAAAATCAGGAATTATGAGAATGATAGGGTAGAACTGTACCCAGTAAAAAGGATGAATGCAATGGTGTATTATTATAGTACACTATATAACAAGATGTAGAGGTGGAGAAAAGCACACCCTCGCCAATGCTATTCAAACACAAACTTAAAAGCCACCTTATGTCACATTGGTTATGTCCCTGTACCAATCCTGACTAGTACCCCTATACAGTCTCCACCTCCTTAACTTCATACAAATTACCTAACAGTCCATCCAAACAAGATGATCAATCATATTAACTAATCTAGGTATTATTGCCTAAATAAAATATCCTAAACCTACGTAATAAGGTATCAATTACCTACTACCACAACTTACAAAATGTCTCATGCCTCATGGATGGATGCATTCTGCTATGTCTGTAATCAGCCTGTATGTTCTGTAACTGATATCATTGTACTATCTACTTTTTCTTTCTGTATTCACTGTTACTTAATGCTATCTACCTAACAAATTTGCAAATTGTTATGTGTTTGGAGCTTTTCTCCCCGGGACTCCATTGAATCTGTATCCAGTCGGACCATCCTGGTCAACAAATGTAAAATAAATAAATAAATAAATAAAATAATTCTGGCAATTACAGCTTCTCTGGTTAACAGTAGAAAAATTGGTATTAACATCACATATAAAAAAAATTAAATAAAAAATCAGAATACAAGGAAAAATCATTTGTACTGGTGAAATTTCAATGGAAGTGTGAGAAGAAAGGAGCAGGAGATATTAAAGGTCTGGCTAGTACATTTTAACAATAATTTCTTGGTTGGGGTGTGCCTTTTGACTTGGAAAGACACAGTAATAGTAGTTATACCAAAGGAAAGGATGATTCCCTTGATCCATGGTCATAAAGACCCCGTTCTGATTCTGAATCATGACTATAATGTATTTATGATGCTTTGGCAAAATGAATTGCAAACATACTGCTGAGAATAACAGACAGAATAGTTTTGTCATTGTCAAATGTATGCAAACATATGATAATATTAACAGAACCTTCATGATTCAAAGAGATGCAGTGGACAGTAATGATATAATTAATGTAAAAAATGTTTGAATGCTGAAAAAAACATTTGACAGAGGGAGCTGGAAATTTATGAAGGGATTCCTTGAGGCATTTGGGTTTCTACAAACTTGGAGAACACTAGTATTTAATATTTAGAGAGGAGCTTAAGCTAAGGTGAACTGTGGTTGTGAGCAATTTAAAATGTTTAGCCTTTTAAGAAGAGCAAGGCAGGGTTGTCTACTTTAGCATTACTCTTTTTTTTATATTTAAAGCCATTACCCAGGGACATAACACAATCATAGAATCATAGCAACTTACTAAGCTAATGGCCCTAGGGCTCTTACAAGCCTAGGCAACTTATACCCTTACTTCCATGATCAGCACCTATTGCCCGTGTCCAAGAGGGACACAAGTGGAAACCCTGGTGTAAATTTACTGTTATCCATTCAATCGACCAGACTGCATTTGAAGAGGGCCAATGAGGTGCTCTGGTTGACAAAGTGGGAGTCTGTTCCAAAGGTGTGGTAACCTTTGGGAGACAAATATGTCCCTCCAGTAAGTTCTATTAATGTCACATACCAGGTTAAGGTCTTTACAGTGAGTAACCTGTGTACCATTTGACTTGCAGATATGCAGCATTTCCAATAAAGCAGGGTCAAATATTGGCTTATATGCAAGGCAGAAATCGCCTATGAGTAGTCTGTATGAAACAGAATAAAGTGGTAGTGATTTCAGATGAACCACATAGGGCAGATGCTAAAGACCTTGAATTTTCCTTGTGAGGAACCTTTGTGGCCTCTCCAATTGCTGCAGGTGATTGGAGATGCATACCAAAAGGGGCATTGTACTCAATTATTGGCCTGATGAGGGATATGACCTTACTTATGAGATGAGCAATATAGAATGACCTTCTTACCACTGTGGAGACAGGGTGATCAAAAGTAAGCTTGCTGTCAACCTGTGTGCCCAGGTCTCTCACCACTGAGTGCATACTTAGGGTGTTGCTACTGATGTGCTAGTAAGCAGGAACACTGCTCTTACTGAATGGGATGCCAATACATTTTTTGCATTGAGTTTAATGCCACTACTTTGGCACCAATCATTTGTTTGTGTAAGACCCTCCTGTAGGATGCTGACATTGTTCGGAGATTCTATGACCACTCTCAGTTTGCAGTCATCAGCAAACATCACAAGCCACAGACCATTAGTTTTTGCTTGTACTTCGGAGAAATAGATTCCAAGCAGTAGTGGTCCAAGTACTGATCCTTGTGGAACACCACTGCTTACATGTCTGCTGTTGGAGGTGGATTCCCCTAATCTGACTATATGGGTTCTATCAGTGAGCCAGTTAGCACCCCATCGAATGATATAAGGGTTGATACCTAGCTGGGTGAGTTTGTCAATGATGCCAGAGTTGGGGATAGTGTCAAAAGCCTTAGCTAAGTCTAGGTAGGCTGCATGCACAGATTTCCCTTCATCCAGGGCCTTGCTGACTGTCTCGAAGTCCAACACATTTAACAGGCACTATCTCCTTTTGACAAATCCAAACTGAGAAGGGTCAAGTGCTTGGAGATTACCTACATCATTGTTGATAAGGTCCATGATGATTCACTCCATGGCCTTGCAGATAAGGCTAGTCAGGCTAATAGGTCTACAGTTCCCAGGGTCAATGAAAGCACCACCTTTGTGCAAGGGGATAGCGTTGGCCATTTTCCATTCAGCTGGGATGAAGCAAGTGCTTAGACTATGACTGAAAAGAGTACCCAATGGTGTTGCTAATTATTTTTGGAGCCCTTGTAGGATGCAGCCTGGGATGTTATTAGGTCCCATAGATGCTGTATTTTTGGCCTTAGAGAGGGCATTTACAACCTGCTCTTTAGAGATACAAGGTAAGAGACAGGTGAGAGGGATGTCATGGAGTACGTGTAATGGGGTCAGAGGAGTGAAGTTTTCACAGAACCTGTCGGATAACAGGTTAGCTATGTCCACAGGTTCAGTATACGTGGTATCATTACCAGTTCAGCACAAATCTGGGCCTTTCCTTTTAGTTTACAGATGTAACTAAACAATGCCTTATTGCTGTCCTTAGTTGAGGAAGCAAATTTGGATTTGCAGTTTGCTTTGGAGGACTTCACAAGAAATCTTATTTGTTTTTTTTTAAGCTGAGGAGGGAGTGCTTCCACTTTAGGGTTCACTCCCTCTTAGTCTTAGACAGCAATTTGTTCCTCTTATTGAAAAGCCTGTTACTGGCAGTTGTCCACCAGGCAGGTTTGCTCTTCCTTGAGGAGCCTGTTTTGGTCCTATCAGGTACAGCCAAGTCAAAGCTGTTATACAGGTGTTTGTACAAAGGATTGGTGTAGAACTTGGCGTAGCTGCTAGTTCCATCTGGGGGGGGGGGTGCAGTGAAGCTGTTTATACCATACTGTAAGAGATTATAATCTGCTTTGGAAACATTTTTTAGTTCAGTTGCTGCTGGGGGGGGGTCAGATGTGATAGTTACTTCAAATGAGACTGATTTGTGGTCAGATCTCACCACAGAAGACCTTACAGTGGGGGTGCTACAGTGGTCCCTCATATTGGTAAGCACCAAATCCAGGATGTTGGCAACCCTTGTCGGGGTGAGGGTGGATATAAATGGAGACATACTAATGAGAAAATAGCCCTCTTGCTCTCAGTAAATTATGTTTATTTTTGATAAACTGAACACTTTAGTAGTATAGCCGGATATAAAGTAAATGAAGCACAAGGAAAAATAAAGGCTGAAGTAATGAACTACATCCTAACTCATTATTTAGTACAGATATCCCTTTTTATGGGATCAGAATGGGCTGAGATACTTGGGAATTTGACTGAAATGGAATGTCAATACACAACTAAGGAAAGGTTGTAAGAAATTAAAGCATAAGATAAGACAAGTCTATGGAAACAGTTATTTATAGACATTGATAAGATACAAGTGATTAAGCTACTTTTCATCCTTCTGGTTCTCTATAGAGGTCAGGATTAGATGTATCAACTGAGAGACATACATTGAAGAATATGAGAAAGGAAATTATGAGTTTCTTTCGGATTACAAAAAGGAAAGACTGCAATGAAAAAAGCTAATACTGACAATGTAAAATGTGGTTTTGGACTTCTATACTTGTAGGCATATTGTAAATCCATGCGACTTGTATTAAAATACTTGATTCTGGATACAGAATGCGACACCCCAACACTAGCCCAGTTAATCAAGGAGCCTCGATCCTCACCACTGGAAACAGTGGGGGGAGTACACACGGTGAGGATGACAAGTACACACACAGTAAAGTTCATTTCCCTTAAGAGCACACAGAGATCACAGTCAGTCTGGAGCTGGTTTCTCCCTCTTTCTCCAGATCCACAATAAGACTCCCCACTGGCACAGCTCTAGGGTTGAGATTTCAGCTGAGTGGCCAAACCAAGATGTCCAGTACCCTGTCTTGTCTAACCAGTGCTTCGTGTCCCTGCCTAAGTAGCTGACACACAAACTCTTTGAGATTTAGCTCATTTACACACACACACACACACACACACACACACACACACACACACACACACACACACACACACACTCACTCTCCTGGGAAAGGCTGGCACAGGTTTACTAGCTATGCCCCCTTCTGCCCAGACTATACGGCAGTTTCCACTGCCACCAGCCACTACTTATCAGCTGCTATAAGGACGTTAACAAAGGGTGTCCAATCCTACTGTGTAATGTTATTAATCCAAATGGTAGTCTGACCAAGAGAAAGGCTATTTAGGAGTGGCCTGTACAGTATCACCATACAGATATGCAAGTACTCTAAGAGCTTAAATATATCTAAACAGACCAGTCACAATGAAAAGGTTTAAATATATTTAATAATTACTTACCAAGTATTGTCTTGTTCTTTTATTTATCAGTTACATCAGAGTTCAAAATCACAAGAAATATTTAAAACAGTGCAGGACAGTCTCAAATAAATAAAGAAAACATCTAAGCTATACTTTACTATATTCCTATCTGAATCCAAAAGTGTTAGTATGCCCTAAAAACTTACAGCAAGGCAAGTGCAGATGTGGTGATGAGTGGATGTTCTTGTTGGGTCAAAGACAAAATACAAAATGCACAGTCTCTCTCTGAGACAGTTCTTAAATTCATATCAAATATTACTGCTGGATTAGCTTGGATGACATCACCTTTTGTCACCTGACTTTAGTTCCCAAGTTAACCCCCCTTTGTCAGAAACTAACATAATTTATCATCTCTCTGTGTAAATACACATCTCACACATGCCTGCAGATCCTGGAAGTCCTAAAACAATAAAACACTACTATATCTCAAATCTAGTAATTACTTCTCTTTCAAAGCCATGTCTGACCCAACTCTGTTAGAAGTGCTACATCTAAAGAAATACCAATCCCTCCACACCACATGTTCCAGGGACCTCAACCTCATTACCACAAACAACAGAACATGCTGGGGGACAGGTTCATAACCCATTGACTGCCCATGCTCTGGAACAGACTTCCCATATATGTCAAGCAGAGCTTCTCACTGGTGTTCTTCAAGAGAAATCTTGATGAGTGGATGGGAAATAGAAAGTCCATCCCGGGAATCACTCCAGTGGCTCTACTTGATAGAGGCACTGGGAACTAACGTCAAGCTAGGCTTGTAAAGGATCCAGAGCCATTAGCCTAGTATACACCTATGAACAATACAAACAACTTCTAGCTCTACACATTGTGTCTGCTACTGCACTGAAACTGAGAAATAACATCTTTTGTTTATGGCCCAGCTATTAAGTAACTTAACCTCAACTATTCTTATGTTTTGAAAGCTAATCTCCTGTTAAAATACATATACCTAAACAATTACAATAGTGTAGGTACATTCCTGTTCTATTCCAAAAGGGCATGCTGTGGTTACATTTAAGCTCAGCACTTTACACACACTTCTGCATAAATCATATCAATATTCACAAATGAGACAGAATTATTTACAAAATTCCAGATAGCTGGGCTAGCAGTGTGACACAGAATATATGTACAGATGGAAGGATGTGACGGGCATCGTGCCCAAGGAGGTAATAAAAGGATCCTGAGTTAGCATTTAGTCTGATCTAGGAAATGAATGTAAAGAACATTGTGCATAGCTTTATATACACAAAAAATACTAAAAAAGTGGAAATTAGACCATGGATTATACAATATATAGTAATAAGAAAGGTACAGACATGGCAGCTAAAGATATGTGGGAATTGACTAAAAAGATCATACAAAAAATGAAAAACTGGAAACCATTGCCTATGAATATGGACAGCAAGATACAATCAATAAAATGTTTTAGTCCCTTTAGTTGGTGTTGCGGTAGTGTTGTCGCCTCACAGTTAGACGTTGCACGGTCGATTCTCAGTTAGAGCGTCTTCTGTGTGTCGACATGCATGAATGGGCGTTCCTTCGTTGAAGGTTGTGCGTTAGGCCCGGCAAGCCAGCATGTAAAAATCTACTGCCAATCATTAGCGGACTGGAGTTCCATTGTGGCGACCCCTAACCGGGAAAAGCTGAAAGACAGTTAGTTTTATACACAGGTCACACATATTTTTATCAACCAGAGGAGAAGTTGTGGACAGTAATGAAGGATTTTATTTGGGAGGGGAAGAGGGCAAGAGTCAAGTAGGTTAAGCTGATCTTCCCAACAGAACATGGAGGTTTAGGATAACCTGGTTTGAAGGGATATTTTAGAGCTACACTGTTAAGGCTTTTATACACAACACAAGCAGAAAGCTACAATTCAAAGTGGAAGGAGATGGGGATGAAGCCGGGAAGTAATTCGAGAAATAAGGAATGAATGGGATTTTGGATACAGATCCTTAAGGAGAATGACAGTCATACAGAGTATTATACTTATAAAGTAGTAGGAAGTACACCAATAACTACGCCAACACAAGAATGGAGAAAGAAGATTCTGCTGATATGGATGACTGTAATTAGGGGTAGAAAGATCTGAGGAATTTACTGGAGGATGCTGGGAAAGGAACCAGGGTACTGGGAGCAAATAATTAGAGAAGAAAATAATGGGAGGGGGCCAAGAAGACATTTGGATTGCAGGCTAGTGATTGCCTTCCTTATCAGGGATTGATACAGTACAGACAAAGAGAAAAGGGCAGTGGAACCCTAAACAAAAGACCCGCACTGGTTAAGTTTTCAAATGAATCTAAGACAGAAGCTGCTGTTAAAAAGGGATAGCTAGTGGGGCATATAAAATATTGGATGATAAGAATTACTCAGAAGAGGTCAGAAAAGATTGGGAGGAGATCAGATATGCAATTCACAAGGAAACAATGGGAGGACATACATATGGCTCTCAAATATGCAAACAGACCAGAAGATTTAGGATTTTTGCTTGGAAGTGTTTGCAAAGATTCTTTTATACCCCAAAAAGACTCCAAAAAAATTTTCTTGAGGTAGATGTCAAATGTTGGAGGTGTGATTAGGAGGAAAGAGGTAACTGGGAACATTTGTTTTGGGAGTGTCATGAGTTGGCACACTAAGAATTTACTACAGAGTACTTTGCCAGGGATACTGGGACAGCAAATGCTTGTAAGGAGATGAGTTGCTGCATCTGCACAATTGAGATCAAAATCTAATCAAACTACACTTGAAGAAGTGATTATTGTATCAGAGACAAAAGAACAGGAGGTAGAATATTTAGAAAAGGGTAGAGTAAAATATATGTAGAAAATGTTTTGGGGGAAGAATGAAGTTTAATAGAAGGCAGAAACTGAATAATTTATATGTAATGTTACTTAGATCATAGGCTATATAAAATATATGTGACGTATAATATTTATATATGTGACCTTGTTAATATGGTCTGATTACTTTTATATAAATGTAAGACTGCCTATGTCAGAAGTGATAATTCAATAAAGATGTTTAAAAAAGAAAGGAACAGACAAGCATGACATGAGCAGTTGAGAATTAATGAAGTTGCTTCAGTAGAAAATTACTTGAACAACATGCTACAGTTGCATACATGAAAATAATTTCACCTCAGCAGAGACACATTTTTCTTGAGTTAGTATAAAATAACATGCACTAAAAAGATGAAAACATTGCTATCTTTAGTGTTGACAAAGGCTAAGAAAAGTATAGCTATAAAATGGAAAACCAATGGCAATTCATCAATAAGAGGGATGAAAAATATGACTACAGAAATAAAAAAATATGGAACTGAGAACTATTCCAGATCAGATACAAAACTTGGTAATTAAAGAAAAAAAGGCTGCATGGGATGCTGCAAAATAAATTGATCTTAAGAGGGCAATGGCACAGAACAGATACCCAAAAAACTATACCTGTTTAACAAAGAAGAGTCCAATACAAGGTTAGAAGCCACTTGTGAAGTTTTAAGACTTGTAATATAGTGAAAATAAAAAGGTGCAGTCACTAATTAATTCCTAATCTCAAGTTATGTTGCAAATAGTTAATCTGTGAGTTTAACTGTTTTTGTTTGGAGAGCAATATTAAATCAAACATGGAATTGAGAATGACAAAGGATAATACAAAAATTGAGAAAATGGAAGCTTTGGATATGGGTAGTAAAATACAAGCAGTCAATAGGTTTTTGGTCCCTTTAGCCTTATACACAGGTCAGGCATAGTTTTAGTCAACCAGAGGAGAAGTTGTGGATAGCAATTAATAAACAGCTGAAGGACTTTATCTGGGAGGGGAAGACAGCAAGAGTCAAGTGGCATAAGCTGATTCTTCCAGCAGAACAGGGCAGATTAGTATTACCCAGTTTGAAGGGGTATTTCACAGCTACACACATAAGGCTCCTATACAAAGCAAAGCAGAAAACTATAATTCAAAGTGGAAAGGGATGATGTTGAAATGGGGGAAGCCCAAGAAACAGAGAGAGAGAATGGGATTTTGGATGCAGACCTTTAAGGAGAATAACAATAACCATACAGAATATACTAGCCATAAAGTAGCAAAAAGTATTCTAAGAACTAAGCCAACATGGGAATGGAGAAAGGAGATTCTGTAAACAGGAATGACTGCAATAAGGGATATAGACAATGGGCAGGAGTGGGCTGGAATTTACTGGAGAAAACTGGTAAAGGAACCAAAGTACTGGGAGCAAATAACTAAAGAGGAAAAGATGATAGAATGGGAAGATGCCAAGAATTTATTTCGACTGCAAGTTAGAGATTGGCTTCATTATCAAGGATTGATATCAGAGTATAGGCGAATAGAAATAAATAGAGCAGCCCTAAAAGAAAGACCAGCACTCGTACAGTTTTAAGAAGAATCTAGAACAGAAGCTGCCATTAAAAAAAGGAATAATTAGTACAGCATATAAAATATTGCATGGTAACTTTAGAAGGGACTGGGAAGAGAGATTGGATAAGTAATCTACAATGAAACAATGGGAGGATGTATGTATGTCTCACAAAAATTCAACAAAATCTAGAAGATTTAGGATTTTTGTTTGGAAATATTTACATATATATTTTTATACCCCAAGCAGACTCCAGAGAATTTTTCCTCAGGCAGATAGCAAATGTTGGAGGTGTGATGGGGAAGAAAGATGTAATTGATAACATTTTCTGGGTGTGTAGTGATTTTGTAGATTTTAAGGACTCTCTGTAGGTTGCACTGCCTGAGATGCTGGGTGGGCAGATTAGTGTGATGAGGGAGATGACTTTTCTGAGCTACGATAGAGAATCAGAATTGCCTAGACATGGTAATGCCTTGTTGTCTCTAATTATGGTGGCTGCCAAAAAAACAACTATAAGAAAATGGAAATCAAAATCTAAACCAACTATATTAGAAGCAGTGAATATAGTAACAGAGGTAAAACAACTGGAATTGAGATCTTTAGAAAAAGACAGGAACAAATGGGAATTGTGAGAATAATACATACAGGGGAGGAATGAGGTTTAAAAGAAGGCAGGACTTAAATGAGCTATGTAATGTTTGACTGTAAATGATTGGGTAGAATATAAATGATGTATAATGTTTGCAACTGGGAGCATGTCAGTATGATTTGTGATGTAAAATGCTTGCAACTAGGATTGTTTAATAAAGATGTTTCTTATTTTAAAAAATCGGGCAGGAATTGAATAATTTATATAATGTTGCTTAGGTTATATGATATGTATCAATATATGTGAAGCATGTTTGTTAATTTTAACGTGTTAATACAGTTTGATTCATTTTATATAAATATAAGTGTGTCTATGTCACAAATGATAACTCAATAAAGGTGTTTAAAAAACACGGAATTAAGAATGGACAGATCTTGTGGTGATATTTGGATTTGTATACTTAATAATGGAAAGTTATTGATTACTGACTGTAAGTACTGACTGGCTGACATGAGGCTGTTTTATTAGTATTATATAAACATATATTTATAACACAGTTGCATCAGCGATCAGTCCCAAAAGTACAAGTGTACCTTGCATGGGGATTGCACAGTATGTCAAAGTGAAAAATGTTATAACAAATTACTTACATTAAAATAATCTGTTCCTAGTTTACTTAATCTTTATCACATCTCCAACATTTACCAGATCTTGTGAGACGTGAGAAATACCTTGTGTACACATTTTCCATGAGAATGCTTTCCAAAAACATTTAATTTCTCTAGCAGTAAAAGTATTAGTCTGGCAACATTCTATGTGGGGAAATTTAAGAGTGTTTTCTGAACTGCTCTATGAACTGTTAATGTCTTTCGACTGAGTAAATGTTTCATTCTCTGAAGTAAGCTTTGATTTGTTTTTAAATATAAATCCATGCTTACCAGTAACCAAATCACATTGGATCTCTAATACCTGCCTGAACTACCCATAAAAGGCAAATGGAATCCTGGTACAGTAACTAATGAGCAAGGGAAGCCACAGTGTGGCATCTACTGACCTGAACAAGAAATCCAACAACATTCAACAGATGAAACCTACGAACAAAGTAGGTAGCCCAATGTGTGACCAAATAAACAATATGGCATAGCACATCCCATCAGAAACAGTAAAGGAAAAATCTGGAAGTTCAAAAATTGCTTGGAAAATATGTGGGTGACGCAAATATTTCAACAGAAACTGAGTGTGTATGTATGCCCTGTGTGGCACAGTGACAAAGAGAAAGGCGACACAAAATAAACACTTCCATAAGTCTAAAAAGTAAGGGAAATAGGAAGACTTGAGACCACGGAATCTTGCTAGGCAGCAGAATTCAGTGTCTTTACACTTTGTATACCAGCCAGGCTTGCTATAACATGCTGATGAGTTTCTGCTACAGACAGACTAGGCTCATCACAATCAATGTATAGTGAAGACACTGCCATGGTAATGGATGGTACCAGAATACATACTTAACTCACAATAATAACTACAAGGCATGAGAAATGACCATGGACCTGCCTATGGGCTGTACTACTTGCTTCCCATTTTCACGTGTAACAAATCTCAGAATATACTGATGCTCACCTCCTCTACTTCTACATCTAGTAACATTCATCCACTAACAGCTTCTCCACTTAAACTAGTTCTGCAACTTCTCTGTTGTGCATTGTAGCATTTACAGTTTTAAATGACAATCCGTGAGATTTGCACTCTCTGGGGAATGTATGTATGTATAATTCTTCGCAACTATTTTGTCTTGGCATACTTTATACTTTATGTACTACACTCTATGTCTGTCATCCATTTAAGTTGGACAGACAATAATGACTAAGCAATACTAAGCTTTTCTGCACAGAAGTGACTACTTAGACATGGGATTTTATTCCTTAAAGGAAGTGTTTTTAATTTTTCTTTACACATTTTGTGTCTTGTCTTTCCTTTTATATAGCTTCTGAAATGAGAAGACAGACAAATGCACTACAGAAAGTAACAAGTGCCATTAATAGGTTTGGTCTCTCAACTTCTCCATATGTAATACGACATTGTTACTGTGCTCTTATGTATATGATCTATGTTCACTTCAAAGGTCAATCTATTATCTATTATCACACTCGGTTTTGTAACTATCCGATTTCCTCTGCTACCTCTTCATCGAGCTGGTAGTTTTAACTGAAGCAATATTTTCCTGCACAGTAATTGTGTTTTATTTGCATTTCCTGGAAAAAACATTAAATCACCAACCATTCTGATAGTTGCCTCAACTTTGTGAAATGTTGTTGTGTATATTCGTTAAAAAAGAAAGTTTTCAATGTCACTTTGACGTGCATAATTGTGGTAATGTTGAGGAAGCATACTGAGATCCAGGAGTTTTACTTTACCTACAAATGAAAAACTGTAAGGGGCAGTTAACGTACTGAGTATAAGACACACAGTACTAACTGCTAGAGACTCTGAAATACTTGTACTGATAGCAGGAAAGAAATACTAAGTATATCAAAGTCTGTCTTTTCCTAATGCAAAGTCACTCTAAATGTCTAGCCTCTCACATACCTACATGGCACTGATTTGTTTCCCATTGTCCTTTACGGTTTCTCTTTTATGTATGACACTTCTGTTCAAACTATCCTTTGTCATATGTTAATTTTTAACAGAAAAACACTGCTTAAGAGAGACATTTTATTAAGGTTTAGCCCTAACTATACATACCAAATTCTAACAAGTTAAGGTATCCTCTTACACATAATTTGATAATAACAGTAAATAAAACTGCAGAACTCCCTGTGGATGGTATCTATTAGTAGCATTTTTGCTTACAGTACACTGCACAGTATCACATCTTGGCATGATAAATTCACTCTTTGCTTTGAATGGTCCAAACAGCAAAAGACTCCATGTCACTTGCAATGAATTCTGAAACCACTGGATCCCTTTAGACTCTGAAATTAAATTCAATTGTTTACTTTCTTTACAAAGATACTTCCCGGTTATCATTTTTTTTTTTGGGGGGGGGGGGGGGTTAAAGTCACAGCAAAACATGTTTCCCTCTGTAAAGTAAAAACCTGAGTGAGTATCTACCACATTAGTGCAAACAAACCACTCTAAAATATATGGTATAATTTTCCTGCCAGTTCACAAAACTGGACCTTGGAACAACCCAGTACCACTTCATTATTTATTAGTCACGGCATCTAAACAGTATGTATGTATTTTCAAGTTACTGCATTAACTGCACACAAGTGCTACTGTTTCAGAAGGTATGCAGTTTAAGAACCGCCTGCCTTTATGAAGAAAACAATAATGCCAATCCTACATCAGCACATGTCAATACCAATAAAAACAGCATCCACAAGAACAATCCATACAGTATGGAAAAGCATGCAGTATTAGTACAAATTTGCCCAAATTCAATGCAATACAAAAAATACCAACAAAAAAACATTAAAAGATGAATGGCAAAATTCAGTTCACTTCAGCCCCAACCAAAAAAAAAAAAAGGAAGAAATTTTCTGGGACTACAACATCAAATCAGCTAATGACTTTGGCTTGGACTTGCCACGTTTACATTTACAGAATGTTAAGTACAAATGGCAGAACTTCCTTTATGTTGATATATAACCTTTATAATTAGTGTTGAAGAAAACATGCTTTTTATAGCCTAATTAGACCTGTTCCATTCCTCAGCAGCATGATATGAAACTCGTTCACATATTTCCTCCTGCATTTCTTTGCATGCAGTTTGTTCCAATCAAAATGTGCTTTGAATTAAATGTTTATGATTGAATGCATGGATCACATTTCACTTCTAAGAGTTGAGAACTTAAATAGGAATAGTTTCTCCTCTCAAAACAAAGCAAAAGCAAGCACTTTGCGGAAATCTCATCATATTTAGAAAGCCTGACAAACTACTTGCATGCAGTATCAGGTCCAGTTACTACAATAGCTGCCAGATTTCCTGTACTTTAAGAGGGCACTTTAACCCACAAAATACTGACCTTTTCAAAAAATGTAACTGGCTCCTTGTGCATCTTAGATAATGCTATGAAAACATACTTTCACACACCTTAGATGATATTTCATACAGTCATGTACTAATGCTGTTACAATCAATGTGCAACAGATTTTAGTAGTTTACATTAAAACTTTTGTAATGAATCTTAAGGAAATGGACATCTTAAAATATCTGTGCAATTTTGTACCTTTGCACACTACAATTTAAAAAACAAACTACAACTAACTCTACAATTTAAAATTGAGCTTCATATATATATATATATATATATATATATATATATATATATATATATAGATATATATGTCTACTGCTCTACATCGAAAATACACTTCTTCAAAATAGAGCAGTAGACCCTACACTTCAGCAAATGTTCACAAACTAAAGTGCACTTTTGTTGAAGTCTAGTTCCCCCGGCTACCCAAAATATATATAATAAAAAAAAAAAAAAACACTAAAACATGTTTTTGCACCCCCCACACACCCCTACTTAAATATACCAACTCTGAGATCGCACTACAGCGAGGAAAAGGGAATATTCCCATTCTGCTCTGTAGTGTGACTGCCGAAGTCAATGTTTGAAGTTTCACTACTTCGAACAAGTGGACTCGGTGAAGTGGGGTTCGAAGTAGTGAAATTTCGAACATATTGACGGATCCCATATATATATATATATATATATATATATATATATATATATATATATATATATACACACATATATATACACATATACACATATATACACACATGCATGCATACATATTGCAACAGCATATGTCACATTGTGAATAACTAAACCTACTACGCTGAAAACATACAATGCCAATTTTTAACAAAAATAATGAAAACTGTACTTCTGCATGTGGACAAGCTAGACTGTTGTAATGCACCACTCAAAGACACTTCCACTTTATGGTTATGGGGACATTGTAAAGTCATGCAAGACCTGCCTGGGAAAGTCTGGTCCTATCTTGTGATGGTACCATCCAGGACATGTCCCATGACTGAAGACAGCAGTGGGTGTTCACCACAGTCTAAACCCACTAAATGAAGATATACAGGGGCATCCATGGCAATGCTACAGTGCATTAAGACAGAAGAATGGGTTAGTGACACTCCTAGTTTAAGTTTTGATAGTTCACCTGATTAGCAATACTGGAAAAAACATTTGGATCTATGACAGAAGATAGATGGTTTGGAAATTCTCACTTTATACAGTCGAGACCATATGATCAACTTACCAAAAAGTTGCATGAAACAAAACAAATCTATTTTTACACCCGCTGCAAATTATATATATACCAACTCCGAGATTGTACTACAGTGGGGAAAAGGGTTAACTCCCAGATCTCCATTGTATAGTTATCTCCATACAAATGCTTCAACTTTTCGGAAAGTCGACTATATGGTCTCGACTGTATGAAGTTTGACTCTCCGAACAGTCAATCTTCTAAATAGAACCCACCCACACTAGTTTTTTTTTACCTTCTTTTTTATTTATTTATTTTTGTTAGTTTACTCATCAGCTGTTTTTTTTTTTCCTGCTTGTCCTCATTGTCTTCATATGTGAGGAAAAGCATTCTTTGTAGTCCACTTCTGTGATTTAGGCTCCTAAGGGTCTCCTGCTCAGAAGTAAGAAAGGAGCCATAAAAGTAAAGATAAAGAAGGGTGACAAGTATAAAAGAAGTAACTTCATCACTGTTGGGCAAGACACACCATGTGGGAAAAACACGGACAGTTATTTGCAACTGCTTTTTTGTAAAATTCTACTTTGATAGGCTAGTGTTGTCGTGTCATGGGAACTGCTAAGGCAGAAAGATATTCTGAAGGATGGAAGGAGTATGATTAGAAACAGTCCCAAAGCTGATGTATTTCCATGAGACAAGTGCAGAAGTTGATCTGCAGAATGACATCTGGCTTTGCTGTTTACACTGACTTATGTATACCGTCACTGTATGTAATATCAGCAGTCACTACTTTTTAAAAATGCACCCTAGACATTTCATCCTAGACAATCTAGAAGCCAAAGAAATGACAGCTTAGTTCACTATTCACTTCTGTGGTCTGGAGAAACTAAGATGTGATCGCCTGGCTTTTAAATCCATCATAACATCAGAATTTAACCCTAAGAATCAAGATAGAGTACTGACTCGGTTTTGAGTAGATGAACTAAAGAAAAAATGGAGAATAAATAAAATCCTGACACATCCTGGCATGATACTCATGACTTTTTGGGCTTGCTGTTATGAATGCTTTTTATGTCTGCATTATTTCTACACTGAACATGTTTCTTTTTAGTACATTTTTCTGTTTAAAGACCTCACTGTTGCTCATAGAGAATACGTTGTGCACAACAGCCAATCTTTATTCTGAATCGTCTGCTTCTGAAAATATATATCAGCTACAATGCTATGAAATAAATTTGGAAGCATATTGCTTGGCCTTCAGCATACAGTAGTCTTGAATACAGTCATCCATGACTTTGGAATTCCTCTGCTGCTGCAGTTTATTTCACAGTTTTGATCCTCCTCTTTTGCTGGATGTGCTTTATCCCTATTTGCAGTGAATCATTACCGTTACTGCCTCTATTTACTTCCCAAGAAGTGGAGATGGGGTTGTTCTTAACTTCTTTATGCTGGACTTGTATAATCAGCATCTTCCTTCAAGGCTTTGAGTCACCAAATTCTTTGTGCTGGACTTTGACTTTTTAATCATTATTACAAACATCCACCTCCAAAGGTTGATCAACAAGTCAACAAGAAGATAAACAAGGTCTTAGTTGTGGCTGCTGTTGAGGACCTTCCTTGTGCCGGTTCAAGACTTTTGAACACTGGATTGTATCTTGATATCCATCTTGCTGGGTGGGAGGTTAATTTCTGTCTGCTGGGATCCCAGTCATACGTAACCTCTTCTTGAGATTCTAACAAGGTTTTCATGACAAATGTAATCTGGACACTGCTTTACCCTGTTCTACATTGCACTGCATCCAAATGCCTGTGTGTGCACTGCTGGCATTGCATGTACTCTTTTGTTTTAAAGTAACAACTTCATTTAGCTTATATTATAACTTTATTCAGAAACCTCCATTTTATTTGCTAGATGGTTTAAAGATGCTGTCTGTTGCCATGGCAACAGCTTAAATGCAAACACCTTGGCATGCACATTCTCAGCGCAACTTTATTTCACTGCCTTTAGTTTGTGCCTACAGCATTTCTTGTTAACAAACTTTGCCTTGTTAATATTGGTTTTATTTTAAAGCAGCTACCACATTCAGATTATGATTTTATAACATGATTTAAGACATCTCTATTTTTCTTAGGGCCATTTAAAGATACTGTATCATGACCACTGAAACAGCTTGATTACTAACATCTTGGCATGCACATTCTCAGAACAACTTTGCTTATTCACAGCATCTCTGCAATATTGCAACAATCATTTTTTTATTGTTAGTGTAGGATGAAGTGGTGGTGAGTGTACCCAAGGGAGAAAGACTGGTGATTGGAGCAGATTTTAATGGGCATGTTGGTGAAGGGAACAGAGGGGATGAGGAAGTGATGGGTAGGTATGGTGGTAAGGAGAGGAATGCAGAAGGTCATATGGTAGTGGATTTTGCAAAAAGGATGGACATGGCTGTATTTTAAGAAGAGGGAGGAGCATAGGGTGAAGTACAAGAGTGGAAGATGATGCACACAGATTATATCCTATGCAGGAGGGCCAGTCTGAAGGAGATTGGAGACTGTAAAGTGGTGACAGGGGAAAGTGAAGTTAGGCAGCATAGAATGGTGGTCTTTAGGATGATGGTGGCGATCAAAAAGAGAAGGACAGGTGTGAGAGTAGTGCCAAGGATCAAATGGTGGAAGTTGAAAAAGGGTGATTTGTGAGGTGGAGTTCAGGGAATAGTTAAAACAGGCACGGGGGTGGGGGGGTCAGTGAAGAGTTACCGAATAGCTGGGTAACTACAGTGCAGATGGTGAGGGAGACAGCTAGAAAGGCGCTTGGTGTGACATCTGGACAGAGGAAGGAGGACAAAGAGACCTGGTGGTAGAATGAGGAAGTGCAGGAGAGTATACAGAGGAAGAGGCTGGTGAAGAAGAAGTGGGATTGTCAGAGAGATGAAGAAAGTAGACAGGTTTATAAGGAGATGAGGAGCATGGCAAAGAGAGATGTGGTGAAGGCTAAGGATAAGGCATATGGAGAGTTGTATGAAAGGTTGGATACTAAAGAGGGAGAAAAGGACCTGTACCGATTGGCTAGACAGAGGGACTGAGCTGGGAAAGATGTGCAGCAGGTAAGGGTGAAAAAGGATAATGAGGGAAATGTACTCTCAAGCGAGGGAGTGTGTTGAGCAGATGGAAAGAGTACTTTGAGGGGCTGAAGAAGGAAGAGAATGAGAGAGAGAGAAGGTTGGATGATGTGGGGATAGTGAATGGAAGTGAAACAGATTAGCAAGGAGGAAGTATGGACAGCTATGAAGAAGATGAAGAATGGAAAGGCTGTTGATCCAGATGACATACCAGTGGAAGCATGGAGGTGCTTAGGAGAAATGGCAATGGAGTATTTAACCAGATTGTTTAATGAAGCCTTGGAAAGTCAGAGGATGCCTAAGGAGTGGAGAAAAAGTGTTTTGGTACCTATTTTTAAGAATATGGGTGATATGCAGAGCTGTAATAACTACAGAGGGATAAAACTGATCAGTTATGGGAAAGGGTAGTGGAAGCTATTTTAAGAAGGGAAGTGATGATTAGTGATCAGCAGTATGGTTTCATGCTGGGAAAGAGCACTACAGATGCAATGTTTGCTCTGAGAGTGTTGATGGAGATATATAGAGAAGGTCAGAAGGAGTTGCATTGTGTCTTTGTGGACTTGGAGAAAGCATATGATAGGGTGCCTAGTGAGGAGTTGTGGTATTGAATGAGGAAGTCAGGAGTGGCACAGAAGTATGTAAGAGTGGTACAGGATATGTACAAGGAATAGAGTGACAGTGGTCAATTCTACTGGAGGCCCCATGGACTATGTTGCTTGCAGATGACATTGTGATCTGTAGTGAGAGTAGGGACCAGGTTGAGGAGACCCTGGAGAGGTGGAAATATGCTCTAGATAGGAGAGGAATGAAGGTCAGCAGGACTAAGACAGAATATGTGTGTGTGAATGAGAGGGAAGATAGAGGAATGGTGAGGATGCAGGGAGTAGAGTTGGTGAAGGTGGATGAGTTTAAGTACTTGGGATCAACAGTTCAGGGTAATGGTGAGTGTGGAAGAGAGGTGAAGAAGAGAGTACAGGCAGGGTGGAATGGGTGGGGAAGAGTGTCAGGAGTGATTTGTGACAGACGGGCACCCGTAAGAGTGAAAGGGAAGGTCTACAAGAGGGTAGTGAGACCAGCTATGTTGTATGTGTTGGAGACGGTGGCATTGACAAAAAGACAGGAGTCAGAGCTGGAAGTGGTAGAGTTAAAGATGTTAAGATTTGCAATGGGTGTTACAAGGATGGACAGGATTAGGAATCAATACATTAGAAGGTCAGCTCAGGTTGGGCAGTTTGGAGACAAAGTCAAAGAGGCGAGAATGCGTTGGTTTGGACATGTGCTGAGGAGGGATGCTGCGTATATTGGGAAAAGGATGCTAAGGATGGAACTGCCAGGTAACAGGAAAAGAGGAAGGCCTAAGATAAAGTTCATGGATGTGGTGAGAGAGGACATGCAGGTGATTGGTGTGACACAGCAATATGCAGAGGACAGGAAGAAATGAAAACAGATGATCCGCTGTGGCGACCCCTAACAGGAACAGCCGAAAGAGAAGAAGAGTGTACCTAACTCTACAACATTTAACAGTTGTTAGCACTAGTTTCAACTTTCCCTTGGATTAGTTTAGTTTTGTTCTTAAATGTGGTTTTAACGTATACTTTTGTCAAAATAAGAGTGCTATTTAGTGAAAATTCTGCTCTATTATCTTCATCAATTTACTATCCACTACCACTATAATAATTGATGTATGATGCTCAAAGGTAATAGAAAGTGAATTTTACTACAAATCTATTTTCCATACTCACTCATCATTACACCATATTATTTATGACACGATTTACAGGTAAGACTTTCTCTCTCTAGGAAAACTCTCTTGATTACAAACAAACATTCTACCATTCTTTACAATCCCAAACTAAAAATCTTAAGGAAGTGGTCTTGATTCCTTTGTTACTCTTTAGTCATGTAGTGACCTCAAGGACTATAGTACACCAGATCTTGCAAATTCATATGCATTACTTCAGTTATGCTGTCTGTCCGTCATACCCGTACAACACCTTTTGTCTTTGACCTTTTCCAGCATCATTTTAATTAAGTTGGGTACATCAAGAGATGTTAATCCCAAACATGACCTCTCTTGGCTTGATTACCCAACTACCTCAGTGAAGACTAGACCCACCCCTGTCTATTACTTCTACTGCAAGTATTAATGTAGGACCCATGTTTCCTCCTCAGTATGAAATTTACTAGGACTACCTATAAACAATCCTCACTCAGCCTCAGCAACAGACTCCCCTGCTATTAAATACATGCCAAAGCAAATAGGCATTAGGTTGTTTCACCTCCATGTACAAAATATAAACAATAAATGGTATATCCTTGAGGTATGAATGCCACAACATAATTAACACACATTATAAATATCTGACACCTGGCAAAAGCAAAAATCATGTTGCTCTGCCTACTTATGCTTTTCTTATCACATTTACTGGAAGAGCAACCTGGTAATAAAACTGATGGAAGAACAAGGTTTTCTAATGAAAACAAAAATCATAACATAAGTAATGGATAAAAACACAAGTACACAGGATAACATCCCCAACTGGTTACTAATTCAGTTAATAATTAGCAATAACCTTAAAATACATGCAAGCAGTTGTATACACAACACCCCCCTTCTTGCCACAAGTTACTTGCTACCACCATAGACCGAATTTTAAAAGTGGCACCTTAACAGAGCCTCATTATTATGGCTGATATTAATGTAGATCTTGCGTGTAGAAAACCCCAAGTTTTGCACTTCTTAACATTACATACAACTTATTTCCCAGCTAGACCCAACCTGGCTACACAAAATCACGCAGTTCCTCGCTTTCTCTTCACAACTACACATCACTAATTACAAATGTCACTTCTCACTCTTATTCCCAGAGGGAACAAACACTTCAATCCTCTCACCTGTCCAGATTTTTGCAGAATGCATAGATATTTGCCCCATATTTTGGTCTGTTAGTTATAAAACTGTGGTTTTCTGACAAGTCACTGTTAAATCATTGAGGACTGAAATCAGAAAATAATGGCAGGCATTTGAGTTTCAGACTTCATATCCTTCAGGAAATTCACGCTATTGCAAAACCTGTTATTCTATCAGCTTTCTAAGTTTGTAAGAGCAATATTTAAAAGGTATTCCTATTTTTGGGCCTTTATTCCCCCCATTGTGTGGCTTTGTCCAGATTTCCTGCTTTAACAAGTTGAGAGGTATGGAACACTTTCCTTCCAGTTCCCAAATCTAATGCACCAGAATCTTAGCTTCCACAAGCTTCCCAGAATATGAAAAACTCAGACTTCGTACTCTGCTTCAAAGCCTTAAGTGGTCTTCTGTCCACCAGACTAACTGCTCCACAGCTGCTCCAGAACATTTTGATTCTCTTCTGAATGCAACTACTGACGATTTTTCTCCCTTCATTACTAAGATGGTAAAGAACCACTGCTACCCTTTATTCATTTTCAGTCGAAAAGCCCTTAAACACAGAGACAGAGTTTCTAATAAATGGAAACAAAGCAAATTCCCATTTACCAGACAAACCTTTAAACATGTTTTTCCTGTAAGCCTTCGCCGTTCCAATTTGTTTGCTATACAAACCAGAAATAACTCCTCAGAGGAGACCTGCTAAGAAATGTCTGCTTTGATATGGCAACGTTGATGAAAAGACTGGGCTGAAAATGGGGAAGGATATATCTGTTTCAGTCATAATTTATCTTTTGTATTTTATCTGACAGGCAGGAGTGATATATGATCTAGCATCAGAGACCCTGGCTGAAGGTATTGGGTTCAGTAAACGTAAACTGTGGCTAAAATTTCCAAAGTAATGCCACAAATACTGCAGCACTGTAAAAACCCAGGACTTTAGGAAATGAGCAAATGTGGGGTATCAAAAGAAACAAAGCAGGAAAAAAATGGATGACTGTGTTGCAGGGCGCGCGTGTGTGTGTGTGTGTGTGTGTGTGTGTGTGTGTGTGTGTCTTATCCATGAAATATTTTTAAATTCAAGGGTATAAATCCTCATTAGGAAATTAAAAATAAGTGCAAATGCAGTGAATACACATTCAGTAAACACAGAATCGACAGTAAAAGAGGGATTCACTGCATTAAAAAGGTCATTAAGACAATCAATGAATGTGTATAATGCTGGCAAAAAAGGAATGCATAAAAAATGTTAAGGTTTGTGCAACTGGCTTACACCCCAACCACAACCATTCCTGCAATACACAGTCGGATGGCTTGCAAATGCACTGTTAAGAAAGAGTAATCTGACACACTACATAGAAATCTACTGACACAGACTACCCTGTTGCTTGTATTAACAACACAAATGAAATAACTCATAAAATGCAGACAATTCTTCAGCATCATCAACACACTGACCACAATGCTCTACTGAATTCAGTATCTCCACCACCTAGGCACGCCTACTGTGCTTTTCTCTCTTGTGCATGTATGTGTGTGTATATACACACACACACACACACACACACACACACACACACACACACACACACACACACACACACACACACACACAGCCCCAAGAGACAACATTGTCTGCTCCTTACCATAAACTGAGCTCTGATCTGTGCTATAATTTTAGGTCTACACAAGGTGAGTGAACTGCACTCATCAAATGTTTAAGTATGAAGAAAAACACAGTACAACCTAAAAAGGCAAAAAAAGAAAATAAAAAAACAGCTGAACACCCCACAGACAGATAACCATTTTACAGGGAGCAAGTTAGTGAAGTGCTGTTTTTGGAATCAGTGTCATCCCCTTTGGAGCAGATGACTAGTGTACCAGGCAGGATCAATGACAATAATAGGCACTACTAAATATACCATACATGGGAGCCTAGGAAAACAGGAAGAAATGAACTAAAGGACAAAGCCATGTGTATGTCCATCACCAAACTGACAGTCTTGCTATCCCTGGGTATCTCACATATGGATTTAAGTAACTGTAGTGGCAAAAGCAGTGGTAGCTTTGAATACAAAAGTTATGTAATCACCATAACAATAGATTTGTGCGGTTTTCTTTTTGTCTAGTTCAACCTTTGGGTTATTAGATCCAACCAGATCTGACCTCAGCACCTTTAGAAGCTGGAGACCCAGGGCTCTGGATCCAATGTTATCTTTTTACGTCTAATTCAAACTTTGTGTTATTGGATCCAAGTTGATCTGACCTCAGCACCTTTAGAGGATATAGAACCATGGCTCTGATTCCTCCCCTACTCGCAATCCCTCTCTTCCTCCAAATGTCTCAGATCGAGTTTGTCTACTTATTATCCAGCTAAGTCTCATTACCTCATAAATTATAACACTTAAATTATATACAGAATACAGCCTGGGGAAAACAACCAATTGAGGTTGTGTATAGACAAGTTTCCTAGTTAGGTCCGTTCAATCAAAGAAGAGAACTAGGTGAGAAAATCTGGAAGGAGGGAGTGATAGCAAACTAGATGAAAACAAGACAAGACATCTATCATTATGGCGAGCACATAACTTTTGTATCCACTGTTTTTTTTCCATTTGATTCAACCTTTGAGACAGATAAAACCAAAGAGAAGAAAAAAGGTACTTACCTTTAAATTAAACCTTTAAACTCGAAAACATGACTTTCTTGATCATGCAGCAAATGAGGCCAGAGGTATTTGGAGGAAGAGAAGGATTATGGGTAGGGGAGATGTCACAGCCTTGGATCCACACCTTCTAAGGGTGCCAAGGTCAGATCTACTTAGACCCGATAACCCAAAGATTGAAGACTCGGACAAAAAAAGACATCAGATCCAAATGTTATACTGCAGAACTGAATCAGTGACTGACAAACCAGAAGACCAAACATTACAGATGAAAACTGGTCTAGGAGATTACTGCAACACATCAAAAGAGGTATACTAGCCCACGGTTGTACAGAAAAAGAAACAATTTCCAGACATCACCTGGCTACATAATCATACTCCATTGGCTGTTGAAACACTATTACATTTAAAGCTCTGGTCAGACACACCCCCCCCCCAATGAAAATTAATTCCTAAAGTCAAGGCCACTGAAAAACTTTTTACATACATAGATGGGGCAACCCAAGGACCCTTTTCAGGCATAATCCAGGTCATAAGCACAAAAAGAAAATATGCAGAATACAATCAAACATTCAACAGCCAATCTTGGCAGTAATTCTTGGCCAAGTGAGTATACAAGAGAACTGGTTTGCAAATTATAGTTAAACATGCACACAATCCATAACTAGCACTACCATTATTATTGCTATATACTACTCACCCAATATCGTTAGTCAAAATAAAACAATACAAAATAATCAACTACATTAAAGTACCAAACACATGGAGGTAACATGATGATATTGTGAAACCGATATTATTGAACAGCATGTTCAGTCATTTCTATGTACAAAATTTGAAAGCAGATGCTAAATGATCACACAGCTTACTTTTAAATAGGGAAATATTGCTCAATTTTAATTTGCTGAGGTGAATCCACGAAGCATGGACTATAAACTCTCTTCTTTTACTACCTTTCTAAAAATGAAAGACAAGAAATTTTAATCAGATGTAATCATTTTTATGCATTTAAGGTTATGGTACAAAGTGGTAGCTTCCATTCTCTGGGCCATATGAGGGACAGTATTCAAAATGAAGCAGTTTAAAGGTTAGTTAGCCAAGGAGGAGAGTGGCATGACCTGTAAAAGGAAACAATGTGGCTTTCTGGGGAGTGAGTCAGTGATGCTCCCCAGGCTCAGAAAGGAGACATGAATCCACATAGTTTGTTGAAGACCATGTAAAAGGATAATGCTATTTGAAGAACTGACAATGACAATCCAGGCAGGATACTCTTAGCAAGAAAAAAAGCTTAGCAAGTCTAACACACTTGCTTCAGTACCTCATTATAAATATTTTCAAACAAATACTTAAAAGTAACAGATTGGCTAAGCAGATTACCTCTGACTCTCAACAGAAGCCATCACTTTCCCACTCCATGCTGATTATTATAAATAATCAGTCCCTCATTGAATCAGATGTACCCAATGCTGTGGAAAATATGCATTGTGGTGCAATGGATAGTGCTTTGGACTTCTAGTAAATTACCGTTCCTGCTAATAAAGGGGTAACCTACAGATTTATCTAACTAGAAACCAATCTCTCTCTTTTCTGCCACTAAAAAATACTGCACCAATGTATCCATTACCATTTAATGGCCCACCTGAATGATAACAACCTCCTCTCAAGCAATTGCCACGGTTCTGAGACCAGCCATAACACACAAACTACACTGCTGGGTTTCAACAGATAACTGTAGTAAACTTAGCAGTACTAGGTATGTCAGTTCAGTCTTCCTTAACTTATAGGAAGACTATGACTTAACCTACCACCCAACAGTGAGACTGTGCTTATACGATCACAGCATCTCTAAAACAACTCTTAAATGGCTTGGACACTATCTCACATACTAAATATCATTGGGTTGATAGAATAAAGCAATGTCTTAGACTTTACCCATCTAAGTAAATGTTCATCAAGTGTCTGTCTCTGCCCCCTTCTTCTCAACATCTTCATCACCTGCATGAAACCAAACTTCCACCTTCTACAACACATCTAATTTGTGGACGCCTAAACTCTTCTCAACAACAAGCCTCTTTAGTCACAGTGCAGTTACAGAAATCTTTCTCCAGAATTTAAGTGTAGCTGTCTCATTCAAGTTTAATCTCAAAAGCAAATGAAACTAAGGCTATGCTGCATACCAGGAATTCATATTGTATGTCTCTGATTTATGTTGGCAGTTCTATACGAGAACATCTTCCTGTGCCATGACTGCTGCAGTCCACAGTTTAAGTTGATACAGATCAATAATGATCACTGTTGGGGAATTACCAAGATGGCAGCACACTGATCAACAGCTTCACTTCACCTCTCCCAGTCTGAAAATAGAATATGAGAAACAATAGCCAGTGATATTGTTAGCACGATTAAAATTAAGTTACTGGCTAGTAGTAAGTACCTCAAAGAAGAAATTAAGACAGCCTGAAAGAAAATGAACTAGAAAAGGTGAAGAGAAAACACTGACTGGGAAGAATCCTGCAGCTGTTCAGCAAAAAAACAGTTCAATCTCCAGCTTTGGGGCAAAACACGGCTTCTAGTAATCTGGAGGAAAAATAACTCAAATGTGCTTAGAGATGATTACAATAAACCAAACTCTGAAGGAGTATATCGACTCAAACAACAAAAAGCTGGAAAAAATGGAAGAAGCCTTAAAGCGATGTTCAGATGAGCTGATAAAACTGCAAAAAATCAGAGGTCAAAATGAAGAAAAGGCTAGACAAGTATGAGACTTCTCATGAAGAGATGTTTAAAAAAATGGTAAAATTAGAGGACAGAGCATGTAGGGAAAACCTGAGATATTTTGTTATACCAGAGAAATTAAAATCAACAGACTGTATTACTTTTATAAAAGCACAAATAAGCAACTGGACTGGTATTCTACACCAGGAACTGTTAATTGAAAAGGCACACCATGTGTATGCTCCAACTATGACCATGGGAAAGCAGCCAAGGTTTTATTAGTACAGATGCAAACCTACCAGCAAAAAGAGTTGATTCTGATAAAACTGTGGCAAAATGGCAAATTATTAAAAGTTTAAACAGTAGTGCTTGTGGAAAATGATTGTTCACTGTACACCTGGCAAAAGAGAAACAAATGCATTTTAGTAATCATGGAGTATAGAGAGGCAGATGTAAGATTCAAACTGCTGTATCCGTCTTTATTCTGAATATTTTCCTGGAGGATCAAAGTCACTTTTTAATGCTGAACAGGCCACGAAGGAAACAAAAAAAACTTTGTCCAACAAAAAATGAGCCATCAAGCAGAAGACAGATTTGCTTCTCATCCTTGTAATAATAAAGCACAGGGGGAGACTTTGCCACTGAAACCTTTTTCACTGTTCCAATGTAAAGACTGACAGAGAAAAGCACAGGAGTTGGCCAGAAGAATTTACAGTACAATGGAATTGAACTGGAAACTGGAGTTGGGAAATAGAGATCAACAGGAAGAAAATCAGCAACACATAAATTGGTGAATAAATTTGAAATTGCAAAGCATCATTTAAATTTGTAAAATATGGCTGCAAAATTATAACTGGAAAGAGTAGACTTAAGCTGACTTTGTTAAACTTGAGGGGAACTGAAAAGCATTTGCCTTACTTCATGTCATTAATGTTTGGAAGGACATGGAAGGGAGGGGACGAAGACAGAAAGAGGTAACTAAGTAAAACGATTTATTTTCTTAGCAGTATTTCTACAAATTTTTAAAAAATATCGATAGCATATTTTATAGTAAAGTATTTTACTTGCTCTTATGTTTCCGATGCCTTTTTTCTTCTTCTTCTTCTCCATACCTCTCAACCTTCCATCTCCAAAATGAGGAACACCCGCCTTCATAATGTGGAATAAATAGGCAAAATATGGAACACATACTTATGGCTTACTAACAATTTCAACCAAGAAGGTCACAGGATGGTTAAAATATGCTAATATTACTTAGAAAAATGAACTTTTAATGAATTAATATGATTCATTTCTATTTACCATGAATATCAGTTTAAAAAAAATCCTAACACTAAATGTGTGATGGACTCTTTCAATGTGGAACTTCAATGAACATGAACTTTTTAAGACCCCAAATGAAGTGTGTTCCTTGTAATGAGATACACTTGACAGGTATGCTCTTCTCTTTTTTTTTCTATTAAAAATGTAAGCATTACAGTGCACAATGAGAAGAAAATCTACACAAGAGCATGTTTACGTTAATAGGCTGCAATCTGGGGTTGTTAAAATGGGGGGTGGGGTTTAAAAATACACAAATTATAGTACACAGAGATTATATGTTTTCTCTTACTTTTGCATAGGTGAATGTCTGGATTACGACACTTGGATTAATCTAATACATTTTAAGTAGAAACAAGTAAATTAGAACACCACATATAATGAAAACTTTTCCTTTAGCAATAAATATTTCAGTTTGGCTTTCAAGCTGCAACAGAGAGTTACACTTTTCTTTTTTTTTCTCTTTTTCTCTTACTTTTCTATGGAGGAAAGCTGATAATAGGGCAATAAAAAACAGAACAAGGGTTTCTTCAAGGCTAAACGTTAATAAATTCTGAAAGTATGCAAGTAGATTTCACATTTGGGTGGGGGTTGGGGAATTAAGCTAAAACAAAAAGAGCAGACACCAACTAGTATATGTAGAAGCACAGGCAATAACATGTTTCAGGTAAATTAGGGCCTGTTAGTAGCTGTTTGGCACAAAATGTTCCTATTAAAAGGATTAAACTTCATTATTTGAAGATGTACATAGTTGTGTGTGCTTGTATTAAGTTAACAGGTTATGGGGGTGTTCTGAGGTGTGTTTGTTTGAGGGTCTTTATTAAACCAAAAAGTCTTGTAAAATGTGATATAGGTTCCATTGTTGATAAGAAAAAGCTGTATAAAGGATTCATCTGCCAAGCATTAATGAACGTATATATCACAAATGCTGGAAATAGACATTTAAAAATGCTGCCATATGTAATAGGTGGGAATAATGACTTAACATAATGGCGACACTTTCCACATTATCTTGGAATGTGAATGGTCTTACAGGTATAGATAAAAAGGAAAGAATACTTAATTATATTAAGAAATGCAGAGTGCAAGGGCATATATGGAAAGAAAAGAACATTTGAATTTGATAAAATAGGATATCAGGACAGATATTCTATAGAAGATCAGTGGGATACAAAAGACTGCACAACTACAGGAACCAATCAGAACAGGTCAGAAAAGAATGGAAAACAAGATTATATATGTAATTCACAAAGAAACAATGGGAGGAGATGTGTGTGGCTCCCAAATATGCAACAAAATCTAGAAGACGTAGGATTTTTGACTGAAAGTGTTTGCACAGATGCTTTTCTACCCCAAGTGGACTCCAGAGATTTTTTTCCTCATACAGATGGCAAATCTTGGACGTGTAATGAGGAACATATGTTTTCAGGAGTGTAATGAGTTAGCAGACTTTAAAAACTCCATATAGAGTACTGTGTCAGTAGTATCTGTGGTTATTTTTTATTTTCTGTGTGGTTTAAGTATTAGTGGGACTTTCTATGTAAACTGTAACTAGAACCTTTTAAGCTTTTCTCACCAGGCCTCCAACTAGCAATGCCTTCTGTCCCTTCAGACAACTCTGGCAAACAACTGCAGATAAATAAATAAATTAAATGTAAAGTACTGATGAATTGGGCATCTACAGATAATATAATTGCAGAAGCATACATATAGCAGGTAGAAAACTGCAGTGGCTAGATAGGAAGCATTTTCTACACATTTTAAAGAAATATCACTTACTGTCTGCACTGAACAATTTAATTTGTTTCTACACAACCCAAATACTATATTAGTGTACTACTATTAAACATTTAAGTGTTACTGTTTTTTCTTTGTTTACTTCTGTTGATTTTGTTCTTTTGCACTTGTTATTTACAACTGTTCTGTGATATCCTATTTGTGCTCCTCAGGCCACATTCGTGCAACGGTTAGCGTTGTCGCCTCACAGCAAGAGGTTCTTCCATTCGATTCTCATCTGGAGTGCCTTCTGTGTGGAGTCTGCATGTCCTCCCCACGGTCAAGTGACATTTAAAGACATGCAGGTAGGTGCGTGCATGAATGGGTGTACCTTCTTTGAAGGTTGGGTGTCGGGCTGGCAACTCAGCACTGTAAAATCCACTGCCAATCATTAGCGGACTGGATTTCTGCTGTGGCGACCCCTAACCGGGAAAAGCCGAAAGACTTATAAGGAAGCCTTGGTCACAACTGAAAAGGGTCATGCAACCAGTCAATCTACTAGGAAACCAAACAGTTAATAAATAAATCAGTGTCTGCATAGTGGAACTTAGTCATTAGTGAAGGATGTGTGTGGATGCTGAATATGAATAAATAGTAAGTGGGAAGTTAGGCTACTTTTTATATTACAGTTAAATCACACTCGTGGCTTCAAAAATCAAACTGTGGCAACCTGGTCACCTGCTAGTGCCCACACAAGGACTACATTTTGGGTATCTGTCTACCTCAATTTGCCAACCAAAGTATAAAAGTGACACGTGGATTCAGAATGGCTGACATGAGACTGCTTTTGTTTCTGGAGTTATTAAAAATGAACCACATTTGCAATTCACAGCTAAGGACTTGTTTATTAAGGAAATTAAGCAGCCAAGTACAGGACCCGTCAGTGTCATCAATAACTAGGGATGCTACAGGTCAAGACGGACAAAGTACCAGTTAAAGCAATCTTCTGCTAAGGTGACAAGATCAGCACAATGAGCAGAGCACCAGCATTTTTGATCAACACTGACTAGAATTGAAATGAATGCCAGTGCTCCATTACTACAGACATCCTCAAATTTCAATCAGTAACTAGAGAGAAAGCCTCTGTGCACTATTTTAGGCAGCAATAGCCAACCAGACAACTGCTTTCAAACTAGTATGTTTAATGCACATGCATGGGAGCATATAAATCTATTCTTTTCATATATAAGAAATTACAAATGCTGACAGAACTGACAGTTGCAAACCATTCCCTCCTAAAACAGGATACAGTAAATAATACCTTAACATTTCCACAATATAACTTTGAGACTAAATAAAAATGTGCCTTTTATGATTAAAAAAAAAAAAAAACTAGAATACACCTTGGCTGCTTCCAGCATGTTTTCATAAAAGAAAATCAAGTCCAAATATTTTCAGCCATGGCTACATAGTTTGCTTGATTATGGTTACGGTGCTTTAATAGTCAAGAAAACCAGCTGTTACACATTCCCATTCACTGACTCTGAAACTCAAGTGTTTTAATTGTAATTCAAGCATGTGTCCTTATGTAACAAGATCAAAAGCCCTGCAGAAAGCAATTTACCAAATTTCCTTCCTTTCTTTTGGACAACCAGTCACAAAAAAATCCTGGATGCAGTCCTAGAATATAATTTTTTTCTGTAAAAAGTACCTACGCAACAGGCATCCGAATAGCAGGGCCATTCTTAAGTAAACTGGTACCCTAGGCAAAGAACTCTACACACACACACCCTCTCCACTCATACCACCCAGTCCCATTTCAGTACCTCCTCACCCTCCCCCAGCCCCAAGCCTGGCCTATCCCCCATCCAGATTACTTTTTTCTTCCTTTTCTCACAATTTGTCTTACTCTTCAGTTCTTTTTTCCACAGCAACCATTCATTCAACACAACATAATTAAGCAAGACTGCACTATGATAACAGTGGGGAAAATAACAGCATTAAGCTGTAGGTCTGAAGGCTATTATTATGCTATGAGGTGCACTTCAAAATTTTTTTTAAACAACCTGTTTCATCCAATGACAGGTTGAACAAAAGCTGAATAAGGAGCCTTATTCAGCTTTTCATTTTTCCTGCATCCTTTCAACACATCTTACCTGACCGAGATTGCACTGCAATTACTCTGGTGGAAATAAGTGACCAGATAACATAATGGTGAAGGTCTTTGCTTACTATGCACAAGATATAAGGATTGATCCTGATGTCTGGACAATGTCTGTATGGGATTTGCATATTCACCATCTGTTTCCACCTCAAATTCACTCAAGAATGGAGTTGTGGGAAAGCAGCACAGACTCTAGATGGTGCCTTATAGGAGAAGACTTCTACAGACCAACCACTTTGGGCATCAATTGTGGTGCACACAGTATCCTACAGACAAAAAAACATGGATCACAGACTGTGCACAGTGTCAGGGCTAGCCACTCGATGGTGTGAAAACTGATACTAGGTGATATGGTTGCATTGACTAATGTTGCCAAAAACAGGAAAGAGTATTTGATGGTAATAAGTGGGTTGAGGACCTAGCCTACACTCACTCACACCAGGGACCCATGGTAATAGTGGGAGGGGTGTATGTGCCCCTACTGGCCAGTGTACACCCACCATCAAGCACAGCAGCCCTAGGTCAATAAGCTATTGGCCGGCTGGAGTCCAGTTGCCCAGCTTGGGTTAACTGGGATACCTCTGTTGAGCAAAAGCTGGATGTAGAAACAATCAACCTGCCAAACATGAACTAAGAATTTCTACAGTTAGAGTAGGTTCACTGACAGGATGTAGCTTGAAAGAGACTGGGCATTCTACATATCCAGGAGACGAGATGGAAGGGCAGTGCAGCAAAGCCACTTTGCTTGGGATCCAGAGTGTACTAGTCAGGAGGAAGACATACTAAAAATGATGTTGGAATTGTGGTGAGGGAGAGTCTTCATAACAGAGTGAGGAATGTCATCAGAATTAGTGACAGACTCAATGCAATCAGACTCCAGTGTAAGGAGAGGGCAGTACTCAATCTCAGACTATGCCCTACAGCAAGTGACAGTGAGGAAAAGAATGTATTCGGATAGCAGTTGTAAGACCTACTAGATAAAGCAGGGCGACCTGAATTGGTGTTGATAATGGCTGACCTGAATGCACATATCAGGACAAACAGAAGATATGGGGATTGCCTGGTCCATATGGATGAGGCAACAAGAATAAAGAATGAGAAAGCAGTCTAAACTTCTGTCCGGCAAATGGCTTGATGGTGGCCAACACATGGTTCTGCAAGAGAGAGTGTCACAAGATCTCATATAAGAGTGGTTAACATGCAACTCAAGATGACCTTCTCCTAGTAAGGAAAGGGTAGTGGGGTAGAATCAGTGATTGTAATGTCATCCCCAGTGAAACAGTAGGCCTACAGCATAAACCACTGGATGCTACGATCTGCTGCAAGCAATGGTCAGAGAAGGCTTTAAGGTCAACAACCTGCATGTTGATTAGAGAGAAAGCACAAGAGTTCAAGGAATTACTCAGGACTGTAGAACCTCAAGAAGCAAAGCAAATAACTTGAGCTGAAGAAGAATAGCACAGCTTCAAAACGCAGCATGTAAGGACTACAGAACAGCTATGAGGCTGATCCAGATATGGAAATAAGGCACATAAGGAAAGCTGGTGGTAGAATGCAGAAGTCTAGGAAGTAATGAGAAGGAAAAAAGAAATAAGTGGGAGATGAAAATGACGGATCAGACTACGACAGTTGTTACAAAACAAAGAACAGGGCATCAGAGGCACTCTATCTGCTTCTGGAAAGTGACTCAGTAGATGCCACACAGAAATTCTATCAGGTTGCAGGGCAAAGGCAGAAAGATTAAGAAGGTAGTCAGACACTCTCCATAAGTGATGCCAGCAACAACCTGCTCACCAGTCCACAGGGCAGCAAAAGCAGATGGAATGAGTACTTCCAGACAGCTTCTGAATGAAGAAAACCCAGCAGAAACTGTACTGTACTACCCCAGACACAGTCCTCAGTGAGAGAAGAGGAGGAGCCCACCCTAGAAGAAGTAAGAACAGCACTAAGAAAAATGAAGTCAGGGAAAGCAGCAGGCTTTGATGAGGTCACAGCAGATATGATCAAGATGTTGGGTGAGATACATAAGAAAAGGCTCCTGTGGGGTATTCATAGCAGAATGAATGGAAAGACGTATCCATATAAATGGCGTATAAGCATACCAGCACCAGTGTACAAGAAGAAAGGGGCATCCATATCTATGGGCAGTGCAGAGGTATCAGATTCTCTCACACTGCATAAAAGTTCTGGACAGGATGCTTGATAAATGAATATGCAGAGTAGTAGGAAGCAAGTTGGGAGATGAGCAATTTGGATGCATATCAGGATGCAGCACAACCAACCCAATGCTTGCAGTGAGACATAAAGTTGATAAGGAAAAGATTAAAAAAACAGTGCAACTGGGCACCCCGGGACTTGGGATCAGTGGTTCTAATTTGCTCCTGGCAAGAAAAGGAGCAAACGGACAGTATATCCTGACTTTCCTAATTATTACCAATCAATGGACAACCTGAAATTTTCTTCTTGGAGCCAGCTTGGCCTTAAAATTATTTCTAAGCTCCTGGTGACAGAAGCAGCAGAAAAGCACCATTTGCATGAAGAGAGTATTCCTCCGTGAAATTAGGCCAAGAATGTACTTCTTATACAACTATCCCCTTAGCAGATCTGTTACCCTCACTGTGGCTACATAAAGAGGAGCAAAGAATTCTTTGGTACTATGCCCCCTGTTAAAGCACTACATTTAAACCTGGAACTATGGATCTGCACTTTTCTACAATCTCTGCAGCCAGCTAAGTAGAAATGGGCATCCTGAGGCAATGTACAAATTGTCTCATGTTTTCTAACAACCACTTAATTCTCAATCTGATAAAGTATGTGAGAAATGTACTTATACACTATCTGGAGGCAAGGCTCACACACACAGCCACTACAAATACCAAACAGGTTGTCAGAAGCACAATATTTTCCAGATGACCAACATGACAAAAACACAGACCCACATATGTTGAGGCTCTTAACAATAATATACCAAAAGCATAACCTCAAAGGCTTCCAGTTTGCAGTAACTGTAATACATACGATTAGAAACCACAAAAACACACTACCAAAGCAACATCCACCATGGCAGACCCAGCCTCAACTCACAGAGTATCTACACCTAACTCTACAGGGAATACTACCACACAATCCAACACTTTTGTGAGGGACGCCAAAACCCTATTCATTAGGCTGATCAAGGAGAGGATTACAGTCAGTTGCCTATCAGGGGTCAGGATCCGCCATATCATGCATGCAGTCAGGTCACTGAACCACAAGTACCAGTATAAATTAGTCATAGTCCATGTAGGAGTAAATAACCCGAGATGTGCCTCTCTGGACTATACGAAGACAAACATGATGGAGCTTTCAGACTGTGTGTCCAAGGTCGGTATGAGCCTATCAGTAAGCAGTATTGTACTTTCTCAAAGGTTAATACCACAGTATGAATAAAAAATAAGTGATTTTAATAACTGTCTTAGTTTTTGGTGTTATTCAAAGACAGCACAATATTTCTTGGCCTGGGAGGTGATGGTTGAAAGACAATGATGCTTTGTCGCAGATGGTCTGCATTTGTCCCCTCTAGAAGGAGGTGTCTCAATTTACATCATAAACAATCCTGTCTCAAGGCTGGTTAGGTGGTATGATGCACCTGATTTCCTCCATACACAACTCACTGCAAATGAAGTCCCTTACCATTTCTCTGCTAGTTATCTCCACGACTCATGAAATCCATACCACTTACTTAAATGAACTTGAGTTACTTTCCATACAACTCAACACCATACTAATAGGTGACTTCAACTACCCCACTATAAAACAGGAATCATACACAACCTCAGACTTGCAGGCACAAAGATTCCTGGACTTTTGTCATCATGAATGTTATGGACCAGCTGAATGAATCCCATCATCAACAGGCTGTATAAGAAGAAGAAGAAAATCATGGCTAAAAATCGGAAATGCAATGCCCAGCAAGGTAAGAATTCCCTCATCAAACTAAACAAGCAACTCAGGGAACTAAAGTATACTAAAGCTATATTTGAGGTAAAAGTAGCCTCTTCAGCCAAGCACAACCAAAAGGCATTCTTCAGCTATGTCCAAAACCTCAAAGGCAATATACATTAATGTGCAGATTAAATTGTAAATGGAGACACCTATACTGAGTCAAAGGATATAGCAAATCTACTGTCAAAGTCAGCTCCAATTTTACCCCAATTTCTTCCAAACACCTTTTCAGAAATACATCCCAACCATAGCTCCCCCAACTGTCACTAGATAACAGGTCCTCAAAGCATTCTCCAAGGTCAAAAAATACTGCTTCATTCAGACCTGATAAGGGCAAAATGGTGCATACTGTTTATCTCGACCTGGCCAAAGCATTCAACACAATACCCCACTTGGGCATTGTAGAGAGAGGGCTCATGAAATTAGGTATAAACCCCTATGTCACCCACCGGAGAGCCAGCTGGCTCACAAACAGGACACAAGAAATCAGGCTAGGTGACTTTACCTCCACAAAAGACCAGTCACTAGCACAGTCTCCTGGGGCTTGGTACTGGGGTAGGTCCTTTCTGGCATCTACTTCTCTGAAGTCAAGGCCAAGGTCAAAAGCCTCTGGTTGACCAAGCCAGTAGACACAGTAAAGACTGCAATGTAGGCAACAAGTAACAAATGAAAACATTCATCATAGTGAAAATCTGTTACCTTTAAAGCAAAAGGAAAAGCAATCTTTGACACTAACTTACAAGTGACATGATTTAAAAATAAATAATAATAAAGATGAAGACTGTCTGGAAAAATACACCCCATGCTTCAAAGACATTCCAAAAGTCTGATCTTCCCCCCTCACACAGTTCCATGAAAGCTAAGAACCATGATTTACAGACTCTCCAGAAGTTTGATTTTCTCCTTGCACAATATTAAGAAAGCACTGGGTCATGATTCACAGACTTCACAGAAGTCTGATCCCCCTTATTCACAAAGTTACATGAAAGCTGCAAACACGTACATACTTACATAAAATTATGACATTCTTCAGGATGTTACACAGTACTGAGCACTATGTCTACTCTAGAATCCAGACTTAAGTTTGTAAGAAAGAACAGGCTTTGTAGAAACCAGACCAAAGAAAGTAAATATTCTACTGGACAGCACAAAAGACTAAGACTTTACATGCCAGATGGAAAAAAGGCCCTCTGTCTTAAATGGAAAGAACTGGAGAAGTACTACATAAAAATTTACAGTCAGGGCATTAGAAGGCTTTCCATCAGGAGAGAACACAGATGCAAAACAGTTTAAATAAGCTTAAGATTATATTTATATATATATATATATATATATATATATATATATATATATATATATGGTTTACCATCACAATTATGAGTGAAGGTTTGGTGACTATGTGATGTCACATTATGGTTGGCTGAATCCTGTGTTGCTGAACCTTCACATGTATGAGTCTTGGTTCAGCGAATGCACATATAATGTTGATCTGAGAACTAGAGATCGCGGGTACAGTGGGGATCAGGAAATTTATCCTTTTCCCCACTGTAGTACGATCTTGGAGTGGGGGGTGCAAGGGGGCTTGCCCCTTCTGCAAAAACATTTAGTTCAGTGTTGTGCAATACATTTGTACTGCTGACAACTAGAACTTGTTACTGGTGTGAAAGGTGAAGGGGGAAACAGTATATCAAATAATGCCGAATAGAATGATATTTGACATACTGACCTAGTCAGTGCTACATGTTCTGCAGTTAAGGGTTTTTTTCAGTCACAATTTTGATAACAAATTTGTGTGTGTGTGCGTGTGTGTGTGTATATATATATATATATATATATATATATATATATATATATATATATATATATATATATATATATATATATATATATATACATATATATATATACATACATATATATACATATATATATATATATATATATATATATATATATATATATATATATACATATACATATATATATATATATATATATATATATACATATATATATATATATATATATATATATATATATACATATATATATATATATATATATATATATATATATATATATATATATATATATATATATATATATATATATATATATATATATATATATATATATATATATATATATATATATATATATATATATATATATATATATATATATATATATATATATATATATATATATATATATATACATATATATATATATATATATATATATATATATATATATATATATATATACATATATATATATATATATATATATATATACATATATATATATATATATATATATATATATACATATATATATATATATATATATATATATATATATATATATATATATATATATATATACACACACATTTATATATATATATATATATATATATATATATATATATATATATGTGTGGGTCTACCTGACTGTCGAAATCCCACATCATCGAATTGCAGTTCAGTGAGACTGACAACATCGAAATCCCTATCGAACCACTAGAACAATGAAGATCTTCTCCAGGTAAGTAACCACATACCCAAAAACAAAACTTGAACCGCATCATCCCTAACTCACATAGGTGGGGGGCTACTCCCCCAACCCCCCCCTCAACTAAATATACCAACTCAGAGATCGGACTACAGTTGAGAAAAGGGAAAGTTCACTATCTCACACAACAGGTTAGTTACACTGGGAAGATCTTTGTTGTTCCCGTGATTCGATGAAGTGGGTTTTCGATATTGTCAATCTCGACAAAATGCAATTCAATGCTGTGGGATTTTGACAAAATCAGGTAGATCCATATAATATAAAATAACCCACTCAGGTCCTTTTAACAGTCATCAAGCTACAGTTACTAACATGCTGAGCTTCTAAACAAAAGTATGAATGAAGTACCAGCATTCATTTATGAAGCCATAAAATCAGCACAGGCTTCTTATATGAACGCCAGTACTGTACTGGTACCCTATCATTAACTGCCAATTGCGCCAACAGCCAGCCTGCACCCAGGGAAGCAGCGCCATTCTCTCTGCTCTAGTTATGGTTCTGCATGAGGAATTGACAAATATGTTTTAACTTCCAGTTACTGAGTTCAGAAGTGAATGGAACAGTCTAGATGCCTCTGTCTTAAAGCCAAACACCACCAAGATTGTAGAATACTTTCTAGAAAATGAATAAGAAATCCAAATGTGACACTTGTCCAGGGCCCAGGGTGGATGACATTGTAGAGAGGCTGGGCAAACTAAGGTTTTTGACCAACCTAAAGTCGACCACGATGTATTCAAGCTGGGCAGCATGAATGCCACTGTCACTGTAGATGAGTCATCCTGGTCGAATGAGCCATCCTAAGCAGTACAGAACTGGAAGCGATATGCTAGAAAGGAATCACTGTGTAACATAATGGATGTTAAAAAGATGTTATAATGCTATTTTTACAAGAAAAATGCTGTTTACTCCCTATAAAATTATGTTTGTTGGGAAAATGTTGTTGAACGTTGATTTGCCGTGTACACCTTAAATAATACTGCGAAGCATGCTTCTAAATGTCTTTGTGCAAGCAATCTGGGCAAAACCAAAAATAATGGGGGAGGACAAAGGCATAAAAATAGGGACACTTTTTAAACACTGCTCTTACAAACTTAGGAATTTGACAAAACAACAGGTTATGCATTAGCATACATTTTCTGAAAGGTATGAAGTCTGAAACTCAAATGTCTGTCATTATTTGCTGACTTCAATTCTCAATAATTTGCCAAAAAACACACACATTTTATGTTGAACAGACCAAAAATAAGAGACAAAAATCTTAACATTCTAGGAAAATGTAGACAGTCAAGAGGTACGCTGTAAAGCATGCAGCAACAGACCAAGAGTATGCAACAGCAAAGACTGATTTGTGACACCTGCAAAACCAGCACTGAATGCAGATTTGCCTCTTAATGAAGGATGACTTGTACAGAGACTGGGGACTCTTGGTGGTTCTCAGCCAGAAAGTTAAACGGAGAAGTATTTCTGCCTCTTTTAGAGAGGGACCATTATAGCCAAGACTAATGATTCTTAGAAGACATCAGCTGGATAGTTTACTGGAATGGAGCATACAACAACAACAACAACAAGACATCTACAGATATATTTCGGAATTACCTGAAGTTTGCCTGAGGTTACATGGGAACTTGCTGGATGTGAAACTAGAAAAATTGTTTGTGGGTGCGTGTGAAACTAGAAAGCTGCCTGTGTTTAACAGACTTTTCCAGCTCCAGAGCTAAGCTTGATTTCATTTTAACTTTATGCTTACTCCAGTCCTCCTCTGCCAGGCTCTTCCAGCACTCCAGCTTCTACTCCTGAGTGCAATTATTGTAATTCAGCAAGTTCTAAAGAAATACTATACAAATTTGTTTCATCTCCTGGAATCTTAATTTCGAATAGTTATTTAACACTTTTTAAATAGGAGTGTTTACCACAAAAACATTACTCAAACCTGTCAGTGTACATACTATTTTCATCTTTACTGCTGTAATGATTACAGATATTTGGATTTATTTAAAACTTTTATTTCAAATTTTACAGCACAAACACTGATGATCACAGTAAATTTCACTGCCCCTGAAACTCACATTCATTGAAACTGCAGTGAAATCCACATCCACTGAAAATGCATCTGACCAGTGAGAAATTAAGTGCATCTTGGTATGGGCTGTTTTCAAACCATGGGCTCCCTGTACATATTTTTAGGACCACGCATAATGTATGTTCTCTTAGACTCACCTTCCTTATTCTATTAAATTATATTCTTTGTTTAATACAGCAACATTTGTTAGTGCATTTTAAATTCCTATTTTTTAATATGTTTTCCAGTAAGCAGTGAAACAAAATACAGGAAACAATGATGACAAAACTACCTGTTTCAAAAAATGTCCATGATAAAAGGCCACTGCTGTCATTATAATCCATTAATAATCAGTCAGTCATTATGTACAATCTCTGCAGAAGTAAAAGTCAAATAAATAATTACTCATTAAATAAAACGGCTCCCTGTTGAAATATCAGCACTCAAAATGCCATGTCAACAAGTTTAAAATAAAAGACCAAAACCCAGGAAAAGGGCGAATAGTGAGGATCACTCTTCTCCTTTAAATTTATATATACCAACTCTGAGATGTCCATACTTGGAGAAAAAGGAATATACCAGGAAATTACCATGTCGGGCCTGGTATATGTAAGCCCATTTTTTTGGCCATTCAGTCTTCATGTTTTGGGACTCACTCTAGCTCTTCCTGACATTTCAAATGGTTACCAAATAGAAGCATTACTAAAGCAAAGGTGTGCTTGTGATACCACTGCAACATCTCCTGAATTCGATCAGCTACGCAGTAGTAATGGCTGGAAAACAAGTTTTTCATCTGATGTGTTCTACAGTCTATATGCAGATGATCTGAAACTGGGTAAACTAATTACATGTGTTACAGGTAAGGCGTGTCTGCAAAATAACTTCACTAAACTGACCATTTGGGCACAGGATAATAATATCCTGATAAATGCATCAAAAACTAAGCATATGAGATTTGTGAAACAAACTGAAAGGTGAATATTTATTACAGCACACAGTGATTGAAACTGTAGAATATTTAAGAAGCTGGGTATATGGGTAGATTCAGCTATTAGTTTTTCTAATCATATCAACCAATTGGTTAATGATAGTTACAGAACAATAGGTTGCATAAAAAGATTTATAAAGTCTAGGAAATCAAAAATGTTGAAGTCATTGCTTGTTAGTTACATTAGACCCAAACTTGAGTATGTAATAACAATATAGAAACCCTATAAGAAAACAAGCATGAGTAAACTGGAAAGAGTACAGCGGAAATATACTAAGGGTATCCATGGATGTGAAAATGTAAGTTATTATGAAAGACTAAAATATCTGAACTTCTACAGTGTCTTTTACAGATATTTAAAAGGAGATCTTATTCAGGTATATAGAGCATTTAGTGACAACTACCTCTGGGAATGTTTGGGGTTATCAAAAAGTACTAAAGAATCATCAGACAACCTATGTAGAAGATTCTATAGGAATGAGAAGTGCACTAATTGGTTCTCTGACAGAGTAGCAAATTACATTAAAGCAAGTACTTTTTTAGACATGTTTCAGAACAGCATGGGCACTTATTATGGGAACAAGTGTTTTTGGTATATTGGCAAGCTAGAGGGGCATTAATGCCCGTGCTTGAAGTATTTGTATGTATGTATGTACATAACTGGCTTTCTGACTATCCAGTTACTGCACAAGTCACCTGATGCAACTCACCACTATGTGGTAATCAGCAACTCTTTAAATCAGTGTCAGGAACATATATAGCCTTGTCTGAAGACACTACTACAAAGTTCACCACTACCCATTGGCTTGGGATGCTCAGGTACCAAGTACATTCACAAGCATCCCTGTGTTCAAAGTGTTTGTTATGGAAAATCATGACTAGCACATAAGTCCAAATAAAAGTGACTTGGGATGTGCTGTTGGTTCTGCTGCATACCATGCACCTTTCTCTCTAAGTGGTGCCAGTACTGCAGGGAGTAGGACAACTCCCCAAAGAAAAAGTGAGCTAGCATTATCCACTTATGTCCATCCTCACTCTTCAGTTACTTCCAGCATCTGATACACGAATGTGTCTTGGGTCAACTGGATCATAGACAGGGTTTCAGTCCTCTACACCAGACAGCTAGTTGGTGGTCTATTTTTGTCTAAATTTATACCACTCCTACCTGCCACATATGCCTAGCAACACATGACCCTCACTACTCACCACGTAGGTGGCGAACGCACAAAGCAGCTCCACAAAGCTTTTTCAGTCAGAGTCTGGCAAGGTTATGTGGGTCACCAAGTGACTGTCATCAAACACCACTTCCTGACCTACCTCTAGAGGTGGATTCCAGCATCCCTTTACCAGAAAAGTTTCTTCAGTTGTATACTAAACCAACGTAGCAGTCTCTTAACAAATGGTTTATCTGCAAATGTTAAGGAAATTCAAGTAAACAGAATGACAGACTTTCCAAAGGAAGAAAATGTACTGAGAGAGAAAATTACTGTAGCCTGCTGACAAAAAAAAACACACAGTATTTACAAAACAGATACTTCTTGTAACCTTATGTTGTGTCATATTAAAAATAACATACCTAGTTTTGATCTGTTGCACCACCTTTTTGTATAGATAAAAATGCCAGTATGATGGCTGATCTACTCTGCTACGCTAAAGTCAACACTGATGGCTGCTGAAAAGACAGAGCAAGAAAAAAGAAACTAGAGGACTGACTGGATTCTTTGATTTAAAGCCCTTTTTGAGGAGGTATAAGCCTTATGCAGTACCTGAACCTTCATTAAGGGTTAACTGTGCCTTAAATGCATAGTTTCTTTTCTGAAAAGTGCATTCCCATCCATAAAAGTTGTTCCTTACACTTTCACATATTAAAAAGCACAATTTAGAAGTTTCTCCCACTGTGTGGTACTTCTATCCTTCAATTTCTTCAGTGCACACCACACTGGGGAAGAACAAAATGTTACATCACTATGCTTCTGCGGTGGTGGTGCTGCGGTAGCGTTGTCACCTCACAGTAAGATGTTGTCCTGTTCGATTCTAAGCTAAAGCGTCTTCTGTGTGGAGACATGCGTGAATGGGCGTACCTTCGTTGAAGGTTGTGCGTCAGGCCTGGCAAGTCAGTACGTAAAAATCTACTGCCAATCATTAGCGGACCGGAGTTCCGCTGTGGCAACCCCTAACCGGGAAAATCCGAAAGATACAACAACAACTATGTCTTTCACATCTTAAATGAAACTCATACAGCAAGTTACATGCAGGGATTTTTTTTTTTATTTCACAGACACTGAAGTCAAAGAAATTCAGGCTCAAAATTCACAACTTTTTGACTCTGCAGTCATATAAATCTACATTCTTTCCCCTTGCTGGTGCCATATAAATCTACATTCTTTCACCTTCCTCGGGCTATAAACCCATCAAGCATTTACTGTCTGAAGGTGACTAAACCTAGTAACCACTAACAGCTATTTCACTAACTAGCTGCGCTTTGCAAACCAAGAGTTTTGACACTGTGGCTGTTTCAGACAATGAAGACTGGCAGAGAGGACCCACAAGTCACAAATTATTACATTTTAAAAAGCTATGGTCTCAAAGCTATTTCTTCATTTTTTATCAAGAAATTTTTACAAATGGTATAATACAAATGTAGGAAAAACAAATCTAAGAGCCACTGCAAAACAGACAGTGAAATTTTTTTTAGAGAGGATTCTCAAACTTGACAGCACTTTTCATTACTTCCACTCTAAGTTAACAGTATTGTGATCTGGAAAGAGAGAGTCATGACAGCAATCTCATTAGCTGTGCCCCCACAGTGCATTATGGGAAAGAAACAGATCAACAAAAAGAACAAGGTCATGTCAGCAACTTGCCTCCATGATGACACTCAGGGTTAGGAACCATTAAAGTTAGTAATAAGCAGTTATTGTGGTGCTGATAAAGTTGGACTGTATAAAACTTCATGGTTCATAGAGAAGTACTAAGCAATCTGTCTGCAGACCATTTCAAGTCAAGCCAAAAAAGTATTCCACATTTCCTTCTAGCGGAGAGAATTTGAGGCTGCCCATCCAATTATCTATGTTTACCTTGAAGGTGGCAAGGGTGCTGCTCTGCTTGACATGTAGTGTAAGTTTGCTACAGAGGTGAGGGATACACTGGGATATGAATCAATCACACCAGCATCTATTTTATTTTATCTGTTGATGAAGGTTTAGTTCCTTTAACGGAGTATTTAATGTACTATTAGTTATGTGAAGGAATAGGAGATGAAATAGGGGATGCATTTTATGGCATGAAAGGATAGCCATAGATCTCAACAGAGGAGTCGGTAAGATACTGAGTACAGAGAAATGGCTGCCAGTCTTTCCTGATAAAAAATAATTTTTTGAGGCTACTGATCTTTTCAGTTATGAATCTCTGAGGTCTCTCATGATCCAATTAAATATCTTCTTTCCCATTCCAGCATCACAATATTGGCATACATGCCTCTGGATGCTGCACCCATTGCTACACCTTCCTTTTGAACATATTTCTTTTCAAATCATATGAAATTATTTTTTAAAACAATATCTAGCAATTGTTCAAGCATGTTGACTCTGTTCTGCAGTACCCCTTTATGTACCAGACAGTCACAAAACCAGTGACTCCCAAGTTCATGTGGGATAATGGTACGAAGATCCCTCACATCTACTGTTATGAATGTACTGGCACCGTCAAAGGTGACCAGATTAATTTACTTCAGAAAGTCCTACAAATCAATACACAAAACAGGCTCAGTTTTTAACATTTTTTTTAACTTCTACATCTAAGTACTTGGCCAGCAGATGAGTAATGGAACCTCTAGCGTCCACAGTTGGGCTTAAAGGGGGTTGGTGTGTCTCCTTATGTATTTTTGGTATTCCAAAAATGGTAGGAATAATTGGAAAATCTACAGACAAAAAATGGTATTCATCAAGAGTATTAAGGCCATCTATAAAAAGGTCTTGTAAATAACCTCTGATTCTCCTGTATGCACAATTCAGTTCATTTAATGAACATTGGGCATATGTTATAGTTTCTAAACTTTCCTCCATTTTCTTTACACAGTCATCTTTCCACATAAGGACCATACCACCCCCTTTGTCCGGTTTCAAAACTCTTAGGTTGGTATTACAGGAAAGATATTGATTTCCATGATTTCCTCGTTTAAATTATTTTTAATTTTGTATCTTTTAGTGTTTTCACAAGATGTTCTTCAAATTGAGTTTTCTTATGTATTGTTTTAAATCCATGAGTGTATTACCAGGTTAGCTGGTATGTTTGGTGTGAAAGTGAATCCTTTGGCAAATAAATTACACAAATGAACATTTAAATCAATATTAGTAAAATTATACACTTTGAAATCACCATCATTGTTAAAGTGGATAGAAACTGGTGGTAGTAAAAATTTATTAACAGTCATAATAGTCGTGTTATTAATTCCTTCACTGTTTGACGTTTCGGCTGTCGGACTTGCTTTTATGATTGTTTACATGACTGCTGCTCAAGAACGTTTTGAAACTTTTTTTTACATATAATGTTCTTTTAGATATCATATTCCTTTAACAAAAGTCTGTAGGAAGTGATGTCACATGTTTTTAAAGTATTTAAAGGGTGTGTTATTTGTGTATTATTTTCTGATGAAGTTCCTGTATTAATTAAAATTTGGGACGAAAGTGCTTACATTTTTAAGCTTTAATAAATGTCCTCCCCGCGGTTGGGTGGGCGTTCGAAAGACATGCGTAAATGGGCATGCCTTCGTTGAAGGTTGAACGTCAAGCTGGCACCTCGGCGTTCGTCAAAATCTACTGCCAATCATTAGTGGACCAGAGTTCCGCTGTGGCGACCCCTAACCGGGAAAAGCTGAAAGACAACAACAGCAGCAACAATAAATCCTGTTTTTAATCCGGAGTGAGCATTTGATAAATACTAGTCAGTTTCTTTAGGGGAAATCATACTTATGAAATGGATACAATTCTAACAAGTACATAAATATATCCGAATAAGAACCATTATGCCTCACAAAGTATGTCCAGTTCTTAGTATTCGTTTCAGCCTCAGACCCATATCTTACCAGACACAAAGCTGACCTTTTCTTGTCTCTAGAGTAACATGATTACAGATAAAGTCACAAACCAATATAGAAAACTGAGATACAAACACCAACAAAAACAATCATCTAGACACAAATGTCTTACTCTTTTCAATGAAGGAATGGTTCCAAACATTATCCTTCAGACATTTATTCTTTGAATATGCTACAAAGATATTTCAGTCTGAATGCTAAATAAGACACAAACGTGACTACTTCAAAGTGGCACTGAGTTACATAGCAACCAAGTGTGACATAATGCAATCATCTGAAACATCAGTTTGGAGGACACATGTTACTGTAGGAGAGAATCACCTTTCCCCAAAAGGTTCAGTGATGGAATTGCTTATATTAAGCAGGGGCTGCACAGGATGTCAACTCCTTGCATGAATGTAATAGGGAAGTACTGACTACCATGAATATAAATTATGTACCATTCTGAAGAGTTTATTTCATTCAAAACAACATTTAAAATGATTCACTTGATTAAATACCCACTCCCCACTCAACACAAATAGTGACCTAAGTACTGGTGGACCTAGCAGATCACCTTACTTTATCATTAGCATGTGGGAAGGTTTTCTGTAACTAACGTCTAGTTGTGTAAAATCTCACCATAACAGTAGATGCCCTTCCTTTCACTGTTGCATTATTCATAACCTACCTTTCAAGGACAGCCCTACACCCAGCCAGTATACCAAAGTCTTTTAATTCTGATCAGTAAAATACATCAGACAGCTGCTTTTTGCATCAGAGTAGGCATAAAGGTGACATACGGATGCTCCAAACCCAGAATTTTAGTGCCACAAGAGAACTAGAGCCACCCCAGGAGAAGGGAGAACATGTACAGCCAAGGAATATGGAGATGCCTAAGGAGAAGGGCAAAGACCCCTTGGCCAGGCAGATGTTTCCAATAGAAGAAAAAAAGTAGAAAAAGGGGGCATGAGGGGGGACTGAGTATTGCAACAGTGAAGGTAAGGACTTCTACTATTATGGTAACATTTTACACAACTTACTATGTCCCTCCATATCACTGTAAAGAAAGAGAAGAGGAAGATGAAGAGGAATTTTCCACAAACACGAAGAATAGCATTGGCAAAAATCACCCTAGCTCTGAAAATGCCATCGAACTTGTAATGTTTGGTGAAGGTGTGCACAGACAACCAAGCAGCAGCTTCAAGGATGGAACTGGTGTTCAAACCCTTGAAGAAAGCACCACAGGCGGCCACTATCCTGGTAAAATGGACCTGAACAGAGACAGAAAGCTGTTTGGCATGAAAGGAATAACAAAATGAAATGGCTTTCAAAATCGAGGAGGAGATGGTTTGCATAGAAATTGCCAAACTCAATGTCCTGGCAGGAAAAGAAAAATTGTTGCTCAGAGTTACATATAGCCTTTCTCTTGTCAAAACAATATATGAAGATCCAAGGTGTATGGGACCTTCTCACTAGCAGATTACAGAGAATGAAAAAAGGAAGGAAGATGGACAAACTCATTAAGGGACAACTCACTGATCATACTAAACACAAAATAAGGATTAGTACACAGACACATCCAGTCCCTTTGAAAAATCAAAAAAGGGAAAATGCCATCAAGGCTTGGAGTTCAGAAACGATTTTGGCAGAAATGAGGGCAACCAATAAAACAATCTTCCAGCTGTAATGCTGTAAAGCAGCAGCAGCAGGTTCAAAGGGAATCTGAGTCAATTTTTCAAGAACAAAATTAAGGTCCCAAGAAGGTAGGACAGGCTTTCTTTGGGGTCTGATGTGGTGGACACCTTTCGGGAATTGTTTACCCTGAAAACGAGAGGCCAACATACGTGACCTTTGACAGAAGATTATACTAAGCCCGCATGGAACAGTCTGGACATGTAAAAGACAGAACCAAAAGGACCCCCACTGAAAAGTGATCCTGGTGAAGCTTAAAACACCAAACAGAAAATCTCTTTCATTTGGACATACATGATGTTCTAGTATTGGTTTTCCTGGCCTCCTGCAGAACCTTAAGCACGTCCTCAGAGAAACAGTGTTGAAAGGGGATTAAAACCCTATCACACAAAGTGTCACCTGAAGAGTGAACAGATAAGGGTGAAGGAAAGACCCCTTTGTCTTGTGTGAGAAGATCCATCCAGTGAAGTAACTTGTAATGATTGCCCGTGGCCAGAGGAAGGAGGGGGAACCAGTGCCATCTGAACCAAAAGGGAGCAACCATCAAGATTTTTGGAAAGTACTGTCCGATCTTGTGTAGGACCCTAGGAAGAACAGGGAGCAGGGGTAAAGCAAAAAGGAACATCCACTTCCATGAAAAGTGGAACTAATTTAACCTCTTACTAACTTCCTTCTCTGCACCACCCATTGTCAATATTTCTTTGCAACTGAGACTTCTTAGCTTCAGTTTGTGATATTTTTATCCTGAAAAAAAAAAAAACACATATATATCTTTTTTTGCCTGTATGAACAGTATAAGCGTATTGTACTAACATTGTTATATGCTTTTAGATACAATGTCAAGGAACTTGCGTTTGACCTCCTATTGTAATTGTCATATGTACAAATGTATAATTATATAACCTTCCTTGGAGCTTTTCTCCCCAGGTCTCTACTGAAAACGGGCTTCTGGCCCAGTCGGACACTACCAGGTTATCAAATGTAAATAAAAGACATGGTTGTCCACCCTCCAAAGCCAGAAGACTTGGGATTCTAGAACAGAAGTGAGGAAGCTGTCTGTTCAGAAAAGAGACAAAAACATCCGGTTGAAGGATATTGGTGAATATGTCCAGAAACACTTCTCTGTGAAGCATCCATTCAAAAGGTTGTTCCCTGGAAAGGATCAGAAAGTCTGCCACCAGGTTTTATCCTAATGGAATGTAAACTGCCTGCAGAGAAACCTGCATTTGGATTAGCTAAATCCCAGGCCTGAAGAGCTAGTCTGCAAAGAAGATAAGGCTTTGTGTGTATCCCTGCTTGTTGACATTGGTGTTGTCTGTATAGACTCTTAAAGGGCCTAGGCACCAAAGGGAGTGCAAGGCCTGGAAAGCAAAGATATGGGCCCACATCTCTAACACTGATGTGATCCAGTCACTGATTAGGGGCCCAGAGACAATGAATCCCTCATACTGCCTGAAGCAGCTCCCCACCCCTGATCTGAAGCATCTGCGAAAATCACTTTAGATGTAGTAGGAGGCTGAAAAGGACACCTGGATCGAGTGATATTTGTTGAATCCACCACTGAAGCTTGTGTTTTAAACAAGTAAGGGAACTAGAAACTTCAGAGGGTGGCAATATTGAAGCTGCATCAACCGCAGGTACCACTGAAACTTCCTCACATGAAGTTTGGCAAAAAGGAACCAAGGGATGATCGCGGTCATAAATCTGAGAGCCCCCAGAAATTCCCTGGCAGGCATGAAAGACTTAGGAAGTAAGGAAAGGAATTAGAGACAGTACTTTGGAAGCAGGCAGAGAGGCCAGTACTGGTACAGTTTGGACCCTGCATCTCAGGAAGATGTGACGGGGGGACAAGGACAGACTTCTGGAAATTGATGGTAAAACCCAAACTGTGTAACAGAAACCTGGTAAAGTGAATGTCCTGCTGGAGCCTAGAAGGAGAGGAAGCCTGAAGGAGCGCATCTTCCAGATAAGGAAATATCTTTAATCCTTGAACCATTCAGAAAGCTTTGACTGGAGCCAGGCACTTTGTGAGTACCCTGGGTCTGCGGAAAGACCAAAGGGTAAAGCAGTGAACTCAAAATAAAAGGAAGAAATAAAGAAATGTGAATACTTTCTGAATACAGGGTGAATGGAAACATGAAGACAAGCATCCTTCAGATTTAGGGAAACTAGAAAGGCATGAGGAGAAACTGTTTGTAGGGCAAGTTTTCTGAAGGTGGAGAAAATATTCAAAAATGAAGGTCTAGAATAGGCCCGCCATGACCCCTCCTTTATGTGAACCAGAAACATCCTGGAAAAAAAATGCTGTACTCCTTAGGGCCTCTGGGGCAGGTTGAATAGTGCCCTGGATCCTGTAAACTGTGCAGCACTGATGAAAAATGGGGAATTTGATCTGAAGGGGGTTGAGGAATGCCCTAAAAGTGGGGAAGAGACTTCCAGACCATGAAGTAGCCCTGACGAATGATTGAAAGATCCTAAGAGTCTGTAGTAATCTGTTACCAAACAGGGAGTGACAGAGAAAGACTGAGAGACAAGGGAACCTGGGAGGGGAAGGGCAGATTTGTCCTGAAAGGAAGTTTTATTAGATCTATGTGTCTGAGTTGGTTTGTCAGAAAAAAACACATCCACAGAATTTCTTACTTTTAAGGGGCTGGCTAGGCGGTCTACAAACAAAAGCAGTTTTAGCAGGATAATTCCACTGAAACTTAGGAATGGGAGAGACAAAAAATTGTTTAAGGCCCTTCATGACCTTGCCTTGGTCCTGTAAGGTCTTGAATAAATCCACCACTCAAGTACCAAAGAGATTTTGATAATCTAGATGAACATGAAGAACCTCAGTATTAAGTCATCAGACAAAGTCTGAAGATGAAGCCAGGAATAGTGTCATGATAGAGCCTGAAGCAGCAGCTCTAGAGGTTGCGTCAGCAGCGTCGTAACTACACTTCATGGAGTGACGAGCTACTGAGATGTGGATCACACCAAAGAAACAGCAGTGAACTTAGCCTCAGAATCAGGCAGCTCAGAATCCCTCCCAGATGAGACAAAATGGATAAATTATATCTTGTCATGTGAATTTGATAGTGTATGGCACAAAATGTCAGGGTGGCAGAAGTGTAAACTTTCTTCTCTAGCCTCTCCATGGCTTGACTCTCTTTGTCCAAGGGAAGAAGCTTAGAAGGCAAAAACCGAGAAGGCTTATCAGCAGGCTTATAAAGAAACTTGAAAGTCTTATGCACCTTATAAAAACAGTCAGGCTTCTGAACGGCATGAGATTGGGCATCAGGAGCTAAAGCAGCAGCTGAAAAAGTATCCAACAAAGCAGCTATAAAAGGGAGAAACAGCTGCAACAACTCATAATGCCTTTTTTGATGTTGGAACATTGGAAGCAGCCCCACTACGAATGCTCCATTATGCAAACCACTGTATCCCCAAAGGACAATTCTTCCAAAGGGGAGACAAGACTTAAGGACTACTCTGCCTACTCAGTCACAATCCAAAGCTGATGACAACTGGGAGGAGTAGGTCAAAAAATCCTCATCCTAGGCTGTTTTTTTCCTTAGATCTTTTAGGGGTAGAGGGGCAGGAAACAAACCTCCCCAGGTTGGTATCAAATCCATCAGGGCATTAAACAACACTATAGTAAAATCCTGCCACTCATTCTGAGGCCCTCTGGGAGTGGGAGAAATATGCTTAGTCTTTTGTCTCTTCTTGAGGGAGACGATGGCTTTAACAGTGGTTCAGATCCCTGCCTTTACTCAAACAGGGTCACAGGCACTTGCACTCTAAGATCTGGGGAAATTCCTCTAGACCCATCAAATATGATCAGCCATGGTTCCCTTCCATATCTGCTGTGGACATCTGCAAAGCCATGGAGAACACGCAAGAAACAGGTTTCATGCAAGGCTCCTACAGGGTCACAGCACAAGAAACAGACATCGGCACTGGGAGGCCTTCAGGAGTATCAGCCACCTCAAGACAGATGTCCAGCAGAGGCTGGACAGTGGCAGTATCAGACCTTGACTTTTTGGCCTTTTTTTTTTTTAAGAGGCGGCTGTACCTCAAGGCAGGTGGATTTGGCCATGGTACCCTTGGCCAACAACTTGGTTCTCAAGAGATATGGAAAGAGAAGACAGATGACTGTGAAGAGTCTTTGGCATGAACAGCTGACGAACAGAATACAGAGTTTGGTCAAGAGACACACCTAGAAAAACAAAACAAACACTTGTTGTGACAATCCTTATGTGGCATATGCCTCCCATACTGACATTTCCCTTTTTTTTTTTTTGGATGACAAACTCTCAAAATGCACAATTTAAGAAAAGAAAAGGTACTCCAATCAGGTGCCTATCTGGAAAAAGCTTGGTATAATCAGCACAGTAAAGGGTGTTCAGACAGATGTATAACTATGGCATTCAGAACAGCAGCAAAGTTGTTCTGAGTTTGAAGAGTCTGTACATCGCCTGTATGCCCAACGCTGACACTGGAGCATACGTCTGATGTACTATGCTGATCAGAATTAAAAGATTTTGGCATATTTGCCAGATGTAGGGCTATCCTTGGCAGGAGATCCCATAGGTTATGAATACTGCAACAGTGATACGGAAGGATATCTACATGTACACAAGGGCATAAGTGGTGTTATCAAGGTTCTGAGACTCTCCCGTGCTAAGGGAAAGACAATGATGTGGTGGGAGGGTCTATTTTTGGAGAGTAACGTTAAAGAGAAGTGAAATGACAGACAAATTAGAGACACCATGAGGGGACTATATTGCAGAAACCTAGCTGTAAGGCCCTTGAATTTTAATCCTGATGGGGTGGTGACTCATTACTTAAATGCTACTTTCTATGTATTTATTTTTGTTAACTGGGGCAAACTACTGATCCACATGGACATTTCTCAGATTCAGCCCAAAAGCATTATGTATTTAAGTAACTTTTTCAGGGTCCCACAGTATACAAATGGAAGCTGAGGAAAGCAAACCCTGAACTACAGAAAACAGCTCATTATCATCTTGTAGCTTTAAAACTCTGTTGTAACTACCAAATAATGACTCCTGGCTCGATCAATTCTGTTGAGTATTCTGAGAAACTGCTAATCCTTCTAGGAATTCAGTCATATATCAGATTGCCCCACCCTATGATTCTGCCAACACTAGTGCCCTTATGATACATGCAGCTCTGCTATGGATTCCCTAATGCCAATAAGTCTGTTGGAACCACCAGATTTTATTAATCTTAATTATGCAAGTTCTGCTACGTGCCTCTGACTCAGTGGCTGCTGCATCCTTAAATGTTGATCCTCATGTGACTCCTGACACTATTAATATACTTTACTTTTATTAATAATTTACTCAGCCCTCATTAGGCCAGTCATTGAATATAATGCCCTCTTTGGATTTATCTGACCAGACATATGCAACAACTGGAATGCCTGCAATGATACCTTACTAAAAGGATACAAGAGACTAAACAACATGTTCAATATGGATCAACTCAAAGCTCTGTCACTATACTTGTATCTACAGACTGCGAAGAGGTAACCTGTGTCTGGTATATAAGACATCCTTCCAACTAATACTGATGTATTTACTGCACATCAGTGAGCCAAGTGGCATCATAAATACTCAGTTTAGGGATCTAAAATTATTCTGCAACATCAACAGAACAGTCTGGAGAGGCAGGTATATCTCACAGCAGATGCCGCTGATGTGGAACAGATTCCCCATCCACATAAAACAAAGTCCATCCTTGTCCATATTCAAACACAACTTGCATCTATAAACCAAACAAATAAACTCAGAAAAAACGAACAAACTGCAACAAAATGAAGGAGGAAAAAGAACCACACCAGATACTCAAAACAGTTCCAATTAGCACTTTCGTTTACTAAAATAAGCAAACTTCTTCAGACAATTTTAAGACACACAAGTACACTTAAATACAATACTTATCATGACATCATTTCCTTTAGAAAAACATAATTTCCTTTGGAAAAACACAGCCTCATTTTAAAGTGCCAAACTCTAAAAAAACAAACCATATATCAAAAAACAAATGAATAAATAAAAATCCTTACAAATACTTCCAAAAATTCCATGTAAAAATACATTTGTATAATTTAATAAATATACAGTAAAAAGCGTTAAAAATATATATAAACATAAATCTATCTAATTAACGCTTTTAATTTCAAGATGCTCTTAATAGAAACAAAGTAATTTAAACCTGGTGGAACTAAGGCATTTAATTTCAACTGCCAAATCAGTTCCTTCTCCTCTAATTTCAAATCCATCGGTCCACCCCTAAAATTATCCGAATTTTTTCAATAACTAAGAACTTGAATTCATATTTGGGACACAAATTAATGTGCCTTGCAAGTACATTGTTCAAATTCTTTTTATCAATGGCATACAAGTGCTCATAAATTCTATTCTTGAGGGGGTCTTTCAGTTTTGCCCACGTAAAAAACAGGGCAATTTTTACATGAGCTCAAGTAAACCACCCCTCTGGTGTTACAATTGAATTTATCATTGATATTATATTTTTTGCCATTTATTGTAAAAAAGGTTACCACATCTATATATTTGCACCAACGGCAGGCCTCACATTTAAACATCCACAATGTGGGGGATGCCATTTTAAAGTACTATTTTCCAAAACTGTTTTTAAATTCCTGCCTTTCCTGAATACTACAAAGGGAGCCTCTCCTACATGTTGTCTAGTTAAATTATCGTCTAATAAGAAGGACCAATTTTTAAAAAATGATTGATCTCAAAAAGGGAGCATCTAGAGAAAATGTAGTTATAAAGCTCAACCTTGCTAAATCAACATCTGAGGACCCAGATGGTTGTTTAGGGACAAAATCCCTACGGTCCCAGTCAATTCCTGATGTGTTGCAAGTAACATCCAAATTGTCCAACGAATTATCTGGACTAGAAGAGCCCAAATTGGTTAAGATATTACTATCTTTGACATTCAATAATGGTTTAAAAATACCACAAACTCTTTTAGAGGAGACTTCATCTATCAGGTCATCCACTAAATTGATGGGGTAGCCACGTTTACTGAACATTTCCTTCAATAACCTGCATTCATCTAAAAAATCATTCTCTAAGGTCACCTTTCTTGCAGCCCGTACCAGTTGACCCTTAACAACTCCCCTTTTCTGATGAAAAGGGTGGCAACTGGAAAAATGAAGGAATGCATTTGAGTATGTGGGTTTTCTAAAAATTTTAGAAATAACCCCGTCCAATGAAGGACGCTTAATCAATTCAACATCAAGGAAGCAAATTCGTTCAGTACTGAATTCCCAGGTAAATTCAAGGAAATTTGTGTATTTAAAAATATGTTCAACAAATGCTGCAGCAGAATTCCTACTACCTAGCTAAAGGATAAAAATATTGTCTAAATAAGGGTGTAGCATGCAACTTTTTTTGGAAAATATGATCCCTAAATAGAAATAGTTTTTCCCTGTGGGCCATCACTGTGTTGGCAAAAGTACCGCCACACGGAGACCCCATGGCTACACCAGTTTTCTGTAAGTAAAATTCTCTGTTGAACAAAAAATAATTACTACTCAAAACTAATTCCAACAAATAAATAATTAAATCTATAGAAGCACCATCCAAATGTTGTTCTAACAAAAAATCCCTGACCCATTCACAACCAAGCTCCTGAGGAATGGTGGTGTACAAATCATGGACATCAATTGTTAAAAAATTCAGGTTCCTAGAAAAAGGAAAATTATTCATGGCACCTAAAAATGCCCACAAATCCTTGCATATCTGGGTTTCATTTCTTAAAGCTTCCTTGAGTTTGACATCCACAAGTTATAGACTGCCTCCCATCAATTATGGGACGGAAGGGAGTTTTTTCCAAATTTCTGTGGATTTTAGGTAAGCCAAATAAGGTAGGGGTGATTGGGTAGGGGATTAAAAGAAAGTTCAACAAATCAACATCAATGCGTTCCTCAATAAACAAATCATTAATGAAGCCTTTATTTTTTTGATATGCTCCATTCATTTCATTGAAGGAAACTTTTACATAAGCCCTATTGGTCAACAGAGAACTCATGTTATAATTATAATCTTCATTGTCCATAAATACCAACCCACCCCCCTTATCCTGTTTAATAATACGGATATCAGCAAATTTTAAATCATCCAAAGCATCCTTCTCGGGTTGGGTTAAGTTACACAATCTTTCATTAAGGGCTCCCCTAGTAGTCAAAAGTGTTCTAAAATCATTCTCACAAATTTTTTCGATTAGTAAAATGGAAGGGTGTAAAGGTGGGTTGACAATACTTGCAATTCTGAATTCTTTAGTGAGACTGGAATTGTTCCCAAATACAACATTCAAATTCAGTTTCCTAGTATATGTTTTGAGGTCAATTAAGTGTTCTTGCTAAGTCACTTCTAGTTGAAGGGACAAAGGTTGAACCTTTGCCTAAGACCTCTATTAATAAAGGGGCAGGAACAAAGGTAGAATAATTGAAAATTCTAAACTCTTGTGTACTGTTAAATAAAATCTGAACTGGTCTCTGTTGTGTATTAAGAGGACTAATATGCTCTACAGGACCAGGAGAAAGAACCATCTCCTCCTCCTGTTCTGTGTTTCCTTCTTCCACTGGTGTTGTTGCTGTGGGCGATCTAATTGTCCCCCCATGTTTGTTTTCCTGTGTCCCTGAAAACCCTGACTCTGATGTGAACCATTAGTATTGTTTTGATGGTTTGCATTATTGGTGATATTCTTGTTAGCAAGCCTCTCACTCCTCCTGACTGGGGACCCTTCATCTAACAAACTATGATTCATTTGCATCCGATTATTATCGTCCACAGCAATAAAGTTATCACCAGAACCACCTAATTCATTATTAGAACCAAAGTTCACATTCACATTTACATTGGAAGGAGGTAAAGGGTACGCCAGACCCTTCTCATAAGCCAGAGAGTCCCTATTAAGTTTCTTGATTTTGTTTTCTTTAATTTTAAACAAACCGTTATTAATACTAGTGAAAATACGTAAAGAATCAAATTTGTAACGCAAAAAGTCATTGTCAGATTGGATAATAGAGTCCAATAACGCCAATTTATTTTTCACATTATCCATCTGTGTGCAATAATCTTTTATTAAAAGTTCCATAAACTGGAGCCCCCCTGTACTACTAATGGACAGAGTCATCTCCTAAATGCTTTATCTCATGAATGGCTCCCCTCAAAATATCTATGGTATAATTATCGCCCATGACCAGTCATTTACCAAATTGGACTGGTTAACTTGAGCACAAACAAGGAAATGGTTGGGCTTAAAATGATTCTCAAAGGCAGCTAGCCTAGCACTTACCTATGATCCTATAATCTGGTTGGTGCCAGACACTTTAATCCTTAAAAGGACCATCTACCTGTTAATCTTACGGAGTACATTAATTATGTGAAAGGCTCCCAAATCCTTTAATCCTACTATTGGGGCCAATAGCTACATTCATTTCTTTACAGCTCCATGACCTTGTTAATGTTGCTGGGGGACCCCAAATCTTGATGCAGTCCTGTTCATCAGTATGAAACAGTGACACACAGATGTGCTAATTCACAACTGTTAAAAAACTGAAAACCAAATCAAATTTGTGATCCCTAATGCTACTGAAAAAGAGCAAAACCATAAACGTCTGAGCAGCTGAAGGAGAAGCCAATGAAAAGAACCTCAAAGGCATATGACCAGATTAAATGCAATGTGTCATCTGGTCACCTACATTCCAGAACCAGCAAGGACATGGGAAGGACTATGAACATTCTTAAGTGCAAGTATACTTAGAAAAAATAAAATATGCATAGTACATTTGTTATTAGTCAAATATATTTAAGATAACTAAAAGCATGAAAACATGAAAGACATTGTGTAACATTTCATATAACTCAACAAACATGACAATGTTTAATAAGATGGTACACTTGCCTTTGACGGTGGTTAAGACAGAAAGCTGTAGACTCTACACTTATGTTAAATGCTTGTATTTATGTTTCAGTGCTGACACTGTAGAGCATCTTAAAAAAGAGAGGGATGCAGCACACCTGAGGTGCTGGTCTTCAGAAAGGATTAAAGTATAAGGGGAACTTCTGTAGTAGTCTGGTGTTCTGGCCAAATTACCCACTGTCAGTATCAACAAGTCTCCTCTGAAAATAGGCCTTAGACCTAGTGGTACTACAGAGGCACAACACAGTCATAGAAACTTAAAAACAATAAAATAAGCTATCATGCCTTGATCCATTTCATGACATAAATCCATGATGACTAAAGACTCAGCAAAGGTAAGAGTTGGGGCTACAGTGAGCTAAATGCATTATCAGTATCTACCAAATAAGAAATCAACAAGTAAAAAACAAAGGTAGATCTAAACTGCCCATAGGTGTGTTTGTGTGTGTGCATGGGTGATACGGAAAAAAGAACTGGAAACAAACTCTTGATTCCCTCTTTGCCCTGAAACTTTTGTGGGTACAGATCACTTTCTGTGAGGTCATTCTAGAAGACTGATGCAACTTGTCACAGAGTGAAGTGAGTGAGTGAAGTGAGCGGGTAAAGTGAGTGAGTGGAGTGAGTGAGTGAGCAGTCTGCTCTAACAACTTTATAAACTGATTACAGTTTTGTCTGGACTAGCCTATCTGTTTTAAAGCAGAGAGCATTAGGACAGCGCAAATGCTGTGTAGCTGCTCATCTACTAGTAAAATAAATGAATTCTGGTCTGAAACACTTGAAAAAATCACAGTCTTGCCATACAGAGCTCCAATAAAGGCTGTCCCTCCTCAACACAGATGCAAGATGATTTTACCAAGGAACCAGGGCTCACATGAATTAAAAAATAAACTTCAATTTCTCCAGCATACAAAAAATACCAATGTTAAACAGTCATATTAAGCGCTTTCATCTTCTTAGAGAAGACTTCATCAGAATAACAGGACCCTTCACTGCACCATTTTTATATTACAATACTTAACTCTCCATTGGTTAAACAATTAATTAATTATGCAAATAATGTCAGTAAACTGATATTTAAAAAAACAGCTATATTATTATTTGTATTATAGTTGTTAAACAATGCACACTGCATAAATCAAATATTATAATTTTATCAGTTTGCAAATTCCTAAAAACTTGACTATTTAATTGTACTGCAGGACATTGATAAGATTGTTTCTAAGAATTACAAAAGGAAACTATCCAAATTAGAGAGGGATAACACACAGTATCCTATGGGGAGAAACCAAACAAGGGGGAGAGAAGAAAGAATCCCTGGTAGACAACATGTGGATCAACACAATGAGTCGAACCATGGGGGTGTAACCCACTATGAAACCCATTATGATGAAAACGACATTGGAAACAATGTCCCTTTAGGGATGGATGGTCCGAGGTGGTCCGAAAGGATTCAGAACTTAACATCCCAACAATCCTATGCAGATGTTTCAAGGAACTATTGATACCGAGTGAGACAGTATCACAGATAAGTCATGGATTACTGTGTGATAATGTGTGTGGTGATGACACTTTTCTGCTCTTGGAATTAAACTCAAATATAGTTGAGGGGTTAATTTGACCCACCAGTGGAGGTTTGTGATAACATAGTTAATAAAGATCCTGTGTGTAACATTGTGATTACAAAAGACAACTTTCATATTTACAATTACACGAATTTGAGGGTGGATAATAACTTTTTTCCCCTTTTCAAGAAGGGTTTCACATTTGTACCTAGTAAAGGTGGACATGTAGCTAATACAATTCTTGATATTAAATTATTTATGAGGAAACAATTTGGAACACTTGAACCATGACCAGTGATTACAGGTTCATAGGTAGGTACTAGGCTATTGGCCCTAGGGCCTATATAAGCCTAGCCAAAAGGTACCCTGGCTTTCGTCACCCAAGAAAATTATTTTCCTGTGCCACTGTCGAGCAGAGCCACAGAAGTGATCCCCGGGGTGAATTTCCTATCTTCCATCCAATCATCAAGATTTTTCTTGAAGAGCGCTAATGAGGAGCTTTGTTAGTTCAGCACACCAATGTACTGGTTAGAAGGAGTACTTTAAATCCTCCCCTTAATCAAGAATTATTCAATTTTGAAATTCTTGTCATTGGTGAACTTAGAAAAGAGTTTAATAAACATAGACGGTTTAAAAACAACTTAACCAAAGAAGAAAGAAGGGTGTTAACAGAATTGACTAACACAGTTAATTTGAGTGATGAAACCTGATAAGGGGGGTGGGGTGGTGTTGATGGATAATATGGACTATGTTACGAAAATATCAGCGATCCTGAACACAGAAAATAGGTTTGCCGTGGTATCCAGAAATGAGCTGAACATAGCCTACAAAAAAGATTGATTGGATTTTGGATGATAACTTAAGCCAAGGTTTAATAAATGAACAACTTCATCATTTTTTAAAGGGTGCCAAAACCTTTTATACCTAGCATGTTTGGGATCCCTAAGGTCCACAAAGATGTCGAAAACCCTCCCCTTAAGACCTATTGTCACATCAGAGGGCTCAAAAATACAGGCCCTGCCATATTTGTGGACACAAAATTAAAACATTACCAACATAAATATCCACATATCCTCATAGATTCGTGGGACTTTTTACATAAGATAGGAAAGCTTAGAGTTTGAAACTGAATAATCTTTGTGACAATGGACGTCAAGGATTTATTTTCTGTTATTCCACACCAAAAAGACCTAGAATGGTTTGGATCCATGTTAATTGAGTTTGGATTTCTATCAGAAGCTGACTTTAGGTTGGTACTTGAAAACATGGAGCTGGTGCTCAAAAATAATTTTTTGATTTTTCAGGGGGAGTTATACCACCAACTCGATGGGGTTGCCATGGGCTCATCCTGTGCCCCCATATTTGCCAACATTATGCTGTATTGGGAAACTTACTGTATTTGATTCCATGTACTAATATTATATTTCTAGGTACTTTTGTTTTTTGGATGATATTTTTATTGTGTTGAGGGGACCTTTTGAGATGATTCCCATATTTATTGAATTTTTGAATTCCACCACACAGTTTTTAACATTCACCCACAAGATAGGACCAAACAAAATTAACTACTTGGACATTTGTATAGAAAAAGATTTGGAAAACAAAAAATATATCAAAGGTCCACAGAAAAAAGTGTTTTTCCAACTCTTACCTACATTATCAAAGTAGTCATCCCTACTTTCAGAAATGCAATACAGTGAAGGGACAAATGGTAAGAGTTACCAGGATGACATCCAAAAAGGAAGATTTTGTACAGGAGTTGGAGTATGTTCATGCCCTTTTCTTAGAAAGACTGTACCCAGATGAATTGATCAGTCCTATCAAAGAAGTGTTACAAGGATGGGGGAATATGTATATATACCCCTACTCTAGGGGAACCTATAGCAAAAGAACAGGGTTTGGTACCAGGTGCATTACCTGTTACACCATAGTTGGTAATGACCTACGATCAAGATACATGGTGAAATAAAAAAAACATAAATAGAGTATGGGGCATGTTTCAAAGAATGTCCAGTAGGTTAGATATTTTTAACAGACATTTGAAGTAGAGTTTTAAGAGAAACCTTAGTCTTAAGGAAATATTGGAAAAGAAGAGGGGTAGTGCTATTAATGGGACAATGGCCAAAATGGGGACACACAAGTGTGGAAGATGTTCCCAATGTACTTTTATGGCCATTTGTAAGAGTTTAGAAATTTCCAGTATACCCTTCAGTCTTAAAACTTCGACATACAGTAGCTGCTATTCAAAAGGGGTGGTGTACATTGCATACTGTAAACACTGCTGGGAAGACTATGTTGGAAAAACCGAACGTACTTGAGACAATGTGTGTACACACAATTATATTAACAGAAAGAGAAACTAATGCCCTGTTTCGACACAGTATGGTGTGCACTCAAGCAGATTTTAAGTTTTGGGTCCTGGAAAAGGTGGTTCCTAGTGATAGAGGTGGGGACTGGGAGAATATGCTAGAGTACAGGGAGATGATATTGCAGCTGAGATTAGATGCCTGCACTCCTACTGGTATGAATGACCACATATCACTTCTCCCTGCTCTAAAACTGAAGGCGTCCAAGCCCAAAAGGGTTAAAAACTAAAAATCAAAAATAAATTGTTACAACCACACACTCGTATATTCATATATAGTCATTCCATTCAATTACTATTAACCTTTACATGGTTTTTCTTTATGTAACGTGTCTTTCAATGTGTTTTTAAGGGAAGGTTCCTTATGAATTCGTATGAGCAGTTTTTTATGTTTTACTAAGGTGCTTTATATTCATATGTATATACATACATATTTTTAGGAATTTACAAATTGATAAAATTATAATATTTGATTTATGTAGTGTGAATTGTTTAACTGTAATACAAATAATAATATAGTTTTTTTAAAAAAATCAGTTTGCTGACATCATTTGCATAATTTAATTAACTGTTTAACCAATGGAGAGTAAGTATTGTAATATAAAAGCGGTGCTGTGAAGGGTCCTGTTATTCTGATGAAGTCTTCTGTAAGAAGACGAAAGCACTTAATCTGACTGCTTAACATTGGTATTTTTGTATGCTGGAGGAATTGAAGTTTATTTTTTACTTCATGTGAGCCCTGGTTCCTTGGTAACATCATCGTGCATCTGTGTTGAGGAGGGACAGCCTTTATTGGAGCTTTGTGTGGCAAGACTGTGATTTTTTAACCGCTCATCTACGTCAAGGTCCTGTTTTAGTCCAACGGGACTGTACGCAAAAGTAGGACAAAACTATTTTTTATGTTATTTATGTGATTTGTTAATGAGAGAACAGCACTGACCCAAATGGGCCACTATCACTCTCATCCCAAGGACAAAGTACTACAGATATAGCACATATAACTAAACAAGATACATTCTAAATCAAAAATGCATATTATTTTTAGAAAATATATAAAACAGGTAAAAGCTCGAGTGGATGAGCTTACAGATTATGAAATAAATAACAGCTGGAAGGAGATGGAAGGACATAAGATAAAAGAAGAAAAGTGAGAACATTATATATGCATTTTTGTACGGATGAAGAAGCATAAGGGGTGTGGATTAAGTGATACCAAGAAATAAGTGAATTTTCCAAATTATATTAAGTTAGGTTACAGGAGAGAAGATAATGTTTTGACTGAATCAGTTGAGAGATGTAAATGTGCTGCAAATATTTGCAGAAGGACCTGAATTTTGGGTAGCAGTTGATCTGTTTATGGTTTGTTGAAGTGATTCCCAGGCTTATTTGGAAATCACTGAAAAACTGTGGTCTCTGCAGTTCATTCTGGTCTTAGAAGTTTGAAAGGGACAACTGCTGAGTCAAGAGACTGAAGATTATAGTTTGTGGTATGCTCGGTAAGTTGACGGACCATGAACAGGAAGTAGTTTGAATTGATTAAACTATAGATCAGAAAACTGAAAAGCATTTTACATTCTTGATGATGTTCTGGGAGCCACATGGCATTTGTCAATACCAGGAAGTGTTTTTCTCTTTGTAGACCCACAAGTAGTGCATCTGCACGTATTGCTGGAAGTGATCTGTACAGATAAGAAATTGTTATGGGGGCAAAAGCAAGTCTAAGTAGCCTGTACTCTGGTTGGGCAAGGAAGACTCCTTTACCAGTTGCCATTACACCTACTGGGGACAAAAAAAACAGCAGATTTTATTCACCCAAAAATGAGTTTATTAATCTTAGCTAGCGTTATTTCTGTATGTTGATGGAAGTTAAGTTGCTTGTCTAGAAAGACTTCATGTTACCTACAGTGTTGGTGATTTCTAGGGATTCCTGATTGTGGCACAATTATGGTACTTAAGTTAGTTTTTGTTGGCTGCCAAAATTAGTTGTTTGTTAGCTATTAGGTAGCCAATTTGATAACTGCTGAAGGTCTTGATGTATTTTATCTTCATTTTTTGTAAGGGGCTTAGACCTGTAAATCACCATATTATTAGTGTGCAGGATAACTGGGATGTGGGCAAGGGCAGCTGGCAACCTGTTCAGGAACAGAAAGGATGGACCCTTGAGGAGCACCTTTTACTGAGGGAGATGTGGAAGAAGTTGAATAATCTACTTGAACTTTAGTTTCTTTTAGTTAGGAGGTCTTTAAACCAAGGAAGAGCTTAACTACTTACTATAGCTTGGATGAGAGAATTGAGTAGTAGGAAATAATCCAACAGGTCAAAGGCAGGTATTTGAAGAAAGAAGTCATTAAGTAGTTTATCCATACTTTGAAGGCTATATACAGCAAAGGTGTCTACTGCAGTCAACTTACTTCTGCCTAGCCTCTATTATGAGAAGCACTGTCTGTACTGCTGGGGATGACACACACACACCTAAAAGATGTTTTTCAAATATTGTATCTAGATTAAGTAAAATGGAAAATCATCTAAAGTTAATTACCAAAGGTGGATTATTAACTTTAAGGATCCACGTTGTTTTGGGAAAGGTAAATGCTTTAAAGGTGTTTCAGAATTTTTTTTTTTTACAGAGGGAAATTAAAGATTGTAAACCATCAGCAAACCATCAGCTGATGTGGTAATATCATACTGGTTATGGTCAATTAGATTTTCACTATATGTTTTTCTTAATAAAGCTAAAATGAAACGTAGGACAGAATGATAGAGGTTCTGGAATCTGATGAGCTGGAGTATGAGTTTTTTCAAGAATAGGCACAAGTTGGGAAAATGCTTTCAGACGTTAACTGTGGAATGATTTCCTCATGTGAGAGGTAGCGTGTCATTTATTACCAAGTTTTTATATGATGAACATCCTGTAACCAGAGTCACTAAGTTCCAAACATGCTTTTGGTTACTTAGCAGGATTGTATGACAAGATGGTGCACTCTTTTGGGTCTTCTAGTGGTGTTTTTAGAGGAGTATGCATTTTTTGTTAGTTTTCTAAGGAAGGAGAGATTTTTCCATTGTTTTCAAGCAATACTCCTAAATCTATATAATGTTTTCACTTTGACAAACTAGTAGTTATAGTCAGCTTTTATGAGCTGTACAACACTGAAGAATTTTTAAAGATTATAAAGACTGGCAGACAGTTGGTTAGTGTCACAGTTGCTAGTGAGAGATCTGCAATATCAACAATAGCAGAGTAATGTTCATTTGTTTTTGTGTTTTTGTTTTTTTTTTTTAGGGAGAATTTAGCTAGAATGTGATGGAGGTAGTGATCACTTAAACAAGACAGAAATGAAATACAAGATATTTGGGATGCTAGAGATTATAAGGTTAAGAAGGAAGGGAGTTTGATAATTTGAAGCTGGACCGGTTAGGTTCTTAAACTAGATAAAGATCTTGGTTGGTTTGATAGTTGTGTACACTAATTCTGAGAGGAATAAAGTCACTCAGAATTACTGTCTTTGAATGATTTTTCTTGCAAGAGAATTTGATCAAGGAGGAGTTTAAAATTTCCTAACCTCCAAAAGGGGATAGTAGGTTATGGCAAAAAAGGACAGAGTAGGGGTTCAGAAAGTGAAGAACAGCAGCAAGCTAGCTGCGGTCCCTATCGTTAGGGGATGAGCTTTATGCTTAAGGGGATGCTTTCAGGTTGTCTAGTTAGAAACAGTTCTGCCTCCTACTCTTTTCACACAAGCACTGAAAATGCAGTTAGACAGGCAAATGATGGCCGGGGTTACAAGTGACTATTTTAAAACAGGAGTATGTTACTCCTACTGATTGCTGGATAAGAGAATGCGTTCAAATGTTGCATGCCTTGTTTAGTTTCAAAGCAGGCTCAGATGACAACCTTTATTAAAGTGGGCAATCTTATAGCAAATTATAAGAATTTAAGTTTGTATGGAGGGGCTGTTTTTTGGGTGGTTGTGTTGTGGGGTAAGAGATGAGGTTGTACTGTAGGGCTCTGGATGAGTTACCTTACATGAAATTGTTGGGATAGGGAGTGATACTGTATTACCCATGCAACAGAGAAGTTCTGGGTACATGGGGTTAGGTTTAATAGTGTTGAGTGAATCTAATATGATACTGTAACTATTTACATTTTATTTTAATTCGTTATGACATTGGTTAACCAGGTATGTAAAATGGTCTATACACCCTTTTCGGCCACAGTCCAGGTCAAGAAGGCACAGATAAAAACAATCACAGCAAAGAATATAAGCTGATATAGAAACAAAATTAACATTTAGCCAACATACATCACATATATTTTAGTTTCTTTTATTTATTATTTATTTTACATTTGTTAACTGGGAAAGTCCACTGGACCATGGTCCTTTTTCTGTGGAGGCCCAGGGAGAAAAGCTCCACAAAATAACAATAAAGTACAATCTTGGTACAGTAATAGATAATAGTGTCGAGAAAGAAAACAGTATATACAATAATTGTGAGTATTCAAGCAAGAATCAATCATTTCCAGGTAGATACAAGACAGCAATAATGGTATGTAGAGATGGGTCTACTTCACTTGATCGAAAGACCATTAAATGAAATCCAACTGATCGAAATTTCATTTGATCGAAAACCAGTATTCAAGGCATAAAACTGGGATGTGTCCCTCTCCCCAATGTCGTGCGACCCTGGAGTTGGTATATATAGTTGGGGGGTGTGGGGGGCGCGCCCCCCCCACCTAGTTTCCTTTAAAAAAAGAAAATAAAACAAAGTACAGATTTTAAATGAAAATAGGTGGGGGGCTTTGCCCCCCACCCCCCCAACTACATATACCAACTCCAGGGTCGCATGACAGTGGGGAGTGGGGAGAAATCCCTGTTATTTGCCTTGAATTCTGGTTTTCGATCAAATGAAGTAGACCCGTAGAGATATATAAGCTTGCTTAAAAGACAAGTATTGTAATGTAAGAGACCAAATTTTACCCATTGTACAAAGACGACATGAGCTTTTATCCACTTAGACTAGGACGACAGTGAAAAATGATGGCGGACTATACTGGACCGGTTTTGTAAAGTGTGTTCTTAGTGACTTTTTAAACAAAGATATTGATGGTATGGAAGTTATGGGCAGTGGTAAAGAGTTCCACACAATTATACACATACACTGAAATAATAGAGTTGAAGGGGAGCACCACAGATATTATTTACAAAATTTGCACTCAAAGGATGATTTTATTCAAATCATTCTGAATGAGTAGAGATAACGTCAGCTACAGCATGTAACAAAGGGTAGCCTTAGCAGGATTAGCTGTCATTTCATGGTTGCTAGTGCACACAGATCTGAAGCACAACAGTATGCGATACACCAGATTTTTACCAGACGTGTATCTCTAGAGTGGAGAAAGATAGAATAAGACAAATTGCAGAGGGTGTCATACCTCTGATGCCAATCATTGGAGTTCTATACTTCTTACTGTTCAGAAAATGTGTGCTGATGCAAAACCTATTGTTCTATTAACTTTTTACAGTAAATTCAAGTAATATTTAAAATTTTTACTGATTTTGGGTCTTTGTCCCCCCCCCCATTATTTTTGGATTTGTTCAGAATTCTTAAGCAAAGAAGTTAAGTATTGATGTCATTGTGGAGAGGTGCTAATGGACCAAAAAGGTAGATCATTTAGTTCGGCTTTGTCTCAGTGTTATCCCTTGATGTGTTAGGGCGATCAAAAATGGACAAGTAGAAATCGTGTAATGCAAGTTTTGAGGTAGTAGTTCTCTTTTGCATTATGTTTGGGTTAAGTAAGCATTATTATTGTCTAGTAAAGTCAGAGAGTAGAGCATATTACAACTGTATACGAAGCTGAAGTGTAGAAACATGCTGATATCGTTATTATGGAGACTTTGGTATTAACAGAAAAAAGGGAATCTGTTCTGCAACTCAGAATTTACAATGGTGAGGTTGTTTATACAAGATTTGAGTTTTACAGGTGATACCACTGTAGTGTTTTTTATGCCATTAAATAGAATTTTCTGTTGTAGCCTTAACAGGGATGAAGTCAACTGGAATTAGTGAGTATGTTTGTGTGAGGGGCAGGTGAGAGAGTGGAATTAGTGGCCGTGTTTGTGTAGTGAGGGGCAAGTAAGGCCATGTGGAATTAGTGGGTATGTTTGTGCAGTGAGGGGGGAGGTGAGGTTGAGTGGAATTAGTGGATGTGTTTGTGTAGTGAGGGGGGCAGGTGAAACCTAGTGGAATTAGTGAGTGCATTTGTGTGGTGAGGGGGAGGTGAAACTGAATGGAATTAGTGGGTGTGTTTGTGTAGTGAGGGGGAGGTGAAACTGAATGGAAATAGTGGGTGTGTTTGTGTAGTGAGGGGCAGATGAGGCCAAGTGGACTTGGTGGGTATGTTTGTATACTGAGGGGGAGATAAGGCCACGTGGAATTAGTGGGTATGTTTATGCAGTGAGGGACAGGTGAGGCCGAGTGGAATTAGTGGGTGTGTTTATGTAGTAAGGAGCAGGTGAGGCAGAGTGGAATTAGTGGGTGCTGTTTATGTAGTGAGGGGCAGGTGAGGCTGAGTGGAATTAGTGGGTGTGTTTATGTAGTGAAGAGCAGGTGAGGGTGAGTGGAATTAATGGGTTTGTTTATGTAGTAAGGTGCAGGATGGGTAGGGAATTGAGGTGGAAAGAGCAAATTGGTCTTCACATGCAGTGGCAGTCAAAACAGTCTGAACATGTACAATAGTGAGAAAATACAGCATTCAGGCAGTATTCAGGTATCAAATGTAAGTATTAGTTAACTAAACAAACTGCAGTAATGGAAAGGATTCCAGCAGCATCATTCAAGTCACAATGTACAAATTATGCATGTGAGAAAAGCAGTGCTAAACTATGGGCAGAGAGAAAGAAGGGAGTGAGTACCAGATCAGCAACAGCTAGATGCAGCAGTGCAACCACCTGTGTAGAGGTGTATGAGTGATAAAACTAAACCAGAGAGAGAAGTATCAAGTAATTTGCACCTGTATGAATTGGAAGGGCAATGGAACATTACAAGACAGCCCATACCACAGATGAAAAATGCAGGCTGTACTGCACACGCTTGTTTGAGGGGGAGTTCATCTAGAAGGTAGTGCAAGCACACAGCCTGTCAAAAAAGAAATCGTTATCTAGATAGTATAAACGGGGAGTATGAGAGATTTTGCTTTTTAACTTGTAACTACTGCGTCATACACCATGATCCTAAAACACACACATACACACACCTTTCTAAATGACACATCTGGAAGGCAGTAGATATTCTCCAAACAAATCATCAGGCAGCAATAAACATTTTTTTTATAAATGTTACTTGTTTGTAAAGCATGTGGAGAGACTTAAAGACAGTTTGAAGAGCTGTGCAGCCATTATGAAAAAAAAATCTGCCTGGATCTGCTGAAGGGAGGTAACACTGATTTTCTTTTTTTTTTTTTTGGTTCTATCTGCTTTGCCAGTCCAGACAACAGACAGAACAGTACTCAAACTTCAATCCATCTTTGTACTGACTTCAATGACGAGCAGAAATGTCTGAAAATCTTTGAAACAGAACATACGTAGAAAAATGAACATCTATTTTTGAAAATTAGGTTGACAGATTGCACAGTTATCAAAGCAGAGCTCTAAGTGCATTTTTCCACTGACTAACAATAAGCAAACTAGTCTGTGAATGGACCAAGGATTTACTACGCTCACCTGACCTGATGCAGTACCAATGGTTTGGAAATTAAACAGTTGCTGCAGCATAAAGGGTTAACTTGTTCAAGACTGTGTGTGTGTGTGTGTGTGTGTGTGTGTGTGTGTGTGTGTGTGTGTGTGTGTGTGTGTGTGTGTGTGTGTGTGTGTGTCTCTGCATGCACACAAACACACCAGAGGGGGTGTCAGTTGTAGAACAGATCAGAAGCCAGGCATGGATAGGTCTCACTAATGAGCCTTTGAGCCTCAAGTACCCTGCAGTGGTTTTAAAATCTAACAGCCTCAAATGCTGCTAACCCCATGACAGAATGTGTCCTGCCATAACGGGAGGGCAATTAGAATAAATGACTGGAGTAATTAACTCTGATTTGAAACCACCTAACTGGAAAGGGAAGCCATGGGCTGTTTTGCTGATAGTCTGCCTTGAACAATCACTGCCTTCTAAAACATAGCCCTTTTCTGCACTTGTATTTGTAAATTAGGCAAAAGTTCCTTTCAGACAGGTACTTGGTAGCACTGATGAAAAACAGCTTTTGTTCATTACTGCCCCTACACATTTAGAAAAAAAGGTTAAAAAAAGAACTGATTTATTTATATTTCTATCAGTTTGTCAAACATCTTCTAAAACACTCAAAAACAGCATTATAAATTATTGTAAATATATTTAATATACTTGATTACAATTTAAATTAATTTAAAAATAAAAGCATAAAAAATAAGGATTTAGCATTGTAAAAGTACAGTGGTATCTGTGCAGTCTATAAATGTGAATATTACCCTCCTGCTAACCAAATCCAAACTATCCTGCTGGATATTCCATTACATTCTATGGTAGTATTTATTGTCACTGGTAGAAAACAGAGGGGAGAAATGGCATCAGGCCAGTAACTTCAGGTTTATCCTGCATCAATAGGGGATTCACAAGATAAAACGTGAGGATGAAAACGTGTTTCCTTGAAAATAGGACTGCCTTGAGGTCTTTATATGAACTCTACAGGCCCAACAAAGGATGTAAAATATACTAACTAAAAAGCCTTATTACAATGATCTTCAATGAATAAATTGCAAATCAGAAGAGAGCTAATTCAAAAGAATATATTTCTTCCATCATATCATCTATTTCCAAATCCCATAACACCGTCTGGTGATTCTCCAAGCCACCACTTTAATGATCTAACCCCTCACTTTCAATGCTCAAAACATGGTAGCAGACACAGAGTTCAATGTTGTGTACAGCAAAAAGGATTTTATATTCATTCCTGTTCTTAGACTGACATCCTTTTCCCCTTTTCCTAACTTACTTCTATGTGTGTGTGTGTGGGGGGGGGGGGGTCATGACATCACAGTAGTTCAAGCACCATCATCTGACTTTGTACACACATTCTGACTTTCAGCTGTATACGAATCATGCCATTTCACACACACACACACACACACACACACACACACACACACACACACACACACACACACACACACACTACAATGTACAGCCAGCTAGATAGCAAAAGTCATCATCAACATTAGATGCCATGTTACAAAGCTGGACACCCAAAGGTCACAACCTTTCTGCCCAAGAATTCTTAACAAAACCATATTTCTTCACAAAATGCAAAGCCAAATATAAGGGGGTGACAAAGAACCCAAATCAGTGCCAGTTACAATATATTACTCTAATTCACTTAGAAAGTTAGAACAATAATAGGTTTACCATTATTCACTAACTGTATTATTCAGTGATTTACCATTAAAAGATATACGAGACTCAGGGCAAAAATATGAAGCAAAATCACAAACACTCAAGTGGTACGAGTCAAATGACACAAAACTCTGCTCCTGCCTATCAAAAATAAAATAAGCGCTGCTGCTAGGTTGTAGTTATGGACAGAAATCTACAAAATCATATTTTTAGAAAGCTTACGTCAATCTTGGGCAATGAAATCTTTAGGCAAATAATGTACCACCAAAGCATATGCCCCATGAGATGTGTTGGGCACACGGCTGAGTTCTCATGCATGGCATGCTATAACCTCCTGTATCTGCATGTGCAGCCTTTCTATTTCCATATGTAGCAACCAGTGTGAATACATCCTGCCAGTATCACCGCCTGTAGTACTGGGCATGCACTGGTGGACACAGCACCATAACGTATACGGCTCAAGGGTGTGGGAACAACAGTGGATGGTAGGTAATAATGTATGCTGTACGGAAGATGAATAAGACATGATCAATAAGGATATTCGGCAGAGATGAAAAAGACAGTGTGTTAATAAAAACATTTGCCAGGTGCCATTTGAATGTGTGAGGCTCATAACTGCAAATGTTACTGTATGGGCGCTTAGGTCAAGACCGCTGCACTTTAGGTCACGTGATTTTCTTCAATTTCCTTGCTTAAGAATTCTGGACAAAGCTAAATTTAACAAAGAACAAAAGGGCACATTTTAAATATATATCAGGTTTGTTAGAGCTTCTATGTATACATTGACTGTTGGATTATTTATGCTTACATTGTTTTGTTACATTACGATGCAAACTGGGCTGAAACGTCAGTCAGTCATTATCTGATTAGTGTTCTACCCAGTAAACAAACTTAAATAGATAAAAAAATTAAATAAATACTCTAATTCATTTAAATACTTAAACAGGCTTTAAATCAATATGCATTTTCTGAACAATAAGAGGTACGACACTCTAATGTTTTGCATTTTATGAAGTCCAAATTTTAACCATGGTTTGAGCTTCCTTCCTTGTTGTTGGTAAATCCTGCACATTTTACCAATCTGTTCCACATTACATCAGGTATCAGAGAATATAGTAAAATATTCCACATTCTGAAGACGGAAGGTTGAACATGGCTGTAATTTCATTAATTCTTTTGCTTTTTGGTAAGGTGGATGGCATAGTATTAATGATGTTGCAAGCATGCTCTTACATGTACCCCTTGATGTTGACTGGAGTGCATTCTGGGATTTTTTTTTTGGGGGGGGGGTGAGATTGTTGCTTGGCTTGCCCATCTAGGGCCTTGAACTCTTGCAACTTGAGATGTTTCACCCAAGAATCTCTAATAGATGAAGAACTGAGTATGTGGTAAAACACACTACTCTAACATTTATATTATGGCTGGTGGATAACCCCCCCCCCCCCGAGAAGTAATATAAAAGGAAAATATGTTGCAACTAAGAGCCTGTTGTGGTAAGCATAGGAGACTGGGCATCCAAAAACCTTATGTATTAACTTTTTAAGCATGGTGTGAGCTCCCTACTTAGATGTTAGTAAATATTCCGCATGTTACCCATTTGTTCCACCTTAAGAGGGGTAGTACAGTGTTCCATATTTTGAAGCTAGACGGTTGACTATGGTTGCATTTTTGTTAATTCTTTTGCTTGTTGGTACTATGAATGTTATTGCTGGAAAAATGAAGAAGCCTCAGAATAAGAATTTAAGGATATGTAGTTTTAATTATCTCGCTCATTAAAACTACAAATTCTTAAAATCTTCTACTGAGATTTGCTCGTAAACAGTAACAACAATATTCAGGAGATCATAACTGTATCATTTAAAATCCCTTAGCCCCAAAAACTATTCAAGTGTGTTAGTGTGACCAGTCATTCCCTCTGAGTGTTATCCATATCTTTCAGCTGTCCATATCTTCACAGATTATCTCTAACTTTGATTCAAACGTTGCCTTGTACCTCATAACATTTTTGACTTTTTGGTAAAGCACTCAAGATTACAGTCTATGAGAAATGACAGTCAGAATTCTACACTTACAATTATTCAAAAAAATGCAAGCCAATGTAAAAGCAGTTGCTCTGTTAACTAACTTTAAATGAATTAGAGTAATATTTAAAAATTGTTCTCGACTTACCCCACCTCCATCTCCCTTTTATTTTTGGCTTTGTCTGGAATTCTTGACCAGATAAGTTCAGCAATACAGTGCTGCCCCAAAACATTAAAATCCAAATTATTTCTATTGATGATATGACAGGAAATCGTAAACAACTAGGTGGCTGATTTTACTGTATTTGCTTGATACAGCTTCTGCCATTCTCAGTGCAGTATTCCTCAAAGAGTGCTGGAAAATTAACATCATGCGTTTGCTAATGGTTACCATTGTATCGTAGTTATTTCATTATATCTTTGTATTCACTCTCAGTGCATCAGAATCATTAAGTGGTTATTATATTACAGTGAAGTGATCTTGGAGGTCATTTTTCCCAGAATCCACTTCAAGCCCCCTTTATATGAGTCATGCTAGACATAAGGAAATCATTTTTAAACCTTCCATGTAAACAGAATGGCAGTAGTGTGAATCGCAGACATCTTGGGCAACTTCTGGAACATATTTTCATTTTTTAATTACTCTGATTTATTCTCTCAGAGCAGCTCTACCTCAAACAAATTAGCTGAACTGCATTTTTTATCAGTCCAAGTGCCGACAGACCCTCCACACATTCTTCCTGAGGTGTGAAAAGATGCATTGTAATCCAGGAGCTGTTAGCTGACCACTTTGGCTTCAAAATCAAAGCACCGTCAACAGACATTTTATTTAAACAACTTTGCTATTCACCAGTTTCTACAATGGGAAGACATTTGTTTTATCTTGAATACTGGCAAAGTATGCTGTGTTTGTTTAAACATATTTTCCTTAAAATGCAGCATAACAAAATAAATCTAATTTTATTCTTGAATTTGGGTACACAATATTTTTTTCCCATTCTACTGAGGTACATGGCATTTTCTTACCTTTGTTGCCTTGGCAGCTACACCCTTGACTTGTTGCAGTACGATACCAACACTTCATCCCAACCAAAATCCTTCAGCATGACAAATTAATGTATTTCTGTGTTGTGAAGACTGACAGGATTTGTAAGGTTATGGAATTCAGTGCGTTTCTGTAGGGAAACGAGACGTTCATTTTTAACTATGAATTAAGTTACTACCATGCATCATTTATTCTGCACTTCACTGGTATGGTGATTTTTACACATGTCCTATATGCTCCACCAGCTATCTAATATGCCCCTTTTGTGCTCTGGCAATAAAAGGAACCTGGAGTTGCCACTGAATATAAGACAAAAATCAAGGATATTCTGCAAAATCAGGGACAGCCGAAAGGTATGCCCTGGAGTTACAGTAGCAAGTGTATATGTGTTGGGGAACACTGCTCTTTTTTGCAAAAAAGCATTTTTAACTGTATTTAAAAGTGAACTTCAAAATATACTGCTTTCCCTGGTGACTGCACTTCAGTGTTTGAAATTCTGGGACTCACAACTGGGGGTCTTGGATTTCAGTTCTGAAGCCAGGATCATCAGTTGGTAGAAGCAACACCCTAAATGGAGTTTGTCGACTAAAAACAAAGTAAAAAGAAAACTAAGAGGTTTTTAGGAAATGTGCCCTCAGAAAATGCAAGATGATAAGAGCTGCCAACATTTCGGGAGGAAGTCAGTACCTGCAGTTACCTTCCAAGCTTTACAACATAAACCAAGGCAGAAAGTTGTTAGTCAATAGTCATAATGACTCTGTACCAGAACTCACAGTCCTTTTTTAGGCGATGGACACATACCTTCCCAAGACCAATAAATAGGTACAAAGAACTCTTCTTATCACCAAGAAAGCATAAACAAGGCAGAATGTAGAAAACATATTCAGCAAGACTAGTCACACAACAACAAGACTGGATACTACAAAGCACTTTGGCGAACGCTTTCAGCTACGGATGAATAACGAGGTAAACAGTGGTAAGAAAAGATGACACACCAAGAACAACTGAAGGATGAGGTGGGGGACATGAAATAGGAATTAAAATTCTGACTAGATGAAATGTTCACAGGTATTATATGGACCTGGAAAAGGCAATATAAAAAAATATTTTTTTTTAAAGGATCAAAAAAGATATCTAAGAAGAGATCCTGGCATTACCAACGCCTGACAAGAATGTAACACTTGGAAAGAAAAGGACCTTTTACTGCAACTAACATTGTCAAAATCATGTTATAAGCAGCATCATAGTAATAGGGGTTCAGAATAATATTTTATGCAGTCCTACACCGGTTACAAACTGCAGGCTGCACACCACTATTAAATGTTTTAGTTGCACCGCTGTGCCACAGCACTCCTGATGTTGACATTAAGTCTGCCTTATTCCACAGTTATGTAGTGTCTTTCTACCAACTCATTTACCATTTCCGACTATCTTTTTTATTAATTTTTAGGATGCAGTTACCAAATCAATAATGTCACGCAAAAAAGAAGCACAGTTGTTAATCTTACCAATGCAGTCATCTATGTACATTAACAAATCCAGGTTGCCACAAAAGCAACCAGATAACCTACCACTGTTTCAAAAATGTTAGAGTAAGCTTTACAGTTTGGGTTCTGGCTAAAGGAAACAAAATAAATGCAGGAGCAAGAGTGCCATACCACTCAAATAATTCACCTTTTATTTTGCAGCTATTTATCATACAAAAGCAACAGATCATATGCACATGCCAAAGCTGTAATCACGTGATGTTAGTTAATATGCAGCTTATTATTGTACTGCTGTCCATCATACTTTTTCAAGAAAGTTCAAGCACACACTACAAAATGAAACAAGGGTACCTACCTACCAAAGTGATGTATTTCAATAGGCCAAAAGACAGGCTATGCCCAGTTACTGCTATATAACTGAAGTATTACAACATGAAAAAATGCCCTAGAAAAACTAACAAGCTTTCTACATCTCAAGCCTGAGGGCATAGGACTGCATACCCATTATCAAACTTGAAGACCACTTTGAATATTTTTATCAAGCCCAAAGAGTCACCTCTTCAAAAAATACATGAAATCCTTATATTCTTTAAGTAAGGTGGGGGATTCTAACCAGTGCTCAGAATGAAAAGCTGTTATTTTAATTTACTTTTTCTAACTCTTTGATTTTAAGGCAGTTTCATAGACCTCAAACAATACGGTTAAATAAAAGTGCCAAAGTTAAAGACACTGGCAAATGTAATAAGGGGATTGTGCTGACTGTTGTTTATTACACGAGTGAAATGTTTAGATCAAGTTCACATGCTAATTCCAAGCATGTTTCCATTCATCAGATGCTTAGACACAGAGAGGGTTTGACAAGATGAGAGACTTAAAACATGGCCCACTCGACAACTGCTCACACACACACCTGACTATTTACAAGGAAAATGTTTGGGGAACAACTCCCTACAGTTTTCAGTACTGGCAGCATTCCGTGCAGTCTCAATATTCACTTTGTGAGTAGTTACAGGAAGATCTGAGAGCTTATTTAGAATGCATATACATGTATAAGTATGTATGTCTGCATGCTAAGCATGTCAATATTTACTGTCAAGTTAGCCTATGTGGCTGTCACAAAGTGCTTGATTGGATGGCTAAGAAAGAAAGTCAAACTGCACTAAAGTGAATGCCAACAAAGCTGCAGAAGCAGAACTACCCATCACTCTAACAAGCTCCCTAATGACACATGCACACAGTAAATCTTGTGTTTCTGCCTGAACTGTGCTCAGACAAGCAGCTTAATGCAGGTTTTGCAAATCGGCAACGCTCTTGAAGACTCTGCTAACCTGGCAATCTCAGTCCTTGTGAAGACAGAGCAGTTAATGTGGTCAAGGTATATGTCGATAGCCTGAAGAAGGCTGCTAAAACTGACAAGAGCAAACTGGGCAAAAAGCAGAAGGCAATTACAAAGCAACTCACTTCTCTACACAAAACTTCAAACTAGCTTCACTCCAAAATGACACAGCAAGTAGTTCATTTACTCAGGCATAGTAGCCCATATGATGGTACTCGTGGCAAATTAAATATAGTGGGGCGTTCACTTTGGAACCAAAGTGATTTTCAACTTGAGTGTACCGAAAAAAAAAACTTCTATTAATCTGCCAGCTTGCTGCATGCTGCTGTTACGGACAAAGTCACACAATCACATGCAAACTGCCTTAAGAACTATTCCAGGACAAGTTTTAGCTGGCTTTATTTCTATTTCATACCACAGCACTGAATGATTGTGCCTTCATGACCATTGCAGGACCACTCTAATGCACTTGTTTTGAGAAGAAATAAAACAAAACACATCAGAAGTCTGTTCAGAATTAATTCCTTACTTTACAGAAAAGAGTAGAGGTGACAGAGTTTACATCTGAGTTCACAATGTTTTTGTGAGAAAAAAATTAACTTTCTTACATTCATGCCAACTTTGCATCTGCCCTCAACAATTAGTGTGTGTCATAAGAAGCCTTCCTATTGTACTGTCTCAGAATGCAACCTGAAAGGAAGAATGGGAACTGAAAAAGGCGCTGAAGTAGCGTTACGGTTCCGGAAGTTCTTGCCAATTGCATATCCAAAATTTATAACAAAGCAACAGACAGTTTTATATGCTCAGATACCCAATATTAAGGTTCATAAACATGGTACACAATGCACAGGGCTATAATTCTGGAAAATGCAGATAAAAAATGCCCTTTGAGATTTCTAAAGCAGCACACCAGGACTAGGTCCAACATAAAACACAGCTCTCCCAAATCCACGTAAGAATTACAAGTGCAGAAATTAACAATCTACCAGAGTAATACAAGTAATGCAAACAACTCTCACGGGTGCATGTGTCGCACACCCCTTCAGATTACTTATGAAACCATACTGCACTGGGGTAAAATCCATAGTATGGGCAGAGTCCCATTGGGGGAGATTTGATGGCTGACAGGCAGAGACGTTTGCAAAGATTTTACAGATTTTTTTAAATCTGTTAACCAGGTAAACCAAATGGACGTTTATTGGTTTAATTTGTTAACTGATTAAGCCCACTTGTCACAAGTGTCATTCTTCAGGCCCAATGCCTTCTTAACTGACTCGCTCAGAGTCTCACGGCCGGCATATGGAGCCTATGGAAATCGGACCCTGGACTACAGAAGTGTGCACCTTAATCTTCTGAGCTGTCAGACGATCCAAAAAAATTAATTTAGAAGTACTTAAGTCTCTGGACAAATTGTTATTCTTTTTTTTTTCTGTTACTCGTATTGGCGGCACAAGGATAACTACCTTTTTCTTTTGATGGTTTCTGTATGCGTGTCAGTGTGTATGCATATGTTAATTTGTCATTTAAACTTCATGTCCCGTCATGAAATTTGTTTCCAAGAAAACATTTACTTAATTTCAGGGCGGTGACAATAACTGTAGTAGTCATATATACATCTTACTATATGGGCAGATTTTGCCTATTATTGACCTACCTCATGGTGCCATGCTGTTGAATACTGAGGCAGTGAACCTAACCTACCTCACATTAACATGCCGTTGCCATAATGAGGGAGGTTTTACCAAGGCTTACAGCAATCCTACTAATCATAATCAGGCTTTTGAGTTAACTGTTACTTACAGAATGATACAAAATCCAGGAATGGTACCTCAGTGGTGCTTCAGGGTGAATATTAGCTGACAAGTGCACATTGGAATGCTCCAACCCACCCCATCAGACTCCACCAACCCCATGTTACCTCCTTGTTGTACAGTTAGTCCACTACTTTCTGAAGCATTACCCTTCCCCTTCCATTAAATCACCCGCTAAATTCCCAGACAATTACTTCAACTATATCTATCCCTAATACTACCAATGCACTTTTGGTTACTAGACATAAAAGGCATATATTTCACCATTTCTAAGGCACAGCACAACCTCACTAAATCATAAACTTTTCTCAGCCACTAGTTTTGCATTTACGAATATGTAATTAAACACCATAGCACTACAGCAGTACATGGGATCTACCTTCAGATGGTGTGCAGTTAACACTACCTTCCCAAAATAACACAATAATAACCCAACAAGAAACGCAAACGTATTTCTAGTAGTATATTCCTTACTACTTGTGACACTGAACAAAATCAATACTCTTAATGTACTACTTGTGTTAAGCAAAAGGACTAAAGAATGTTCTGTTTACTTCTACAACAGGTGTAGCATTCAGAAAGCCTGACTAATAGAAACTAAAGCAGATATTAATGGAATTCCAGAGTCATGGATGAAATAAGGATTTCCTTCAACAAACAGATACAAAAACCTCAAATATTTTATTGACTAAATACTGCAAGTTTAGGCAGCTGTGGGAAAAAAAAACAACACTGAAGTTTAACTTAATAAAAAAATTGCAAGTCTCATCCTTGTAAAACCTAGAGAGTTTCTGAAGGGATATAAATCGTCTGGTGAGGAAAAAACAAATCCTGTTATTTCTCTTACACAAGATAAGCATGTATTCCCCATTCAGGTGGTTGACTTAACTTATCAATTATTTTTCAGCTCACTTAAAATCCAATACTGCAACCAAATAATATAAAGAAAAATGCAGATAAATATAAAGGAAAAGTACAAAATAAAGACATTCGTTGATGACCCAAAAAAAGTTTTATAGAGTACTGGGAAACAAGGTAAAGGAATAGAAATACCACAAAAAAAAAAAAAAAAAAGGAAAAAAAAAGAAATATCTATGAAGATCCCTGTGGAAAATAACAAAGATGGTGACTAGATGGTTTACCTATAAAACCATGAATCACAGTGGTTCGAGTGCTCATGAGTGACTCAAAACCACAAAACTGAATATGTCAACAGACTTTCATGTTCGAAAAACAGCAAATCGAACAGCAGATTTGCTGTTTTTCGAACAAGAATGTCGAAGAAAAAAAAGTGTAAAGCAGGAGAGCAAGTCCCCCTGCACCCCCCATGTGGGAGGCTGTGCTCCCCACACCCTCCCTACTTTATTATTCTAACTCCGAGATCGCACTACAGTGGGGAAAGGAACCATTTCCCGATCCCCACTATAGTGCAATCCACCCCAGAATGTTAAATGTGCAATGAGTGAATCTCACTGTGCATTCGCTCATTGCACAATCAAACCTTTTTCCGTTCGGTGTTTGCAAACCTTGCAAACTGCCTTTCGGAAATGTTCTGTTCACCCTTGTGCAATATGTACATTTAAAGGTAAACCGAATAGATAGATGTAAAAGAAATAGTAAAAAGTTGAAATGTACAAGATATTAAATGTAATGAAGTAAAGGTCAGAGAATTTGAAACAATTAAGAAAAGCTTCTAACTGGTAACCCCTAGGCCCAGATGCAGTACCTAACTTCTAGCTAAACGTATTAACATCTTTACACGGAGATTTAGCCCTGAGTAAAAGCTGTTTACATGCACATCCTGAACAGACACCAACCTGGTTAACAGTAGGAAAAATAATACTCCTTAACAGTGAAGTTACAAGCCACCCTAAAAGTTATAGAACAATAACTTGCCTTCTGATGATGTATAGACTATATAATGGAATCGATGCAGATAGAGTTTACATTAATTTAGAAGAAAACTCAATAATGGTAACAGAACAAAAGGGCAACAAAACAAAGTCATGTGGAACAAGGGATCGTTTGCTGTTGAATAAAAGTCATAATGGGGAATTGTAAAAAAGGGAAGAATCTAAGTATGTCATGGATAAACTACAAAAAAAGCACTTGAAAGTATCCCACATTCACGGATAAAGGAGTGCTTACAGATGTACAACATACACCCTACATTGGTCATGAAACATTCTCAAACCATTCCGAAGCTAAGCCATGACAAAGACAAATTATTATTACTGGGATAAATATTAAATGGGGGGTATTCCGGGCTGACTCTGTCACCACTGCTCTTTTGCTTTGCCCTTAACCCATAAAGCTGTCCACTTAACAGGTTAGGTCATGGCTACAATTTGGCTTGCAGAAAACCAAGTGTAAAAACTTCTCATCTTCTTTTTGTGGTTGATTTAAAACTGTACAGTTCAGCATAGGGTTGCCAACTGTCCAGAATAAAGGGACATTGTCCAGAAAATGGTGCCTGCCTTTTCTGGACAGTATAATGTCCGGTAAAACTAAAATCAATTATCTAAAGGAGAAGCCCTGAGCAGCCAAGTGCACCAGATTGTGTAGAACGCACCACATTTAAGACGGACTTAGCCCACTGTTGAACATTGTGCTTGAAATTCTAAACTGTAGCACTAGGACCCAGAGTGTGTGAGAGTGTATGCATGTATAAGAGTGAGACAAAGATCGAGCGCATTATTTTACACTCACTAAGCAGCTGTTTAGTGAATGTAAAAAAATAAAACAGAAAAAAGTGTATGTCTGTGTTTCTGTCTGCATGTGAGTGAATGCGTTTATGAAAGCAGAAAAGACTGCGTATGTGAGAGATTGAGACAGTGAGAGCGGTCAAGCAATCTTGTGTGAGTGAATGCGTGTATGAAAGCAGGACAGACCATGTGTGTTAGACAGAGTGAAGAATGAGAGTGAGCAAATGATCCCCTGGCAGTAGTTAAGAGGTTTGAGGATAACTCTCAACCTCTTACAGAAAGAAATCTGGACAAAGGTATACATAACAGAGAGACAAAGGACCAAAAATAGGGACACTTTTTAAATATTGCTCTTACAAACTTAGAAAGTAGATAAAACAACGCGTTTTGCATTAGCACAAGTTTTCTGCACTGTATTAAGTCTGAAACTCAAATGACTGTCATTATTTTCTGACTACAATCCTCAATGATTTGCCAGAAAACCACAATTTTATGAGAAACAGACCAAAAATATGAGGCAAAAATCTGTACAGTTGAGAGGTATGGGTTTGTGTACCTCTCCTCTTTGCTCAAGGTATCTGGATAACCCTAAAATTATCAGGAGACAAAGGCTCAAAATAGGGGCATATTTTAAATGATTTGTGTTCTGAAGTGTGTGTGTGTGTGTGTGTGTGTGTGAGAGAGAGAGAGAGATCAACCACTGGAAGCAGCACTGAAAAGGTTTGCATACCACTGGACCTTTTAGCTGAAGAAATTTGGATAAAACCTAAGTGGAAAAGCCTCAAAAATAGGAACAGACTTTAATTATTGCTCTTAATTACAAACTTGCTTAAATAAAAGGATTTGTATTGGCATGAATTTTCTGAAGGAAATAAAAGTCTGAAACTCAAATGTACGTCACTATTTAGTAACTTCAATATCCAGTGACTGGCAGCGATACAAACATTTTTGGAGTAAGGGACCAAAAATAAATACCTGGATATGTTTTTTAAAGTGCATATTTTGAATACAAAATGCTTCTTCCAGCACTATTTACATAGTGCTAAAAAAAAAAAAAAAAAAAAAAAAAAAAATTTTACACACAGCCCAATCTCTAAGCGCAATAAGGCCCTCCAGGGCATACATATGATCACACAGAAAATCAAGACATGCACACACACACAGATTCATGTGTGTGCATACAAAGAGATGAACAGGCAGAGAGAGACAGTCTCTCTCACATACACCGAAACTCAGATCGACACACAAACACACACAGAAGCAGACAGACCAATACACACACACACACACACATATATATATATATATATATATATATAAGGACGTTTGATCAAATGATCAAGCGTCAGAATGCATTAAGCGCAAGCATGCTTATGCCAAAGTGCTTTTCACCCAAGAAGCACTTTCGCGTAAGTATGCCTGTTGCCAAGGCCGTACTACAGTGCGGATAAGGGAAACTTCCCTTTTCTCCACTGTAGTGCGGTCTCGCAGGGAAAATATTAAAGTAGGGGGGTGGGGGGGGCACAGCACATGGGGGGGTGCAGGGGGGGTGAAACCCCCTTGCAAAAACTTAACTGCAGTGTTTTTTTTTTTTTATTGACACGCTTTAACGAAAGCGCTTTTTCGGTTAAAGCGCTTTCGTTAAAGTGTGTTCGGTGGTTATGGATTCGGACGTTTGATCATTCGATCAAACGTCCTACATCCATATATACACACACACATATACATACATTTTTACACACACACACACACACACACACACACACACACACACACACACACACCTCTCTGTGTGCACACAGATATATATCTATATGCATTTTCTGAGCACAAAAAGTGTGTGTGTATAGATATATGTATATATATATATATATATATATATATATATATATATAAACACATACAATACACAAGACATCATAGTTTTACAAATGTGTACACGCAAAACATGAGTGTGTTTAAGTGTTTGACAGATGACTGTATGTACTGGCAGAAAATTGTGGGTTCTAATAGCACTAAGATGAACAAGGAAGAGACAAGACTGTAACTGAGCTGGATGATGGAAGTGTCTCAAAAGTTTGAGCTTGAAGTTAACCTAACATTAGAAAAGGCAATACAGACGGTCATGGAGTTTATGTATTTTGCATGACAGGTACCAAAATTACACCCATTTTGCTTTCACATACATATCCAAAATTTCTGAAATGAAAAGATGACAACCCTAATCAGAGGACGAACTGACATGCACAAATGCAAGTGGTCAAAACTTTCTCAAATGATTTAAAAATATCATTTGGGTTAGTAAATATACAAAAGCAACCTTTAAAGCAAGAAAGCTGCAGCACCAAGAAAATATCAGTCTGGGACAGGAATGTGATATAAAGGAACTTGAGCAAGAGGGAGTGTATAAATATTTGGGAATTGACAAATGATCGACAATAAAATCTGAACAAATGTGAACAAAACTTAGTAAGCAACATTTTAGAAGACTAAAATTAATACTGAAAACAGCTCTGACATATAGGAACCAAGTCCAAGCTATAAACCAATTTGTTCTTCCTGTTCTGGCTTACGGTTTTGGGGTGAATGACTGGCCCCAAAAGGTACTGGATAAACTGGACAAGAAAATTCGAAAAAATATTTTACACTTATCAAATGATTTACATAAAAATCAGTGTATACCAAGCTTATATATTCTCTGTTCTGAATGAGGTATGGACCTCGGGTCTATATCAGCATTTCGAAAATGTAATAGGTTGAATCACTAAATATCGAACTGAAATGATCGACCTATTACATTTTCGAATGCCGATAAAAAATACCCCCCCCCCCAAAAAAAACTAAAGGGTGTAGGCAAGCCCCCCTGCAACTCCCACACCCCCGCTACTTAAATATACCAACTCCGAGACCGCACTAAATTGAGGTAAACGGAAATCTCCCCTTACGGAGATTTCCGTTTACCCGTTCGATGTTCTGCCCTTTCGGCATTCTCGATGCGGCAATATCAAATTCAATATTGTCAGCATTCGAGATGCTGATAGGGACCCTGGGCCTCCTCAAAACTGATTACATGTACAAATCTGCAATCTTAGGACTATATACATAACATATCTGCTGACCTCACAAGATCCAAACATACTGAAAGTTTTAAAATGTGAGGAGAACAAGTCTAAGATAGCTTCTCTGCTTAGTTTAGAAAAACCATATCGGTGTAAAGCAGGAACAGAAATCAAAACAGAAGTAGACAAAAATCACACAGCAACTGAATATGCCAAAAAACAAAAGAATATAAGGTGAAGGCTCAGATGAGAAGGCAATAAATGTGGAAAAGGCATTAATAGAGTTGTTAAGTATAGAAAACTCCTGAAATGACCTCATAATGTTCAGGATCTTATGCAGGAATGGTTAAGGAGAGGTGAATTTAAACCAAAAGATGAAAGGTTAATATTGGCTGCCCACAGTACTGGACTACATATATGTTTGTTTACAAAGTCTGTTGAACATGTTGGAGAAACAGAGAAATGTAGGTTTTTGTAAAACAGAATTGAAACAGTCGCACATCTTGTTGCTGGGTGTGATACACTAATGACAGCTAACCTGTATTCGGAAAGGCGTGATAATATGGCAAGACTGTTGCATTGAGGATTATGCAAACATTACAATACTGAAGTAGCTGAGAAGCACTGGAAACATGAACCACAAAGCATTATAGAGAATAATGAAGTTTACATCACATGGGACCACCCATTACCAACAGTTAAAAAAATAGATGCGAGAAAAGCCCAATACAGTAGTCCATGAAAAGAAGACAAAAGAAGCACTGATCGTTGAAATCGCTACACCAAATGATTACAATGTTTTGTGTACAGAAAGACATGAAGTCATAAAATACTAGGATTTGCAGGTAGAAATGAGGACAATGTGGAAAAAGGATACCCAGACAGTTCCAATAGCAGTAGGAGCAATGGGTCTCATAAGAAAGAATTTACTGTCGTATTTAAATATGCAATCTTTACATGTAACTCCATATGAACTGCAGAAAAAGTCAATTCTGGGCACATTGCGGGTGCTGCAAAGAGCATTTCTGACTAACATCAAAGACTGAAACAATACTAATTTTACAAACTTTAATCATACTTTAACTTAGGAATGGGGTCCATTCCTGTCATGGTATTGGAAACCCAAAAGCCTTGGTGAAATTTAACTGACAGCAACCAAATCTTTCAATCATACCAGTCGTAATGTCACAAGTGTACTTTGGATTGAAAATTATGAAAATCTTTGATAACCTAGGCCCAGATCATTAATACCCTACATTTATTAAGGCCTGTGAAAATTCTCTCTATCATTCAAGCATGCTGTAAACATCTCTCTGGTCTCAGACCCCTTTTCCCAATCTGTGGAAGCCTGCTTATAACATTCCATCCCACAAAGCAGACCATGTAAACAGAGGAATTGTACAGGCTCAGTTTTTCTACTTTTACCTCCTCCAAAAATCCTAGTAAAGACGGTTTCCACAAAATGTAAAATCTACATGAGCAGTAGCATGATTGCCATAAAAATAACAGCACATCCAGTCTGTTAACACTAACAGCCCGTATCCAGAATGGTATGCTTGGACAGGGAGTTAATAGACAAAACATTTGATTCTTTGGCTCATTAAACTCATATGAAACAGCTGGAAGTCTATGGCATAAACACCACAACACTACAAAAGTTCAGTAGCTCCCACAATAGACACTCTTTCAGAGGCTCAGTACATAAACCCCTTTCTCATCTTCTATCAATCAAGAGTTGAAGTCTAGTCATATCTCTCAACCTCTTATTTCAAGAAATTCATACAAAGACAAAATTATGGAGAGATAAAAGGCCCAGAAATGGGGACAGATTTTAAATATTGTTCTTTAAAAACTTAGAAAGTTGCTACAATAAAAGGTTTTGTCTTGGTATGCATTTCCCAAAGGAAATGAAGACAAACGCAAATGTGTCATTATTGAGTCACTTTAATCCTCAATCATTTGACAGAAAACCACACATTATGTGAACAGATAAAAAAAAAATGAGTAAAAAATCTTGACATTCTGCTTAAATCTGGACAACTGAGAGGTATGAACTACACAGCTAAGTCTTCAGCCCCCTTCTTTTTTATTTAATTAATTTGTTAATAGGGTAAACCCAGTAGGCCCATCTGCATCTTTTCATGAATGACAAGTCAGAGTTACACAACAGATGAGGGAATCAAACCCATGACTAAAGGTGATGCTCAGTAGCATTTCATAGTCTTAATCCTCCTCTAGTACATTACAGTCTTAATTCTCCGCACTAAACTGCCAGATACTTGCATCATTATCATCACACTTTGTCTCCTTGACACTAAGGCCCTACTGTTGGCAGAAAAACTCATCAGCATGTAGCGGAGGTTGCACATTCAGTGAAAAGCAAATGTCTACATGAAAATCTCAACAAATTTACCTAACAGACTCTATGCATCAACTTTATAAAAACAAAAAAGTCATACTACTGGTAGAAACAAGATGAGCCAAGCTGTCAAAAGGCTGGAAAATAAGGTTCCCCAAGATGGTCTATGTTGAAAATGTAGAGGAACTCACATCCCTGACTGCCTGGTATGTACTATTTTCTGTTGAGTCAAAAAGTGTGATAAAGTTTAGGTACTATTTGCAGAGAGTAGTCAACCTACACATTAAACATACCACAGCTGCTATTAGAAAAGGAATGACATACCTCTCAAATTCTTAGAGCAAGAAATCTGGACAAAGCTTAAAATAATAGAGACACAAAGGTCCAAAAACAGGGACACATTTTAAATATTGTTTTTATAAACTTAGAAAGTTGCTAGAGTAACAGGATTTGTGTTAACATGCATTTTCTGAAGGGTATGAAGTCCGAAACTCAAATGTATGTCATTATTTAGTGACTTCAATCCTCAGTGATTTAAAAGAAAACGACATTTTTTTTTAAGGAACAGACCAAAAATACAAGGCAAAAATCTGGATACTTGAGAGTTATGAGGAATGGTTACCCCCTACAAGAGTGTATGCACTTCCTATTAGTGCCGCAACTTCAGCAACTAACTACCAAAAACAAAAGTTATGCATTTACCATAACAATAGATCCTTATTGTCCACCTCCTTCTGTCTCAGAGATTGAGTCATCCACCTTCGTGGCAGATCCAAGCTAGCAACTTTGCAATCGAGATGTTTCTCCAGCACTTGAGCTCCCCCCTCCTATGAGGCAGTGTATTCTTCCTTATCACCCAGATCGAGTTTGCTGGTCATCAGATACTAAGGTAATGAGAAGGGCATGGAGAAATAATTCGGGCTTAGCTCTGCTAGATCTATCCAGGAAGGAAGGTGATAATTTGGATGGGGGACAGTAGGTAGGACATTGAGACAGAGACAATAATCACACCTTGGGGAAGGAAGTCCTGAAGAGCATGCAATGCTAGGAGGACTGCCTTCATTTCCACAACACTGATGTGAAGGGGAGCCTCTTGCTGTGACTACATTCCTTAGACTGCCCTCCCCACACAATCTCCCTCACCCCAGACAGGCTTCATCTGTGTAACTGTGGCTAAGAGTAGGGGAAGAACAAAAGGACATCCTTCCTGTACAAGGGGAAACTGAATCCATTACTTCAAGTGGTTTCTGCAAATCGTGGATAGTTTTACTGGAAGTGCAGTGGGACAGTGGACTGCTACCACAGAACACTGACAGTCTACTGAAGAACACTTGTATCCTATATTGTGCCCTCCATTCGTATCAGTGGTTGGTACAGAATCCCAGGCTACTCTCTTCTTGGGTGACATCATGGCAGGATACCCCGAGAATGGCATAGTTGAACGAAGGTCTAGATCTTTATATGAGATCAAATTTATAGTACTTGATAAAGGTGTGGCTTGCTGGCAATACTGCTGTAGCACAAATATACTTGAAAGTCATAAATGTCAAGACAGATATGGCCGTTACAGTGGTGCAGCAGTTCGTGCTGTCACCTCACAGCAAGACATTCTCCGGTTCAATTCTTGGCCAGGGTGCCTTCTGTGCAGAGTCTGCATGTCCTCCCTGCATTCACATGGGTTTCCTCTGGGTGCTCCGGTTTCCTCCCACATTCCAAAGACATGCGTCTGGAGCATTTCTCCCGAGGCCTCCACTAAAAATGGACTCTGTCCCAGTTGGACTTTCCCAGTAAACAAATCTAAAATAAAAATAAATAAAGATATTACAGAATGTACTTTGGTCTGCAATGTAAGGAGTAGATGGAGATGTAAACTGAAAGCCATCTAAATAAAGTCACTTTGAAGACCATGTTTTTTGCGTTTTTGATGGGGAAAAGGATATAACAAGCTGGTCATGTTCCTTACTGATGTGGTCCTGCGAATGTAAAATCTTAACTGCTCATATACATCCAAGGTAGGAAGTTGGTATTTTCCTTTGTTGGAACTGTTTTGGAAGAAGACCGCTAAGTGACTAGTTTGTTTAAGGCTGTCTCTGAGGCTACTCTAAGAATGAATGTAAGATGTGGTTTGAGGGAGACTGTCTTTATGGACAATCAGAAATGGTTGTTTAAAGGGCAAGGCATGTAGCACAGATATCCTAGAAATAATGTCTTCCAAAAAATGTTGTTTTAAGGAGGAATGCAAGGCAGGATCAAGGCCTGAAAGACTGAAGTACAAATTTAAGATTGCATGGTGAACCGGGGTCTTTGATGAGTTACCAAGAAGAAAAGTGTCTTTTAGAAAGGTCTTGCATTTTTTTTGAGATGCTAGAGAGCTTAAATTGAAGCCTAAATGAAAGTCTGTAAGGGTCCAATCCATAACCCATGTCCATAAAGAGAATCTTTCCAAGTTTTTTAACAAAGTTTTAAGTGGACTGTTTCTGGAAAGCAGTCAGAATTTGAACTACTCTTACAGGTAAGCTTGGATTGTTGGCTATCACTGAACTAGAAAAACTATGCAGTTAGTTTGAGGAATGTGCTGTCTGGATGAGGCTGGCTAGATGGTTGAGAGGCTGGCTAGACGATTGAGACAGAAAGCCCAGTTGTGGATCTAGTGGCCATGGAGGTTGCATCAGATGAGGCCAGATTATCAGGAACCATATTTGCCTGGGCCAGAAGGGAGAGAAGAGGATCACTTTCACCTTGCACATGGATGTTTTCTGTACAAATTCTGTCATTAATGGAAGGAGGGAAGGGTTACACAAGTGCAGATGGTCAAGGATGGACAAGAGCACCCATGGATGTACCATTTCACAGACGTATTATCTGTGTGAATAGACATTACATCCTGAGAAAGGACATCTTGAAGTGCCTGCAACACTAGGAGGACTGCAGTCATCTCCAGAATGCTGATGTGAAGGTGAGCTTCTTGCAAACACATTCTATGAACTGTCCTCCATTTACAATGCCACTCCTCCACCCAAGAGGGGAAGCATCTGTGTAACTGTGGATGACAGTAAGAAAAGAGCTTCTCCTTTTGAAGGGAGAATTAATCCATCACTTCAAGTGGTTTCTGCAAACTGTGGCAGTGTAGTGGCTAAGTGGGCTGGCACCACTGAACACAGAGTGTCCACTGAAGGACCATAGGACAGTATCTGGCATAAAGTACTAACATTATGGAAGACTCAATAGTGCTCAATATGCACAGCAATATAGAAGCTGAAGGAGTATCATATTTGAAAACATCTAGGACTTGTAGCCTGAGGGAGACCAGCTTTTGTTCTAAGAGCCTTGCTATTCTTTTACAGTGTCTGGCTGGCAGTCCATATAGGTCAAAGACCGAGAAGGTTACAGATTTGATTTTTCTAAGTTTATGGAAGCCTTCATCACCAAAAATGATGCCAAAGTTTAAAGAAAAAAATGTCTAGCTAACTATTGTTTTAACACCTGATGTTATTCTAAATTAATCCAGTATGTATCAGCATGGAGGAGATGATTGACAAAGGTACGTGTTTTGCCAAGAACAGTATTGCACACCTCTTGCTCTAAGGCTTCAGCCCCCTCCCCCACTGTGCTTTTTTAACCATGGTCCAGCTGATGGATATTCCACCCTAATTTCCAACACAAACAAACCAGTGGACCACATCAATGGGGAGCTACTTAATGCTAGAAGTCTACACAACAAACTGTGGGACCTTGAGGCCCTCCTGCATTTGGAGCACATCTACATATGCGTTGCTACAGAAACTTACTTTGAGAGCCCATCAAGCACTCCAATACCAAGATTTTGTGCTTACCACTCATTTACACCTGATGGCAATTGTGGTGACGTATCCATATTTGTTAGACACCATTACCTCCACACAGATACCTAGAGACCCAGAAGTTAAGCTCATAGAGATTTAAATCACACTAAATAGGATCAGCTGTTAGATCATAACATACCATGCCTAGCCTACAAGGCATTCTCTGATCAGATCACCCATTGATGGATTTGCTGTACACTTGCAAAGCAAATGGCATCAGAAATAAACAAGATTTAGGTCCTTAGAAGGGGTGAGACAAACAGGACATGCTGGATATGTATTTCACAGATTAACCATTCTCTGACTAGGCTTCCTATATATGTGAAAGCAAAGCTCATCCCTAATCATATTCAAACAAAATTTGGACCACTGGAAGGGAAATCACAAATTTACCTCGTTTGGAACCTATGCCCCTAATGGACAGAGGCAGCCTGTGAACACTTAATGTGCATAACCCTATATGGTAACTGGTAAAATTATTTGGGGTATTGACACATCCACAATATTCTGGCAACTTTAGGCTAAGCTTAAAATGGCTCTTGGGCCTAGTAACCCCTATAAACCTGTACTACAAGACCACTCCATGTCTCCAGAAAATCATGCAACATTCCTAAATACTCTTCATGAATTCCCTGTAGGTTTGAACACTTATCCTAGGTGATCTTGACTACCCAGTGATAAACTGGGTGATGTACATCACCAATATAGGATATGCACAAAAATTCTTAGACTTTATAAACAAGACCTCCCTCAACTAAACTGTTAAGGAACCCACTAGGTGAAAGAGTATACCTGACCAGGTCCTAACAAATTGTACCATCCCCAATATACTCCCCTCAATTGACAGTCAGATCAGACGCTAGTATGCTTCTCTATTCAAACTCTCCGAAATGTCAATAATCCACCTCATTAGTCAAGTCAGACAACAAACTAGCAACCTTCATCAAAATCTTCAAACTGTCAGAAGGAAATATCATAGAATTCAAGACTTTAAACATACAAATCTCCTGCAATTCTATTATGAAGTTTCCAAATTTTAGCATAACAGTATTACTCATAATGTTGATACTGCAGAGAGTTATGCAGACAAGCTTTTCTCATACCTAGTCAGTTACATTTATTTGGCAGTCCCAAACTAGACACAAATGAATGGGGAAGCCAACTGAAGTGGTAGTCCACAGGAATTAATAAACTATACAATAAGAGAAAGAAACTTCTTAACCTATTAAGACCCCCAAATGAAAGACCTCATCAAACAGCTAGATAAGACACTAAAAAAGGACACCAGAAAAACACAGCCATCCCATGAACTCAGACTAGATACAGAAGCCAGACAAGTATAAATCCTATGTTAGTTACATCAGTAAAATTATCTACATACCGATAAATAGCTTTAGTGCCAACTTCATCCCCAAAGACCTCAACTCCAAGCCCACTTAACCCTGATGGAATCAAGCCACCAACAATAATGAAAGAGCATGTACTGAATGTACTCTTCAAATCAATGATACCTCATCCATGGAGTCTGACAACATACCTGGTTGTCTAATAACACTAAAGCATTGTTGGACCACTCCTCAAAATCTTTAACCTGGAACTAGCAACTGGCTTAGACCAACATGTGTGGCACACAGCTGTTGTAATGCCATTTCACAAGGGTGGCCCCATCACTGATACCAGGAATTCCAAACCTATTAGTCTAATGAATCATGTATGCAAAAGCCATGAAATGTATAAATATCAAAAATGTTATAAGACCCATCTCCCATCAGTTTGGCTTTAGCAAGGGTAGATTTTGTCTTTCTCTAAAGAATCTTGTCAATTTCTTTGAGAGGGTAACTCGGGATGCTGATTGGGGGCAAGCTGATCACGCAGCACACTTTGACCTCAGTACAGCATTCGATAACATACCAAGTGCAAATATAATAAGATGAAGTGGCTCCAAATTGTCTCATATGTGCTAACTAGCTTACAGACAGAAGTCATACAGAAATAATAAGAGGTGCCCCCCTCTGGAATGAACCTATGAAAATGACCAGTGGAGTTTCTCAGGGATCTGTGCTAAAACATCTGCTATTTGGTATCTGTGATCTCGAGTTAACAAATTTTTCAGTTGATTATAGGCTAGAAGTCATTGCCAAGTTCCCTTATGACATATAGGCCCTTCAACAGCAGCTCACAATTGTTAGTAGCTGGAGTACAAAAATTGTCTCAAATTCAATGCCACAATGTACAACATTGCAGCATTTTATAATCAACCCCCTAGGTCCACCTTAGAATACAGATAACATACTACTTCCAGCACATTGTAACACTGGGTAGGAAAACATTTCACTGTGCATAGTTAACAGAAAAAGGCATTTCTTCCAGATCACCTCCTTGTATTCTGCACTTATTAGACCCATCATTGAGTATAATGCCCTCTCTGGAATGTACCTTACTAAGCATATCAAGCAATCCGAAAAAACCCAGAGGTTTTTAACTAAAAAAATCATGGGCTTAAAAGACCCCAGCTACCAAAAAATATTGGAGGCTTTATCTTGTACTCCGTATCACAGTCTTTAGGGGTAATCTATGCCTTATAGAACTATAACTGATTCAGTAGTCCAAGAACTCTAATACCTCCATAAACCACAGTCCAGATAACAGTATGGCCTGAAATTTAAATCTACTCCAATGTATAAATAAAACAAGGTAGACAGAAATATTTGTCACACAGCTCCTACCCCTTTTCTGGCATAAACCTCTTCTCCAAGTTAAGCAGTGTGACACACTGTCTGCCTTTAACAAAAAGCTGGACAACTGGATGGACATTAATAAATTCACTCCTGGTATGACTGGCCTAGTCCTCAATGACATGAAAGGCAAGGCTTAAGGGTGGAACTGGCAAAGCTGAAATAGCATTGTGGCTTACTTTTCTTGTAACTTCTATGATCTAATGAAGATATCCAAGTATTGACACAAGTGGAGTAAGCAATCCTTTGGATGAGCGATTGCCTTGTGTTTGCAGTTAAAAGCCAGTAACCAAGATACTAGAACATTCAGAACCATTGTTGCCAGAGATGTGCTGCAAGCACTAGCATGCACTTGGTGAACAACCAAGGGGCACTGATCAGAACTAATAATGGCTGGCTCCTAGCTGAAAGTGGAAGAAACTTCTGGAATGCTTTACCATCTTAATGTGTAAGTAAGTATCATAAATATCTACTGAGCACATCAGTCTCCCCTCATGGAGGAGTGGAAGGATGGACTGCAGTGACCATCCAGAATTTTGTCGTCTTTACATGGAGATTTAGCCTGCTGAAAGTCAGATCGGGCCTGAGGTTCTTGTTTTTTTCTATATGAAAAATTATCTCTGGATCCTCTTTTTAGAAGCTAAAAGATCTCGAGTTACTGCCCTTTTTGGTGGGGTGGTACATCTGGAAGAGGCAGTATACTTTGTATGGAGATGGAAATGAAAGACATGACACAGCCTCTGGCTATGATGTTCTTCACCCGTCTGTCCTCTGTACTGGGCAACTAGGATTCTGAGTGAAGAGAAGCATGTCCCCCAGCTGCTTCTAGAGGAGAGCAATCATGCAAATTTTCAGGTGTGTTGGAATGAGTTTCCCGGAAAAGGGTCTCTAAACACCTGGTTTTGCAGATCCACCCTACCCTTAAGGCAGCTTCCATTAAAGCATCCTCCTAGCTCTGTCACAACAGGACATGCTGGAATAGGAGGCAATGGAAGAAAATTGGGAGTTCCTGAACCAGTGCCCTTTGTTAAACTTCTAGCTCCTGCAGCAGGATCTTTGAAGGGTATCTAAGTGGGCACTGACATAAGACAATCTCTTCCCCTTGTTTGCTCTTTAAAGTTTCATCATTGGATTGAACAAAGATGATCCATTGTAAGGGGTACTGAGACAGGATGCTTTAAAGCTGTCTGCAAGATCATATAGCTACAGCTATGCTAGTGCCTGCTGCCTAAGCTATCCCAACAGCCACACTGCAGAGTAGTTTCATGGATAGGATGGTGATGGATAACATGATAATAAGCTGGACTTCCATCTTTCTTTCTTTCCTGCAGTCTGGTGTGGGGGGGTCTCCACAGGGAATCCAGGGTCTGTTCTGCCAGCTCCCTCTGGAACCTTGTCATGTGCATGACATACTTCAACACCCTTAGGGAACAAGCTCCTGAGGTACATGCCTGCTTCCCAAAATGTACCATGAAGTTCTTGTCAGATAGCTCCTGCATGCTGTCCACTATAACCACAATGGAATCAATTGGAGGGCCCTTACTACAACAGATTCAATCATTGGGAGGTCTCTCTGAATCTTAGTAGGCTTGCAGGGTATTTACTCTACCAACTTAGGTTCCCACCATGCCCTCTACACCACCAGGTTGATAAGATGGTGAGTGGGAGGGACCCCCCCCCCCAGGAAGTGAAATGGCCAGTTCTAAAGACCTTGAAAAACACTTCATGGAGGGGGGGGTCAATGGGACAAGTTCCCCATCTGATGCATCACTTCCATAACATCTCAAAAGGTTGTATCTTGGGGGAGGGATTATATAGGGATCATCCCCTTTCCTTCAGTCAATGTCTTGTGTGAGAGATTCCATGAGGGAATCTATATGCCTCTTTTTGCACTGAAATTTCTTGTGAGCCTCAGGGGAGAGTCACTGAAGGAGCAAAAAGTGCTTCCAGAGCTTTGCTGAAATGTGGGTTTGAGGTGCTCTTATCTGGGTCATCCTTGGGACCAGGTGTGTGAGTAAAAGTGTCTGATAAACTGGAGTCTAAGGGTGGAGCTGAAACAGAAACAGAATATATGGCTAATACCAGTGGACATGTGACGATCCTCTCAAAAAACTGAAATGCTGAAGCAGGTCCCAAAAGAACTGTGGAAGCCTCCACCAGAGCTGTCTCCATCTCTAAAGAAGACACAAACAGAATTGATGGGTGCCCCCCCAAAAGACCAGTTGGTCTGAGGTTGACAGCAGCCATGTCAAGTGCTAAAAAGCTCAAAGCCACAAACAGATCTGGGTTGGTGTCATAGAAGGCTCAGAGATATCAGCCTCTACCACTCAGTATCGAGACACGCTTGGCTCTGAGGGTTTCAGAGTCAAATGAGTCAGATGCAAAGTTGATACTGATGGACAAAGTGCTGTTGACACTAAATGGGGATGGAGCAGAATTGGCTTCAGATCTGAACTTTCCAATACCAAAATGAGTGCCAGGGACAGAGCAAATGAAGCAGAGAACATGGCCCAAAAGATTTACAAATTTCACACTGGGCATTGAGATGCTCTAGCCCCAGGTATACAGAACAATTGTCGTGCATATCTGGAGGCAGGATTTTGTTCCCACATTTTTTTTAAATTCAAAGCTTTTCAACAATTCAAAATCATAAGGAACAGAGACCAAATGAAAAAATAAAATGGAAAGAACTGATGAAAGAGTAGAGGTGGAAAGTGATGAGAAGATCCAACTTTCCCTCTCAAAAAAGACTTGTAGATGTTTAGGTAGGCCTCAGAGACTATGAAGAGGAGAGAAGCAAATTTATATATACTTTCTGGTGAAGAAAGAGTCAAATATGAAGCAACTATTATAATAAGGATGGAAATGAGATATGAGAGAGAAAGTGGAATGTACTGTATCATGGGAGAGGTTTGAGTGCAAAGTTGCTGGCTTGGATCAACCATGAAGGTGGATAACCCAACCACCGAGATGAACAGAGGGGACAATACAAGCTCTTGTAGTTATACTGAAGCTTGCATTCTAATCCCTTCTCAATTGGTAGATGGACATCAAAATATGTCCTCAGATGGTCCATTTCTTCTTATCTTTCCAAGTATCAGATGATGTCAAAGTGGGGTGGAGACAGGGACTCAGGGACCTCAGTTGTTATCCAGTAGGATACTAGTAGATTTTGGATTCTCCTTACAGGTATTCCCCAGACAGGCTGTAAGCATGGGGCAAGTGCCTGGTTGGCCACATTGACCCCTTTGAACTAAGTTTGTCTATATACCCTGTCTGCTCAGCTGAAGTGGCTGTACTACTTGGCCAGGTTCACTTCAAGTCCCCATCAGCTAGATTACGAGCAGTATGGTGGTGCTCCTGTAGTGGGATTTGGACACCGTTCCCCTACTGTGGGATGAGTCGAGTCTTTGGGCTTACTCCTATCCCTCTCCCCACTTGCATCTCCAGTACCTGGTAAGACTGACTAGACAGGGGCCTCCTTGGCTCCATCCCTCTATGAAATGGAGTTGGCTCCTGCACCAAAGAAGGTTTGCTTTTTCAAGTGAAAGTCTCCAGATAGCAACATCATTCTGTCTCCTTGAACAAAGTCTGTCAGAGCTCCCTTTAATGCAAAAGGCACACTCCTAAAATCTACCTTCACCTTTAAGCTGTTCCGCCTAGATCACTGCTGCACAATAGCTAATAAACAAGCTGGGAACATGCTCTCAGTTCCTATATTCTGCACTTATCTTAATGTAAACTTTACATATTCCCCACTACTCTTTTTTTTCCAGTCCACAAGTTTGAACATTGCTACCTGTTAATATTAAAAGTAAAACAACCACTGAGAAATGTCTGGCTGTTATAAAAACTGACTTGTCTCAAGATAATAAATGCAAGTGTAGCACAGACATATAACTTCATATAAAGAAAAATATGCACTTCCTTAATGAATGGACTACACACCTAACAGGATATTTCTGAATTAACATGGTCACTTAGACGAGTGCTGAGATGCATAGAAATACATTTTCTACATTGTTCTGAGACTTCTCTGCATGTTTCTGCCTGGATTATGCCTGAACTGTACAACCCTTGCACTATAGAAGTAAAACATAATAATATTACATGCTCTGTATGTAATATACCTACCCTTCCTTTATAACTGTAAGTAGGTCATAAGTTCATAGTTTAATACAAGGTTATTGTTCCAGAGGAACATTTGCAGCCTAACTACAAGATCCCAAAATTTTGAATACTCACAGACATGACTAATTAATAAAAAGTTACAACACACTTCAATGAGGGCCTTGTGAAGTAGACCTTGGGTTTATTTAATACCTAACCAACCTCGTTCAGTGAGGGTTTGAGGAGCCAGAACCAGGGTGTACTTAATGATGGCACATCCACATGTCCAGGTTAACTTTTAAACAGGCTTAAGGAGCCACTTTGTTTTACATCCAAGGGAAGTCTAGTCAATAAAAATGGGAATCTCTGGGAGAGAGATGCATCTTGCCAACAGGTCCTATTTACATTTTAATTGGAAATTCAGATTTCTCCTGTCCACCTGGTGAATCTAGGCATACTGGGGCAATGCAGCAATTGCCTCATATACACAGACAACCCTCTCCTCCTACCACCCAACATTACAACCTGCGAGAGATGCACTTACATAGCCAAACTGGAAGCAAAGCTCTCTCCACCCAAGATTGCGCTAGACAGTCAAGAGGAGAAGGTTAGCACCCCGCACTACACCTCAAGCAACACATAGCCCTTCTAAACCCACACCACCAACACTCACATATAGAAACTCTAAACCCACATATGCGGAAGCCCTTAACAGTAACCTGCCCAAGCAACAAGGACCTCCAAAGCTGAAATGCAAACAAACACCAATCACAGCCCAGGTGTCACATAGCTCACAACACCAATGTGCCATCCAACAGCAGCACCTAAGGCAAGAACCCACACTCAACACTTTAGTCATAGGTGACTCTATAGTCAGGCACACTGATGTCCCACTCACCAGGCTGAACAAGGAGAAAATTACAGTCAGCTGCCTGTCGGGTGCCAGGATCCGCCACATAACGCATACACTCAAGTCACTACACAACAAGTACAAATATGAGACTGCCATTGTCCATGTTGGAGTGAATGACTTGAGACGTACCTCCCTGGACTACATGAAAAGCGACATGGAAGAGCTCTTGGATCATGTGGCCCAGGCAAGTATGACGCTAGCCCTGAGTAGCATCCTGCCTTTGACCAGAATGATACCACAGTACAAGGACAAAATTATTGACTTCAACAATTGGCTAAGCTTCTGGTGTTATTCAAAGGGGATCCAGTATCTGTCTGCCTGGGAAGACATGATAGACAAACCACGATGCTATGCCAGAGATGGTCTGCACCTGTCGCCCCTGGGATTCAGGTTACTGGCAAAGGCTCTTGCCCCACCTATAGTGCATTTTTTAGGCAAAGTTCAAAGGACAAAACCACCACCGTAACAGGTACAAGCATGCAAAATCTGAAGGTAATGCTAAAAGTCTAAACCTCAAAATGCACTCTCTTGATGCACTCCTAACAATGGAGAACATCGATATCTGTGCAGTAACTGAGACCTGGTTCAAGGCTCCATAGAGCACCCCTGCAATACCAGGCTACAACTCATACTACACTTTTCTGCCATCAAACCAGGACCGAAAGACTAAAGGTGGAGGAGTGTCCATATTCACCAAGGATATTCACAACACCAGGCTAGTTGCCCAACACAATGCATCTGAAATTCTCCAGGTGCAACTAACACTAGGTAAGACTGCAATCCAAACTGTAGCTTGCTACAGATCCCCTGCCATGCCCCAAGATTCTCACTACACCTGTCTAAGCATACTGGAAAATATTAAGATACAACCAAACACCCTAATACTGGGTGAGTTCAACTACTCTGTCATTAACTGGGAAAACTACTCGTGTACCAACACCTTTGCTCAACGGTTCTTGGAAGTCATAAATTACAATGCCCTGGATCAACTACTCATTAGTCCCACCAGGGGCTACAATATCCTAGACCTGGTAATTACCAACATGGGAAATCAAAGCTCCACACCTATGGTCACCCCCTTGTTGGTCAGGTCCGACCATAAGCTAATCATCCTTGACATCCACATCCCACCCCCTCCCCCCAGAAAGGAATCCTCCGTAAAAAACTTCTCCAAAGCCAACTTCATGCTACTCAAGTCAGAAGTGACAAACTTAATGACACCCATGCAGATGGGAGCTGAAAGTTCGACTGCTGAATCCCTACACTAAGGCACTGTACATGCACATCCACTCGTGCATGAATCGTGCCATCCTCAATAGAACCAAGACGCTCTCCTCCAAAAAAAGGAAGCCAATCTGGTGGTCCCTTGCCATAAACAAACTTTACAACAAAAGGAAGTAAAGTACAGTTGTGTACACTTACCATAAATGTAGATGTTCGAGTGTATTCACTGTTGCAGTCATCACATTTGGGTTATCTGCTTGCAGTAGCCCTCAGTCGGCCTGATTATCTAAGTCTTGGGTCCTGCGTCGGTTGCGGTCTCATCTTCCATGACGTCAGGTATTCAGGGGTATAAATCATGCAGCCAACGCCATTACATCAGTTTTTCTTGCCCCAGATGTCAGGTGCCCCCCTAATAGGAAGCAATTAAATGTATATATACAAGGTTATACCTCCAACAAAAAAGCAAATACACCAAAAAGCTTTTAAGCATAGTAAAGGAGAATAGATCTATAGCCAAAAGAAGTCAGGGGGCTGGAGGGAGGGTAACCAGGACTGCAACAGTGAATACACTCGAACATCTACATTTATGGTAAGTGTACACAACTGTACTATGTTCTTCATGTTTCACTGTTGCAGTCATCACATTTGGGTAGATTACCAAAGCTAAGGATGGGAGGAGGAATTTAGATAGCATTAGGACCAGCTATAAGGCCCTGCAAAACTGCAGTGGCAAAGTCAGCTGTGGATTTAGAGAAAATTGGCAAATGGTAATGCTTGGTGAAAGTATGTACAGAACTCCAGATAGCAGCTTCTAGGATGTCTCTGGTAGGGACACCTCTGAGAAAGGCTGTAGAGGTAGATGCAGCCCTGGTTGAATGGGGTCTAATCCCCTGTGGGATAGGTTTTGCATGGTGCTTATAGCAGAAATGAATGCAGTGGCCTATCCATTTAAGTTCATAGGTTCATACATTAGCACTAAGCTAACTGCCCTTGTGAGCCATTTTAAGCCTAGCCAATTATCCCTTATGAGACTCAAACCCTGCACCTTGTGTTTGTAAGGCAAAAACCTTAACCATTGTGCCACCCTCCCAACCCTTAGAAATGGTTTGCTTTGAAATAGCCTTCCCCTCTGCCCCTGCAGCAAATGTCACCAGCAGTTGTTCAGATTTCCTTTGAGGTTTAGTCCTGTCCAAGTAAAACCTAAGTTGTCTGTGCACATTGAAGGAGTGCAGTATCCATTTCCTTTTGTTCTGTGGATTGGGAAAGAAGGTTGGCAAATGAATGGATTGCTTAAGAGCCACACTGGATACCACCTTGGGCATGAAGGAGGGATTGGTCCTGAGGGACACCCTGTCCGCATGAAAGATGATGAAAGGCTCCACTGCCATAAGGTCCTGTAATTCAGATACCCTTCTTGCTGAAGTGATTGCTAAAAGGAAAGCTGTTTTCCAAGAAAGGAATTTTAACTCTGCAGTTGCTGCTGGCTCAAAAGGAGGAACAGTGAGTTTTTCCAATACAAAGTTAAGGTCCCAGGCTGGAGTTGGGGCTCTCCTGGGTGTTCTTAAATTTCTGCCCCCCTCTGAGGAACGGCTTGAGCAGTGGGTGAGAAATGAGGGATGGTTCTGTGTTGCAATGAGCTGAAATGGCTGAGGCATGAATTTTGATGGAGGAAAAGGAAAGGCCCTTGTGAGGCATCTCAGTTAAGTACTGAAGAATACGAGGTAAATTGGGGGCTGCTGTGGCCATCCCTTGAGTTTGGTTCCAGGCACAGAATCTCTTCCATTTTTTAGCATAAGATTTTCTAGTACTAGGCCAACTTGCCTCCAAAATGACATCCAACACTTGTTTACTGAGTGATGGTAACAGAGGGATTAGGTAATTAGCCAGGCTGCCACGTTCAGGGTTTGAAGCTGGAGGTGCAGAATCTGGCTCTCCTGCTGAGACAGCAGGGTAGGGGTCTGAGCAGGGGCGGCCCGTGCTATTGGACTGCCGGACTGCAGCCCCTCAACTTAAAATAAAGAAAAATAAAGCAATAAAAAGAAAAAAAAAAATGTTTTAAATCGCAGACTTTCACGCATACACACTAGTCCAGACTGCTGCTGAGACAGTCTGGAGCATGCGCAGATTGTTTCAGAAGCAGTCCTGACTGGGAAACATTAAGAACGGAGCTCCCAGAAGTCTATGCAGTTTTAAACTGCATAGACTGTCCTGGAACTCGCTGGGAAAACGCATCGGGGTCGGACTGCAACATCAGCAGTCTGGAATTCGCTGCAGTCTCGTCGGGCGTCAATCTCACGATGGGCAGAGTCTGGTGTGGATTGGAGTTTGCTGCAGTCTCGTTGGGGGAAGATCTCATGACGGGGATGTGCGCAGGCGGGTTTTCGTACAGGGATTTGGATTTAAAGATTTTAAGGAATTTTATATTAGAGACACAAACATTCCTAGATATCAATCTTACAAAAGATGTATCTGAAATATATATATGGGATGCATTGAAAGCATACCTACATGGAAGAGCGGTGGGATGGTATAAAAATAAACAAAAACAGTGGAATAAGGAATTAATGGAATTACAGTCAAAAGTAGATAATTTAAAGCTTGATATTCAAAATGAAAACACCAACTTAATAAAAGAACTAGAAGATACTAATAAAAAAATACTCAGAGACGCTACACCACAAAACAATGATCAACTTAGAAAAAATTAAACTATGTTACTATTCAATAAACCCTAAAAACCAACGAAGAATAGCAAATAGGACTAAAAAGATTATTAAAACAAATCAAATCAAGGAAATACATAATATAGAAACCAAAAAGAAAGTATCTGATTTAGAAGGAATTCTAGAAGCTTTTAGGCTATTTTTTCATAAACTTAATCAAAATGAGAAAACAGAAACACATTCAGCATTGAAAGCTTTTCTCAAAAACAATGTTAAAGTTAGGTTATTAGAGGAGCAGGTACAACTAATAGATAAACAAATCAAAATGACAGAACTTAAAGCTGAAGTAAATAAGCTAAAATTAAACAAAGCTCCAGGTATAGATAATATCACCCCAGAAATGTTTAAATTACTATCAAATGAGGCTTTGCTGTTGTTATTGAATGTCTTTACATCAGTTAAAAATGGTAAAGACATTCCTCCTTCTTGGAAGTACACATTAATATCACCAATTCTGAAACAAAATAAAGATCCCAGTGAATGTTAATCATACAGACCCATTTTACTTCTTAATATAGATTATAAATTTTTTATGGCAATACATGCTGCTCGAATAAAACAATTACTACCACTTTTGATAGAGGAGGATCAAACAGGTTTTATAAAAGATAGGAACACTTACGACAACATTAAAATAATTCTTTCCTTAATTGATTATATACATGTCACAAAAAACAAAATGAATGTCATTAGCTTAGACATAAATAGTGCATTTGATTCAGTGAACTGGGATTATCTGTGGTTAGTTTTAGAAGAATATGGCTTCTCAAACAACTTCACTGTTAATAAAATCATTATATGAAAAATCATTGGCTTATATAAAAAGTACAGTTGTGTACACCTACCATAAATGTAGATGTTCGAGTGTCTTCACTGTTGCAGTCATGACTGTAGGGTTCTCCCCTGCCGGCAGGCAGCCCTCGGTCAGCCAGAATCCCAAAGTCTGGGTCTGGCGTCGGCTGTTCAACTCAGCTCCCTAACGTCAGAGCGCCAGGAGTATAAAGCTGACAGCCGACGCCATCTTCTCCAGTTTTTCTTGCCCCAGATGTCAGGAGTCCCAAAATGAAAATGGTCCCAAAACCTTTGCAAATACACCTCAGAAGAATGGTGAAAAAAGGAACCACACAAAAGTAAAAAATAAGAGGGGACAGGAGGGAGGGAAACCCAGACTGCAACAGTGAAGACACTCTAACATCTACATTTATGGTAGGTGTACACAACTGTACTATGTTCATCATGTTTCACTGCTGCAGTCATGATTGTAGGGTAGAATCCCAAAGCTGAAAGAAAGGGAGGTGGTCATAAAGAAGGAGGGGCGGCTAAAAGGCCCTGCAAGACTGCAGAGGCAAAGCCTGCCCTAGACTTAGAGTAGAGAGGCAAATTGTAGTGCTTAGAGAAAGTATGCACTGAACTCCAAGTTGCAGCTTTCAAAATGTCCTTAGTAGGAACTCCCCTGAGGAAGGCTGCAGAAGTGGCAGCAGCTCTGGTGGAATGAGTCCGTATGCTCTCTGGGATTTGCTTTCCATGGTGTGAATAACAAAATCTGATTCCATGAGCAATCCATTTAGAAATGGTTTGTTTAGAAATGGCTTTACCTTGGGAACTTGAAGCATAAGAAACAAAGAATTGTTCTGATTTTCTGATGACCTTGGTTCTGTTCAGGTAGAAACGTAGCTGTCGATGTACATCCAAGGAATATAAGATCCTTTCCCCTTTATTTTGAGGAGTGGGGAAAAAGGTTGGCAAGTGGATAGTTTGATTTAAAGCCACTTTGGAAACCACCTTAGGCATGAAAGTCGGATTAGTCCTCAAAGATACCCTGTCTTGATGAAAAATAATATAAGGTTCCACCGCCATAAGAGCTTGTAACTCTGAAACTCTCCTGGCAGAGGTTAGTGCCAATAGGATAGCTGTCTTCCAAGATAAAAACTTGATGTCAGCAGAAGCGGCAGGCTCAAAAGGAGGCAAGGTTAGTTTTTCCAAAACATAATTGAGATCCCAAGCAAGAATAGGAGGAGATCTAGGAGGTCTTAAGTTCTTAGCTCCTCTGAAGAACTGTCTCATGAGCTGGTGTGAAAAGATGGGAGGGTCTGAATTATAATGAGCAGAAATAGCAGAAGCATGGATCTTAATGGAAGAGAAAGAGAGACCCTTATGTAAGAGATCCGTCAAGTAAAGTAGAATTAAAGTAATGTTAGGAAGAAGAGGATCAGAATCCTGAGCCTGCATCCAGGAACAAAATCTTTTCCATTTTCCTGCATAAGATTTCCTAGTGCTAGGATGTATGGCTTCTAAAATGACATCCATAACCTGCTTGGGTAGGAAAGAAGAAATCAAAGGCCCTGGATTAACCAGGCCGCCAGGCTGAGAGTTCTGACATGAGAGTGTAGAACCTGACCCTGATGTTGGGACAGAAAGTTCGGAGACTGAGGTATAATCCAAGGAGGCTCCAGGCATAGGTTTATTAGAGTTGGATACCAAAACTGCCAAGGCCAATTCGGAGCCAACAAGATTATCATCTTGGGTTTGTCCTGTTTTATCTTCAATAAAACTCGAGGAAGAAGAGGTAGAGGCGGAAAGGCATATCCCGAGAGGTTCCTCCAACTGAATGACAGGGCATCCACTTTCCAAGCCTCTTCGTGGAATGTCCTGGTGCAAAAATTCTGCAGCTGATGATTTAGATGGGATGCAAAGAGATCTATGTGAGGACATCCCCATACTGCTGTTATCATCCTGAATATTTTGGTGTCCAGCATCCACTCGTGTGGATCTGAAAGGTTTCTGCTCAAACTGTGTGCCAGTAAGTTTTGTTTCCCTGGTAGAAACTGAACTTGAAGATCCAGATTGCAAGCTAGAGCTGTGTCCCATAAATCCATGGCTAGTCTGCAAAGGGGGTAGGAATGAGATCCCCCTTGCTTGTTTATGTACCACATAACCGTGGTGTTGTCTGTCCGTATTAGTAGTTGTCCTGGTTGTATGAGATTCCTGAAGGCCAATAGAGCTTTCTGAACAGCTAACATTTCCTTTAAGTTGATATGCAGGTACTTCTGATCCTTTGTCCAAAGGCCCTGCAGACAATTGCCCTGAAAATGGGCTCCCCAAGCATAATCCGAGGCGTCCGTGGTTAGAATCTGAGAAGCAGGAGGTAGACAGAAGGGCTTCCCTTTGTTTAGAGCACATGCCCTGGATCACCAAAGAAATTCCTTTTGAAGGCAAGGAAGGACAGGAATCAGTTATGTCCAAACTGTGGCAATGCTGAGACCATACACTTTTTAGGTACCACTGTATTTTCCTCATGTGTAGTCTTGCATATGGTATGAGAAGGATGCAGGAGGCCATGTAACCCAAAGCCTGCAGGAATTTCCTTGCAGATAGAGGAGTTAAAGTTGCCAAAGTTCTGAAAGTTGAAGCCAGCTATAACTGTTTTTCGGATGTCAGAAATGCCATCTGGGTAGTGGTGTTTAGAAGTGAAAAGTTATCTGTTGCGATGGTGTCAAATTTGACTTTTTTATGTTTACAGAGAATCCCAGGAACTTGAGGAGGTTCTGTACAAATTCTAGATGCTGGAGTAAGACATCCTTGCGGTCTACCTGAATTAGACAATCGTTCAGATAAGGGTAAATTTGAATTCCCTTGAGTCTGCAGTAAGCCACTACTGGAGTCAGGCATTTGGTGAAGACCCTGGGTGCAGTAGATAATCCAAAGGGCAGCGCAGAGAATTGAAAGTGCCTCGATCCGGCTTTGAACCTGAGGTATTTTCTGCGATCCTGCCTGATGGGAATGTGTAAATATGCCTCCTTTAAATCCAAAGTTACCATCCATGCATTTTTGGACAGCATTGGAAGCAGCTGCTGTAGAGTAAGCATCTTGAATTTTGGAATCTCTAGAAAGGTGTTCAAGACAGACAGATCCAGAATGGGTCTCCATGAGTTTTGCTTCCTTGGGACTAGAAAAAGCCTTGAATAAAACCCTTTTCCCATCTCTGAAAGAGGAACCAGTTCTATGGCATTCATAGCCAAAAGAGCTTCCACCTGGTTTAAGGCCTCCGTCCATTGATGTTTTGGAAGGTCTGGCCATCCGCTTGGCCTTGGCAAGGTATGAAAATGGAATTTGTAACCTCGTAAAACCACATCCGAAACCCATTTGTTTTGGGTTATTTGAGTCCAATTTTGATAAAAAAGAGAGAGTTTTCCTCTGAGAGGGGCTTCCAGGGAAGAAGTTCCTGTAGCCCCACAGAGGGAGTCATTGAGTTTGTTTCCTTTGAGATTGTGACCTGTCCTCTCCTCCCCTAGGGGTGGAAGCAGTCCACAGTCTTGGTCTATAAGCAGCTTGTGATTGAGGCCTCCCTCTGGAACGTCTGTATCTACCCCTCTGAGGCCTGTCTGAAGTGGGAAAGGACCAATTTTTTGAAGGCCAATTCCTGCTAAATCTAGGAGGCTGTACTTGTAAGAAATCTTTAACTGTTTGCATTGATTTCGCCTTATCCTCCATCTTTTTAATCACCTCTTCAGCTTTCGATCCAAACAAAACATTAGGTTGAACAGGAGCATCCAATAATTTTGCCTTTACCGGTTCGGGTAAATTTTGTTCCTTTAGCCATGCATGCCTCCTAATGACTGTGCCAGAGGCCGCAGCTCTACAAGAAGCCACCAAGGCATCAAATCCACAGTATAAACCATGCTTCTCAACCTGTTCAGTGGCATGCAATAAATCATGTAATTCCTTATCCTCTGCACAGGCAAAAATGGAAGTAAGCTTTTGTTTCAAGACAGACAATAGAAATTGCTGGTATTTAAACATATGAAACTGACAGTTTAAAGCCCTAATGGACAAAGTAGCAGAAGTGTACACCTTTTTGCCCCATCTTTCTAAGGATCGAGAATCCTTTTCAGTAGGAGTAGGATTTTTGGCAGAAGCGGCCTTAGCTCCCTTAGGTCCCTGAGAAATGGTTTCAGGGTCAGCAGAAGGGTTCTTGTATAAAAACTGATGGGAATCAGGAACCCTGTAATATCTATCAGGCTTCACAGGAGCAGGAGGAAAAGAGTCAGGGGTTAAGTTAGCCTCCGAAAAGGCATCATCCACAATATCCAAAACAGGAGGAATAGCCAGGGGTCTATGCTGGGGAAGAAGAAGAAATTCCCTCAGCCTTTTCTTGGATTCCGAATACTCCTGTCCTTCCCAGTGGAAATGTTCTCTCATTTCATGCAAAGTTTCCCCAAAGGAGAAATCCTCAGGGGGAGAAGCTGAAGCAATGGATTCTTCAGCATCAGAATCCTCATAAGGAGGAAAAGAATAATCCTGATCAGAAGAAGAAACTGAGGAAATAGAAGCCTGATCAGAGGAATCATAAGAAACATCCTGTCTTGGCCTTTTGCCTGGAGGGGGATGAGAACCCCCTAATCATAGTAAGTAAATCCTCCGCCATCTTGAGTAACTGTTTCTGTGACTTGGGAGCTGGTTCAGAAGAAGCCTGTGTAGAAGTCTTTGATTTTGAAGGAGTCTTTGTCTTTGGCTTTGCCTTTATTAGTAGCTGAGTAGGCCTGAAAACCCCTTCGGAAGCCGGTACCTGCACAGCGGCTCCGGACCCATCCAAAGGAGCATTGTCCGAAGGTCCTGCAACAGAAATATTTAAAGGCCTGGTTGGCTCCTCATGAGAGTCCGTTTCAGCCGTCGGTTCTGAAATGGCCGACGACAGGGGCTGCAAAAGCGCCTCACTGACGACGGCCGAACCGGAAGCTGGCTCCGCTTGTGCGCTATCATCAGATTTGGACCTCGGAGGCCTGTCTTTATCCTTGTGACGTTTATGAACTCCGGTAGTCGGGATCGTATCCGACGACATTTTGTAGTTAAAGCGCCTACCAAAGTAATGAAAAGCAAAATCGTACCTTCGCTTAATTGTACGTTGATTGAATCTAGCACAAAACCGACAATTAGGTATGTCGTGGTCAGGGCCCAAGCAAGGAATACAGTAAGAATGAAAATCCTTATAAGGTATTTGCTTCCCACATGAAATACAATTATTAACTTTTTCTGACATCGGAGTGGAGCAAGAAAAAAGTTTCCCCAACGGGGTACTTAGCTTTGAGTGGAGAAGAAAGTCTTCGGACAAATGTATATCAGTAAAATTTCATCAGGAGTCTGCCGACCGGTAAATGCATACTGCTATCACCGCACGGCAAGAAAGACTGGAGAAGATGGCGTCGGCTGTCAGCTTTATACTCCTGGCGCTCTGATGTCAGGGAGCAGAGTTGAACAACAGACGCCGGACCCAGACTTTGGGATTCTGGCCGACCGAGGGCTGCCTGCCAGTAGGGGAGAACCCTACAGTCATGACTGTAACAGTGAAACACGATGAACATCTGGGATCTTGTCTGTCTAAATCTATTAAAATAACTAAGGGCACAAAACAAGGCTGCCCTCTTTTCTCCGTTATTGTTTGCGCTAGTCATTGAACCCTTAGCAAATAATATACGTATGGATAAAAATATTGAAGGAATACAACTAAACAGCCTAGAGCTTAAAATTCAACTTTTTGCTGATGATATTTTAATTACCTTAAAAAATAATAACAGCAGTTTAAAAGCATTATGGGTCTCAATTCAAAACTTTCAAAACTTTTCAAGTCTTAAATTTAATGAGAACAAAACAAATGTATTGCTTATAAATTATAATAAAAAAGATCTAAATAAAAAATACCATAAATATATCTCTACCGATAATATAATTAAATACTTGGGAATTATAATAACTAACAACCTAGATACTACAATTGAAACAAATTAGAAAGAGACCTTAAATAATATTAAAAATCTAATACAAAGATGGAATAAATTCTTCTTTTCAATGGAAGAAAGGCTTTATATAATTAAAATGATCATATTTCCAAAAATTCTTTATGTCATACAAGCTTGTTCTTTGCCACCAGCTAAATCTCACCTAAAACAATTAAATGATTTAATGGTAAGATTCCTATGGTATCCAAAAAAAACAAGGATAGCTATGAAGTATCATCTAGATGATTGGGATATAGGTGGCATAGGTTTACCAGACATAGAAATATATTTGCATTCATCCATTATTAAAACAATATCATTATGGCTAAATACAAAATATACATCAAAATGGAAGCTAGTTCATGAGAGAATCTGGTTAAAATCAGGATTTGTAGTAACAAATAAGTATACAGATTTCATACCAAACAATTTTCTATGGCTGATAAAGTAATATATGATGATACATAAGAATAAAAATATAAGTTCCAAATACATTACTTATACATTAAAAATTTTCCAAAATCTTATCAATAGCAATCCTGATATTAAAGCATGGTCATTTCTTTTATATCCAGTAGCGTACACACAAGGTAATATAATAACATTTAATATGGAAGTAGTCAACATGCTTAAAGAAAAGGGATTAATATATTGGCATCAATTGCTAAACTCTGGAAAACCTATGACAATAGACCAGATTAAACAGAAATTAAATATGGAAGATAGTTTGTGGTTACATGTACAAGAATTAAGACAGTATATATTAAGCAAACAAGAAACAATGCAACCATCAATAAGACAAAATGTTCCTAACCTTATAGAACATATAATATTACTAACGAATCAACCCATTACTGGAAAGGGATACTTATCATCTATTTATAAAACAAATAAAAATGCATAATAATGACAAAATATGGAATTATTATAGATCAGTTAATGGACATGTGCCAAATGACAGAGATAAAAAACTAATTCTTCTCTCTCCAAAGCAGACATCACTTTCATTACATTGGAGACTTTTTACATGGCAATTCATACACAGATCTTATGTAACCCCTCATAAAATGGAACTTATGTTTAAGAAAAATATTGGCTGCTAGAGATGTGATTTATCAATAAAAGCAGACTGGCAACATATGTTCTACGAATGCCATTTGATTAAACCATATTGGGATAAAATAAATTATTTTCTGCAAATGGTACTCAATGATAAACTCCAGATTTCCAAATCTATTATTTTGTTTAATGCACCTGTACCCGACTGTGTGCCAAGAACAAAATATGTAATCTTATGGACTCTCCTAGCTATTGCAAGGAAGAACATTACATCAAACTGGAAATCCAAAGCTTCTCCAACTTTTAAGCAATTCATGAATATGGTGTCAGCAGTATCGCAATTGGAAATGAACACTATTAAAGGAAGAAATGAAAGAACTACATCATTATACGTAGAATGGCAAAAAGTAACTAAAATACTGGAGAATAATGACTGCAGCAGATTATAATCAGGAAACAATTGTATAGAAAGTCAATTATATGTCAACAATAGACACCCTTGTAAATACTTTATTTTGGTTTTAATGTTTGATATCTGTTTAGAGGTTTTAGCCTACCTTTTTTAAATAATTTGTAAATACTTCATTGTCATAGAGGTTTTAGCCTACCTTTTTAAATAATTTGTAAATACTTCATTGTCATAAATAACCTGCATTCATGTTTTCTTGTTTTTGGAAATGAATAAAAATATTTAAAAAAAAAAAAAAGAAGTTTGAGTAGACTTTTATGATGGAAATGCTCTGAATTGGGCAGTTTTGTCATTGGTGCATGCATTTTGTTTCATTGCTTACTGGAAAAATGTTCAAAGCATTAGGAAGGTGTATCAAAGAGCACATGTATGTTTCATATGCAAGGGGCCTATGATTTGAAAACAGCCCAGAATTAATCTTTATCTGCCACGGGTAAAATGTATTTTCTTTGAATGTGGGTTTCAATGTTGTTTCAATGAATGTGAGTTTCAATGGCAGAGAAGTTTTAATGCCAAGTTTGTTTAGCAGATGTCTTAGTATTTGTGCTGTAAAATGCAAAATAAAACTTTCAAATGAAGTTCAAATCATCATAGAAGTAAATCAGTATGCACGTTAGTGTTTATGGTAAATGGAGTGAAACAGCCAAGTAATGGATCATTAGAATGGCTACAGTGGGAGGCTCCATTCGACCATGGTTTTGTGAGGGGGAAGGGCGGCAAACTTAGGCAGCCCAAGCTGAACCATACCTCCCAACTGTCCAGATTTTCAAAGAACGAATAGATTTTTTGCTTCTTATTTTTGGTTTGTTCCTCATAAAATTTGTGTTTTTCTGGCAAATCATTTAGGAATTAAGTCACTAAATAATGACACACTGAGTTTCAGACTTCATAACCTTCAGAAAAATGCATGCTAAAGTAAGACCTGTTCTATCAACTGTCTCAATTTATGCAAGAGCAATTTTTAGTACTGTTTATATGTTCCCCCAATATATTTGGCCTTGTCCAGATTTATTGCATTAACAGGTTGAGAGGTACATGCAAATAAATTGCTTTATAGAATTAGGCATAGCCAAACCTCTCAACTGTCCCTGATTTTGGCTCAAAATATTGCTCTTCCCCTAATGATCCTTCCACAAAATAGCAATTTTGGAAGAAAACATGGAGGGTTTATAATTAAGAAATAACTGTAATAATCAGTTAGATTACTTTTATTCCAGAAATGCATGTAGATTATTTTATTTTGTCAGCTGTTCAAGTTAGCAGTACTAATATTAAAGTATCCCTTCTTTGACAGGTTCCCAGCTGTATTGTGTTGTTATTTTATATTTTTACATCACATTTTTGGTCCATTTTTCATAAAATTGTGTTTTTTTGGCAAATTACTGACAAATCATTAAAGACTGAAGTTAGAAAATAATGACAGACATTTGAGTTTCAGATTTCATACCATTCAGAAAATTCATACTAATGCAAGACCTCTATTATCTTTCTAAGTTTATAAGAGCAATATTTTAAAAATTGTCCTTATTTTTGGGCCTTTGTCCAGATTTCTTCCTCTGAGGTTGAGAGGTGTGACAAATGTGTCAGGGCCATCACAAGTCAGCCAGAGACATTTCAAACTGTGACATACTTGTTGCACCCCACTCCCCCATGTAGTGACTCTGGATGTGTCGAAGCAAGGCAAGGAGTAGTTATGCAGTGTAAATGTGCAGAGTATCCCCCCCATCCAAGGTAGACACAAGTACTAGAGTGGCTTTTCATCTGTCCTTGATTTTTACAGAATGGTCTGGTTTCTGTCATATTTTTTGTACTGTTGATTTATGCTTATTACTCAAAGTGCCTGTTGCTCTGTGTTTAAGTAGCAATACTTTAATGACCGTTAGGTAAGCTTGGCTGAGACTGCAAGATGCAAGTAAGCTTTAATAGGCATACTGTTAAAGAATTGCCAACATTGAAAGCCTTTCTGTTGCCATGTAGAGAATACTTAACTAGATAATGTATAAGCCTTGGGTATTGAAATGCATATGCCAGTATTTGTAGTAAAGGACAGGATTACATTATTTTAAGAGTCTCATTACACTTGGAGACTTCCAGTCATCTCTGCAGGCTTTACCCATAAACAGAATGCCAATTGTGTGGTCCATAACCTCTACAGTAATCCTTTTAGTGTGGTCCATAACCTGTACAGTAATCCTTTTAAGCAATGTTTCTTGAGCTTATTTCTTGTTTGCTTTTCATTTTTTACTTTGATCATGTTTTCCCCATGAAACAAGTAGATGTCAGGCAGCAGGTCTTTTTTTGGATAAGGAACATTTTTACAAGTGGGGGCATCAGAGATTTCTACTTTCAGCATGTTACTTGGTACTTTAATAAAGCTGAATATAAATTATAATTAGAACTGCAGTGCAAGAAGTGGTTTGAGTTGAGTGCTGCTTGTTTTTCTTATACTTGATTTTGACTGGCATTCCATTAATGTATTTTAAAAAAGTAATTTATTTTTTCATGCCTCACAACCTTTTTTGTTTCCATCTAGATATTAAGCTGTCATGCAGCCAGTGCATTGAAATATTTTTATTCTTCTACACTTCATTTTGTCTTGATTGGACTCTCATAATGACGGTTTGGCACCCAGGGCAGTATATTTAGTTTTTGTGGTTTTGAGCATAGCTCCTCCCCTTTCTAGTTGGCCACACCCTTTCCCATTGACCCCCCACCCATTCAGCTGTCTCCTACAGCCCCCCTTTGATTTGAAGTCACCAGCCGCCACTGGGTCTGAGGCAGGTGCCATGGGGCTAGCTGTGACACGCTGCACAAGAGGGGGTACCAGTGTGGCATGGCCAGTCTGCTGCAATCAGTATCATACTTGGTTTGTCCTGTTTGATCTTTAGTAGTACTTTGGAGAGGAGAGGCAGAGGAAGAAAAGCCATAAACTGATAGATTTTTCCAGCTGAAGGACAGAGCATCCACTTCCCAAGCTTGTTAGCGGGGAGTCCTTGTGCAGAATTTGTCCAATTGGTAGTTCTGGGGGAGGCAAACAGGTCTATATCTGGGCTCCCCCCATTTATCAACATGTTGAAAGTCTTTGGTTCCAGTTTCCACTTGAGTGGGTCCATAAGATTTCTGCTTAGTTCATCTGCCAGTGTATTTAGTGTATTTAGTTTTCCTGGCAGGAATTGAGCCTGTAGATGCACTTGGTAGCCCAAGGCTGTGTTCCACAGAGCCATGTCTAGTCTGCAGAGGGGGTAAGAATGGGTACCCCCTGTTTATGTACCACATAACAGTGGTGTTGTCCGTCTTTACCATTAATTGTCCTGGAAGAATGTGGTCCTTGAAGGCTGTCAGAGCATTCTGTACAGCTAACATTTCTTTTTGATTGATATGCAGGTGCATTTGACTTGGGTTCCATTTGCCCTGAATGCACTTCCCTGCCAGGTGAGACCCCATGCACAGTCTGATGCGTCTGTTGTTAGGGTTTGGGCAGCAGGGGGTAGAGTGAATGGTAGTCCCTTGTTTTGGTGGCAGACCTCTGCCCACCAAAGGAATTATAACCGTAAACAAGGTATGATCAGAATCATTGCTTCTAGATCCTGAGAATGTTGAGACCATAGGCTTTTTAGTTTCATCATATGCAGTCTTGCATATGGAATTAGTAGAATGAACTCCAAGGCTTTCAGTATTTGCCTTGCAGATAGCAGGGTTTTTGTGGCCACTAGTTTTCAGTAAGTTGTCAAATTAATTTGTTTCTCTGGCATGAGGAAAGCCATCTGGGAAGTTGTGTTCATGCTTGCTCCCAGGAATACAATTTGCTGACAGTGTACCAGATGTGATTTTTTTTCATTTATGGTGTATCCCAGACAAGTTACAACCATTTGTACAAATGCCAGATGATTCAAAAGTATGTCCTGGCTTTCTGCCTGAATTAGACAATCATTCAGGTATGGGTATATTTGAATATTTATTTGCCTGCAAAATGCAATGACTGGAGCTAGGCACTTTGTGAATACCCTGGGCGCAGTAGACAAGCCAAAGGGCAGTGCAGGGAACTGGTAGTGCATGTAGCCTGCTTTGAAGCGTAGGAATCTTCTGCAAGATTCCCTGATTGGGATGTGCAGGTAGGCTTCCTTTAAATCCAGTGTTGTCAACCAGGCACCCTTGCCTACCATAGGAAGCAACTGGTGAAGAGTTAGCATCTTGAATTTTGGAATCACCAAAAAGGTGTTTAAGGTAAAAAGGTCCAGGATAGTGGGATAGTATGCGATGAGTTGTCTTTTCTGGGTACCAGGAAAAGCCTTGAGGAGAAACCTTGTCAATTTTCCACTTCTGGTACAGTTTGAATAGCCTTTATGTTTAAGAGAGAGAGTACTTGTTTTTGAGCCTCTGCCCACTGATTTGGGGGTAGATCTGGCCAACCGTTTGGGGGTGGTAACATGTGGAAGTGAAATCTGTAGCCTTGGGAAACTATATTTAAAACTCATTTGTCCTGGGTAATGAGTTCCCAGTTTTTTGCCTGCAGAGCAATCTTTCCCCCTAAAGGAGCAGTCAATTAAGAGGTGCTTGGAAGTTTTAAAATTAAGTCATTGAGACAGTATACCATAGGGGGGAGTCTTACTACTCCCTGATTTGGAAGTCGGAGTCCCCCACTGCTTAGTCCTGTGCGTACCCTGGGACTGAAGCCTGGGTGTTCTGCTGGTTCTAGGTCTGGACTGAGAAGGCATGGAAGAGGCAGGAAAGGACCAATTCTTAGAGGGCCAATGCCTACTAAATCTTGGGGGCTGTACTTGTAGGAAATCTTTAACAGTTTGCAAAGATTTAGCTTTGTCCTCCATCTTAAGAACTTCTTCTGCTTTGTTGCCAAACAGGCGGTCCTGATTTAAGGGAGCATCCAGCAATTTAGCTTTAAAATGATCTGGCAAGGATTGCTCCTTAAGCTAAGCATGCCTTCTAAGTACAGACTCAGTGACAGCAGCCCTGCAAGATGCCTCTAGTGAATCAAAACCACATTGCAAAGTATGTTTTCCAATCTGTTCAGCAGAATGCATTAAATCCTGTAAATCCTTACTTTCAGCACAATCAGGAATCAACATAATTTTCTTTTTAAGCAATCCAATAATATGCTGCTGATACTTCAACATATGAACCTGGCAATTTAAGGCCCTAATGGCCAAGGTTGCAGAAGTGTAAACCTTCTTACCCCATCTATCCAGCATCCTGGAGTCTCTATCAGATGGTGTAGGATTTTTGGCAGTAGTAGCCTTAATGCCCTTGGGTCCCTGTGAAATGGTCTCAGGATCCAAAGTAGGATTTTTAAAAAGGAAATTGTGAGAGTCAGGAACCCTGTAATATCTATCAGGTTTTGTGGGAGCAGGAGGTAAAGAATCAGGGGCCAAGCTAGATTCAGAAAAGGCATCATCAACAATGTCTAGTACAGGAGGGATAGCTAAAGGCCTGTGCTGGGGCAGGAGTAAGAAATCCCTAAGCCTCTTTTTAGAATCAGAGTAATCCTGGCTTTCCCAATGAAAATGCTCCCTAAGGGTATGCAATGTTTCACCAAAAGAGAAATCCTCTGGGGGGAAACAGAGGGAATAGATTCCTCTGCATAAGAATCCTCATAAGTAGATAAGGGTAAATCCTGGTCATAAGAGGAAACAGAAATTTCAGAATCCTGGTCAGAAGTATCATAAGCAAATTCAGTCCTAGGTCTCTTAGAGGGGGAAGGTTGGCTTCCCCTGATTAAAGTAATAAGGTCTTCAGCCATTTTTATCATTTGTTTTTTAGGCATAGAGGCCTGACCATGCAGTCTGGACATTGGCTTTCTGGGCATGGTTCGAGTTTTAAGCTTTGAAGATGAAGATGGCATTGGTTTAATATGCAAGTAAGTAGGCCTGAATACACCCTCAGAAGCCGGTGCCTGAACAGCGGCTCCAGATCCATCCAAGGTAGAGACACCCGCAGGATCCACAGTTGAAGCATCTTGTGGCATACTGGACTCCGAATGGGTCTCAGTAGAGGCCTGCGAATCTGAAGTGGCTGGGATCAGGGGCTGCGAAAGCGCCTCACTGAGTACCAGCGAACTGGTGACTGACTTAGGAAAAGCATCGTCGGCAGTGTTGGAGCTAGGCAGCTTGTGTCTGTCTTGATCTTTGCGTTTTTTCAGAATGTTGGTAGTTGGGTGGCTTACCGAAGACATATCTGGATAATTGAACCGAGCACCAAAATATTTAGAAGCGAAAATATACAGACGACAGATAGTTCATTGCTTAAATAAGGCACAAAACCGACAGCGAGGTGCTTCGTGGTCAGGGCCTAGGCAAGAAATACAGTACGAGTGAAAATCTTTATGAGGTATTTGCTTTCCACAAGAAGTACAATTATTGACTTTTACTGACATCGGTTTAGAGCAAGAAAAAGTTTCCCCAGCGGGGTACTTAGCTTTAGTTGAAGACTTTGGTTCTGAAACTTGAAAACAAAAATTTCAGGAGTCGGCCGACCAGCACTTGCGAACTGCTTCTGCTTTGGGCACCGCACGGCAAGAAAGACTGATGTAATGGCATCGGCTGCATGCTTTATACCCCTGACTACCTGACATCATGGAAGATGAGACAGCAACCGACACAGGACTCAAAACTTTGATAATCAGGCCGACTGAGGGCTACTGCAAGCAGATAACCCAAATGTGATGACTGCAACAGTGAAACATGAAGAACATCTGTTGCAGAAAACAGGAAAATCCCAGGATGCAAAAAAACTCCCTTACAAGCCTGAGTAAGAAGCCGAGATCCCTCATAAAATCCTCCAAAGCTGGTTACGAAAATAAAATTGCCAAAGATAATGACAAGGCATTCTATAGCTATGTCTAAATGGCAATGCTCAGATCTGCTCTGAGCTACAACAGAATGGCATTAAATACACTGATCCCAAGGATATTGCCAAAATCCTGCCAGATTGGTTCAGTGCAAACTTCACCCCCTTCTCACCCCCTAAAGGGCCCATCTCAATACCAAAAGATTGCCAAATTCCAGTAATAACAGCCATACAGGTAAAAAACACACTCTCCAAAGCTAAGAATACAGCATCCATGGGACCAGACAACATCCCAGGCTGTGTACTACATGAACTGGCACCTCATCTAAGTGTCACGTTTAATCACAGCCTCACCTCAGGCTTCATGCCCACTGAGTGGTGCACAGCTATCCCACTTCACTAGGGGGGATCCACCTTGGATCCCGAGAACTACCGCCCCATCAGACTGACAAGCCTGATCTGCAAGGTCATGGAACGTATTATCATGGAACTTATAAACAAAGACACTGGCAACCTTCAAACACTGGACCCCACGCAGTTTGGGTTCGTGAAGGGCCAATCTTGTTTCCTGAAGCTGATTGACTTCTACGAATCAGTCTCCAGAGCCGTGGACAAGGGTAAGGTGGTCCACACAGCCTATCTGGACCTTGCCAAGGCCTTCAACATCATCCCCACTCTGGAATCATAGATAAACTTACTAAGCTGGGCATTATTCCCTACGTCACTCGATGGGTTGCCAACTGGCTTAGTGACAGAACCCACACTGGAAAAGTAGCCAACTCCTAATCCAGCTCCAAACAAGTGACAAGTGGAGTACCTCAGGGTTCAGTCCTGGGACCGCTCTTGTTTGGCATCTAATTCTCTGAAGTACAGGCCAACACTAAGGGACTCTGGCTAACAAAGTTTGTAGATGACTGCAAACTGGGAGCCATTATTGAATCCCCAAATTATGTGGATATTCTACAAAAAGGCCTTACAGAAACAGATGCTTGGTGCAAGAGCCATGGGCTCAAGTTCAATGCCAAGAAATGTATAGTTATCCCCTTTGGGAAAAAACATGTACCCATGAATTACCACATAGGTGGCAGTACACTAAACACCGAAAGTATGATAAGAGACTTAGGGACACAGGTGGACAGTGGTCTCACCTTCGATAACCACATCGCCACAACATTCAGGAAATCCTTCTATGTGGCACACCTCATAACCAAGGGCTTTTCATCCAGAAAAAATGAGGTCACTGTCCCACTGTGCTCATCCCTCATTAGACCCATTATAGAATACAATACTCCATTTGTTATGTACCTCTCAAGACATCTGCAACAACTGGAAAGGCCACAGAAATACCTCACTAAAAGAATCACAGGCCTAAACCAGATGCCCTATGCTGACCGTCTAAAAAAACCTCCACCTATACTCTGTCGCATATCGTAAACTCAGAGGCGATCTCTGCTTAACATACAAGGCCATGTCAAACCCAGATTTGTTGGACATGCTACACTTAAAGAAATCCCAATCCCTCACAGAGACATGCTCCAGGGATCTAAACCTTTCATCACAATGAACAAAACATGCTGGAGGGATAGGTTCCTGACCCAGAGACTCCCCAGACTCTGGAACAGACTGCCCATACACGTCAAGCAGAGTGCCTCTTTGGCCCTCTTCAAAAGGCACCTTGATGATTGGATGGGAAATAGAAATTCACCCCAGGGTTCATGTTAGTCGCCCTGCTAGACAGGGGTTCAGGGAAGTAAATATTGTGGGAAGAAATTGCCAGGGAATTGTTATGGCTAGCCTTGTATAGGCCCTAGGGCCAATAGCCTAGTACCAATCTATGAACCTAATCTTGAAAGGGTTTTAAATGTTTTGTTGGTGGGCAGAAGGTCAGACAGGAATGAATCCTTTCAGACTCTGTAAGCCAGACAGAGATCACGTCTCAAGAGATTGTAGGAAACAGAAAAAAAATAGAGAGAACACTTTGAGGCAATCAGTGTAGCTTGAGGAAGACATGTCCCTGATGGTCCCAGTGAGGAAACTCTGCAGTTTCGCTGAATCACCATCTTAGACATGTACGTACTAAAGGTGAATTATACTCTATTATGAGGCTGATGAAGGAGAAGCAGAGAGGGATAATGACTTCCATAGACCTACAAGATACATCCCAGTGATCAATATGACCAGATATAAGGATTTCTGAATGGTACTGGACATATGGCAATCAAAGGATAGTTCATTATGTATGAATTTGCCTATATACCCTGATGGCTGAATCAACTTTCAAAGGGGCGTCATACATCCGGTAAGTGAATGGATGCCCTTGTTTGCCAAAAGACATAATGCTTCATTTCTTGGCATTTAGTTTAAGACCACAGTCAAGGCACCATTTGGTGTGTGCTCGACCTTCCTGGAGAACATGGAAATTAGATGAGGAATTTATGACTTCTCCAAGTCTACAGTCATCTTGCAAGCTTAGTCGGCTGCAGGCTCTTTGTGTCAGCTTTGACAGTTGAGAAATAAATACCAAAGAGAAGCAGTCCTAGAGCTGACCATCTGCGGACATATCTGACAATAACTCTTTTCAATGAATGTGTGCCACCAACATTAATACACTGGGTTATGAAACTAATACCATTTGTTATTCAGTGGGTGACATAGGGGCTTACATTTATTGTGATTAGCTTATTGATAATACTAGAATGTGGAATGGTTTCAAGGGCCTATGCCAGGTCACAGTAGGCAATGTGAAACAATCTGCCTACATCTAAATACAGCAATCACCTGTTCAACGTAGTCCACCAAGTTCAGGAGGCAAGATTTTCCTTTAACAAATCCAAACTAGCTTAGGTCCAGCGCTTGTAAACTGCCTATATCCATGTTAATAAGTTCCATAATAATGTGTTGCAATGCTTTGCAGGTAAGGCTGGTGAAGCTTACAGGTCAACAGTCGCAGAGGTAAGTAGTTGATCCCACCATGGAGTGGGATAACTACACTGGTTCTCTATACCCATGGTATGAATCCAGTGGAGAGACTGAGATCAAATAGGTATAATAGTGAGCTTATAAAACCAGTGTCTGGTACTAACCAGGAAACAACCTGGCATACAATCATAACCCACAGCCTTGGACAGAGCATAGGGACTTGCTCAGAAGTGATCCAAGGGGTGCAATAGTCATGCTAATTTGTTATGGAAAGTTAGGAGGAATGAAGGAGTAAAGTCTTTGTAAAAGTTGTCAGCCAGTATGTTAACAATATCCTCAGATAAGGAGCATGTGTTATGTATTACCTCTGTGCTATGCTGGGGATTAGTTCTGTGGTTTCTGACATAGCTGAAAGAAGGCCTTGTGGCTGTCCTTAGCAGTTAGCATGGGTGGTAATTTTCAGTTTATGCTTACTTTTGGTCTAGATTACCGTTTAAAAGGGACACTTGGCCAGTCCACCAAGCTAATAAAAATAAACGTAATGAAACATTTTCTGATTAGACAATTTCTTTGAAAACAGTTATAACGTCTCAAATTCTTATTCTCAATTACTTACTTACAATTTATGTATCTATCCAGTGGAAAGATGTATTACATTTTTGTGGAAAAAAAAGAGTACCAGGGAATGATCAAATATGGCAAATAAAAAAAAAAAAAAAAAAAAAAACCTGGTCCTAAAGTCACTTAAAAAGAGAAACAGTAATTTCATAACAGAGCATAAATAGACCCACATTATGAACACATCACTGATCAGATTAAATTATACAATGTAATAATAAGCAACAAGCTCTAATTCATTTCTATTTCTTTACGTCACAAAAATAGAACAAGTCAATAAAATCAATAAGTTTACTATGCATATAGCTGTCTGAAAAAAGCTTTTCTAGATTAAGGCACATTCATTCAGAGATATGAGCCTATTGCTGGAACTGTCATATGGAGGTAGGCAAACTATAACAAATACGGTGATACAGAAGAGCTTTGCTCTGACCTTACATGCCAGTAAAAGAGAAATTTGAAGCTGAGAGAAAAAAATACAAGTGACTGTATTAAAGACTGACCTACTGGAACAGAAGCATGGAATTTGTCCAGGCTGATGATGACCCAGGTTCAAATAGCAGTTCAAAGGAGAGGTGGGAGAGGAGCAACAAATCTTTGCCTGCTGCTCTTACTATAAGGAATGTAAGAAGGATGTACCTGGGGCCATGTTGCCTATCAACATATCTCAGACAGAGATCGGGGGGGACTTAGGAGTATCTGCATTCTTGGGTGCCTGCAAAGTTACATACTGGTTACATCACAAGCACAAATTGGGGACATCACTTTGCTATACCCTGCTTACCTACACAGCCAGTCTATAAGCAAGGATGGTTAGATACACACCAAACAAACCAACAAAACATGTATTTATTTATTTAACATTTGTTGACCAGGAAAGTCCGACTAGGTTCCACAGATCCTGTTTTCAGTGGAGGCCCGGAGAAAACGCTCCAGAAGCATGTCTTTAGAATGTGGGAGGAAACCGGAGTACCCAGAGGAAACCCACGCGAACGCAGGGAGAACATGCAAACTCCACACAGTCTCACTTCTATGCTATAAAAGTTGTGATTTTTTTTTTAATTTACAGTAAGGGGCCAGAAGACTTGTGGAGGTAATGAAGGAAAAAAAAATAAAGGAAAGTGAAAAAAATATATATTCAAATATCTTTAAATTTGTAAAACAAATCTCCTCACATGCATGTTTCTAATATGCTATATATATATATATATATATATATATATATATATATATATATATATATATATATATACTAGAAAGTTATTCATAGGAAGGGCTTTTGATCTAAAATCTGGCTAAGTTTTAAGAATTTAAAGATGACATCTGAACACATTTACTTCTTTGGGATGGCAGAATAAATTATAAATAACTTCACTAAAAGACGTAAATTAATCTGATTATTCTTTATGTTCCATTAATCTTATGTTAGTCATAATCTTTTTGGTTCATGCAAACGGGGAGCGTTGCGTCAGGAAGGGCATCTGGCATAAAACCTCTGCCAAAAATTACTGATGCAGAGAACTTTTCATAATTACATACCGGATAGGTCGAAGCCCAGGTTAACAACGACCGCCACCAGTACTGTTAGCCAACAGGGTGCTGGCGGAAATTGGGCTACTGTTGGCCGAAGAAGAAGAGGAGGGGGAAGGCATGCCCGAAGGCAGGAAGAGAGGTGGAAGGTTAGGAGTATAGTACTGAGGGCAGGAACTTTGAATGTTGGCAGTATGACTGGTATAGGGGGAGAGCTAGCTGATATGATGGATAGAAGGAAGGTTGATATATTGTGCGTGCAAGAGACCAGATGGAAGGGAAGTAAGGCCAAGCGTATAGGAGGCGGGTTCAAATTGTTCTATCATGGTGTGGATGGCAGAAGAAATGGGGTAGGGGTTATCCTAACGGAACAGTATGCCAAGAGTGTTTTGGAGGTGAAGAGAGTGTCTGATAAGAGTGATGTTTATAAAGCTTGAAATTGATGGTGTAATGATGAATGTTATTAGTGCATATGCTCCACAAGTTGGGTGTGCAATGGATGAGAAAGAAAAAAATTTTGGAGCGAGTTGGATGAAGTGGTGGTGAGTTTACCCAAGGGTGAGAGACTAGTGATTGGAGCGGACTTCAATGGGCATGTTGGTGAAGTGAACAGAGGGGATGAAGAAGTGATGGGTAAGTATGGTGTTAAGGAGAGGAATGCAGAAGGTCAGATGATTGTGGATTTTGCGAAAAGGATGGACATGGCTGTGGTGAATACGTATTTTAAGAAGAGGGAGGAGCATAGGGTGACTTACAAGAGTGGAGGAAGATGCACACAGGTGGATTATATCCTATGTAGGAGAGCCAGTCTGAAGGAGATTGGAGACTGTAAAGTGGTGACTGGGGAAAGTGTAGTTAAGCAGCATAGAACGGTGGTCTGCAGGATGATGTTGGTGATCAAGAAGCGGAGGAGGACTGTGAAAGCAGTGCCAAGGATTAAATGGTGGAAGTTAAAAAAGGGTGATTGTGAGGTGGAGTTCAGGGAAAAGTTAAGACAGGCAATGAAGAGTTACAGAATAGCTGGGTAACTACAGCAGAGCTAGTAAGGGAGACTGCTAGGAAGATGCTTGGTGTGACATCTGGACAGAGGAAGGAGGACAAGGAGACATGGTGGTGGAATGAGGAAGTACAGGAGAGTATACAGAGGAAGAGGCTGGTGAAGAAGAAGTGGGATTGTCAAAGAGATGAAGAAAGTAGACATAAGTATAAGGAGATGAGGCGCATGGCAAAGAGAGAGGTGGCGAAGGCTAAGGATATGGCATATAGAGAGTTGTATGAGAGACTGGGCACTAAAGAGGAAGAAAAGGACCTGTACCAATTGGCTAGACAGAGGGACAGAGCTGGGAAAGATGTGCAGCAGGTAAGGGTGATAAAGGACAGTGAGGGAAACATACTCACAAGTGAGGAGAGTGTGTTGAGCAGATGGAAAGAGTACTTTGAAGGGCTGATGAATGAAGAGAATGAGAGAGAGAGAAGGTTGGATGATGTGGGGATAGTGAATCAGGAAGTGAAGCAGATTAGCAAGGAGGAAGTAAGGACAGCTATGAAGAGGATGAAGAATGGAAAGGCTGTTGGCCCAGATGACATAACAGTGTAAGCATGGAGGTGCTTAGGAGAAATTGCAGTGGAATTTTTAACCAGATTGTTTAATGAAATTTTGGAAAGTCAGAGGATGCCTGAGGAGTGGTGAAAAAGTGTTTTGGTACCTATCTTTAAGAATAAGGGTGTTGTACAGAGCTGCAGTAATTACAGAGGGATAAAATTGATCAGTCACAGCTTGAAGTTATGGGAAAGAGTAGTGGAAGCTAGGTTAAGAAGGGAGGTAATTAGTGATCAGCAGTGCGGTTTCATGCCAGGAAAGAGCACTACAGATGCAATATTTGCTCTGAGAGTGTTGTTGGAGAAATACAGAGAAGGTCAGGAGTTGCACTGTGTCTTTGTGGACTTAGAGAAAGCATATGACAGGGTGCCTAGAGAAGAGTTGTGGTATTGTATGAGGAAGTCGGGGGTGGCAGAGAAGTATGTAAGAGTGGTACAGGACATGTACAAGGGTAGTGTGACATTGGTGAGGACTGCGGTGGGAGTGACAGATACATTTAAGGTGGAGGTGGGATTACATCAAGGATCAGCTCTGAGCCCTTTCTTATTTGCAGCGGTGATGGACAGGTTGACAGATGAGATTAGACAGGAGGCCCCGTGGACTATGATGTTTGCAGATGACATTGTGGTATGTAGTGAGAGTAGGGACCAGGTTGGGGAGACCCTGGAGAGGTGGAGATCTGCTTTAAAGAGGAGAGGAATGAAGGTCAGCAGGGCTAAAACAGAATATATGTGTGTAAATGAGAGGGAGGGTAGAGGAATGGTGAGGATGCAGGGAGTAGAGTTGGTAAAGGTGGATGAGTTTAAGTACTTGGGATAAACAGTTCAGAGTAATGGTGAGTGTGGAAGAGAGGTGAAGAAGAGAGTACAGGCAGGGTGGAATGGGTAGAGAAGAGTGTCAGGAGTGATTTGTGACAGACGGGTACCAATAAGAGTGAAAGGGAAGGTCTACTAGAGGATAGTGAGACCAGCTATGTTATATGGGTTGGAGACAGTTGCATTGTCGAAAAGGCAGGAGTCAGAGCTGGATGTGGCAGAGTTAAAGATGTTAAGATTTGCACTGGGTGTGACTAGGATGGACAGGATTAGGAATCAGTATATTAGCGGGTCAGCTCAGGTTGGACAGTTTGGAGACAAAGCAAGAGAGGCGAGATTGCATTGGTTTGGACATGTGCCAAGGAGGGATGCTGGGTATATTGGGAAAAGGATGCTAAGGATGGAGCTGCCAGGTAAGAGGAAAAGAGGAAGGCCTAAGATGAGGTTTATGGATGTGGTGAGAGAGGACATGCAGGCGGTTGGTGTGAAAGAGCATGATGCAGAGAACAGGAAGAAATGGAAACAGATGATCCGCTGTGGCGACCCCTAACAGGAACAGCCGAAAGAAGATGATGATGACTGTTTATGTTAAAAATAAAAGAACATCCAAAGGAGAGCAAAAACCAGTTAACATGAAAGTTAGAAAAATATGTAATTTAAATTGTATACTGAAAAATGCAAAAGATTCTGAAGAATGTCTGTCTTCATATAATTTTAAGACAGTTGTACAATGGGGAAAAAGCCTCTACAAACAATGAATGGAGAAATACTACAGTAAACTCTCAGTTAACAGGCACCCATGGGATCGGTAGATGCCAGATAAGAAGTTATGTACTCACCATAACGTTCCATGTGAGTTGTTCATCTCACCTTCATTCTTGACTGATGGGTTTGGAGCCGATTCATCGGCTCCGGTATGGCCATATGCAAAGCTCGAGGTCTTCCAGTAGCTCGAGGCCAAGCCCCTATCCCATAATGCACTGTGAATTACCTCATATCTAATTTGCTGCGTGTACAACCATACAAATCAGCTATCCCCCTATGGAAAGGAAGAAGACATCGAGCAACCAGGATGAGACCAACATCTAGATCAGCTATCAGCCAGGAGGGGGAAGGAGGGAGGGATGTAAGAATGAAGTCGAGATGAACAACTCACATGGAACATTATGGTGAGTACACAACTTCTTAATGTGAAGTTGTTCAATCTCGCCGTTCATTCTTGATTGATGGGTAGCGTCCCTAGCACAATCAATATCAGGTGACTCATGGGAGTACATTCTTCAGGACCGCAGACGCCAAGGAAGCCCTGTCCCTGGAGGCCTTATCAACTTTGTAATGAGTGATAAAGGTATGATATTTTGACCAAGTGGCTGCTGCACAAATGTTATCAAGGGGCAGTCTGTCTTGGAACACAGAGGATGTAGAAACTGCTCTGGTTGAGTGAGCTTTAATCTTGTGTTGCAAAGGCATATTAGCAGCTGGATAGACAAAGGTGATACAATCAGATAACCATTTAGACAGAGTTGTTTTAGCCATTGGTCTACCTTTTCTGGCTTCAGAGAATGACACAAAGAGCTGGTCTGATTTCCTGACAACTTTTGTTCTATCTGAATAAAATCTGAGCTGTCTGTGAACATCAAGCTTGTTGGAATGATTAGGGAAGAAAACTGGTAACTCAATAACTTGGTTGACATTGGTTTCTGAACAAACTTTGGGCAAAAAGGAGGGATTTGTCCTAAGTGATACTCTGTCAGCATAAAAAATCAAATAAGGAGGGCTGATAGATAAAGCTTGAAATTCTGACATTCTGCGGGCAGAAGTAATAGCTACCAGAAAAATGGTTTTCCATGATTAATATCTGAGGTCACAAGATGATGCTGGTTCTAATGGGGGGGGGGAATTATACGTGACAGCATAAAATTTAGATTCCATGGAGAATAGGGAGTTTTCACAGGTGGTCTCATATGAAATGTCCCCTTGAGAAAGGCCTTGGATAACTTGTGGGACATATTTAACCCGTCAATCCCAAGATGAAAATTAGATATAGCAGCCAGATGGACCTGAAATGATGCTGCTGCCGCTCCTTTGTTAAAAAATCATAGTCAAGAATTCTAGTATGGATGTCAAGGAGGCTTCGTAGGGATCACTATTATGCTTAGAGGCCCATATGGACAATCTCTCCCACTTACTAAGATATAATCTTCTAGTGGACGGCTTATGAGAAGACAAAAGGATCTGTTTTGTCTCACTGGAAAAGTTATGAAGCCTGGCTATGAGGGGAACTGGAGCAGCCAAGCTGTCAGCTTCAATGACTGCAGAGGGATGAAGGTCCCTCGACGAATGTGTCAAAAGGTCTGGGAACTGGGTCCAGAATCCAGGGATCCTCCAAGAGATGATGTTGAAGGAATGGGAAACAAATCTGCCAAGGCCAATGAGGGGCTATAAGGATGATGGTCCTTCCCAGGGATTTTGCTTTCTGTAGGACCTTGGGAATCAATGGAATTGGTGGAAATGCACAGAGGAGACCTGGGGGCCAATCGTGTAAGAGTGTGTCCCTCAGGGCTTCTCCCAGAGGAGGAATCAGGGCAAAGTAGCTTCTGCATTTTGTGTTGATGTGACTGGCAAAAAGGTCGCAGCAAGGCTGGCACCATTTGTGGAAAATCCTGTCCACAATCTCTTTTTTGAGGGACCACTCATGTGGCAACAAGACTGTCCTGCTCAGTCTGTCTGCTATCACATTGGATCTCCCCGGGATGGCGTTGCCAACAGAAAGCACTGGGAAGAAACAGCCCACTGCCAAACTCTGTGGGCTTCTTGGCAAAGGGGGTAAGATCTGGTTCCCCCTTGCTTGTTCAAGTACCAGATCACTGACATATTGTCTGTCTGAATCGCAATCGTTCCTAGAGGAAGAGAGTCCTGGAAGTACTGCAGCGCCAAAAGTACTGCTCTGATCTCCAGAACACTGATATGCAAGTGTGACTCCTGATCTGTCCATGTGCCTTGGGCAGTATTTCCCTGTAAATGCCCCCCCCACCCTATCAGGGAAGCGTCCGAGGTCACAATGGCTACTGGAGGGGGTAGAACTAAGGGGCACCTATGGTGACATGAAAAGACGTCAACCACCACTGGAGATCTTTCTTGCAAGAGCTCGTAATCAATATCATGTGGTCCATGGGTAGTTCCTGGTAAGACCACTGAGTGAACAACAGCCATTGAAAGATCCGTATATGCATTCTTGCTAATGGTATGGTTAGGATTGCTGCAGTCATCATACCCAATACTTTCAGAAATTCTGAAGCTGTCTTTCAATACCAATGTGCTGACATGCTGACGAAGAAGAAAGTCTCTTTCGATTGGTAGCCTTAGAGTGGTGATTGAGGTGTCTAGCTCTGTCCCGATAAAAATGATATGCTGCGATGGCGACAAGGCAGACTTTTCTAAGTTGACTGTAATATCTAAATGATTGCAGAGTGACAGAGTGTACTCCCTTGCCCTGAATAAGTTGATGCCTGGTGATGGTGGTAAGGAGCCAATCGTCTAGGTATGGAAACACCTGGAATCCTAGCTGCCTCAGGTGAGCCGTGACCTCTGCCATACATTTGCTGAACACTCTGGGGGCTGTAGCGACACCAAAGGGCAGGGCTTGAAACTGAAAATGACTGTCTCCCAGACGGAAATGCAGGTGATCTCTGAATGGCCTGGCCATCTTTATGTGGTAGTATGCATCCTTGAGATCTATCGAGTACATCCAATTGTCTTTCCCTAAGAAGAAAAGAATAGGCTGAAGCATGACCATCTGGAACTTCTCTTTCTTTACACGTTGGTTGAGTCTGCTGAGGTCCAAAATGGGTCTCCAGTCCCCTGTTTTCTTTGGAACCAAAAAGAATCTTGAGTACGTTCCAGATCCTGTCTGGTTTGCTGGGACTGGCTGGATGACTCTTTTGTAGCAACTTTCGGACCTCTATAGTTGCTTGTTCCCTGTAACTGGGTGAAACGTCCGGGATTCTCCTTATGGACAGTGGGGTGGTGAATGGTAAGAAGTACCCTCTGGAAATCATACTTTGTACCCAGCTGTCTTTTATTTCTTGCCAGGCATCTGGGTACAAAGATAAGCAACCCTCGACTGCCTCCAAAGCAGGACAGTCAGGCCTTCTTTCAGGAGCGCTGATAGGGTTGCCCAGAGAAGTGATCTCTGTCACCCTGATGTTGCGGACCCCCTCTGCCGCGAGGGCGGCATCTTTCACTATTACCCCCTCCTCTGCCCCTGGAGGGGGTTCACCATGTGTGTCCTGAAAGGACCTTGGGCTTTCTGGAACCACATTTTCCCTCCCCTTTGACCTTTGAGATAAGGTCGGGTAGGGGTGGAAAAATGGACTCCGATGGCAGACAGAGTCTTTCCCTCCTGTTCACACCTGGTGAAGGTTTCCTTCACTCCCAAAAAGGGATGAGCCATCAAAGGGGGTGTTAACGAAGGATAACTTGAAGGGCTCTGCAAAGCAACACAAGCACATCCAGGAATGTCTTCTAAGAGCGATTCCTGTACCGGCTGCCCTTCTTGTTCCATCAGCTGCACAGGATATGAGACGCAAGGACAAGTTGACAATAGAATTTAGGGTAGAAAGCTGTGCAGCAACTATGTCAGAAGCACCTGCAGCTACAGTACCCTGAAGAGCATCTCCCAACTTCTTAAGGCGATCTCTTTGCAACCTAGTAAAATGGGTTAAGTAGTTCAGTGACTGAGAGCAAATGTCGCTGAACTGAACATGCGTTTCCCATATCCATCCATGATCCTAAACTCCCTATTAGGAGGATGGATACACGAGGAAGTCTCAGACATTTCCGTTTTGGTGGCCACCGCCACCACCATGGAATCAACTGGGACTCCTTTGGATAAGAAAGTTTTGTCTGGCAGGGCTGATATAAACTTGTTAGGCCTCTTAGTGACAGGCTCCATGGACTCCAGTGACTCCCATGCCCTTCGAGAAACCAACTGCATGAGCTCATCGAAGGGCGGAGACACCTAAGAGGTGGAGGGTTGAGACCCGAAAGCTTTCACAAGAACTGACTCATCCTCAGTAAGGCTTTTGGACTGCCAGTCACCCCTCTTGCCTATGGATCTCAAGTATCTCAGGAAAGGAGATATCCTCAGAGGGGGACCCTTCTGACTCATCCAAGTCAGTGTCAGATGTTAAAGACTCCTGTGGGGAGTCCAAGTGTCTCCTCTTGCACAATCTCTTCCTCGGGACCTCCTCAATGGGAGCCTCTGGGGAGGTCTCAGAAGAGCAGGGGGCACATTGTGGGGCTACCTGTGGCTCTGTGTCTCTACGCTTAGCCTGGATGATGGAAGCAAAAGTAGACACAGGCGCTTTAGGGTATGAAGATGCAAAACCCGAAGTCGAAGATGTCTTTGGAGACAGAGCTCTCCTCATGGCTTCAAAGGCACCACGGCTCTGATGGGAAGAAATCAACAGATCCAAGGGAACCGTCAAACCCTCCCGCATCGTGGAAGTGGGCTCCGAGCTGGGGGCAGGAGCCAAGCTCATCCGAGCCAAAGACCTGAGAGGAAGAGTCGGCACTGACAAGTTGGTCCGACTATCCTCCCCGGATCTGACTGGAGTGTGTCGGCTCCTAGAGTCCCCAGTCGGTGCTGAGGACATCATAGTGGATGGAGCCGAGGACACTGGAGCAGGTCTCAGCTCCGAAGGCTCCACGATCCGCAGGTCTGCTTCTACTGGCTCCGAAGGGACAATACGGCTCAGTAGAGGAGTAGCCAAAGCAGGAGTAGTGGTCTTTGGCTCTGAAGCTGCTTGGGTCAGAGCCGACAACAATTTAGCAAGGCTGACAGATAATCTAGATGAATGCACAGATGGTGCCGAATGGAGAAATGGTGACTGAGGCACTTTGGATACCGGCTCCAAAAAGAGAAGACAGTCAGCTCTGAAAACTGTAGAGCTGATGTCTCATCAGATTTTTTTGATTTCAATTTTTTTGAGTCCTTAGATTCAGTAGAAGATTTTGAGGACTTAAGAGGATTTGCTGGCAACATCCTGGTCACTCAATGCCTCTTGAAAGGGGTGTTTTAGCAGCCCCTAAAAGATATACACATGTAACATGCCCATCAGTGACTGACATTTTCTGGTTACAGTCCGGACATTTTTTAAACCCATACTTGGGATGCTTGTCCTTATCTGCCATAACAACACTCTAAATGCACGCAGATCCAAAAACACGGAGAAATAAGCAGCAATAGGCTCTAAATACACACACACACACACACACACACACACACACACACACACACACACAGCCTAATATACAAGTATTGAAAAACTCTACTGTAGAATAAATGTAGCACACACAAACTAAGCCGAAAACGAGGCCAACTATCTAAAGAGTAAATGCAATAAGTAAAATATCACAGCAAAAAATTCTTATACTATAATACAAAGTGCTATAGGACAGGGAAAGCTATAAAAGCCAACTATCTAACTAGTTATGTAAAATACTAGAAAAACTATTTCTGAAAGCTAGTTTATAGAAAAAAATTCAAAGTTACTGGCCCAAGCATACACTGGAACCTCCGATCAGATGCCAAAGTAAACTAGATCTGAGCTAATTCACAAGTGCATCATGGGATAGGGGCTTGGCCTCGAGCTATTGGAAGACCTCGAACTTTGCATATGGCCGTACCAGAGCTGATACACCCATCAGTCAAGAAAGAATGGCGAGACTGAACAACTTCACATCTGTAGTTTCTGGTTGCTTGAGAGTTGCTATTAAAAATAGGTCTGACTAATACTGTACCCTATATTATTTGTTTGGTTTGACTTGTTCTCAGGTTGGGGAGAGAGGGAATTTATTCCTATCTGCCTTTTTAAAACTCTAAAAATGTAAGGTATGTTTCTGTGGAGGAAAAACAGAAAGTGCAACACATGAAAAGTGCACTGTATGTCTTCGATATTTTTTTGCCGGTTGATTGTGTCAGTTAACTGAGAGTTTACTGTATTCAATTTAAAAGAAATATCAACAGAACTAGGTTTTTATTTCTCTGTAGATGCAGATTGCAAAATTCTTTCAAAAGTGCACTGTATTGCTCTTGAGACCCATCGTTGCAAGAATGTAGAACAAAGTCCAGAACTGAGTAACAAAACCAGTATAAAGTCTACACCACTAACTAAGATGACATACTGAAGGACGTTAATTTGACCATACTAGATTGTGGAGAAGAGGACAAGCACAAAACATTGGACTTTCAGGAATTAATGATGGCCCAATCAAGTCGTATTTTTCAGTCCAAAAGATACACAAGAACAGACACACAGTTTGAGCAAAAGGTGGGAGGTAGGTCTCATGCGTCATGAAGAAGTGCTTTTTTGTTTTTATTCCTAACAGCAGCAAACAGGAAAACCCTTTTGAGGATGGCATGAACTCAAAATCAGTAGCAGAAGTAATGGAAGTGTCGTGTTACTTCTAGTAAAGGCAGATGAAGGTGGATTTTCAGCTGGTTGGGATATACACTTCAATTGACAGTAAGGGAAATAAATCAGTGTGTGTGATCTTGTCTTGCATTAAATTTAATGTTTTTCCATCTCAGTTTACTAAGCTCAACAACAAGACTGAGTTATCAAACACTAGCAAATAAACACCAAAAACAAAGCTGGTACTGCTTCCTTTTACATTAGAAGCCTGTTTTAGAGTAAATTGACTTAAAAAGCCCACTTAATAAAAATCCTGAAAAAAATAAATCACATCTGACTTTTTCTATAACAGACCTGCTTAAAAACACCTATTAACTGAGATAGATTGCCCCCCACCCACCCATACCTTACCACCAACTTCCATCTTGTGCACCTTTCAATTAACTCATTCCCTGAATATCTTAGTGCAAAAATTATTGACAAAGGCAAAAAATCTGGGACAGACTTTAAACATGGTCTTAGAAAATTGCTAGAACAACAGGTTTTGCATTTGCATGGATTTTCTGAAGAATGTGAAGTTGAAAACTCACATTTCTGCCATTATTTAGTGACTACAATCCTCAATAATGTGCCAAAACACCACAGATTATATGAGGGACAGGCTTAAAATATAAGGCAAAAATGGACATTCTGCAAAATTCTTAACAGAAGAGAAGTATGCATCCCGCTGCAACCAAGGAAGTCATTTATAGTTATGTCTTATTTTATTTGACACACTGAGTGACTCCAAGTTAAACAGATCCCTTAGGAAGACACACAGTTTCAAAATTAAAGGGACTGAAGATTTCAACTTCTTTGTGATTACTTTCTTTGAAATCTATATGACCAGACTTGATAGGAAGTGCTTTTTTTAGAAGAATGTTTTGACCACGAAGCTGCACCACCAATGTTGAATAAGTCCAAAAATAAAAACTTTTATTGTATACGAACAAACAGAAACAATTATCACAAGCGCTTTCGCTCGGATATTCCGAGCTTTCTCAAGTTTCTCAAGAACTTGAGAAAGCTCGGAATATCCGAGCGAAAGCGCTTGTGATAATAGTTTCTGTTTGTTCGTATACAATAAAAGTTTTTATTTTTGGACTTATTCAACATTGGTGGTGCAGCTTCGTGGTCAAAACTTTCTTCTTGGTTCCGTTTTTGACCTGTTTTTGGTTTGGTTTTGTAAGTGCTTTTTTTATCCATTCTCCACTATCTGGGGGTCTACGTTCACTTGATCATAGTGACATTTCAACGAATGGCATTTCATCAGAAATGCCGTTCATTTAATTCTGCTCATGGGGGGGCTGTTCCCCCATACTCCCACTAATTATATATACCAACTCCGAGATCACACTACAGTGAGGAAATGGCAAACTTCCTGACCCTCACTGTACCACAACCTCAGTATGACTAGTTCGACGAAAGGCATGTTCGACATAAGTGCACTGAAAATGCTGTTCGCTCAACTGATAAGGACCCCTATTTGGTACAAAAAAAAAACAAACAGTGCAGCAGTCTGGCTGTACACAGTTATGAAAGACCACCTTGCAAGTGGAGTGGAGTGGAGTTCAAAAGAATCCTGCCTTGAACAGTCCTAGAAAGAGACCACCATGGTCCATCATTCTTCCTCACTTAACACACGACTGAGTTACTAATTATCCTCTTCATCCCCCTTTTTCCCATTCCTCATGGGGTCAGGATGGCAAATGCACCCCCCTCCTACATTTGTCAACAGTCATGCTATGCAGACCCTGGCTTCATTTTCCTTAGTACACTTTGTACTTTATTTTTATTTATTTATTTAATTTATTTTACATTTGTTAACAGGGATGGTCCGACTGGATGAGGTCCATTTACAGAGGAGGCCCAAGGAGAAAAGCTCCACTTAATTAGTACAACAGACAATGATAATAATATATAATGCAAAGTAAAGACTTTGTTATTGAGCAGTATTTTGTGCATAACAGAAAAGTACGCAAAGAAAGATCATATCAGCAATACAAATAAGTTAGTCATCAAAATATACAGAGATCACAACAACATTTCCAAATGTCAAGGGATAAAATTTGTTACTTCCATTTTTACCAAGGGTCTGATAATTGGAGAGAAGAGAGAGAGAGACGGTGGTAGCATACAATAGGATTAAGTAACACATGGACACAGCCAAGAGCTAATTAGTTGAGCCTTAAGGAAGTTTTTGAATTGTTTGGTATTAGGAGCAGAAGTCACAGAGGGAGGGAGATTATTCCAACTTTTTGCTATACTGTGAGAAAATAGAGCTTTACCTGCTGCAGAGTGGAGTGGTCGATTTGGATGTTGTTAGTCAGTAGTTCCCTAAGGGCTGGAGTTTTTTCAGGATATTTTAGGTTGCTATAAGCTATGACTAGTTGGTGGTAGGTTAATAACTGTGGGAGCTCAAGCCACTGAAGTTGCCTAAGAGGTATACAATGGTGTGTTCTAGACAGGAAATTATTTGCAAACTTGGCTATTTTGTTATAACACAACTCAAGTTTCTCAAGGTCAGATTTTCTTACATAGGTGAGAATAGGTGCTGCATACATGAGGGGGGAAAGAAGGTGGTTTGAGCTACGGTGACCCGAGCTTGATCTGACAGAAAGTCTTGTTGTCTGTATAGGGACTCCATTTTTTGTGTATCTTTTTAATAGTTTGAGAGATATGGATGTCAAAGTGTAGGTTGTTATCTATTTCGACGCCAAGCAGCTTGGTGTGGAGAGAGGGTGAAATGACAGCTCCATTACTGGAGGAGATAGCGGAGGAGAGTGGAGTGGTTTTTGATTTGTTTGGGGTAAATAGAAGTAGTGTTGTTTGGTTGGGATTTAAGATGAGTTGAATATCTCTGATCCACCTTTCTACTTCTTCTAGGGTAGGTTCTACTTCCTTATTCACTGTTCACTGTGCATGTGGCACTACAACTTCTATAAACTTTTCTTCATTCAGAAGCTTCTGGAAGTATGATTTCCATCTGCCCTTGACGTCCTCTGGACTGGTGAACAGAATGCTGCTGGTGTCCCTTATGAATTGCATCCATCCACTAAGTTATTTGCCTTTTTATTGCTGTATTACAAACTGATAATCTCTTTGCGCCATCTGCCGAGTCACTTTCCAGAAGCTGGTACAGGTTCTCTAATAACCACTGTTACTGCTACCTCAGCATCTTTATTAGCCAATCAGTATTCCTCTTTAGTGTCATCCATCTCCCCTTCTCCCTACAGTGTTTTCTCCTTTTGATAACTTCCCTGACTTCTGCATTCCAACACCATCTTTCCTTATGTTCCTTACTTCCATTCCTGTCCCAACAGATTCATTCTACTGTCTCCACATATGCCATTTTAAGATACTGTGCTTCTTTTTCCACTCAGTTTCCTCATTTTCCTGAGGCGCGACAGCCATGAGCATTTCCTTGAATTCCTTCAGCTTCTGCTCCAACTAACAAAAAGGGCTTCACCCATGTCTTTGCTGATTTTAGAGCATTCTGTGACCACTACTTACATATGACTATGGTCACCAATGGTTTATGCAAATGGACTACTATTTCACTAGGGGTGACTTTACAATCTCTGATGCAACCACAATATCCTTTCCTTACTAGAAGGAAGTCCACCTGAATTACATGCTGGCCAATCTTGCATATCATCTTGTGAACTCCTCTCTTTCCAAAATGTGGTGGGCCCAGAATGGCCTCTCCACCATTCTTCCTGCTGCCACAACCAGGCTGACCCAAGACATCATCATATGAAGTTCTGAGAGTCCTGATTTAAGCATTCAGGGCAACAGACAGCAAGGCCAACTCATTTTGTCCTGCTTTATCAAAGACACCCTGCATCTGCTGCCTGAATGCCCACTTCACCTCACCTTCACAGCCTGGTTCTGGAGCATAGGCTGTGATCATAAAGACTGCTCATCTTTACATTGGAAACTGACTGCCATGAGTCTGTCACTGATTCAGCTGAGCTATTAGGACACACATGTTGTAATTTCTGGGCATATAAAAATATTCATATAAACATTTACAACCACAAATACATAATTTACAGGACAGGGTTGTATATTTATAAGCAGGGAACATAATTCTTCAAGAGAATAATTAATCTGCATAGCCGAACTATCCTCTATATGTTTCCTAGTTATCTCTTGCACCATATCAGCTGTCTATAAAGCCTGATGACTAAGCTTTTAGATTGCAAATCCTCCTGTTTTAATAAGCAAAAAAAAAAACCCAATTCATTGCACACCTGCTTGGCCTGACTGAAATCTCCTCCTTATTCCCTCACACATTTGCCTTAAACTCCTTTCTGCTTACATTGCTGCCATAGTATAAAGGAGGTTTCTTACATCAGGTGCTCTTGGTACTTAATTTGTGTGCGTCTAACTAATGGAGTAAACAAGTCCATCTTTAAAAGTTACTAACATACTACAAAATGATATCACTGACTGTCTCCATAGTTCATACGTTAAGGTCTCCCTTAACCAATTTAACCCTTCAGCTACAGACTACTCAGAGTGCGGCTCATCAACCTTTAATCAAACTGTCAGCAATGGAGGTGGTCTTAGAAGCTCCTTTCAAGAACCTACTAACTCTCTCCATACAGGGAATTTGTAGCATGCCAAAAAAAGAAAAAAAAAAAACAACTGGGCTTCACATCAATATAATTATAAATCAGGTACTGCCAATTCTTCCTCAGTCATTATGCATAATAAGCTTATGTTTCACTGCTAAGGTAATGGCACTTGGGAAGATTCCCAAAGTTTACATACCACCGAGGGGTAGGCCCTGAATGGAGGTGAGATAAAATAGGCTCTGTTGAATATCTGTGGCAAACCTTACCTGCAGTCTAGCTGCTATGTTCAGGTTATAGTTCTTGGAGGTATGAACAGATGACCTTGTAGATTTTTCGAGGATAGTTTGAGTGCTGGACCCTCTCAGAAATGCAGTGATGGCTGCTGTGGCCAGAGTGGACTGGGCTCTAACCTGCTCTGGTATAACCTTGGCATGAAAAGCATAACAGAAATAGCCACTTGTTTGGAAACAGGCTTTCCCTTCGCAAAAGAAATATACAGATGTTTAAACTTTCCTCTTTGGTTTTGCCCAAGTATTAACCCAATTGCTTATGCACTCAAAAGGAAGTAAGAGGATAGCTCAATTCATAGACAATTCTGCTATAACCTTAGGCATAAAGGCAGGGTCGGTATACATGCTTCAACCAGCACTTATAAAAGACGAGGAAAGGTTCTTTGCAAATTAAGGCCTGCAGTTTTGAAGTCATCAGACAGATGTTATTGCCACTAATTAACTGTTTTTTCACGTCAAAAAATTGAATGGACCACAAGAGGTTGTCTCAAAGTGAATAAAGCTGACAGCCTAAGCTTTTCTAAAACACAGCTGAGTTTCCTTGGTGGCCTCAAATGCATGATCCCCTTAAGGAACTGCTTGACTGGCAACAAGGAATAAAGATGAGTTCAAGGACAGATAGCAATAAATGGCTGTAACACATACATTTACTGAGGCATAAAACAACTCTGACTTGTAAACATCTGACAGAGTAAAGGATCATGAACAACTATGCACCATCCATTTAGGTGGGTATGACTTCCCTGCATTGTCTTTTTGAGGTCTTCATCGAAACACTACATTTTCATCAGCAGCATGGGTATACATACACTAATGGAAAACCAATCAGTAATAATAGTTTCCATTGTTATTGTCATGTAATATAGGTTATTTAACAAATGTAATTCACTCTAACATTCAGTCATTTTTTGAGTTACAGCCTTCCCTTAAACCTCACTCTTCCTCCTGAATGTTACTCTGCATATGTTGTCCCCATATATTCCATTTATCTCTATTAAAAGTGCTTCTTCCTTTTTGGACACAGCCCATCTCCATTTTTTACATCCTTTATTCAATACTGCAGTTAAATTTGTTATAGATTTTGATTTCTGCTTTCTTGTAATTGCTTTTTTGGCAGACCATAACATTAAACCTATTAAGGTCTTACTCTGCTCAATTCAGATCGGATTCCATTAGCTCAAAATAACAATTTATTCAGGTAAAAATCATGTTTCCCACAACATTTTTGTTAAAGTACTCTGTAGGGATTTTTTGAGATATTTCAACTTCTTACATTAACAAAAAACACGTTCCCAGTTATTCTCTTCAACACATCTCCAGCACTGGGAATCTACCAGAAGAAAACCTTCTGAAGAATAAACATACCAATGCATACATTTTTGTTTATAAACACCTTTACAAAATTATTACTCAAGACAGACACACAAATTAATAGAAAAGAAAACAAACCATATTAACATTTGTCATGTTCAGGCATTATACATTACATATACTTTTCTCTAAGAATTATTCACTCCAACAATACATACATTGCTCAGTTCTTGCCTTCCTTTAATAGTCTCTCCTCCCCCTCCCTCTGAACATTATTCTGCTTGTATTTTTCCTACAAATTTCTTTCATTTCTATATAATTTGCTCTTTCACTTTAGAGAAAAGATTCTACCTGTAGCTCCTTTATCTCCTTTACAATATTCAGTATTTCAATTACAGTTGGTTTATAGTTTGATTTATATTTTCTAGTAATTGCTTTTGAGGCATTCTATAGCATTAAATTTAGTAAGGCAATTCAGATCCTGTGGCCTAGCTCAGAAGAATAATTTTCTTACTTACAGCCATTTGCTCCCCCAGCATTTCTGACAGAGTGCACTGTTTGGAATTTTAAAAGGTGCGAACTCATTATACTCCCAAAAACATGTTCTCAGTTACATCTCTCTTTCTTATCACACCTCCGGCATTTGTTAACTTCTTGAGGAAAATTCGCTGAAGTTTACTTGGGATATAAAATTACCAATGCAAACACTTCCAAGCAAATGTCCTAAACCTTCTGGAGTTTGACGCACACATGGGTGCTATACAGATTATTCTAGACTTTATTGCATACTTGGGAACATTATACAAAGTCTTCTTCCCATTATATCTTTGCAAATGGTCTTTCCAATCTCTCCTCCCAGTCTTTTCTATCTCTTCTGATTCTTATAGCAATGTTGCAACATTTTATAGATCCTACTTAATACCAGTTTAATTGAAGCTTCTAATCTAAACTCAATTAAAAACTCTGCCAGAGCTGTTTCAACTAGCACTCCCCCTCTATCCCTTTCCCTCTGGCTGTACTCTGCTCATTCCCTCCACATCCTCATCCATTCTATTACATTTCAGTCCTAACTTACTTGCTCCCAGTATATTGTTGTTTTCCTCAGTAAATTCCAACCCTCTCTTGCCTATTATATACCCCTACCCTCCAGACATCCCTACTGGTAAAAACTCCTTTCTCCATTCCGACACTTCCTTAAATATAGCATTCTGTATGGCTGCTGTTACTTTAAGGAATGGTATCCAAAATCCTAATCTCCCTTTAATTCCCTCACCTGTTTCATCATTTTCACTCCTATTTTGATTTAAGCTTCTGCTTGAGTTATGTATATGAGCCAAAACTGTGTAGCTTAAATATCCTTCACATTAGGCAGTCCTAAGCCACCTTCTATGGGGAGAATCCACTTAACTCTTGCCCTCTTCTCCTCCAAAATAAATTAATTCAACACTTTATCATCATCCACAATGTCTCCTCTGGTGGATTGATCAAAATATACTCGACCTCAAGACTAAGAGGAATCACACTATGTCCACTATTTATTATCTTATTATTCATAATCATAAGTTCCAAGTTTTTCATTTGTTGCCATTACCCTTTGTTTAGTTTCTTCCCACATCAACATGCTGCTATACCAGACTCCTTTCTAATTCATACACCTTAATACTTCATGTTATCATGTCCCCAAAGGTATATATTGCTGAACCGTTTCATGAGTGGGTGCATAGTTTACTCCTCTAGCCTTTGTTTTATATACTGAAAAAAGAAGAAATTATCTCAGAATGTTACACACACACACACACACACACACACACACACACTGAAACATCCCTTTCAGGATTTATCACACAAAATAATACAATCTGCAAAGAAAGCTAACTTTTCTTGGGTACCATAACCAGTTAAATCCTTGACTTTGTGAATCCCTTATTTTTCATTTTTCTTTTTTGCTCACACCTCTAAATATAAAACAAACAGCGGGGAAAGATAACATCCATGTTTGGTTCTTTGGTTCAAACATAGCTTCTCATTGAGGAATCAGCTTACTTTAATTCTCACCTCTGACATTTTATACATCCTCTTTGCAACCTTATTATTCTGTCAGGCAATGCAAATGTTACCATTGTCCTACTCAGAAAATCCCAGCTGACTATCAAATGCTTTCCCTGCATCAGAGTAAGTGGTGCAACAGGCAGCACCCATTTGCCTTTGGTGCTGTAAGATCAGAAGGCTGTGTGGTCTATTCCCACCTCTCACCACACATTATCATCCTTATTAAACCTGCTATTCTATCAGGGAATGCAGTGAAGCACTGGGGAGGGGGGGGGGTAGTCATACCCCCGAGTGCAGTGTCCTTTGGATTAGACACTAAATTGAGGTCCCATCTGCTGTAGTTACTGGTTGCTCAGGTTTATGTAGAAGATCCCAAGGCACATATTGAAAAAGAGTAGGAGAAGTTCCTGGATACCCTGGCCAAATTTCCCCTAGTAGCATAAATTACTACCTCGGGTCTTCCTTGAAGAGAGACCACTAGTCTAGTGGGACTAATGCAGCCAACAAATAACAGACAGAGACACACCAACAATACTGTTTTTTCACACACTCGCTTCCCTCTGGATCATTACTGTTCTATTAATGTTGTCAAATGTTTGCCCTCCATCAAAAAAGAAAGAATAATGATCCATACGCATCAACTTTGGTCACACCTTTGTCATCATCTTAACTAGTACAGACATGGTTTAAAATTGAAATAGGTCTCTATGACGCCAGATCTGAAGGGTCTTCATCCTGTTTGGGTAATACACCCACTGCAGCTTTCTTCCATATGCTGGTACTTCCCCACCTATTTTTTTTCCAACAAACATTTTACATTTTTATCACTTTCTTCCCTCTCGAAGTTTGAGGAAATAGGCTGGATATATTCTAAAGGGACAATAATCTGAAACATATAACTACACCATGTCTTTAATTCATTCACTAAATGTTCTAGTAGTCACGTCACCTATTCAGGGTTGAAAGGGAGAGAACCCATCCTAGAAGACAATAGGTATAAGACAATGAGTCAGTCATGTAAGGGATATCAGTCTATCTGAGGCTGCATAAACATACATATATACATACACTTTTGTAGTAATTAAAGGGGTACACTAGACTTGATAGAACATTTGCAGATTTTTTTATTCTCTATATACCAGATTAGCATACAGCTATCGTGATGCGACACAGAGACGGTTGCCTCTTCAGTTACTTCAAACTTGCTGTAGCATATTGTAATAAATTTTGGAATTCTACCTCATACCTTGGTTTACCAAAGTGGAACAAAAACATTGCAAGAAGGGCAGGAGAGAGGGAAAGATGCGAGAGACCACAAAACTACACTGCAGGAAATGAAGTGTACGAGAATAGGGTGTTGTGCAGAAAGAACAGCAGCTGCTTGTTGTAAAATTAGCAGGCAGAAACTTACAGAAGGTACAACAGAATGTTTTTTCAATGAAGAAACAAGTGCATAAACAGTAAGGGCTTCAGCATCCAAGGCACAGTTATAACAATGTCAGGTGGCAATCCTCATTAGCAAGTCTGACGTGTGTAGACCCCCCCCACCCCCATGCAGGGGTTACAAGCTCACACAAAATGATCTCATTGCAGGGAGTGTCACCACAGCACAAACTCCCTGTCTGCTTGCACGACCCCTCCAGATGGCTCTCAGCATAGCAGATCTGGGGACTCACCACTGATGGAGAACAAATGAGATAAGGAGGTGCCTAATGTTTATCAGGAACAGGGAGGAAAAAGCACTTGAGGATGGGGGGAAAATGTAGCCCACGCTGTTAGAGCAGGAAAAGCCACACAGGAGTGGTTGAATAAGTACATTTACTGTTAATGCAGATAAAATGTATTTTTAATTACTTCCAAGTAAACACCAGGGAGAAAGGTTTCACTCTAGTAGTTTATCCCCTTGAAGAAGGTGAAGGTGCACAAGTCTTCCACAGCCACGGGAAAAGTTTTTTTTTTTTTTTTAAGAGTATTCCTCTTAATTAACTCCATTTTATAAAAACAATATACCATGGCAGAGGTGTGGCCAATATATATTTCTCACACAGGATGATCTATTCTGGCCAACCAGGTGACATGCTCAAGACTCAAAATATCTTTCACTCTTGTTAAAAATACAACTCACACCACCCTGACAAAACGTAGTGCAATAAAAATGTGTGTGTGTGTGTGTGTGTGTGTGTGTGTGTGTGTGTGTGTGTGTGTGTGTGTGTGTGTGTCAAACCACAAGGAAAAAAGTGATGTGACCACTAAGAGTGATGATAGTGCCATTATACAATGGCTATCTTGTAATAACACTGACATGTAACACTGCCATTATACAATGGTTATTTTCTAATAACACTGTCATGTAATAGTGCAGTTATACAATGGTTATCTTCTAATATCAACACTGTCACGTGAGAGTACCATTATACAATGGCTATCTGCTAATATCAACACTGTCATTGTAATAGTGCCATTATTCGATGGCTACCTTCTAATAACAATACTGTCATGTAATAGTACCTTTACACAATGCCCATCTTCTGATAACACTGACATGTAAAAGTGCCATTATACAATGGCTATCTTCTAACAACAACACTGACATACAATACTGTCACTATACAATGGCTATCTTCTGATAATACTGACACTTAATAGTGCCATTATACAATGGCTATCTTCTAATAACAACACTGACATGTACTTGTACCATTATACAACGCCTATCTTCTAACAACAACACTGACATGTAATTGTACCATTATACAATGGCTATCTTCTAATAACAACACTGACATGTAATTGTACCATCATACAATGCCTATCTTCTAATAACAACACTGACATGTAATTGTACCATTATACAACGGCTATCTTCTAACAACAACACTGACATGTAATTGTACCATTATACAATGGCTATCTTCTAACACTGACATGTAATTGTACCATTATACAATGGCTATCTTCTAACAACAACACTGACATGTAATTGTACCATTATAGAACGGCTATCTTGTAACAACACTGACATGTAATTGTACCACTATACAATGGCTATCTTCTAATAACAATATGTAATTGTACCATTATACAATGGCTATCTTCTAATAACACTGACATGTAATTGTACCATTATGCAATGGCTATCTTCTAATAACACTGACATGTAATTGTACCATTATATAATGGCTATCTTCTAATAACAACAATGACATGTAATTGTACCATTATACAACAGCTATCTTCTAAAATAACACTGACATGTAATTGTACGATTATACAATGGCTATCTTCTAATAACAACACTGACATGTAATTGTACCATTATACAATGGCTATCTTCTAACAACACTGACATGTAATTGTACCATTATACAACGGCTATCTTCTAATAACAACACTGACATGTAATTGTACCATTATACAACGGCTATCTTCTAATAACACTGACATGTAATTGTACCATTATACAATGGCCATCTTCTAATAACACTGACATGTAATTGTACCATTATACAATGGCTATCTTCTAACAACACTGACATGTAATTGTACCATTATACAACGGCTATCTTCTAATAACACTGACATGTAATTGTACCATTATACAACGGCTATCTTCTAATAACACTGACATGTAATTGTACCATTATACAATGGCTATCTTCTAATAACACTGACATGTAATTGTACCATTATACAATGGCTATCTTCTAATAACACTGACATGTAATTGTACCATTATACAATGGCTATCTTCTAATAACAACACTGACATGTAATTGTACCACAGCTCCACGTGGTCCTGTTGAGTCTTCCTGGCTACAGAGAACTGAAAAAAAGCGACTGCTTTCCTGATTAAGTATCCTGCTGTTTTTTATATTTGTTTTACCTTCTACTGTTTACCTAGAGCAAGCTTTAACTGTTTTCATAGTTATTTACTGCATTTTTTATTATCTGCACTTAAAAGTACATTTTAGTCGAAATTAGTCTAATTCAAGTCGAAAAGTGTTTGTTTGCTGTTTAATTTAACTGTTTGGCTGCCCACTAAAGTGTGCTAGCCTGTACTACTGACTTATTGCCTTTTCTGCATTTCTGTGTGTTTCTATTTAAAAACAAAAAAAAACAAAAAAATATTCCTCGTTTTCCTGCCTCTCCTAAACTAGTTAGACCAGTTTACAGGCCTTGCTGTATCCTGGGCTGTGTTGTAGTTCCTTTGTTGTCCATTGCCTTACTTGGATAGAAGGAAGTTTCTTAGCTCACCAGTGGGAGTGGGGAGCCTTGAATAGCCTACCTGTCCTTGAGGGAAGTGACCTCAGCACAAGAAGCTGTAGTAATTGGTCATTTTGGACCATTTCTAGCTCTTTTGAATTTCCCTGGTTAAAATCTGCCTCTGGCATTTTTTTGAAGCCATATTGCTCAGACACAGCTCCACGTGGTCCTGTTGAGTCTTCCTGTCTACAGAGAACTGAAAAAAAGCGACTGCTTTCCTGATTAAGTATCCTGCTGTTTTTATATTTGTTTTACCTTCTACTGCTTACCTAGAGCAAGCTTTAACTGTTTTCATAGTTATTTATTGCATTTTTTATTATCTGCACTTAAAAGTACATTTTAGTCGAAATTAGTCTAATTCAAGTCGAAAAGTGTTTGTTTGCTGTTTAATTTAATTATTTGGCTGCCCACTAAAGTGTGCTAGCCTGTACTACTGACTTATTGCCTTTTCTGCATTTAGCATGGAGTTGCCAGTAGAGCACCATCGGGCAGCGCCGGTTAAACTATTTCTGGCTCCGTAAAGTCTGCTCTTCATTTTTTCCCTTAGAACTGCTCTACTTGTAATCTAAACAGTCTATTCTCTATCTGTAAAGCTCAGCACTTGTTCCTAAAGCATTTTTTAGTCAGGTAAAGCACTTCTATATTATACAAAGTACTTCACTAGCTTAAAACCCCCTTGAGTACCCACTTCCCTATAGGTCCTTTCTGACTCAGTTACACAGCAAACTTTTTCATTTCTTCTAGCATGTCAAAGGGTCAGTTGCTAGCGCCCTCTCCTGCTCAGCTGGTGAATCTGGGAATATTGAGGCAATGTTACAATTGCCTCATGTACACAGACAACCCTCTCCTCCTCCCACAAAACACAAATACATGCGAGAGATGCAACTATATAGCCAAACTGGAGGGTGAGCTCTCTCAACCAGACAGGAGGAGAAGGTAACCACACACACCATAAACCCAGTCTCACACAGAACTATCACAACTACAAATCAAACACATAAACACACAAAGACATACTCGGAGGCACTGATCAAAAATCTACCAAAACAGCAGAGGCCTCCAAAGCAGACACCCAAACAACTGCCACATCATGACATAACACAAGCAACACATAGATCACAAAGTCAGTGTGCAAATCAGTCACAGCCCTTAAGGCCAAACACAATGCCAGACACACTTGTCATAGGTGACTCCATAGTCAGACACACTGACGACCCACTCACCAGACTGACCAAGGAGAGCGTCACAGTAAGCTGCCTGCCGGGCGCTAGAATCCGCCACATAACACAAGCACTCAGGTCACTCCACAGCAAGTACAAGTATGACTCAGTCATTGTCCATGCCGGTGTGAATGACCTGAGACGTACCTCCCTGGACTACATGAAAAGAGACATAAAAGAGCTCTCAGATTATGTAGCCCAGGCTGGTATGACCCTGACCCTGAGCAGTATCCTACCTTCACCAAGAATGATGCCACAATACAGACAAAATGATCAGTTTTAATAATTGGCTTAATTTCTGGTGTCATTCTAAGGGGTTCCAATGTCTGTCTGCCTGGAATGACATGCTTGACAAGCCACGCTGCTTCGCAAGGGACGGCTTGCACCTGTCACCCCTGGGTTTCCGGATATTGGCAAAGGCTCTTGCCACCCCATAGTGCCTTTTTTAGATGAGGCTCAAATTCTAAACCCACCGCCCTAGAAAACAATAACGGAAAAAAACTAAGGGTAATGCTGCTCAATGCCAGAAGTCTAAATCTCAAGATGCACGCTCTCGAAGCCCTCCTCAGTATGGAGAACATCGATGTCTATGCTGTGACTGAAACCTGGTTCAAGGCTCCTGAGAGCACCCCGGCACTATCAGGTTTTACCTCATATCATGCGTTCCGGCCCCAAAACCCGGACCGTACCACAAAAAGAGGGGGTGTATCCATATTCATCAAGGATACCCACACCTCCAGGCTGGTAGCAACTCACGAAGCATCAAAGACCATTCAGGTGCAATTAACCATAGGCAAAACTGCTCTACAGTTTGTATCATGTTACAGGCCACCCTCTCAAACTCAGGAACCCCACACAGCCTTCCTGAAGACACTGGAGAGTATAAATGTCTCTCCAAACACCATCATATTGGGTGACTTGAACTACCCAAACATAGACTGGGAACATTACTCAAGCCCCAATACCCTAACCCAAAGGTTCCTGGAGTTCATAAACTCAAATGCTATGAAACAACTTGTCACCATTCCCACAAGAGGTGAAAATATACTAAACCTGATCATCACAAACATGGGGACAAAATGCTCCACACCGGAAGTATATCCCTCATTGGTGAGATCAGACCATAAACTAATCTCACTGGAGATCCACATCCCGCCCCACCCCAACAAAAAGACCACAGTGAAGAACTTCTCAAAAGCCAACTTCACACTTCTTAAGACTGGTGTGGTATCCTTCAAGGCCCCTGAGCCATTGGAAACCACAACCCACGCTGCTGAATCCCTTACAAATGCTTTCTCTGAGCACCTCCAGGATTGCATGGATCAAGCAATCCCAAATAAAATCAAGACCCTTTCCACCAAAGGCAAGCGCCCGATCTGGTGGACCCCAGCCATAAACAAACTTTACAATAAGAGGAGAAAGCTACTACAAGATAGAGCAAAATCCTAAAAGGGAAGACATCTCTGATCAATACTAGTAAAAACTACGATCACTCATAAAATCATCCAAGGCCAACTTTGAGAGAAAAATCGCCAAGGACTCAAAAGACAATCATAAGGCCTTCTTTAGCTATGTTAGAAATCTGGGTGGAAACTCCCAGATATGCTCAGAATTAGTCCAAAATGATACAAAAATCACTGAACCCACAGACATTGCAAACATACTGGCAGACAGGTTCAGTGAAAATTTCTCCCTCCCCCCCAAAAGGAGAAATATCTATCCCAGCAGAGTGTAGCCTCCCAATCATCTCAAATGCCCAGGTGAGAGCTGCTCTCTCTAAAGCTAAAAACACAGCATCAATGCGACCGATGGTGTCCCCCGGCTGTGTGCTACACGAACTCAATGAGGAACTAAACCCACACATAAGGCTGCTGTTTAATCTTAGCCTTACCACAGGATACTTACCCAAAGAGTGGCGTACGGCAACTGTGGTCCCACTCCACAAAGGCGGTGCCTCTACGGACCCTGGTAATTACCGCCCCATAAGCTTAACAAGCCTGATCTGCAAAGCTATGGAGAGGATCATAATGGAACTCATAAATAAAGACATAGGGGACCTACAGACATTGGATCCTACCCAATTCGGCTTTGTCAAGGGCAGATCATGCCTCTTGAACTTGGTCGACTTTTTGAAACAGTCACCAAGGCCATTGATGAGGGTAAGGCAGTTCACACAGCCTACCTTGACCTTGCAAAAGCTTTCGACACAATACCCCACTCGGGTACCATAGAAAAGCTCACCAGCTTAAATGTAAACCAATATGTCACAAGATGGGTTGCAAACTGGCTCAAGGACAGAACCCACAGGGTTAGAGTTGCTGGTGCCATGTCAGACTCCAAGCCGGTCACAAGCGGTGTCCCACAGGGCTCAGTCCTGGGCCCCCTCTTGTTTGGCATCTACTTTTCAGAAGTGCAGGCAAACATAGGAGGATTGTGGCTGACAAAGTTTGCAGATGACTACAAACTGGGCGCCATAGTTGAAAATCCATCAGAGACAGATATCCTTCAGAGAGGTCTCATAGAAACGGATAACTGGTGCCAGAGCCATGGCCTTAAGCTAAACGCCAAAAAATGTATAGTCATACCCTTTGGTAAAAACAAGGTAACCCCAGGTTACCACATAGGTGGCAATCCATTAAGCACAGAAGAGGTTATCAGGGACCTGGGGACCCAAGTTGACAGTAACCTTTCTTTTGACACACATTGCCAAAGTGGTTAGGAGGACCTTCTACATTGCCCACCTGATTATGAAGGGATTCACATCCAGATCAAGGGAGGTCATTGTTCCCCTGTACTCTTCACTTATCAGACCAATGATCGAGTACAATGCCCCATTCGGAATGTATCTTACCAGACACCTGCAGCAATTGGAAAGACCCCAAAAGTTCCTCACCAAAAGGATAAAGGGGCTCAAAAATATGCCATATGCTGCCCGACTGAAGAAACTCCAGCTCTATTCAGTCGCATACCGTCTGCTCAGAGGTGACCTGTGCCTGACATACAAGGCCATGTCCAACCCGGAATTAATGGACATGCTCCACCTCAAAAAATCCAAATCCACCAGTGCCACAAGAGCAAGAGACTTAAATCTCAACACGGATATAAATAGGACGTGCTGGAGGGACAGATTCATCACCCAAAGACTCCCTATGCTGTGGAACAGAATCCCGGTCCATGTGAGACAGAGCACCTCGCTGGCTCTGTTCAAGAGGAATCTTGACCAGTGGATGGGAGATCGTAGGTTTACCCCGGGGATCATCTCTGTATGACTGCTAGACAGAGGCACGGAAAACTAATGGGTATAGTATTCTTCAACCTAAGGGGTGGTGAAAGCCACACAACTCTGGCTAGGCTTATAAATGCCCTAGGGCAGATAGCCTAGTATGAACCTATGAACCAATAACAATGGCCATCTTCTAATAACACTGACATGTAATTGTACCATTATACAACGGCTATCTTCTAATAACACTGACATGTAATTGTACCATTATACAACGGCTATCTTCTAATAACAACACTGACATGTAATTGTACCATTATACAACGGCTATCTTCTAATAACACTGACATGTAATTGTACCATTATACAACGGCTATCTTCTAATAACACTGACATGTAATTGTACAATTATACAATGGCTATCTTCTAATAACACATGTAATTGTACCATTATACAATGGCTATCTTCTAATAACAACACTGACATGTAATTGTACCATTATACAATGGCTATCTTCTAACAACACTGACATGTAATTGTACCATTATACAATGGCTATCTTCTAATAACACTGACATGTAATTGTACCATTATACAATGGCTATCTTCTAATAACAACACTGACATGTAATTGTACCATTATACAATGGGTATCTTCTAATAACACTGACATGTAATTGTACCATTATACAATGGCTATCTTCTAATAACAACACTGACATGTAATTGTACCATTATACAATGGCTATCTTCCAACAACACTGACATGTAATTGTACCATTATACAATGGCTATCTTCTAATAACAACACTGACATGTAATTGTACCATTATACAATGGCTATTTTCTAACAACACTGACATGTAATTGTACCATTATACAATGGCTATCTTCTAACAACACTGACATGTAATTGTACCATTATACAATGGCTATCTTCTAACAACACTGACATGTAATTGTACCATTATACAACGGCTATCTTCTAATAACAACACTGACATGTAATTGTACCATTATACAACGGCTATCTTCTAATAACACTGACATGTAATTGTACCATTATACAACGTCTATCTTCTAATAACACTGACATGTAATTGTACAATTATACAATGGCTATCTTCTAACAACACATGTAATTGTACCATTATACAATGGCTATCTTCTAATAACAACACTGACATGTAATTGTACCATTATACAATGGCTATCTTCTAACAACACTGACATGTAATTGTACCATTATACAATGGCTATCTTCTAATAACAACACTGACATGTAATTGTACCATTACACAATGGCTATCTTCTAACAACACTGACATGTAATTGTACCATTATACAATGGCTATCTTCTAATAACAACACTGACATGTAATTGTACCATTATACAATGGCTATCTTCTAACAACACTGACATATAATTGTACCATTACACAATGGCTATCTTCTAACACTGACATGTAATTGTACCATTATACAATGGCTATCTTCTAACAACACTGACATGTAATTGTACCATTATACAATGGCTTTTTTCTAATAACACTGACATGTAACTGTACCATTATACAATGGCTATCTTCTAACAACAACACTGACATGTAATTGTACCATTATACAATGGCTATCTTTTAACAACACTGACATGTAATTGTACCATTATACAATGGCTATTTTCTAATAACACTGACATGTAATTGTACCATTATACAATGGCTATCTTCTAACAACACTGACATGTAATTGTACCATTATACAATGGCTATCTTCTAACAATAATGCTGCTTTTTTTTTCTCAAAATGATGTAATCATGTTTATTGTGTAGTGCCACCATGGAGTTATTTTGTTTGGAATTCATAACACAGTCGGGTTATGTGTAACTCCCAACAGTCAAGTATGGTGGTAAGTGTCAGTATTTCACTTTCAGAATGATTCAAAAAAGTAAAACCAAGTAAAAGTAAATAAAACAGAACTGCCAAAATGAATACGTGGAGATGTAAATAGTTGTCTGAAACAGGAGAGAGTGCATTCCATGGCAATGAAACCCAAATAATTATTAAATGAGTAGAACTCAAGCTTTATCATCACTATGGAGCCACCAAGCCACAAAAATTAACTAAATTAAAAAAATGACAATGGCACTCCAGATTACAAATATACTTTGCAGTATGTAATCAGGAGAAAATATTTATTGAAAGTGGTTACTGGTCATTTAATCCATTTGCAGAAAAAGACCCCATCACAAACACAAATTAAAATTTTGTTCAGTACGTCTTCACTTCTTCAATGATTTGGAATCGACATCTTCACCCCACTGACTGTTACCACTCTGCATTATAAGTATATTCATCATCACATAAATAACACAAAGTCAATATTTTAAATATATACAACTTTATACTTGCTTAAGTTTCTCTGAAATGGTCTGTGGAATCCTCATGAAGACTGGCCTCATCATTTGAGGAATGCTGGTTTACTGTGAACTGGGTCACAAGCAAAAAAAAAAAGAATAATAATAAACTAGTCCAGACATCAGTACACTTACACAGTCACTATCTGCACTGCTGGTAGCCTATCAGATATCTATCCAACAAACTCAAGTAACATTTACCCCAGTATCTCCTCCAAAATTATTTTGCAAATTACAGTTATTCTAACAAGCTCTGATAATACACAGTTTGCATTTTTAAGCATGGCAGGGTTTGGATTTTTATTGTCGTTTAGAAGTATCTGGGAAGCATTACATTCACCACAGCATTCTAATGGACTGCAAACATCATTCTGTCAGATGCTGCACTTTTCCGGCTTCTCGTTTTCACAAAGCTTCTCAGTAGTATCAATGCAAGAAAAATCAATGCAAAAAAAAGAAACTAGCTACTGGCCTTTGAGTTTCTGCTCTGACATTAGAGATATTACGTAACAAACATGTTGCTAGGTGAAAACAGGCCTTGAGTTTCCCAATATCTTATAGGAATTCAGTTAATAAATGTACTGTTATACTGTAGAACGCTACGGCTTTTGGATATGAACCGCAAGCACGACACTGTGCTTTAATAGAGTTATAGAGGTGATGCTAACATGGGATAAATTGTCATGCACAAGCCTAATAAATTATGCTAGTTTCTAGTATAAACAATTGCTGCATACTTTGTCTAATTTTTCCCTCCTTCACAAGGACAGTTATGTGTGAAAGGAAACTACCCCAAGGTCAGTTTTATCATACATTGAGATTATAAAGCAGCCTGCCCATGAGGGTTTATAAGGTCAGTGAGGTATACTGTTAGAGAATGCAGGCTTCCACACTGGTGCATTTCTTGTACTGGTGGGACCATCCTGCAATGAGTAATGCCAATAGAAACAGTTACACTAGCTTAGATACCCAGATGCATAAAGTCAGGGAAGAGTCATTCAGTATAAAATCTGAATCAATCACTTATGCAGAGTGCAGCAGACCTCTTAAAAGCATTTTGGGAATGGCAATTACAAAAAAAAAATACCCTCCAATCCACTCATTAAATCTGTCCAAAGGATGTTCCCTTCTGACATGTTATTCAAATGTATTTGGAATGCATGGCTTTCACACATCTGCTGTTTAATTTTTTTTCTTTCCACATTTTATCTGCATTGTCACTGAAACACCGACAAATAAATACGGGTAGTCAAAAATTCTGTTTTGTCAACTTGATACATCAATAATAAAGTGCATCAGCTGAGTTACAATAAAAAACATTTTAGATCAGAGTTCTATATTTAATGCATGTACTATAGCAGTGGTCTCCAACCTTTTCTGCACCAATGTAAGACAATTTTCCATGGACCGGCCATCTCGCGGCACACATAACAAAGTATATATTTATTTATATGACATTTGTTTAACGAGGAGGCCAGACCCAGGGAGAAAAACTCCAAAGTACAATAAAAAGACAATTGGCAATAATTACCACAAAAAAGTATACATTCTGCTTAATTGCATAACACTGATCTACAATGGTTGAGAGGTAAGAAAACCTATTGGCAACCTTACTGATTTTATTTTTCTAAGAGCAATATTTAAAATAATCTGTCCCTATTTGGCTCTGTCCAGCATACCTCTCAACTGTACAGATTTTCATAGAATGTCAAGATTTTTGCCTTATATTTTTGTTTTTTTTCTCATAAAAATGTTTTCTGGCAAATCACTGGCAGATCACCGAGGCTGAAGTCAGAAAATAATGACAGACAGTTGAGTTTCATACTTCATACCCTTCAAAAATTCATGCTAATGCAAAACCTGTATTCCTATCAACTTTCGAAGTTTGTAAGAGCAGTACTTAAAAGGATCTTTATTTTGGGCCTTTGTCCCCTCATTATTTTTGGCTTTGTCCAGACTTCTTGATCTAAGTAAGAGTCTGAGAGGTATTCATACCTCTCAAATGTACAGATTTCGCAGAATGTCCAGATTTTCCCCTCTGAGTTTTGGTCTGTTCCTCATAACTTTCGTGAATTTCTGGGAAGTCACTCGGATGGATCTGAGGACTGAAGTCACTAAATAATGATATGCATTTGTATTTCAGACCTCATATCCTTCAGAAAAATGCATGATAAGACAAATTCTGTTATTCTAGCCACTTTCTATGGTTATAAGAGCAATATTTAAATCTGTCCCTACTTGTCCCCCCATTCTGTTGGACTTTGTCCAAATTTCTTGCACTACTAAGAGGTTGAGAGGTATGGTGTGTGTGTGTGTGTGTGTGTGTGTGTGTGTGTGTGACATTGAGGGGGGAGAGAGTGAAGAGTGAGTGTGATTCCTGGTAGCAGCAGCAATGCGGTTTGTGTAAAGTTATTATCTCGTTCCATCCAACGAAGCTCTGAAAATCTGTACTTCAACATCGAATGGGTGTATACGGCACCTTCTGACAAGTCAAAGTGCATCCTCACAGTCAAAACAAATGTGCATATATACCCCTAGAACTGTGCAACTAATTAAGTGTAAATGGCACACTTGTTCAGCAGAAAGTAATCTTTATAGTGATCACATTCATTACATTCTTAATCTTAATCTGGATTTTATAAACCACAATAACACAGTAAGTATTAATGCTTATAATATTTTGCAAACAACTTAAAATATCTGAATGACCACTCAAGCTACACACGTATACTGACAACAGCAGTTTGTTCATCCAGCTGCACGTGCTCATATGTAGATAAGCATTTCTGCCAGTGTTATTTAGTTGTTGAAATATTTTGAGAAATAAGAAAATCACATAATTATTAATAAACATTATTTGAACAACATTTACTATCTTTTTTAATTGCATTAGACAGAAGTTAAGTATTAATGCAATTTTGTTGAACATTATGTTGTTGTTGTTGTCTTTCGGCTTTTCCCAGTCAGGGGTCGCCGGTCCGATAATGAATGGCAGTAGATTTTGACGAACGCCGAGGTGCCAGCTTGAAGTTCAACCTTCAACGAAAGCATGCCCATTTACTAATGTCATTTGAACGCCCACCCAACTGCGGGGAGGACATGCGGACTCCACACAGAAGGCACTCCCCGCACTCCAGCCGAGAATCGAATGGGAGAACCTCTTGCTGTGAGGCAACAACGCTACCACTGCACCACCGTGGATGATCATTCAATAGCTTGTATGGCTGTATAGTTTTGGAATTCTTATAGAAACAGGCATGGTAAGAGGACGATAACAGTCATCCAAAAGGTTCTGTCATTTGAAGCTTGTTTTTCTAACAAGTCATTATTATTAGAGGGCATAAATTAAAAGAGGCATTGTAATATAAACTTGTGAAGAACTATAGATGGCACCACATAATTGACTTTATTTCCTTTTTGCACACATTTCATATGAAATAAAAAAAAGCAAGATTTAAGATTAGACCTCTGATGTCACAGTAAGTTAAAAGAATGATTTATTTTAGATGAGCCACCAAAGAGCTCAACAATTGGCCATGCTGGTTAAAACACCAAACTGTCAAAAACAGAACACTTTTGCTTTAAACAGCATTCATAAACACAGGTCAGAACATACTAGAAAACATAACATAGGGGGAGCTTTGCATTTTAATAAGGCTTCTGCACAAGTCTTGGGTACTTAAGGATCACTTTATTTCCGTGAACTGCCTGGACCAATCAGCGGTTCATGCCCAGTTTAATTGACCAGACAGAATATTGTGCATAAAACTTTTAGGAAAGCTCAGATTTGGTAAGCCTTTTGTCCATACCCCCCCCCCCCACACACACACACACACAGTCTTTCCTGCATTCATGCACGCATTCACTCACACACATTGCTCTCACTCTTTTTCCATCTCTCACACACAGTCACTCCCTCATTCATACCTGCATTCACTCACATATCACTTACTCTTTCCCAATCAAACACACACACAGTCACTTCCTCATTCATAACTGCATTCATTCACACATCGCCTTGTCACACCCACATGCCACACACCCACTTACGCATTCGTTCATATATCGTTCTCACTCTGTCACATCCACATGCCACACCCACTTACACATTCATTCATACATCACTCTCCTGCTCTCACACATACACACACAGTCATTTCCCTATTCATACATGCATTCATTCACACATTGCTCTCACTCTTAAGATCTATTACTTCAATCTCTGACTCAATTCCCCTCTCATATGCTCCCTTCATCTTTTTTCCCCAGTCTGCTACTCTCTAATATACTTTTGCCCTCTTTTCCCAATATGAATTCTGCTACTATCAACTATTTGGATGAAAAGGGCTTTAATTATTGATATTAGACTTCTTCTATTCTTAGCCGTAAGAACTTGTGTACAATTTTGCCTTATAGTAATTCACTGCAACTATAATAAAACTGTCAAGCTTTTCTCCCCAGGCCTCCACTGAAAACGCTATGCTAGTCATCCTAGTTGGACTTTCCTGATAAACAAATGCTAAATAAAATAAAGATTAAAATGCATAAAATGAGGATATGGGTATGGAATGGATGTTGAAAACACTTGACATTGCAGATGCGTGCAGAGGGAAATGATTTCCTATTAGAAAGTTACAACTGTATTTGTGAAAACATGGGTATATGCACTTCATTCAAGGGATGTCGGTATTGTGTCCTTAAATAGATGTAACTGCAACACTGCCACGGTGTAAAAATTCACCCCAAAAGACTGTTACATTCTTATACAAATTCCAGTTGTCCTATACTGTTCATAGTCTTGCTTTTTTAATGTGTATACCACCTCTTGGATGAACGGGGTAATCCTATAGTAATGACTTCACTTACGTTGGATGCCCTTTCCTGCTCTGTCTATAAAAGATCAAGAGAATTTCATTTATGCTCACCTGGATCTTATCAGCAATGAAGACAGATGCTAACACAAACCTTAGTGCTGTTTTGGGTGCCCAGATGGCCAGTAAAACATTACAAGTTCTAAAATACCCTAAAATTTGAGTGGAAACATTACATTTGATTCAGGATATGGAACATATGCCCAAATGGAAGCTGATACTAGGCATAATTCCCACTGATATAACAACACTACCACCACATTGGCATTTGGGCAGATCAAAGAAAAGGAAAAAACACTACATACAACATTGTATAACTAATGAAGCAAGTCTTCGTGTTAAAGGAAGCTAGGCATAGGAAACATAGAATAATTCAATACTTTGTAACAATATACAGTAATAAAAGAGAGAGAGAATGTTACAAGAATTTGCAGAACAAAGAAATGAAATGTTGAGAGCAGATGATAAAAGGAGATGAAGGAATCAAATGGGAGGAAGCCAGACAATTTTTTGTGTTACTGAACTCAGTCAACTTGCATACGGAGGTCTAATATTGGAGTAGAAATTGGATAATAAATTTATTAAACTACACATAGTACATTATATAACTGCAGACAGAAAATAAATTGCAGGCTGGAAAAGAGTAATAAGTACAGCATATAAAGCAATATTACATTTGAAAAGGCAATACAGTATAAAAGTAAAAATAGTTCAGAGTGAGGAGAAATATGTCTTAATCCCACATATGAAATTAAATTGAGAAACTGTACAACTTCTTCATGGAAATATTTGCACAACTATTTCTATTCCACTATCAGACTTGAAAATGTTCCCACAGACATGAGGTGTGTTGGACACATGATGGTTCAGAAAGAGGTTCCTGAGATCATATATTTTGGGGATGCACAGATTTGCTTCAGTACAAAAAATGATTTGAATAATATGCTGTTTTATACTTGGAATAGAAATTAACTTCAGCATTGAGATGTTTTTGATAAGTTGGAGTAAAATACTGAATTAAAAAGATGGACTCATTGCTATCCTTAGTATTGGTACTAGCTAAGAAAGCTACAACTAAAAAAATGGAAAACCAAAGACAAACCATCTACAAGAAAGGTGAAAAGGCTTCTTGAGATGAAAAATATGGCTCTGAGAACTATAACAGATCAGAAACAGAATTCCATACAAAACATGGGCCGTTGGGATACTGTAATGGAAACTCTGAAGATGACATTGTCATAAAACAAAGTACTTAAAATCCATACCAAGTTAAATAAAGCAAACTCTAATATAACATAAGAAGTCCAGTGATCTAATTGTTAAGGCTTGTAAAACAGTAAAAATAAAACAATATGGTCACTAATAAATTCCTGAGCTCAAATTAGGATGTAAATAGTTAATCTGTGCGATTAGCTGTTTTTGTAAGATAAACTATGTTAAAGCAAACATGGAATTAAGACTGGAAAGAATAACTGGCAATATTTGGATCTGCATGCTCAACAATGGCAGTATAAGCACTGACTGTCCGACATGAGGCTGCTTTGTAAGTATTATACAAACATACAGTTATAAAAAGGATATATCGGCAATCGTTGTCAAAAATTCAAGTGCACCATGCATGGGGATTACAGAGTATGTTACAATAAACTATTTACTCTGCCAAAAACACACAGGTAGAAAACCTGGAAGTAGCCAGATCTATCTGAAGACATTGGTGCCATACTTACGTGAACTGTTGTACAAATAATAGTTCTTAGACAAACATCAGAATGCCTATTAATTTTTCGAGTGCTGGACATTTCAGCCTCTAATACTCTATGGGCATATCATGAGGTTGCACCAGGTCAAAGGCTGAAAGCTGCTTTATAGGCCGAAAAAATTCAAGACCAGAAGCACATCATCCATACCTCTCAACTATCCAGATTTCCACAGAATGTCCAATTTTTTTGCCTCACATTTTTGGTCTGTTTCTCATAAAATTGTGGTTTACTAACTCTCGCAAATCATTGAGGAATGAAGTCAGAAAATAATAGCAGACACTGCACAGCCTTCAGAAAATTCATGCTAACAAAAAAAAAAAAAAAAGTTGTGTCTTACCATAACGTTCCATCTGTGTTATTGATCTTCATTCATTCATTACTGATGGGTTATCAGTTCCGTCCTCAGAACAGAGCTAGCCAATATCAAATTTGCATCAGTCAAAAACTCTTGAGCCAAGGTCCTACCCAGAATGCTCTGCTCAGTTACCTCAAATTGAGTTTGCAAGTTGATAGATAAAAGTAGAGGCTACGTCAGGTCATAACAGACCTACAATAAAGGAGTACATGAGCTCAACCAGGAACCTCTGGATGGGGGATGGAGCATGGGAAGTAATGAATGAACGAAGATCAACAACACAGATGGAATATTATGGTAAGACATAACTTCTTTAACTGATGTTGTTAATCTTTGTTCATTCCTTACTGATGGGACAGAGTCCCCTGCTACCTGTATCCCTGGATGCCCCCCCCATGGAAGGAGACCAAGGCCAATTTGCAATGAAATAAAGGAATGAGGTTTGGCCCAAGTTGCAGCTGAGCAAATATCATTGAGGGAAGCCTTAGCCTGGAAAGCTGCTGAAGTTGCCATAGATCTTGTAGAATGTGCTTTGACTCTATGAGGCAAGGTGAGATTGTTTTGTTGTAGATAAAGGTGATACAATTTCTCAACCATGAAGCCAATGTAACTTTTGATACAGGGTAACCTTGTCTAGGTCCAGAAAAAGCCAGAAACAGTTGGGTCTGATTTATGGGTAGATTTTGTTCTGTCCAGATAATATCGTATTTGCCTATGAACATCCAATAAGTGCAGGCAATATTAACCCTTGGTAGAATGGTTAGGAAAGAACACTGGAAGGTCAATAAATTGGTTGATAGACTGCTCTGCCACCCCTTTTGGTAAAAAAGAAGAATTAGTTCTCAGTGATACCCTATCCTTATCGAAGATAAGATAGGGAGGTTTGATGCATAAGGCTTGAAAAGTCTGACAAGCGTCTGGCCAATGTGACTGCAATCAGAAACAAAGTTTTCCAGGAGAGATATTTTACATCACATGAAGATGCAGGTTCAAAGGGGGGAGCTGTTAGGGCTTGCAGAACCAATGCCAAATCCCAAAGTTGTACCAGTTCTCTAAAGGGAGGTTTTTGGTGGATAACCCCTTTCAAGAAAGTTTTACATAGTCTGTGTGACATAAGGGAAGAAACTTGAAAACCAATGTGGAAATTTGAGATGGCAGCTAAATGCAAACGAATAGTAGAGACAGACACCCCAGAGTGGAAAAGATGTGATAAGTAATCCAGTACCACCGAAAATGGTGCTGACAAGGGGTCTAATTGTTTATTCGCTGCCCATAGAGAGAACCTTTTCCATTTGTTAAGATAGATTAGTCTGGTGGACGATTTATGACATGCAATAAGAATATTGCACAGGGGACGAGAGGTTTTCATGCCTGGCAATCATTGGAAGTGGAGAAACCAAGCTGTTAGTTTAAGGGCTGTTTGATTGGGGTGAATCAGACCCTGCAGATGGGAGATCAACTTTGGGGATGGATTGAGGATCCACAGTTGATCTAGCAGGTGAGGCGATAGGAAGGGATACCAGACTTGCCAAGGCCAATATGGAGCAATGAGGATCACTTTGCTCTTCAACTATCATGCTTTCTTCAGAAATTGGGAGATGAGGGGGATAAGCATAAAGTAGATGCGAGGGCCAAGCATGGACTAGAGCATCTCTTGGTGACTGTCCCCGAGGGAGGATTAGGGCAAAATAGTTGTTGCACTTGTTGGTTGTTGAGGCAAATAGGTCACAGCAAGGCTGGCCCCAACGGTTGAAGATTTTTGCTGCTATCACAGAATTGAAGGACCACTCGTGAGGTTGCAGAACGCACCTGCTCAGTTTGTCTGCTATCATGTTGGAGCTCTCAGGAATGTGCGTTGCAATTAGAAAGTGGTTGGAAGCTATCGCCCACTGCCATATTTTCAAGGCCTCTCGGCATAATGGGTAAGATCTGGTGCCCCCTTGTTTGTTGATGTACCAGACCACTGACATGTTGTCTGACTGGATCGCAATAGTCCCTGATGGAAGGATGGAATTAAATGCTTGCAATGCTAGTAGCACCGCCCTCAGTTCCAGGGCTTTGATATACAAAAGGGCCTCTGTCTCCAACCAGGTACCTTGGACCGAGTTTGCCTGACATTGCCCCCCCACCCCATCATGGAGGCATCCGTGGTCACCGTGGCTATTGGTTGATGGCGGTTGAAGGGGCGAGACCATTGTTGGAGATTTTGAGACGTCCACCAGAGTAAATCTTGCTTGCATCTCTGAGTTACGCTTATCTGAAAAGACAAAGGATGTTGTAGAGGGTGCCACTGAAAAAGCCTCATGTGGAATCTGGACGAAGGTCAATGAAGCAAACACATGCTTCCCTAGTCTGTCAATCACCCGGGACTCCTTGTTGGGAGGATGGACAGTTTGTCTCTCTTCTGCCAAATCCTTCTTAGTTGCAGCCGCCACCACCACAACATCTACTGGAAGACCTTGTGACCAATGTGGGTGCTCAGCAGGGGGCGATAATATTTTATCCGGTCTCCTTGGCATCGCTTCCAGGGTGTCAGGAGCCTGCCATGCGCACTGGACGATAAGCTGGATGAACTCATCGGCAGGCGGGGTGACCCAGGAGGTAGGAAGCCGGGCACGAAAAGCCTGCAGGAACACGGATTCCTCAGAGGAAGGATTAGAGGACTTCCAGTCACCCCTCTGTCTAAGGATCTCGAGGATGTCACCAAAGCACACCTCATCAGAGGGTGACTGTGGGGACCCCTCCACATCATCAAAATCTGTATCTTCAGTCAATGACTCCTCAGTGGAGTCCATGTGCTTCCTCTTGCATGATGCTTTGCAGGGTACTTCCCCAGTGGGGGTTCTGGAGAAGACTGCAAAGGGGGGGGTCTCCTGAGGAGAAACCTGAGGCCCTTGTGCCCGGTGGTTGTGGCTTGTGATAGTTGCAGCACAGAGGGCGGAGAGGACTCTGACATGTGGGATTTGCCAGTAGAGGCAAGCGCATTCTCCATGGCCTGGAAGGCTGGCCTGCCCAAGGAGGGATGGGAGCCCAGAACCAAACTTTGGAACCAGGGTCACACCCTGCCCCAACGAGCCCACCCCCAGACCAGGAGTCTCAAGAGGATTGTGAACCGTGAGAGAGGATCTCTGAAAGGTGCCATAGAAACAAAATCGGTGTGGAACCAGGAATGCCTTCCCCCATGGCACAGCCACTGGCCTGAGAAGAGCCCGATGCCCAGTGCATCAAGGGCCACAAGGACAACCCCGGGTCCAAAGTGAGATCCGCTATTGGAATCGGAGGAAGGGAAGCTGCTGTCGGAGTAATAGGCTTCGAAACTTGGGTAGAAGTCGAAGGAGGATTATACTTTGGAGTTTGAGGAGATATACATTCACCTGAAAGAGGGAATGTGGACTTCGACAGGTGAGAGAGACTTCTGGCCACAAGCAACTGGTCAGCAAGCCACAACACATCTTGTTCAGAGAGACTCTTGGTTGACCTCATGGAGAAAGCTAATGGCGATTCTGGCCTTTCTAGAAAAGGACTACATTGACTGCCAGCAAAAGGATCCAATGAAGGAGAATACTTGGTCCTTGCTAATTCAATAGGTGCAGAGCCCGGAACCGAGGACGTCTGCACTGAAGAAAACGGTGTGGAAGTAGTCTGCGTCGCCGTCAGAACCATAGTAGTTGAAGGTGTCTGCACCGTAAAGGCAAAAGTCTGCCCTGAAGGGCATGGTGCCGTCGAGGAAAGTGTCTGCACCGGTAATAAGGATGGTGCCGCTAAGGACTGCACTGAAGAACACATCGGTGCCGAAAATGTCTGCGCCGTGGAGTAAAGAAAAGTCATACTCGGAGCTGAAGGGGATTGTACCAACGGTGCCGAAGGGGACTGTACCTGGATGGATGGTGCCTGTAAGGGCTGCGATGGAACTGTCGGAGCCGTAGTTGTCTGCACCGGGAACTCCGGTGTCGATATCGATAAGGAAGACATGGCTGGAGCCAGAATCATTTGGGGCAGTGCCGAACCTGGAGCTGACAGGGTCACAGGTGGCAGCGCCAAAGTAGTAATCAATTTCACCTTCTTATGAGTCAACTCCCTATGATCTCCAGAGGGAGAAGAGGGGAGCGATTTTGATGATGAAGAGGAAGAATGCCTCTTATGGGGTTTAACAGGAGTGGGTCAGCCCTCCAACCCAGAAATAGCCTCAGAGAAAGGATTGAGAAGACCTTTCAAAATGAATGTATTCTTCCTCTTGTTAAGAGTCCCGGTAGAAAAATGTTTACAAATCCCACACGGGGGACCACAGTAAGGTGGGAGACATTCAGAGAGTAGACACGTAAGTCATGGCCATCAAAAAGTGGTAACTTATGGCCGCAAACCTTACAGTGCTTGAAACCAACGCTGCTTTTCTTATCAGAAATAATGATGTAGTGAAGAAAAACAGTACCAAAAGGAAGAGGAAAGGCCACCCAAATGGGTAAGAAGAGAAAAGGAAGGATTACCAATGATGGTAATGAAGAATTACCTCAAAGGTAAGAAAAAGGGTAATAAAGGGAAAAGACTAAAGGGAGAGAGTCTGAAGTATACTACAGGGTAGGAAAATATTAGTTTAAACTATTTTAAATATTTAAAGTAAGAACAATGTATAAAACTTTGAAAAATTAGACACTTAGCTGAGAGAGTGGCTTGACACGGCTGTACAGCAACGCGGCAAACGAGATCTGAGGTAATAGGGAACAGAGCATTCTGGGTAGGACCTTGGCTCGAGCAAGCTCGATATTGGCCGGCTCGGTTCTGAGGACAGAACCGATAAACTATCAGTAAGGAATGAACAAAGATTAAAAACATCAGATCTGTTATTCTATCAACTTTCTAAACATAAGAGCAATATTTAAAAAGTGTCCTTATTTTTGGGTCTTTGTCCCTCGATTACTTGTGGCTTTGTCCAAATTTCTTGATCTAAGTGGCTGAGAGGTATGACATTATCTAGCTAAGGTTAGACACTTTCAGCACGATGACGTGAAAAAAATGTAACTGACTCGCTTTGCAGTGGAGGAAATTCTATTTGTCCCCTCTTACAAAAGGTATATTCTAAATCCAGCAGTATGTAGTTTGGCCATACTTTTCAACTACACTCTAGGCTTTTACTTATTTTATACACCATATCAGCATATTAAGCACAATGTTGTATGCTAGCTCTGCCATCTGTCTCATCACACAGTATAGTAATCTAATAAGCATGACCACTGTTTCTACGAGCTTAACTCAATATGAATGCTATACAACTTATGATAAATTGTTGCTTCAATAGGAAAGGTGACATCACCGAAACACAGGCTGGATCTTTGTAGGTCATGAATGTCACTTGCAGTTGTCAGTACAAACTGAGGTGTCAGTTTCAGCATTCTCAAAGGTTTGAATGAGATGTGTTGAAACAGTTTAGATGAGTCACTGTTTCCTTTGTATCATCTGAGTTACTGGACAGCAAATGGCAAGAACTTAGCTACGCCAGCTACTACTTGTTGCACTACTTGATGAGACAGGTCTATGCATGCTGCTGCCTTCTGTCATAATTTGTAGAACAACAGAGGCACTGGCTGAATGGAGATGTGCCATTATTCTTCACGAACTCCTCACCACTTTACATCACTATAGTGACAGCTCAGACTTGCACCTATTAGTTATTTTGGTTTTCAAAATACAAGCTCTGCAATTTCACTAGCTGGATGCTTCCGCAAAATGACAAAGACCAGCTGGCAAACGCCCTTCTGCGTTGTGATCATGTTTCACAGCAGTTGCCAACTTGTTAAGGTATATACACAGTACTTGTCTCACAGATATCATCCATGTGGGTCTGTGTGAAAAGTATACAATGCTGCAGTGGATAGCAAGGCATTGTTTGAAGGTGGTCAGTACATGGACAATGACCTTAAACAGAGGCAATGTTTTCAGACTGGTCTTTTCAATGCTATCCTTCAAGAATCACCCTTGTATCATTGATCCCAGTGGGTAAAATTCACCAATGGCCAAACTTCAATATGTAAAATGACATCATAAAGCAGGAAGACTGCTCAAAATTGAAGACAAAGAAGTTACCAAGGTGTGTAATAGAAGCGTATGATCCTTCACACACATACTTCACTCCACATCCTCAGGCAAAGACATGATATTTTTTCTCAGCAGCACACAAACAGTAATCAAAAACTAATTTCTTCCCTTCTGCCTAAACCTATAACATCTGAAATTATGACAAAAATGAAACTAGACTATTTTCAGATTATTAGCACATCTTAAAATCAGTCTTCAAACTTCTGTTATCAGCTTTCAGTCTGAGATCTGAATCTTAATGAGCTTAATGCAAATTGTGCAATAGCTGAAACAATTATCTTAATCTATAACCAGTTTCATGAAAATATGGATATTTTAATCGTATACGACTAAGTAGCTTTAAGGATCCAAAGTTAGGGGCCTTCTCATTAGGCTGGCATTATACCTAAAAAAATGCTGACAAGGAAACTCTTGCTAGAATCACATATATCTTAACTTTACACTGAACTTAATCCAGTTTTACTTACTACAATCAACTCCCTAACACACGCACAGCATGAATTTAAATCACTGCAATCGTCTAAGTCCTTTATTTGAAGCGAATACATGCAAAACATTCAGAATAGACTTCAAATATGATTTGATTACCTGATTTAAACAAATCAGATGAGAAACGTTAACTGCAGTTTCTGATAGAACAGAAATGTATTCATTTTAATAATGCCTCTCTCTCCCATTAAAACTTCTACTCAGCTCATTTAATCGGAATCACAGGTCTAATACCGCTCTAAAGAGAAAGTCACTTTACATACTTTATTAACTCAATCACACGAGATTCCTTCTGCTTTTTATCAACCCTATAAAAAAATGTATGCATCAAAAATTCTTCCACCTTTAACGTGCTTCCAGATAATCTTGTTGCCAAATTAGGGCCAGAATTCACATTAGCAGAAATCAAGGTGATAATCTCCAGTCTTAAACCTAGATCCAGATGGCTCTGATGCATTTTTTTTAATAAATTGTTCAAAATCCTAGCTATCTCATATTTTTAAAATCACATGGAATCAGTGATAAGTATCTAACTCAGATAAGAACAATCTTTAGCCCTATACACAATATAGATCTTCATTTCATAAAGAATTACTGGACCACCTCATTGATAGCTTCATCAAAATCTATTTCACCCTTCTATCCAGGAAATTTCAACTGGTTGCTCATCACTGGTCACATTATTTCCAATTGTCATCTAGTTTTGTGGAATCTAGGCAAACACAAGGCAACAATCTCAGTAATTTCCACCCTTTCACTCAAATTATTACTTTCAAGTGTCCTTAAAAACTAGGCTCATAAGTAAACATTCAGTAATTCATATGGGGACGCGACTCATTTTGCAGATGATATTCTTTTACATAAACAAAGCTACCTCCGGAGTGGGACAGAGACTAGATGCCTACAGAAGTGCATCAAATTATGTGTTAAATATCAATAAGTCAACTTTGGTCACAATTAAAAACATAAATTACTAAATAATCCTCTTAGTGATTACAGCTAATATATCCCTGAATATGATAAAAGTATTTATTGCTAAATATAAAGCCTATATTTGTATTGTTCACACAGTCATTTTTTGGTCAAAAGCTATGTAATATTAATTTAGATCTCTCAACAAATGGCGTAGCCATACATTTTAGATTTTTAGAGGTGTGTCCTTCTATAAAAGATCAATATATATCCTATTCTATCAAAAACTTTAGTTCATTTATCTCATTTGATTTGTTTTAAGTCAGCCCAACAAAATAATTTTCAAAATGGCTCAGAACAACCATGCCCTTGTAGTATAAATTTAAACAGTCTTTCAAATGTAAATACAACAAATTGCTAGGCTCACGGATAAACTGTTGTGCACAAAACCAGAAAGTACATATGAAGTAAAACAAAATGTGCAAACCAGACACGTGGAGCAAATCCAGTAAAAATGTCTAACATGAATGATAAGTGCTTTCCACGATACATACACTATCACTTCATCAGATCAAAGCACAGATAAAAAACACACAATTTAAATATACAACAACCAATCAGAAAAAGTACTGAGGCACAGACCCACTAAAACCAACTTCAAAGCAACAGTGTCACGCATATGTATATGAAAACAACAATATATGTATAAGAAGGCATGGACACAATATATATTCTCTAAAACAATATACGAGAAAGTGTGAAACCTTATCTCAAATTTAGACAGCATATACAAAATTACAATAAAACAAAGCAAATAGTATATCTGTGCAACCTCGTGATTTGAGAACAGGTTTTAGGGTATCGTTAAGTAATCCTAAACCTTTATTAGCTTGCAATCTCATAATCCATTCCAATTCTACTGTTTCAGTTCTAATTCTGATGTCTCTAACCTAGGTGTCATGTACACTCCATCAATAACCACGGAACCTAAACTGATGGTAAGTCCGCTTTACCAGCAACATGTTCAAAGCTAAGGCATTACACAGGTACTACCATATTAATGGAATAAAGATGTTCCTAATACATTCTTTCAATTTATGATTAATCTTTCCCCACATAAATCCTGCAACTCTTTACACTCAATACCTTCCGCCAGAGCATCCACCTTAGATTTCAATTGTGAAAGGAGATAATTTTGATATTTTAGCATGTGAAACTGACAATTCAACGCCCTCATGGCTAAAGTGGAAGAAGTATACACTTTCTTTCCCCATCTATCCAAAGCCCTTGCCTCTTTATCAGGAGGAACAGGATTTTTAACAACAGAGGCCTTAACACCTTTAGGCCCCTGAGAAACGGTTTCCGGGTCTGCCCTAGGACTCTTAAAAAGATACTTATGAGCTTCAGGCACCCTATAGTACCTATCAGGTTTAACAGGGGCAGGAGGCAAAGAATCAGGGTTCAGGGAAGCCTCTGCAAAAACATCTTCCACCACATTCAAAACAGGAGGTATAGCTAAGGGCCTATGCTGGGGTAAAACAAGAATTCCCTAAGCCTCTTCGTGCAATCAGAGAAATCTTGGCCTTCCCATTTAAAATGCTCCCTCATGGAATGCAGAGTCTCTGAAAATGAAAAATCCTCAGGAGGAGAAGCTGAAGGAGTGGAATCATCCACATCCGAATCAGAATAAGGAGGATACTCCTGCAAGTCTTCAGTCGAAGACTCAGAAGCCTCTGAACACTGCTCAAAACTCTCAAACTCAGGCTCCACCCTAGGCCTCTTATCAGGAGGGGGCATAGAACCCCTAATCATAGTAATCAAATCCTCTGCCATTTTAAGCATATGTTTCTTAGGCACAGAACCTGAAGTGCTAGGAGAAGCCCCCACTGAAGCTAAACCTGGCCTACCTCTCAAAGAAGTTTTGGAAACAGAAGGAGAGGCTCTAACCACCTTAGGAAGAGAGGGAAGTACAGCTACCTGAGAAGCCCCCTCAGCCTGGCCTACCTCCTGAGAGGGCACATCCTGTAACAGTAAAGTCTCTGCCTGAGACTCCACTCCTGGCAAAACCTCCGGCTCCACAGAGCCTTCTAAAGAACCGACGTCCGGGACTGCCGGTTCTTCAACTCTAGGCTTTGCTGCTTTGTCCTTGCGCTTTTGAGCGGCGCCGGAGCATCCGACGGCATTTTATAATTACAACGCTTCCCAAACACTAACCTGGCACAGTCTAACCTTCTCTTAATAGTGCGTTTGTTAAATCTAGCACAAGAGCGGCACCCAACAACGTCGTGCTCAGGCCCTAAACAAGGTATACACAAAGTATGGTAATCCCTATGAGGTATCTGTTTCCCACAAGAAATACAGTTATTCACTTTTTCTGACATCCGGTTAAATACTGAGGCAAGAAAAAACCAAAATATTCTAACGGGGTACTTAGCCAACTTTGATTCGGTCTGAAACTCCGACTTCAGAAAATTTCAGAACGCCAACCTGCACTCGCAAACCTGCTTCTGCATCGGACCATGCGGCAAAAAAGACTGAGGATATGACGTCGGTCATGCGCATTAGTACCCTGACGTCCTGACATCAGTCTAATGCGCCTTGACCGACGTCAGCCATATACTTTGGTATTCGGGCCGACTGGACAGCGGACTACCCAATGGTTAGGACTGCAGCAATGTGGAATGAAGAACATCTGGTCAGCAAGCCACAGCACATCTTGTTCAGAGAGACTCTTGGTTGACCTCATGGAGAAAGCTAATGGCGATTCTGGCCTTTCTAGAAAAGGACTACATTGACTGCCAGCAAAAGGATCCAATGAAGGAGAATACTTGGTCCTTGCTAATTCAATAGGTGCAGAGCCCGGAACCGAGGACGTCTGCACTGAAGAAAACGGTGTGGAAGTAGTCTGCGTCGCCGTCAGAACCATAGTAGTTGAAGGCGTCTGCACTGTAAAGGCAAAAGTCCGCCCTGAAGGGCATGGTGCCGTCGAGGAAAGTGTCTGCACCGGTAATAAGGATGGTGCCGCTAAGGACTGCACTGAAGAACACATCGGTGCCGAAAATGTCTGCACTGTGGAGTAAAGAAAAGTCATACTCGGAGCTGAAGGGGATTGTACCAACGGTGCCGAAGGGGACTGTACCTGGATGGATGGTGCCTGTAAGGGCTGCGATGGAACTGTCGGAGCCGTAGTTGTCTGCACCGGGAACTCCGGTGCCGATATCGATAAGGAAGACATGGCTGGAGCCAGAATCATTTGGGGCAGTGCCGAACCTGGAGCTGACAGGGTCACAGGTGGCAGCGCCAAAGTAGTAATCAATTTCACCTTCTTATGAGTCAACTCCCTATGATCTCCAGAGGGAGAAGAGGGGAGCGATTTTGATGATGAAGAGGAAGAATGCCTCTTATGGGGTTTAACAGGAGTGGGTCAGCCCTCCAACCCAGAAATAGCCTCAGAGAAAGGATTGAGAAGACCTTTCAAAATTAATGTATTCTTCCTCTTGTTAAGAGTCCTGGTAGAAAAATGTTTACAAATCCCACACAGGGGACCACAGTAAGGTGGGAGACATTCAGAGAGTAGACACATAAGTCATGGCCATCAAAAAAGTGGTAACTTATGGCCGCAAACCTTACAGTGCTTGAAACCAACGCTGCTTTTCTTATCAGAAATAATGATGTAGTGAAGAAAAACAGTACCAAAAGGAAGAGGAAAGGCCACCCAAATGGGTAAGAAGAGAAAAGGAAGGATTACCAATGATGGTAATGAAGAAATACCTCAAAGGTAAGAAAAAGGGTAATAAAGGGAAAAGACTAAAGGGAGAGAGTCTGAAGTATACTACAGGGTAGGAAAATATTAGTTTAAACTATTTTAAATATTTAAAGTAAGAACAATGTATAAAACTTTGAAAAATTAGACACTTAGCTGAGAGAGTGGCTTGACACGGCTGTACAGCAACGCGGCAAACGAGATCTGAGGTAATAGGGAACAGAGCATTCTGGGTAGGACCTTGGCTCGAGAGTTTTTGGCTGACGCAAGCTCGATATTGGCCAGCTCGGTTCTGAGGACAGAACCGATAAACTATCAGTAAGGAATGAACAAAGATTAAAAACATCAGATCTGTTATTCTATCAACTTTCTAAGCTTGTAAGAGCAATATTTAAAAAGTGTCCTTATTTTTGGGTCTTTGTCCCTCGATTACTTGTGGCTTTGTCCAAATTTCTTGATCTAAGTGGCTGAGAGGTATGACATTATCTAGCTAAGGTTAGACACTTTCAGCACGATGACGTGAAAAAATGTAACTGACTCGCTTTGCAGTGGAGGAAATTCTATTTGACCCCTCTTACAAAAGGTATATTCTAAATCCAGCAGTATGTAGTTTGGCCATACTTTTCAACTACACTCTAGGCTTTTACTTATTTTATACACCATATCAGCATATTAAGCACAATGTTGTATGCTAGCTCTGCCATCTGTCTCATCACACAGTATAGTAATCTAATAAGCATGACCACTGTTTTACGAGCTTAACTCAATATGAATGCTATACAACTTATGATAAATTGTTGCTTCAATAGGAAAGGTGACATCACCGAAACACAGGCTGGATCTTTGTAGGTCATGAATGTCACTTGCAGTTGTCAGTACAAACTGAGGTGTCAGTTTCAGCATTCTCAAAGGTTTGAATGAGATGTGTTGAAACAGTTTAGATGAGTCACTGTTTCCTTTGTATCATCTGAGTTACTGGACAGCAAATGGCAAGAACTTAGCTACGCCAGCTACTACTTGTTGCACTACTTGATGAGACAGGTCTATGCATGCTGCTGCCTTCTGTCATCATTTGTAGAACAACAGAGGCACTGGCTGAATGGAGATGTGGCATTATTCTTCAAGAACTCCTCACCACTTTACATCACTATAGTGACAGCTCAGACTTGCACCTATTAGTTATTTTGGTTTTCAAAATACAAGCTCTGCAATTTCACTAGCTGGATGCTTCCGCAAAATGACAAAGACCAGCTGGCAAACGCCCTTCTGCGTTGTGATCATGTTTCACAGCAGTTTCCAACTTGTTAAGGTATATACACAATACTTGTCTCACAGATATCATCCATGTGGGTCTTTGTGAAAAGTATACAATGCTGCAGTGGATAGCAAGGCATTGTTTAAAGGTGGTCAGTACATGGACAATGACCTTAAACAGAGGCAATGTTTTCAGACTGGTCTTTTCAATGCTATCCTTCAAGAATCACCCTTGTATCATTGATCCCAGTGGGTAAAATTCACCAATGGCCAAACTTCAATATGTAAAATGACATCATAAAGCAGGAAGACTGCTCAAAATTGAAGACAAAGAAGTTACCAAGGTGTGTAATAGAAGCGTATGATCCTTCACACACATACTTCACTCCACATCCTCAGGCATAGACATGATATTTTTTCTCAGCAGCACACAAACAGTAATCAAGAACTAATTTCTTCCCTTCTGCCTAAACCACTATGTACATCTGAAATTATGACAAAAATGAAACTAGACTATTTTCAGATTATTAGCACATCTTAAAATCAGTCTTCAAACTTCTGTTATCAGCTTTCAGTCTGAGATCTGAATCTTAATGAGCTTAATGCAAATTGTGCAATAGCTGAAACAATTATCTTAATCTATAACCAGTTTCATGAAAATATGGATATTTTAATCATATACGACTAAGTAGCTTTAAGGATCCAAAGTTAGGGGCCTTTTCATTAGGCTGGCATTATACCTAAAAAATGCTGACAAGGAAACTCTTGCTAGGATCACTTATATCTTAACTTTACACTGAACTTAATCCAGTTTTACTTACTACAATCAACTCCCTAACACACGCACAGCATGAATTTAAATCACTGCAATCATCTAAGTCCTTTATTTGAAGCGAATACATGCAAAACATTCAGAATAGACTTCAAATATGATTTTATTACCTGATTTAAACAAATCAGATGAGAAACGTTAACTGCAGTTTCTGATAGAACAGAAATGTATTCGTTTTAATAATGCCTCTCTCTCCCATTAAAACTTCTACTCAGCTTATTTAATCGGAATCACAGGTCTAATACCGCTCTAAAGAGAAAGTCACTTTACATACTTTATTAACTCAATCACACGAGATTCCTTCTGCTTTTTATCAACCCTATAAAAAAATGTATGCATCAAAAATTCTTCCACCTTTAACGTGCTTCCAGATAATCTTGTTGCCAAATTAGGGCCAGAATTCACATTAGCAGAAATCAAGGTGATAATCTCCAGTCTTAAACCTAGATCCAGATGGCTCTGATGCATTTTTTTTAATAAAACTGTTCAAAATCCTAGCTGTCTCATATTTTTAAAATCACATGGCATCAGTGACAAGTATCTAACTCAGATAAGAACAATCTTTAGCCCTATACACAATATAGATCTTCATTTCATAAAGAATTACTGGACCACCTCATTGATAGCTTCATTAAAATCTATTTCACCCTTCTATCCAGGAAATTTCAACTGGTTGCTCATCACTGGTCACATTATTTCCAATTGTCATCTAGTTTTGTGGAATCTAGACAAACACAAGGCAACAATCTCAGTATTTTCCACCCTTTCACTCAAATTATTACTTTCAAGTGTCCTTAAAAACTAGGCTCATAAGTAAACATTCAGTAATTCATATGGGGACGCGACTCATTTTGCAGATGATATTCTTTTACATAAATAAAGCTACCTCCGGAGTGGGACAGAGACTAGATGCCTACAGAAGTGCATCAAATTATGTGTTAAATATCAATAAGTCAACTTTGGTCACAATTAAAAACATAAATTACCCCAAATAATCCTCTTAGTGATTACAGCTAATATATCCCTGAATATGATAAAAGTATTTATTGTTAAATATAAAGCCTATATTTGTATTGTTCACTCAGTCATTTTTTGGTCAAAAGCTATGTAATATTAATTTAGATCTCAACAAATGGCGTAGCCATACATTTAGATTTTAGGGAGTGTGTCCTTCTATAAAGATCAATATATATCCTATTCTATCAAAAACTTTAGTTCATTTATCTCATTTGATTTGTTTAAGTCAGCCAACAAAATAATTTCAAAATGGCTCAGAACAACCATGCCCTTAGTATAAATTTAAACAGTCTTTCAAATGTAAATACAACAAATTGCTAGGCTCACGGATAAACTGTTGTGCACAAAACCAAGTACATATGAAGTAAAACAAAATGTGCAAACCAGACACGTGGGCAAATCCAGTAAAAATGTCTAACATAGATAAGTGCTTTCACGATACATACACTATCACTTCATCAGATCAAAGCACAGATAAAAACACACAATTTAAATAACCACAACAACCAATCAGAAAAAAGTACTAGGCACAGACCCACTAAAACCAACTAAACAACAGTGTACGCATATGTATATGAAAACAGCAATATATGTATAAGAAGGCATGGACACAATATATATTCTCTAAAACAATATACAGAAAGTGTGAAACCTTATCTCAAATTTACACAGCATATACAAAATTACAATAAAACAAAAGCAAATAGTATATCTGTGCAACCTACGTGATTTGAGAACAGGTTTTAGGGGTACATGTTCATTAATCCCTAAACCTTTATTAGCTTGCAATCTCATAATCCATTCCAATTCTACTGTTTCAGTTCTAATTCTGATGTCTCCTAACCTAGGTGTCATGTACACTCCATCAATAACACGGAACCTAAACTGATGGTAAGTCCCTTTACCAGCAACATGTTTCGCTAAGGCATTACACAGGTACTATATATTAATGGAATAAAGATGTTCCCTAATACATTCTTTCAATTTATGATTAATCTTTCCCACATAAAAGGATGAACATACTGTACAATGGGCAAGGTAAATAATGTCCTTGGTGTTGCAATCAGCCTTCACCTTAAAATCAAACTTAACCCCTACATTTGGGTTCATGAAACTGCTACTACATTCTATATACTTACAATACTTGCAATTGTAGCAGGGAAAAGTACCTACATTGTTCACTCCTAAATTAGGTTTCCTAGTCTTATCTGGATAGCACAGCATCCTTTTAAGGTTCATCTTGTTCTTAAAAACAAATGTTGGACGTTCTCCCACTGTCCCCTTTATTTTATGATCTGTAAGCAAAACGGACCAATGCTTTTTAATAATATTAGTTACAATATTAGTATCACTACTATATTGCAAATTAAAAACAAAGCCTTGTTCCTTGGTAATATCTGCAGTACTAGTAGTCCTACCCACTGTGTTTGAGAAATAAGGTCTCGCTCATGTAAATCTCAATAGGGCATCTGATTCTAAACATTGGTTAATTTCTCTTTCCTTATAACCCCTAGTCCTGAAATGATCTCCTAGGGTAGTCATTTCATTCCTAAACCCTTCTCCGGCATTCAGCCTAGAGGTTTGCACACCTTGACCCTTCACTATATTGGAAAAACCATGGGAAGGGTGCATACTAGTTCTATGCAACAGAGAATTCCTGTAACACCCTTTTCTATATAATTTGGTGTCAAAGGACATATCTGCCCATCTAAGAAATTCAATGTCCAAGAACTCAACAGTGGTATGTGAATGCTTAAAGGAGAACCTTAGAAAATAAATCATGTTATGTAGACATTCAATAAAATTACACAGGTCAGAAGGAGCACCTGTCCACAACATAAACACGTCATCCATGAACCTGGTATAGAAACTGATAAGTCTAGAAAAATAATGTTGGTTCAACACATATGAGTTCTCCCATTCTGCCAAGACCATGTTGGCGTAGCTATTGGCACAGGATGTGCCCATAGCTACCCCAAAAGTTTGTAAAAAATATTCATTGTCAAATAGAAAAACATTGTTCTCCAGAATAATTTCAAGAAATAAACCAATTAAGTCAAGAGTTATATCATCGAACGTACTATTTTCCTTAAATACCTAGTAACTAAATCAATCCCTTCCCTGTTTGTGATAACAGTGAATAACAATGTTACATCCATTGCCACAATCAAACAATCCCCAGGTATACCCTCTTGTATTAACATGTTCATATAAACTTTGCAAAAACTGTTTGAATAATTTGAAAATTGTATTGAAAGATTCAAAAGTAGGTCTTAATTTCTCAACATATATCAAGAATGGTTCCGTAAGCCACCCTCCACCAGCCACAATTGGTCTAAATGGGGGTGCAACAGAATCTTTATGTATCTTAGGAAGACCCTGGAATTTGGGGATGCATGGAGTCACAACAGTTAAATATTATGCCAACTCATTAGATATATTCTCACCTAGTAAACAATCATGTATAGTATTATGTACTCTAGAAATCATATTATGGATATCCCTCATAGAAATTCTACCATATACGTCAGGGTCAGCCAACATTCTCTTAATTGAGGAATAATAATAACACCTGTCCATAACAACTATAGATCCACCCTTGTCAGCCGGTTGAATAACAATAGTTTCATCACTATGTAGCATATCCAAAGCTTTTCTTTCATCAGCTGTTAGATTATTAAAAGCATGGTATCCTTGCCTATTATTTAGAGCAGAGAACAAATTGTCCTCGCATAACCTTACAAACATCTCCACTACCTAGTCTTACAAATGTGGTTTCAAACTTCCAAATCTGCAGCTTTACTGGACTGTGTCAAGGCTAAACTTTACTCCCTTTCTCTCTTTCTGGTGAGTAAGAATCAAATGCAAATTATATCCTTCTAATGATAACAAAAACAGAACACTGTTAAATAATTCAGGAATTGCTGCAAAGTCATTTCCCTTTGTGGGAAAGTTTCATATATATTTAAAAAACTCCTTTCATTTAATAAACTTCTGATTATAAACATTCACTCTCCTGAGGAAGCTCCACCTGTTAAATGAATTCATGTCACATCAACATCTTCTCAATGTCTCAATGTCACTGGTGCCAGGACTGGACAAAAATGACAGTGTGGAATCCTCAGGACATGGAAACATTCCTACCATGGTGTTAGGCCACGCTTAGGGGGAGGATCCCCCCCTGTAGAAGAAAGTAGTAGTTAAAAAAAAAATCACAAAAACTGACAGGTCAAAGGGACATAAAGATGACAGAGTGGACTATTAAGGATGAGAAAGAAATTCTGTGTTTTTACTATTATGCAAGAAGGCAACATTTCCATACAGAAGATGCACAAAAAGATTAAGAGAGAAATCAGAGAAAAGAAAAATACTTGCACAAAAAGCTGTCAAAAAGTTTCAAATGCAAATTTGTGTTCATTAATGCAACAGATTTGTGAAAAACATTACATAGACCAAGAAACATTGGGCTATTTGGAAAAAGTGACTGAAGTAGTGCAAAAAAGAACAAAATCTAAAGATTTTTGAAAGGTATAAAAAATAAATACGAACATGGGAAATAAACAGATATCTGATATGGTGCAATATTTATACGAAGTAGAAAGACAAATTAATTAATACAAAAAAAGCATCTCCAAAGATTTCCGAACAGAAATAAAGGCAAAGGCACCCAGATGTCGGAAATTTCATAATACATAAAATAAGATCACAATGTAGAAGAGAAGATTAGTCAAGCAAAAGTTAAAAAAAAGTTGAAGTTATGGGATATCTGAGAAGTGAAGGATTTAGTGTAGAAATTCTAACGCATGTTACGTTACAGCATGATAGAACAATGAGTCCCCCAAGGATGAAAGAAACATGAGGAGCGGGATACATCTGAAGGAAAAATATGGACACGGGAAAGAAAAAGATACTTAATATGGTGTACTACTTATGCACAGGAAAAAAGCAAAACTAATAAATGCAAAATAGCAGCACCAAAGATATTTGAAAAGAAATACAGGCAAAGGCACCCAGATGCGGAAAATTTTAAAATACAAAATATAAGAAAACAAAGGGGGAAAGCAGAAAAAAGGATTAGTGATGGAGAAGTTAAAGAAATGGATACTGAAGTTATGGATTACCTGCAAAGTGGAAAGATTTAGTGTAGAAAATCCAACTCTGATAACATCAAAGCACGACAGAATAATGAATCCCCAAATTAAGGAGAAACAAGTGGAGCGGGAAGCATCTGATCAGTTGCCATATGAAGATACTTTGGAGCTTTCTGCGGGAAACCAGTACAAAATTTCAGTTGTAGTTGTACAGCAAAGGAAGGAACAGGAAACTGTGGCAACTCTGACGCAGTCAATGTGGTGCGACACTCCAGTGAGCTCTCATTTGAAAGAGCAATGGATGACTCACAGAGTGAAGCTGAAGAGAATATGGCAGAGGAATGCTTTCTGGAACATTTTGTAGAATGCCCGCAGGAAATAGAAAACAAAGAATGTACCCTTAATTAAGAAGAAAATGATCTATGGCAAGAATTGTTTCATTCAATAGAGATGGATAGATATATTAAGATCAATGAAAGAAACAGACTTCAGAAAATCAGTAAGACCCATAATGTTAGAAATTTGATGAAACAAATGAAAGCAGTAATCAACACTGTTAATAGAAATTCATGCAATATAACAGAAGTAAATAGGATATATTACTGTGCAGGTAAATTAATAACTGATACAGTCTTAATCACAAAAACACAGGGCAGTAAGGGAAAAGGGGAGAAATCAAATGCTAGCATGGAAGTATTAAACAGAGAAAATTATAAAACAATTAAGACAAGAAGTGACACTGTTAGAAGAGTAGAGAAGAGGGACAGATCAACAAAAATACTAAGAAAGATAGATGTGATAAAAGCAGCATGCAGTCAGAACACACCAGGATCTATTGTGCACTACTGCAAATAATAAATCAAAAATATCAGCACAGGTAAAAAAACTTAGAAGATATACAGATAAATATAAAGGAAAAGTACAAAATAAGTAATTTATTGATAACCCAAAAAAGTTTTATAGAGAATTGGGAAACAAGGCAAAAGGAAGAGAAACACCATCAAAAAAAGAGAGAGTCACATTTTGGAAAAATATCTATAAAGATCCTGTGGAACACAACAAGGATGCTGAATGGATAGCAGTAAAAGAAAGAATTAAAAGTGCACAGGATATGCCATGGAATGAAGTAACGTCCAAAGAAATTGAAGCACAATTAAGAAAAAGCTACTAAATGGAAAACCCCAGAGCCATACGCAGTACCTAATGTCTAATTAAAAGTACTAGCATCTTTACATGAACATTTAGCCACGAGTAAGAACAATAGTTCCCGAACAGACACCCACCTCATTAACAACTGGAAAAGTGATACTCCTCCTTAAGAGTGAGCATGCAAGATATCCTAAAAACTACAGACCAATAACTTGCCTTCCAACGAGTTATAAACCATACACTGGACTTGATGCAGACACAGTTTATAGTCATTTAGAACAAAATTCAATCATGACAACAGAACAAAAGGGTAACAAAAGAAAACCATATGGAACAAAGGATCATTTGTTATTAAAGTCATAACAGAAAATTATAAAAAGTGGAAGAATTTAAGTAGGACATATATACAAAAAAATCATTTGGCAATACCCCACATTCATGGATAAAAGCATGCTTACAAATGTATAAGCTACACCCTACACTGATCGAATATATTACAGTGACCATGAAACAGTGGCAAACCACTTTGCAGCTAAGCCATGATAAAGGAAAAAAATTATCTCAGAGATAAAAATTAAAAGGGATACTCCAGGGTGATTCTGTCTCTGCTGCTCTTTTGTCTTGCCCTTACCACATTAAAACAGCTACTTAACAGATTAAGTCATGGCTATAATTTGGCTCCCAGAAAACAACAAAGTGCAAACACTTTGCATCTTCTCTTTGTGGATGATTTAAAACTATATAGTTCATCACAGGAGGAAATGAAAGCACAACTGCAAATGGTAAAAACTTTCTCAGATTATAGAAGAGCATCATTTGATATTAATAAATGTGTGCAAAGCAATCTTTAAAGCTGGAAAGCTGCAGCACCAAGAAAATACCGGCCTCAGACAGGAATGTGATATAAAAGGACTTGAGCAAGAGGAGTGTATGAATATCTGGGAACTGATGAAGGATCAACAATAAAACAAACAAATGTGAATAAAACTTAGGAATATTTTAGAAGACTAAAATTAATACTGTAAACTACTCTGACATCTAGGAACAAAGTCCAAGCTGTAAACAAATTTGTTCTTCCTGTTCTAATGTACACTTTTCGGGTGACTGACTAGCACCAAAAGGTACTGGATCAGTTGGACAGGAAAACAAAAAAATAAATGCTTCATGCTTATTCAATGATTATATAAAATCATGATATACCAAGATTATATATTTCCCATTCTGAAGGAGGTATGGGCCTCCTCAAAATTGATTACATATGATCTGGAATCGTAGGACTGCATACATATTTGCTGACCTCACAAGATCCAAACATAGAAAAAGCTTTAAAACATGAGGAGAACAAGTCTAAGATGACTTCCCTGCTTAGTTTAGCAGAAGCATATCAGTGTCATGGGAATGGAAATCAAATCAGAAGTAGATAAAAATCAGACAGCAACTGAAAGTGCCATAAAACAAAGGAAAGAATGGAAGGCGAAGGATCAGATGAGAAGACAAGAAATCTGGAAAATATATATATATATATATATATATATATATATATATATATATATATATATATATATATATAGTTGCAAGTACAGAGAACTCCTGAAACAATCTCATGTCGATCAGGATTTAACACAGGAATGGTTAAGGAGTGGTGAATTTAAAACAAAAGAGGAACGGTTATTATTGGCGGCCCAGGATAGTGGATTATGTACACGTGGGTCTACTTTGTTCCGTTGAATATATAGTTAGGGTGGGAGTGGGCGGCACACTCATTTGTTTTATATTGTATTGTACCAAAAACTTCAAAAGAATACATTTTAAACAATAGACATGCGTAGTTACAACACCAATAACTAACTCTCTCCAGAGGACAATATGTACTCAACACCCCCCTAACTATATATACTAACTCCAAGATCGCACTACAGTGGGGGAAAACGGCATACACCTTTTACTTGCCTTACAGTACTCTACACAATACCATATATACTAACTGCAGTTCAGTGAAATGAGTTTTCAGTAATTTGAGTTTTCAGTGAAGTGGTTGGGGTGAAATGAAATTCAGTGAAATGAGATTCAACTAAACAAAGTAGACCCATACACATTGGTTTACAAAGTTCATTGAACTTGTCTGAGAAACAGACAAATGCAGGTTTTGTAAAACAGAATTCAAAACAGTTGCACAACCAGTTGCTGGGTGTGAAATTACTTATGACAGAAGGCGTGTAGACTGAAAGGCATAATAATGTGGCAAGACTGTTGCACTGGGGATTGTGTAAACATTATAACACTGAAGAAGCTGAGAAGCACTGGAAACATGAGCCAGAAATCATACACAAAGTCATAAAATACCAGGATCTGCAGGCAGAAACAAGGGCAATATGGAAGAAGGATACCCAGACAGCTCCAAATAGTAGTAGGAGCAATGGATCTTATAAAAAAGAATTTATAGTCGTATTTGGATATGTTACCAATACATGTAACAACTGCGGTGGTGGTGCTGCGGTAGTGTTGTCGCCTCACAGTAAGACGTTGCCCCGTTCGATTCTCAGTTAGAGCGTCTTCTGTGTGTCGACATGCATGAATGGGCGTTCCTTCGTTGAAGGTTGTGCGTCAGGCCCGGCAAGTCAGCACGTAAAAATCTACTGCCAATCATTAGCGGACCGGAGTTCCACTGTGGCGACCCCTAACCGGGAAAAGCCGAAAGACACAACAACAACAAACAATACATGTAACTCTGTATGACTTGCAAGATTAGTCAATTTTGTGCTAATTGAGAGTGCTGTGAAAAGCATTTTGGCTAACATCAAAGATTGAAACAATATTAAATTCATGATCTTTAATCATACTTTGACTTAGGAATGGGGCTCATTCCTGTCATGATATTAGAAACCAAAGGTCTTGGAGAAATTAAAAAAAAAAAGGCACTAGCATTCTAATAAATAATAAACCCTTAAATGAGTTTAAGCTCTATGTTGTTAATAAGCCTTCACTTACACCACTTTATTGAGAGGACTACAGTTTTGTGGACAGAAAACCCAAGGCTATTTTGAAAAATTAAGAAAGTACTACAGAATTTGTAAGGCTAATGAAAATTGCTATTGCTAAATTTTCATCCCTTTTCAGCTATCACTTTAGTAAATTCAAGATATTGGCTTCTTTATTTAATATTATACTGTAGTATTCTAAATATGTCTTCACACACTGGATGGAACCATTGAAAGAAATTAATATTTCCTCTAACTGTGAATTAGTCTGGATGACCGAACAAAGAATTTACTTTTTACCAAACTTATACAGCAAAAATTCATGTTGAACAAAGCCTACCAGTTTTCCCATAAATTGCCAATAATGGATAAAACATCTACTCCATATTGTTCAATATTTAAAGATATCTCATCTGCTGATATGTTTGACATCTGGGTTTCCAAAAACAATACATTCAATGAGGTCTTTCTTGGTGAATAATTTGAAAATCTCAGTACTACTGAAGATAAAGATGACTGTAAATAGCATGATTGTTTACTGGGTGTTCCAATTTCATATCATTCATCTGAAAAATTATTACTTAATGTGTATTACCCTCTATTTTAACGAAATATTTTGTTAAACATAGCTTGAGAAGTGAAAAACTTTCCCAAAACTCAAATTCATTAAGCAATATCATCCTTCAGAGAAATGGTCGCAAACAAGTTTTTTTTTCAAATTCTGAAGAAATACCCTACTTGAATTTGCTGCTAACCCTTATTTAATCTCTTTAAGTGAAAATTGTAATGTAATCTTCAATACATGAATGATGGTAATTCAAAACTTTTTTAATACAGTGAAGTTATCTGTTTATTAAACAACTTGTACTTAAAATATTATTAAGGACAGAAACCTGTTCATGCTGTACGGAATTTCTGGGAAACAATGCTGAACAGTATATACTAAAAAGATGTGTGCATCTCTCTCCTTCACCATCCCTACCACTTCACTCTGCAGGAACTGAATCTCCCCTTAAGCTGTGCTACTTTCCTCATTCCTCGCAGTTCTCTGGATCAAGGGTGTAGCTAGGCATACAAAATGTTCTCAGACTAGTACATTTTTTCTGAGCCTCTCTTAGAATCTTCAGCACTCAAAAAACACAAAAGGTTTAAAACTATGTAAATGAATATTTAAAGTATAGAACACATGCATAAAAAGAATGGTTGTGTGAAAGCAACAAACCTCTAAAAATAGCTTGTTATGGGTATAAATGGTTGTTGTGTCTTTCAGCTTTTCCCGGTTAGGGGTCGCCACAGCGGAACTCCGGTCCACTAATGATTGGCAGTAGATTTTTACATGCCGAGTTGCCGGCCCTGACGCACAACCTTCAACGAAGGTACGCCCATTCACGCATGTCTCCACACAAAAGACACTCTAGCTGAGAATCGAACAGGACGTCTTACTGTGAGGTGACAACGCTACCGCAGCACCACCTAAAAATAAGGTGCCTCTTTCCTAGATGTCTGAGAGTAACATTTTGAGGGTTGAGTACTTTTTTAAAGTGATAATTGGGTGGGGGGGGGGGGGGGCAACAGCATTAGGTTTGAGTACAAAATGCAAATTTCTGTCTACGGCCCTGCTCTGAATACAGCCCTGCAGTACTCACTAAATGCCACCGTAAAAGTAAACATGAAGGTGAGAAAACTATTACTTAAGTACATTCAGTGTTAAATACAGATAACATTTTTTAAATAACTAAAAGGTAAAAACTTCAACATATCCATGGTTACAGAATCAAAACACAAGCCAGAATAACACAAGATATTTTTATTTTGTTTTAAAAATGTAAGCTGCTACACAAGATTATGAATTTGCAGTTCATTTAAAACAATACAACTTGTGTCTGGATTTGCCATTAATTCTTCAGTTTGTCATGATTTAAATTTTACATGTTGTGTGACATTAGGTCATTAGCCCTCATGAAAACTGTTTAACAGTGCTCATTTGATGATTAATTTTGCTATGTTAGAGATGCTGAACCCTGGGTATTTACAAGTGTCACTGTCTGCTTGCCCGAATTCTGCTGTTCTCTGTTCTTTATACGCCAGGGACAGGACCCAGTCTCAGGCCACTCGACTGCACTGGTTCAGGACTCAAACTTTAACTTAATAGGCCTAGAACCCTGCACTCTCATTTACTCGTTACATTAGCACCAGAAAACTACATTAACTTTTCAGTGGCGAAGCCAACAGCAGCTGCTGTTACTAATGTGTTAGTAAACTATGATGTAAACCAGATGTACAACAAACTCAGACAGAGAAATGATGCCAAATGTTGCAGAAGCAGACAGATCATCACTCTAGGTTTAGCCATATATTCCTGTCACACATACTCTGGAAGGTACAGTCACTGTAGTACACCTTCCTTCCACTAGTACACATTCTTTCCACATTCTCTAAGTTTCCGCTTACCTCATTTCAAAATTAATGCAAGTTCTGAATGTATATCAGTTGCACCTAAGATCACGTTCCCAATATCACTAATGGTTTACAATAAATCAGCTGGCAACAAACCATTACATACTTCTGCCAATTAGTGTCAAGCAGACCAAAATCCTTTTCAGTTAATTCTTCGACCTCCACTCATAAAACTGATGTTTTGGACTCACCCTTTTCTTCCACTTCAAAAGCCTGTGAAGTTAATAGGACATCAACAAGCAATTTCCTTTTTTTATAATTGAATACATTATGGCAAAGAAATATCCCAGATAATATATAACATATAATTTCTTTTCAACTTAAAGGGCTCCAAACAATCACTAAAAAGATGCAACTGCCAAGCAGTGCAGCGACACACTGTACACCATTAGCTGAGTCATACAGTGATACAGGACTAAGTATCATGCTCCTACAATCTCAGACGCAATTCACAACAATGACAAAAGACAGCAGTGTGCCCCAATTGCTGTAACAGGTTGTTGCAGGACAGCATTTGGGCTGCTCATACACAACACCGTCAGCAAGCCACCACAAAATGCAGTCTACGATAAGTCCTCATCTTTCAGAAGCCCCACAAAAAAAATGGAGCCTGCGGGCTACTCAAGCAGCAATAAACCTGTGTTTTTTGCCACCATTGGCATATCTAGTACAGTTATTTCAGTAGTCGTCTTAGAATGCTGTAGTAGACATTTCTGAGTGCACATGTTAAAGGACAATAAGAAAACAGACCATAGAAATAATTGCTTCTTACACAGCAACATTTTTCACAGTTTTACAACTATCCTTTATGAAATTATATTAAAATGAGTAAGGCTGTATTTTATATTTTGCAGAAAGAACAATTAAGAATATTATTAATATTTTTATACAAACTGTCTCAATGACTTTTTGTATCATGTACATTAAAAACGTCTTTTTTCTTACCAAGTAGCCTCAACGATTTTTGTGTGATGCATACAATGCAAAATACATTTTTCACTCCTGTAATCCTAGAATACAATTGATTTTCTGTTCTTTAATAATTCATTGAGGCACTATACTGCATTAAACTTCACTAATGCTTATTTTTGTTCAATAAGTCCATCAGCCAAACCGCCTTATACAAAATAAGGGAGTACATGTGCTGGGCACAGTCTAAAAGGTCATGTCTTCAGAAGCTGTTTCTGCATGATAAAACGGGCAGCTCAGAAGACAAAGTACATTACTAGAAATCAGCTTCTAGTGTGTTTTAAGTAGAATGAGAAATCACAAACCAGGCTCAATGCAATTCTATCATGTGTAAAGTTACAGACCAGCTTTTTAAGAGTAATCTGTGTACAGTACAGCTTTGCAGAGTGAACAACATGCATCAGATTGTCTGTCAAAGATTTCAGGTTAAAGAAAAAACATTCAAATTATGCATAATAGATAATTCAGATATTCATTAATAAATATATCATTGGTGATGCATCACTGTATCTCTCATTCTTAATGTTTACTTGTAAAGTTCTACATCATCTTTCCAATGCACATCAACTGCGTACATTTCCAACCTGTGTTCCACAGGTAGCCCATCCCTTTTTTTGGATGCCTTTTAAGGTAAAACTGAGCTAAGATTTGTCAGGATTTGCTTTTACTAAGCATATTTCAGGGGAGGCCCAAGGTGGTATTCATACTAACTATAACAAAATCTGGCCTGGACACAGATTAAGTTCCTCTTCTCTTTTCATGAGTGCCGCAGGATCCTTTATAACCACTTCTGCAACCACCAAGTCAGTCAGATAGAATCTCGGTTTGACATCTCATCTCCAGGATGGCACCTCTGGAGTGATGCACTCTCTTTATGAGGCAATAATGTGTCATTAATAGAAAATAAATGCAAGCACAATGTGTTGGACTCAAAGCCACATCTTTCTGATCCTTTCCACATCAAAGGTAAGCTAGTAAACATTGATTTTTTTTTAAAAGCAAAATATCTCAAAGCAAAACGGACAGACTTAGCTAAGGTCACTATGATGCTGATAATGAGAATACAAGAGCTGTTTGTCCAGCTTTAGAAAGGAAATTTACACCATGAGCAGCACACCAATTTAGTGGAGACCCCCCCATGTCTGCAAGTGACTACAATGCTAGTCTATTAATGACAGCTTCTAACCTGTAAAACATTTTACAGCATAGTTCAGCAGTTTACAAGACATCATAAAACGATCTCAACTCACTTAAGACAACTTGAAAACTCTCTATTCTTTTTTTAAAGGTAAATTACCTACCGTTATAGAAAGAACAGTCTTACAATTGGCAATCTGTCTAAAGCTACCATGAACAGTAATCATTTAACTGACAACATGTGCACTGTCAAACATTTCTGAAATTTTGGTGAACCTTACAAGTTGATGCGTTGGTCAGGTACCTTGGTTCATCTCCACTCTTGCTATAACACTCTTTGAGGAAAAGGTCAGCATTATCCTTCTGAGTTTGTAAGAAAACATGCATATATATATATATATATATATATATATATATATATATATATATATATGTGTGTGTGTGTGTGTGCGCGTGTATGTACATATACGACCTGTGCAATGTATATAGTTTCGCAAAGTCAAAAGAATCCAAGCATGTACAACACAAAGTCAAGGTGAATCCCTACTGCTGTATGAAGAGATATTACTGGAATAGAGATGGACTTGCCTCTGTGTAAAAGGCAGAACTCTGAAGGTCCAGTCAATCAGAGTTGTCCCACCTATGAATAAGAAAAAAATGTATGCAGTCAGGCACAATAAAACAGCACAAGGTGTCATTCAGCTTCATAGAGAGTGGCTTGTTTGAGAACTCACAAGTCATGATCTTGAAGCATTTTTGTCATCACGAGTATGTGATATCAGACAAATAAGAAATCACCAGAGAGGAAATTTTGACACTCATTGGAGTTCTTCCAAGAACAAAAAATGCAAGCTGACATATATTTCCAAACAGCTGCAAAATACTTGACTAAGGCAAACATACCAACAACTCCAGGAAATAATTCAGATGATGATATCAAATTTCTACAAGAGCAGCAATGTGACTATCAACAACTGGCATGAAGCTTAGATAAGTGGTAAGGCAACAGGTCAGGAACTGCCAATCATACTGAATTCACTCACAGGGACAACTACTTGGAGCCTTACTGGTACGCCTCAGCATTTCACTAGAGCGGGCACTACAGCTGTTGGCATACAATCTGTTAAATGTGGTATTCTTCAACAGCCAAAGTTTTCCACATCACATTTAATGTCATCAGGAAATCAAGCAAAATCCATCCAACAGGAGAGAAAAAAAAAACAATGAAATTAAAGCATGGAGCTTACCTGAACCATTACCAACCCAACTTTATGGCACAGCCTTAGCACAGAAGTTAAAAGCGGACTAGAAAACACAGTACAGAAGAGAAGAGAGAAGGAAGCAGAAAACATCTGAAAACACTAACCGCTTGCTGTTTACATCAGCACCAAAAGTGTTTGGAGCACCTTAAATGCAAGGCATCACAAAATTACAGGATGCATAATTCCACATCATCTACCATCTTGTGAAATAACACCGTTCAGGACATTACACAAGGAGAGGGGTAAACATCAAAAGCAAAAGTACAGAGAAAAACGAAAATACTGTTGTCTTTACTGTATTAAAAAAAAACAGGAAAAGCTATAATCACAGTCTCAAAAAAAGACAATAACTCTGCGATGTGCATGCAGAAATGGCAGAAAACTGCAATAAGGATAGCAAAATGACTCCAATAGTCCTAGGAATAAATAGATTTACAAAAGCATACCGCGGGTGCCAAGGACAGCATTACGCCAGGGATTTAAACAATACTTATTTCCAGAACTTTAAAAATGCCCTACTTAGGAATGGGGTTAACTCCTCTAAAGAAGTAAAAAACCCTAAAGTGAGAGAAGCTTCTTGGCTACCTCAACCTCTCAGCACAAGAAATCTGGACAAAGCATAAAATAACTGGGGACAAAGGTCCAAAAATAGGGATATATTTTAAATATTACTCTTATGAACTTAGAAAGCTACTAGAATATCAGGATTTGTGTTAGCATACATTTTCTGAAGGATACAAAGTTCACAACTCAAATGTTTGTAATTATTTAGCAACTTTAATTCTCACTGATTTGCCAGAGAACAACAAATTTTATAAGGAACAAACCAAAAATATGAGGGAAAAATCTAGAGAGTTATGCTTCTGGGTTACAAGTCTGTGCTGCATCTCCATGATGAACATGCGACTGTCAGTGGAAGTGAAGCTGTTGTAACTATAATCTAGTGACACACTCATGTTCTTTTTTTCTTTGATAGCTTTCTGTAAATAAATAAACAACAGCATAATGTTTTTGGATATATAGAACAAGTTTTTGAACCTACTTTGCTGTAATAAGCATGTGGTGCTGTGGTTTACTACAAGGCAGACGTTGGCCTCTCTACATTTCTGCTGCAATTTGGACTGCTTGTACAAAGGTTTTGCAAAGAAACTGCAGACAAAGACTTTTCAAGACCTGCCAAGCAATCAGGGAGGGGATGATTATTGTCTCCTTCCCACCAGTCAAAAATGAAGCAACCGTCTGTTCATGTCCATCTCCACAAAGGTTAAGTGACACTGCAGTCTATTCCAAGTACGTTCGCCTGCCTCAGCTAACCAAAGACAAGCAGCTGTACAACAAATTCCCATTACCTCTAGGTGGAGTAAATGTGGCAATATGGCTTATAGCCAGAAGTAAATCACTGGGCCTCTAATTTTCTTAGCCTATCATATAACAAACTTGCAGAGATTCTGGTAATTTACCTGATTTGCTTACTTTTACAGTAAAAAGAACAGTAAGCTCATAAGTCTTTCCTGATAGCAATTTTCTATTCCCTTAACTATATACAGTATGCAAGTCTTAGAATGGATACTGCCAAGTTTTGCTGATTCATTGTACACCTCCAACCTCAGACAAAAATCTGGCAGTGGGCATGCACTTTATCTGTCACAACTGATTAGTGATGCCTAAAAAGTAGAATGCAGCCTTATTTCATCAAATATACAGATAGTGTCTTTTGGGTTAACTATGAACTGCTCTTTGCTGTACTGGATGAAAAGGGTATCTACAAGCATAGCTTGATTATATTAAGGCTGCATACAGTACCCACCTTAGATACAGTAACCATCTCTCAAGTCTTCATGTTTTCAGGAGCATGGAATACTTTCCAGATGTTCTGAAAGTCATTTAATCTACAAGCACTCTTAATTAGATCATTAAACAGTAATCAGAATATCACAAAAGGTAGCTATATGAGGCACTTGGGTCAAAACCATAGCAGAGAGATACTTCATTAGTGTTAAAGGTCTCTATATCTTCACAGCACCGTATCTGGTACAGAATGGTGAGAAGACAGTTTTAACTACTTGGCTTAAAACTTTCTAAAAATAGTTCCTGGATGACGGATACTACTGACTTAAAGGGGACGTCTACTCTTACACTGTCACTAACAGATAGCGAACTAATCAAAATGTTTTGGTGGGACTTTTTATCTTAATAATCAAAATTAATATAGACCTTTTACCCACTTTTAACACAGCTGACTAGACCACATGAAACTGAGTTCACAAAAATTGCAGAGTGTAACTGTCTTTAACTGGAGGGATACCAAGTCCAGAACAGGTCAGAGTACATTATAATCCCATCTGCATGAGGGAAATGTTGAGTGCTACATTTTTTTAATCTTTGAGTCTTACAGGATTAAGTAGAGCAATAAGTGGCTGACCATAAAAATATCCATGCCTCAGAAGTAGGATCTGTGCTACTAGAACCTGCAGAATGCAGACATCAGGTTTTACACTGCTGCAGTCTTAAGTCAAGGTCGTTATGGAGGCAGCACAGCCATAAAGGGTGGCAGCAGGGCACACATTTTTGTTTTGTGCTAGAAAAGGCACACAAACACGTAAACTAGAAAAAAGAAAACATTAATCTATTACAAAACATACAAGAAAACTTAAAGGTTCCTCTTCTCACACACAGATACATGTATCTATACCTCTCTGTAAACTGCTACTACGAATAACGCTATGATCAACTGACTTTTACATGCATATTTAAGGGTAAGTTTAACAATTCATTTAAGTTATTAAGAATTTTTTCTACGGGTAAAACAACTAACAAATGATTCTCAGAAAGGGTGGTCGAGGGTTGGAACTGACTGCTATTAGAAGTTAGAAAAAGAGAAAGCCTAGAAGCCTTACGCGTACTGGACAGAGCTGAAATTTTGGCAGTCTGAATGGCCTTTGGCTCATGCTTGAACTTTTTGCATTTTTTTTTGTATTTGTATAAACATCACTAGCAACTATCATACAAGGTATGGAAAATCAGAAACAACAAGAAAAAGGATGGAAGGTATTCAAAATCTATACTCTAACGGCTGCCAGTCCCAAAAAAACACAAAGTAACAGAGTCAAGGAGGAGCCTATATTTATGGCCATCACAGAATGTACTATGTACAGTGTAAGGGTCTCCCATATATACATACACACAAAATGTGTCATACATCTTGGCCACAGCTCTCAACTTCAAATTCGTTGCTCAACAGGGGCAAAGCTAAAAATATTGGGTAGAAAACCCATTACTGTTACTCATACCTCTCAAGTGTCCTCATTATGATGAATATTCCTTGTTTTGAGTCTTAAAAAGTCCGTGTTCCTCACTGTTCTACATTTGAAGGGCATGTTAAGCATTCATTGTTAAGAATTTTTCCAATTAATGAGAAGGACAGATGGGAGGTATGCTAAGCAATAATGAAAAGCTTTTTACTTTTATTTTAGTGACGATAAGAGTTTCAAGTCTAACCACATCACTCGGTACTCTGGATTTTCACTGCGTGGTCCAAATTTCTCCATTATTGCCCCAACTTGCCAATAAAGGTGACACTGTAAACTACTAAACCACTGTTATCCACTGACCATACCCTTTAGTTAAAATACTTGCACTAAATACCTTCCACAGATACAACGGAATCTGAGAAGCACACCTGTACTTTTAATAAATCTACATATGACTGTGCCTAAACTAAGGATATAAATCATCACAGAATAAACATTTTAGCTCAGATCTTCTTCAGAACTGTTCGTGCTTAAGTCTGAACACAGGAACAACTCTGCATGTCCAAATCTTTTTAAAAACTTTGAAGACACCCAGGTATGTCAAATGATGCATTTTGCTGAAACCATACAGGCATTTAATATTGAAACACTTTTAATAAAAGCATCATAAGCATAACGTACAAGAAGAACAGCATTACTGCTAAATGTTTATCTTACTAAAATGTGTGTAAACGTACCCATATCTTTTGTTTAGCAGATGCATAAAAATGTACTAGTCTAATCAATTACAGTTGAACCTGTATTTTGCTAATATTGCAGCTATTGTTGCATGCTCTGTAACACACTCTGACTTGGGCATAGTTGTTAGCTGTTCCCAACATCAGCTTTAATGTTTTACTTGGGGATTTACATGTCTAATAGTTTCACCAGTGATTTATAAGTGGATTTCTCTCCAAGTTCAGTTCTGTCTCACATACATATAAGTGGATTTCTCTCCAAGTTCAGTTCTGTCTCACATACGTTTGTCAGTCTAATCCAGACTGTCACTTGGCTCAGCATTAAAGATGGTACACATAAGAAAATGGTTTACTAAAGCAGTGAAGAAGGAAGGGGATCAGCTGAGTCCTGATAATGGCTTCCTGGTATTTGAACCAAACTAGAGTGGGAGGGCTTAATGTGGGAAACAGTGTTGTACAGCTGGAACTTAAGCATTCACAACCTTCATTCACAGAAACCTGTATTTCAACTTTATGTCCTTTGAGGAAGTAAGTTGAATGTCTATGATGCCACGGGTCTCTTTGGGGGTAAATCGAACATACTTCAGACAAAATCAGGGAAATGTGACATACTCAAGTCAATGGGCACTAACAAGTTAGTTCAGCTAAAAGCAATTTTCTCAAGTATCCTTTCCATAACGTTAAACGAACATGCACTACAACAAAATACATAACGTTAAACAAAAGACCTATTTGAGAAAAAAAGCATTTAGCATAAAGACCAACTCACGAGCATCCAAAATTTGCATCCATGGCACTCAACTTTCTGTTTTCATAATGTGGAAGAATGTGCAAAATGTTGAACAATTACCAGCAGCTTATTAATCACCAACTAGGAAGCTCGCAGGATAGTTAACATGGTGTTTTTATTGTTTTATATTTATAAGCCATTCTTTTGATGGTTTAATAGGATTCACTATTATTTAGTAAGGATACCAGTTCAATAAATTCTCAGCACATGGAATGTGTCATACCCATTCAAGGTGAAACTATGAGGAACATGGGAGTCAAAATGACGGACACTGGAAAAGTATGGTTGTATCTGTAAGCATAAACCAAAAAGGAAAAAACAAAGGACTAGTGGTGGCAGAAAAAAATAATTTACAATTACAGGCATTAGAGGTGGGAAAATGTAGGCAATACCACAACAATTTAACTGTAAGGAAATGATAGTAGACAAATGCAGGTAGTTTGTTTAGCATTGACCATAACTTCAGAAGCAATTGCAATGAAGTTTATTTACCTGCAGCTCTTATTTCTACAGTCAAGAAGGCAACAGCAGGCAGCTGCTGAAGCAGAAGCAGCAAAATATTCTACAGTGCAAAATACTCTACAGTGCATGAATGTACTGCTGAAAACACTGTTACTGTTTAGTCAAAAGCATGGAGACATGTATCATCTGTTGTCTTGAAGTTTCATGGTCACGATGAGTACAAACTAAGAAAACCTCTGCAAGGTTTTTCAGTGAAACAGTAAGTGCTACAGAGAAAGGCGTATGCTAGCATACATCACAGTTGAAGGGACGGGGGACGGGGGGGCTGAAGGCCAATGAAAATATGCTAAAAGTGTGCAAAGTTCAGTAGAGATTTTGACTTCTGTGATAATTGTTGTCAACGTGAAGACAGATTTCAGGCTAATTTTTTTTTTTTTTTTTTACAACTAAACAAGAATAACAGCTTCACAAATATAATGACAAACAGGGCTGCAGCTTAGAATCAAACAAAACAAAGCTAGTATGTCAGCAGGGGTATTCCAACTTACAGAACAATTTTGAAGACTAAACAAAGAATGCAAGAATAAACAGAACTGGTACAGAAACAGAAATAGATTTTGAAAGACCAAGACCAGCCGACCAAAATGCAGCTTATTTTTTCTTTACTTTCACCACCCCTTTTTAAAACTATTATATAGTCTCCTTAGTATCCCTGTATTCTGCTACAATCACTTACCTTCAACATCTTCAGCACGTCAGTTTCAAATATCCACCAACCTCTCTCTAAAACACATCACATCCCCCTCACCTTTCTGTCTTGAAACATGAACTAATGTCGGTTTATGCCAGCTCTTCATTTAAAAGAAGTTAGCCATATGGACTCTAAGATCTCATTATATTTAATCTTATGTCTCTCACTCTGGCTTCTTTCTTCCAATTAATATACAGAAAGCTCTCTTACTTTGCCTTTATGTTAGGTTTATAGTACAGAAGGTGCATTATCTTAACTGACCTCCTCTGAACTGCCTTTACCCTACTTACAGCCTTAAGATGTCTCCATAACTGAATACATTACTCTATACAGACTGTCTGTACAAAATGTACCTTTCCTGTTGGCTGCATAAACATCTCCTCCTTTGCATCTCTATATCTGACAGCTTTCTCTGCTTGTATGTCTTCAGCTTGAACTGATATTAGTACTGCTAGATCTCTAACTTCAGTGGTTGGTGATAATGATTTTCATCAGATTTGGATACCACTTCCTTGGACTTTTTATTCGAATATACATTACTTTACATTTCTACTGTGCATTTAACAAGTCATGTCATATCTTAATCCACCAAACGTTTTAAGTCTTTTTTTATCATTCCTGCACTTTCTAGAATATGTGCTCTTAACGTTGCAACACAGACACTTACTTCTGCAGTACCACCTACAAAGCAATGAAACGTTGATAAGGAACCAATCCAATACTAAATGCTAGGACACCTCACCTGCTACTGCTCTTCCATCTGAGTAGACATTGACTATGAAAACTTTGTGTATGACATTCTAGCTGATGTATGCCCAAGCTGCTACCCAAGGTTCCTCTTCAGAACTGTCTAATGTGGTCCCTAACTGGTTAGCAGCAATTATGGCAAACATTTTTCTGCTGTCAAAGCAAGCCTTGTGAGCAGTTTTACTTTTATAAACTACAGACAAACTCTAAACCAGGTCAGAAGAAGAAATAATACAAATTTTATGTAATATGTGTGTCTGTATTTTATATCTATATATATATATATATATATATATATATATATATATATATATATATATATATATATACACATGTATTTATATATTTGTGTATATATGTATATATACATATTTATATATGTGTGTGTGAGATATATATATATATATATATATATATATATATGGGTCTACCTGAAAATGCCGACAGTGCACAACGCCGACGACAAGAACACCGACACTGGAAAATCGACAACGGAGAACACTGACAGTTGAGAATTCCGACGCTGAGAACACCGACATGTTAAGGTAAGTGTGCGATACGGATGGATGTTAGGGTCAGGGTTTGGGTAAGGTAAGTGTGTGATAGTGACGGACCTTAGGGTTAGGGTTTGGGTTAAGGTTAGTGCATAGATAGTTGTGTATGTAAGGTTTAGTGTAGGTTTGTAAGGTTTTTGGTGTGCTTGTGTTGTGTGTGTGTTTTTCGGGAAAGGTATTTGTTTTGTTGATTGTCAGGATTTTGGTTTGTCGGGCATTTGAAGATTCGTGTTTTTTAACTTTCTTTTTGTGTCGGTTATTTAGTTGTCGGTGTTATCAGGTAGACCCATATATATACGTGTTTGTGTGTGTGTGTCAAAGCCTAAAAACTGAAAGGTAGTTGCATTATTCACTTAGGTTCACAGGTTCAGCTGTCAAGCTTACAACCTACTGGCCTTGAGATTGAATGCCATAACTTCAAGTGGATATGTTCTACTTGTGATATACGTACCACACTTATTTCTGAAGGGAGGAAGGAAGGACAGACTTCTTCCAACTGTAAAGGATGCTTATTCCATAATTCTGCAAAGCAATGTGCACCGTATGCATCGCTTTTTCCATTCTTGATATTTATTTTCATTAATATGTCCCCTGTTCTGGTGCTAGCTCCCCCAGTGGTGCATTTCAAGCATACTCCTTCAAAGAAAACCAGATTAAGATTCAGTCCTATGTACCACACAGCAGTGGCTTCTTGGCATCCAGTAAAAACAGAAGTTTCTGAATCCTTTCTTAGTATTTCAAATGTTTCAATCCTATGATTTTCATTTTTGTAAGGCATTGTTATAAGTTTTATTTATTTTTTATGGCAGCTTGTTTGAATGCTACAAAAAGCAGCACTACATTGTGTAAGGGGTTGAATTAGTGAGATCTGTGGTAAAATGATCTTCCTGCAGTGCCATTTAGATGGGCTTCAGAATACGTCCCCCCCCCCCGACACTGGTAGACACACAATGGTCAAAGTTTAAAACTATCATTTACTGGTGCCCTTGGTCTTTAATAATGCATTTTTTTCCAGCCATTTATTTTGCAATCAAAATGTATGTGTTTTTTCAGTGTCTTGATGTTATACTGTTATGCTTACTAACATTAAAGATGAGTTTTTTTTTTTAGATAATCTTGATGAACTTTGGCATCGTCTATTAAAATAATTTTATCCAGTTCACAATCATCAATACATTTTGTTATGCATGGCCCCCTTTAACACTTCTACATTTGAGAACAATAATACAAATTAGGGAGGACACAAAGCTTGTGCTGAGACACCCTAGCAACCCTTGCTAGGATAAATAGGTACTCCACCACACACACACACACACACACACACACACACACACACACACACACACACTTGTCACACCCTAATGCTTAAACAGTGTTTTACCCACTGAGTTACACAAGTCCTGAGGTTTAATGCTTTTAAGTTGTCAGTTACTCCCTAATGTAGAAAGAACAGTATGAAAAGACAAAATAAGGTCAAGGTAAGCACTATGCACTGCAAGTCATCATCACATTTAGCAGTTACCTCTCCAAAGAGCACTATAAGATTCAAGCAGCAGTACCATCCCTTAAAAAACCCATACTGTTCCCCGGCTAACTGAGGGAGGTCCAATGAGTCATTCAAGATAAACTCCATTACAGCTCTCTCCAAAAGTTTACACAAAACACTGATCAGGCTCAGGAGGGTGTTTAAAAGTGACTGAGTTAGCTATGACCCTCCCTTTGGTACCACTACAGTTGCTGACGTAGATGAGGGATGTTAGCTTGTTTCACATGACTGATAGGAATATAGTTATGTTTCCTCGATTCTGTATAGGAAACCATGACGTTTGTCTATTCCCACTGAATTAGACTTTTTTTTTTTTAATTAATTTTACTGTGATAAAAGTTACTACATCTGTAGTTGTATCAGAAGTATATTCATTTGTCCTATTACTCTGACGTGTTCTTTAGTATTGCAAAGTTTGCACTTAATTCTTCTGCAAGTAATCCTGGTGCATTTTGTGGCTGGATGATCACTTCAGTGCTTATTAATATGTTACATTCAACATTACTCCCTTTCAATATTCTGATATATATATATATATATATATATATATATAAAGGGATCTACTTCTGATTATCGAACTTTCAAAATGCCGACCTTCATATGACCGACATTTCAAAAGGCCGACAATCTCTAGTAGAAGAGTTAACTATTTAAAACTGTGTTTAGCAGGGGAGCAAGCCCCCCCCTGCACCCACCACATCACCTGCTACTTAAATATTCTCACTCTGAGATCGCACTACAGTGCAGGAAAGGGGAAATCTCCCGGTTCCGCTCTGTATCGGGATCTGCGCTATTCATTGTCGGCCTTTCAAACATTCGATCATATGGTGTCAGCCATATGAATTTCGAGCTTTTGAAAGTTCGAACAAATGAAGGGGACCCATATAAAGAATAACTTATTATTGCTCTCTAATTATAGCTGGAAAATTAAATAAGAAAAATTAAGTAGTCTCAGTATTTTATTTAATCTGCATTCATTTGTTATGAACAGGGTAACTTTTAAAGCTAATTAGTATCTTTTTTTTCAGAACGAAATTCCATTTTGTGAGGGACATCTGTTAACTGAAAGGTAAAAATCATACCTCAGTGGGATTGCTCAAAATGCAGTTTATGCTGAAAAGAAAATATGTGCCCAAAAGTGGTTAGACACAATGGATTTATGATTATTCTTCAATGGATAAATGCACACACGATTCACTGAAAACACTTTCTGCAAGTACAATTTTAACCTTTTTTTCAGGAGGTAAGCCCCCCTTATACCGACTGCAAGTGAGGTGAGACCCCTCCCAACTTTATATATATATATATATATATATATATATATATATATATATATATATATATATATATATATAAATAAAACTGTGGTGGTGGTGCTGCGGTAGTGCTGTTGCCTCACAGTAAGACGTTGTCTTGTTCGATTCTCAGCTAAAGTGTCCCCTGTGTGGAGCCATGTGTGAATGAGCGTACCTTTGTTGAAGGTTGTGCGTCAGGGCCGGCAACTTGGCACGTAAAAATCTACTGCCAATCATTAGCGGAACGGAGTTCCACTGTGGCGACCCCTAACCGGGAAAAGCTAAAAGACATAATATATATATATATATATATATATATATATATATATATATATAAAAAACTCTATAGTCACTCTCCAGTGGAGAAACTGCAACACTTCCCATTCGCTGAAAGTGGACACATGCGGTGTAAAACCTAACAAATTAAATTTTGCTAAATGTAATTGATAGTTTTGCATTGTTAATGTGAACTTCATTAAAAAAAGAAACAAGCTGTGTTCCTCTGTACCATTTTCAGTATCCTTGAAGACAAAAATCTACGTGAATTACTAATTGCATTAAGATCTCCTAAAAACAGACTGACAATTTTCATTATGGTCATATTCCTAATAAAGTGATATATAAAAAACAAAATCTATAGCAAATTCATTTTATATCTGAGCAGTCTAAGCTTATGAATCCTGAATTTCTCTAATCTATGGGCTCATGAAAAATTCTAACTTTTAATTCAACTCGTCTAAAATGCTGTTTTATTTCCCCAAAGGGACATACATATTAACAAAACATACTATAAAAAGCTGATTATGAGAATAGGATTAGACTGTGCTGTATACAAAGGGTCACTGAATGGAAGGAACAACTGAGTTAGTAAATTAAGACATCCATGATTTGCTTTTTTCAGTGCAGATTCTTAAATAATCAAAGTATTTAAAATAATTTGAAATATTATTTATATATGTATGTTATATCAAAGGTTGAATTCAAGTTAAAATGGGAAATAGAAATATGACGAGTCTGGTATGCAAAACTATGGAACGCATCATCTTGGACCTGCTTAACAAAGATATAGGCAATCTCCAAGCTCTTGACCACACACAGTTTGGCCTTGTCCAGGGGAGATCCTGCCTGCTGAACCTGGTTGACTTCTTCGAGGAAGTCACCAAGGCTGTGAATGAGGGTAAAACAGTGCATACAGCCTACCTCGATCTGGCGAAGGCCTTTGATACCACTCCCCACTGTGGTATCATTGATAAACTCACCAAACTAGGCATCAACCCTTACACATCACTAGGTGGGGGTTGCAAACTGGTTCAAAGATAGGACCCACAGAGTGAAAGTTGCAGATTCCAAGTCGGACACTTGTTCAGTCACGAGTGGATTCCCACAGGGCTCAGTACTTGGCTCTCTCCTGTTTGGCATATACTTCTCAGAAGTCCAGGCCAACACAGAAGGACTCTGGCTGACCAAGTTTGCTGATGACTGTAAGCTAGGAGTCATTATCAACTCCCCAAGTGATGCAGACATCCTACAAAAGGGTCTGAGACCAGTGACTGGTGTCGGAACCATGGCCTGAAGCTTAACGCCAAAAAATGCGTTATCATCCCCTTTGGAAAAAAATAATTTCCCACAAATTACCACATTCATGGGAGCCCACTGAACACTAAAAGGGCCATAAGAGACCTGAGCACTCAGACAGCCACCTCACCTTTGACCACCACAATGCCACTGTGGTCAGAAAGTCCTTCTATGTGGCACATCTTATAACCAAAGGTTTTGCATCCAGGAAGAAAGAGGTCATCATCCCTCTCTACTCATCCCTCATTAGACCAATCATCGAATATAACGCCCTGTTTGGCATGTACCTGACCAGACACCTACAACAGCTGGAGAGGCCACAAAAGTATCTCACAAAAAGGATTCTAGGCCTTAAACACATGTCCTACATGGACAGACTCAAGAAACTTCAGCTTTTCTCAGTCTCTTACTGTCTGCTTAGAGGTGATCCCCACTTGACTTACAAAGCCATGTCCAACCCAGCCCTACTTGAAATGCTACACCTAAAGAAATCACAATTCCCCCATGCCACATGCTCCAGAGATCACAACCTCATTACCACAATTAACAGAACAATTTTAGGGTCCTGCAAACAATCACATCTACCTTAAGGGGAGGGAGTATTGATAATAAGTTGGCTAAAGCTGAGCTGCATTGGATTTTAAAGTTAGCGGCGCACCTTCCACCGGGCCTGAACAGTTCCATCCCTCTTAAATCTGTATTAGTTGAACGTAGATAGTACCATCCATTGACATCTAGGGCTCTGTTATCAACACTGGTATATTATACATAGTGCATCAGGCTTGGATGGTTTTAACCAGCCAAACGTTTGCATTGTATTGTTGAATTTTCAGCTAATGACTTTATAGGTGGTTCATACATACAATTCACATTTTAATTGTTATAAGCAATTTTTTATATGCCTACCTCTATTTATTAGTTAAGCATTTAGTATTACTGCATGAGTATTGCTTCCCGGTTGGAAATAACATACTGTGTAATAGGGAACTTTCCATTCAACAGTTAAGCACCTAGTAATATTGCATGTGTATTGCTTCCTAGTTGGATATAACATACTGTGTATCAGGGTATTTTTAGCCTTGGCCCCTATTTTGCAATTTTTTGTATGCAGTATATATAGTGATCCATAGTTATGTGTCTAATTTTATTTGATATATATCCTATAACAGACTCTTTATCTGGTTGTTTATGCACCAAACCAGATATATGTCACATATCAAGTATGTAGGGACACATTGTAACATACTAATTTACATTGGAGATAGTCATTTTTTATTTGCAATGTGCTTGGAACTATTACTAACATCTAAAGGTGATCGGATGCTATGTTCCACATAGATAAACAGTTATCTCTTCTTTTTTGTTGAGAGTGATTTGTTTGAAGCGTCGTTATTTAACGCTCGCTTTGTGCATTATATTGTTGGCACTAGGACCAAGGAGACTACTTGCTACTTCTTGAGGTGCCCGATTGGTGTTTTGAATGCATGTGACATCATATGCGTAAAGAAGGAGAGGTTGACTACTTACCGAATAACGCAGTGTTGACATTTTGGTATGCATACATTTTTAAACTAACGGTGGATTAAACTTTTTGCTTCATCAAGTCATCGGTGAACATATTTCTACCATAGACATTCCCTTTGGATTTATACAGCAACTAATTAGCGACGGATTACACTTGTGAGTAGTATTCCACTGCAGTTGATATCGCAATGAATGTAAATATTTGTAAGAACAAATGTATATATGTTTTTTAGTAATTTGAACAGAACTCTGATTGCCTATATTTAGTTTTGTGCGTCAGTGAGCATGCTAATACTTTTGCTCTTGGATACAATGGTTTAGGCGACCTATGATTTTGGTGTCTTGTGCATGAATTTTAATGAGTGTTTTTACTTGATGCTGTTTTTTAACTTGATTCCGTTTCTATGGACACTAATTGTTTTATTGAAATATGTTAGTTAATGAGCCCGCCAAAATGTTGGATATATATACCTGGCGATTTGCCTTGGATTAATGTATCTGATGAAGCATAGCTTGACTATGCGAAAGCGCTCATCTTCTGTTTTGGAATAAACGATTTTCTACAACTCTACTTTGACTGCTTTTGGATATCAATCTGGGACAGGTTGCATTTTATGTACTTTGGTGATATGCTCGTGGTGACTGCTCTCATACTTTTATATTCATTTTACTTTGCACTTGGTGAGAGCGTCTTCAGCAGTGAGTAGTATTCCTAGTATCGTTACTTTTTCGTTTATTGTTTACTACTCAACGCACACGATGGAAAGTCAGAATGTTGGGATTGCTTCCACTCCAGGGTCGAGGGATACGTCTCGTTTGTGGACAGGTCTGTTTACACATGATTTGAACCCTTTATTGTCACTGGATTTGAATGAAGCATTAACCCATAGACTAACTACTGAAACTGGAGAGAATTTAAAAGATTTTCATGATCAACTGAGAATGTTGGAGAATAATCTTTATCAACTACAACGATATCTGTGGCAAAGACTACACTTAGAAGCATGCTTGCACCACAAGGTAGTCCCCAGAGGCATGCGGGTCTTCTGCATGCCTACGTATGGGGACTCCCACCCTTCATTATTAAAGCAATGGCAGGACTTAAACATCAACCTAGGGTTTGACTATGTGAGACTTCTATTGAACTATTTTTCACCACTGGAAATAGATCTTCGTAGTAAAACTGACATTCTTTATCAGAAGATACTTGATAACTTTAGTTCAGAATATTGTAGTGAGAAACTACGTGTAGTCCTAACGCAAGTAAAATCATTTGGTGAAAGGCTGGGCAAGACCAAGCAACACAAACTTAAGAGAGACTTTATGGACTTCCAAAATGGCCATGTGTTTGTGTGGCCTAGACATCAGGATGGTCAACTTAACACTACACATAATACAACTAATCATGTGAATGCTACAGCCAACCCAGATGCTGCCAATAACTTGCTACTACAATCTAATGACACTTACCCCACTGTGCAGACAGTGATTCCTTCTAATAGGGTCAGTGATCTGGACCCTATTGAGTTCCCTGCCATGGATACACCACCGTCCAATCAAGAGGCTCTGCAAGGTTATCAGAATACAGGAGCCATACCCAAAAGTAAGAGCGCCAAGGGGGTACAAAACCCCCCTTTTTTACCCTACCAAAGGAAATACGTTCAACAACCAAGGGGGCGTTCCAGCAGCAGGGGAACAAGAAAACGCAAATATTCCGAGGAACGGAATATGCCCAACAGAAGGACCAGATATTGACTCTGGTGTTTGATTTTTCTAGCTACAATATTGATACAGCTACGTTTAGCCTTCTTAACAGAGGGCTTACATTTACTCCTGCGGCCAGAGCATCTTTAGAAGATACCCTATTGGATCTAAGACTATTTTGTAGACGTGTTTGCCTCAAGTTACTGTTTGCTGATAGTGAGAAAAGCAGCAATAAGATCGAACCACTAACTATGTTCAAGAAAAGAAGTACCTTTTCACCTCCATTACAACCAATGGTACAATGTTTTCTAGATATATGTGAAAATGATTTATATGCATTGTTTTCTTTGACACATAATAGGAAAGGGAGATTTTATAATCTCAACAGAGAGGAAAATCATGCTTTGACCTGGCTAAAGAGCAATGATAAGTTGGTTGTGTTTTTTTCGGTTATTTAGTTGTCGGTGTTATCAGGTAGACCCATATATATACGTGTTTGTGTGTGTGTGTCAAAGCCTAAAAACTGAAAAGTAGTTGCATTATTCACTTAGGTTCACAGGTTCAGCTGTCAAGCTTACAACCTACTGGCCTTGAGATTGAATGCCATAACTTCAAGTGGATATGTTCTACTTGTGATATACGTACCACACTTATTTCTGAAGGGAGGAAGGAAGGACAGACTTCTTCCAACTGTAAAGGATGCTTATTCCATAATTCTGCAAAGCAATGTGCACCGTATGCATCGCTTTTTCCATTCTTGATATTTATTTTCATTAATATGTCCCCTGTTCTGGTGCTAGCTCCCCCAGTGGTGCATTTCAAGCATACTCCTTCAAACAAAACCAGATTAAGATTCAGTCCTATGTACCACACAGCAGTGGCTTCTTGGTATCCAGTAAAACCAGAAGTTTCTGAATCCTTTCTTAGTATTTCAAATGTTTCAATCCTATGATTTTCATTTTTGTAAGGCATTGTTATAAGTTTTATTTATTTTTTATGGCAGCTTGTTTGAATGCTACAAAAAGCAGCACTACATTGTGTAAGGGGTTGAATTCGTGAGATCTGTGGTAAAATGATCTTCCTGCAGTGCCATTTAGATGGGCTTCAGAATACGCCCCCCCCCCCCCCCCGACACTGGTAGACACACAATGGTCAAAGTTTAAAACTATCATTTACTGGTGCCCTTGGTCTTTAATAATGCATTTTTTTCCAACCATTTATTTTGCAATCAAAATGTATGTGTTTTTTCAGTGTCTTGATGTTATACTGTTATGCTTACTAACATTAAAGAAGAGTTTTTTTTTTTAGATAATCTTGATGAACTTTGGCATCGTCTATTAAAATAATTTTATCCAGTTCACAATCATCAATACATTTTGTTATGCATGGCCCCCTTTAACATTTCTACATTTGAGAACAATAATACAAATTAGGGAGGACACAAAGCTTGTGCTGAGACACCCTAGCAACCCTTGCTAGGATAAACAGGTACTCCACCACACACACACACACACACACACACACACACACACACACACACACACTTGTCACACCCTAATGCTTAAACAGTGTTTTACCCACTGAGTTACACAAGTCCTGAGGTTTAATGCTTTTAAGTTGTCAGTTACTCCCTAATGTAGAAAGAACAGTATGAAAAGACAAAATAAGGTCAAGGTAAGCACTATGCACACTGCAAGTCATCATCACATTTAGCAGTTACCTCTCCAAAGAGCACTATAAGATTCAAGCAGCAGTACCATCCCTTAAAAAACCCATACTGTTCCCCGGCTAACTGAGGGAGGTCCAATGAGTCATTCAAGTTAAACTCCATTACAGCTCTCTCCAAAAGTTTACACAAAACACTGATCAGGCTCAGGAGGGTGTTTAAAAGTGACTGAGTTAGCTATGACCCTCCCTTTGGTACCACTACAGTTGCTGACGTAGATGAGGGATGTTAGCTTGTTTCACATGACTGATAGGAATATAGTTATGTTTCCTCGATTCTGTATAGGAAACCATGACGTTTGTCTATTCCCACTGAATTAGACTTTTTTTTTTTTAATTAATTTTACTGTGATAAAGTTACTACATCTGTAGTTGTATCAGAAGTATATTCATTTGTCCTATTACTCTGACGTGTTCTTTAGTATTGCAAAGTTTGCACTTAATTCTTCTGCAAGTAATCCTGGTGCATTTTGTGGCTGGATGATCACTTCAGTGCTTATTAATATGTTACATTCAACATTACTCCCTTTCAATATTCTGATATATATATATATATATATATATATATATAAAGGGATCTACTTCTGATTATCGAACTTTCAAAATGCCGACCTTCATATGACCGACATTTCAAAAGGCCGACAATCTCTAGTAGAAGAGTTAACTATTTAAAACTGTGTTTAGCAGGGGAGCAAGCCCCCCCCTGCACCCACCACATCACCTGCTACTTAAATATTTTTTCTCACTCTGAGATCGCACTACAGTGCAGGAAAGGGGAAATCTCCCGGTTCCGCTCTGTATCGGGATCTGCGCTATTCATTGTCGGCCTTTCAAACATTCGATCATATGGTGTCAGCCATATGAATTTCGAGCTTTTGAAAGTTCGAACAAATGAAGAGGACCCATATAAAGAATAACTTATTATTGCTCTCTAATTATAGCTGGAAAATTAAATAAGAAAAATTAAGTAGTCTCAGTATTTTATTTAATCTGCATTCATTTGTTATGAACAGGGTAACTTTTTAAAGCTAATTAGTATCTTTTTTTTCAGAACGAAATTCCATTTTGTGAGGGACATCTGTTAACTGAAAGGTAAAAATCATACCTCAGTGGGATTGCTCAAAATGCAGTTTATGCTGAAAAGAAAATATGTGCCCAAAAGTGGTTAGACACAATGGATTTATGATTATTCTTCAATGGATAAATGCACACACGATTCACTGAAAACACTTTCTGCAAGTACAATTTTAACCTTTTTTTCAGGAGGTAAGCCCCCCTTATACCGACTGCAAGTGAGGTGAGACCCCTCCCAACTTTATATATATATATATATATATATATATATATATTATATATATATATATATATATATATATAAATAAAACTAAGGTGGTGGTGCTGCGGTAGTGCTGTTGCCTCACAGTAAGACGTTGTCTTGTTCGATTCTCAGCTAAAGTGTCTTCTGTGTGGAGCCATGTGTGAATGAGCGTACCTTTGTTGAAGGTTATGCGTCAGGGCGGCAACAGCACGTAAAAATCTACTGCCAATCATTAGCGGAACGGAGTTCCACTGTGGCGACCCCTAACCGGGAAAAGCTAAACGACATAATATATATATATATATATATATATATATATATATATATATATATATATATAAAAAAACTCTATAGTCACTCTCCAGTGGAGAAACTGCAACACTTCCCATTCGCTGAAAGTGGACACATGCGGTGTAAAACCTAACAAATTAAATTTTGCTAAATGTAATTGATAGTTTTGCATTGTTAATGTGAACTTCATTAAAAAAGGAAACAAGCTGTGTTCCTCTGTACCATTTTCAGTATCCTTGAAGACAAAAATCTACGTGAATTACTAATTGCATTAAGATCTCCTAAAAACAGACTGACAATTTTCATTATGGTAATATTCCTAATAAAGTGATATATAAAAAACAAAATCTATAGCAAATTCATTTTATATCTGAGCAGTCTAAGCTTATGAATCCTGAATTTCTCTAATCTATGGGCTCATGAAAAATTCTAACTTTTAATTCAACTCGTCTAAAATGCTGTTTTATTTCCCCAAAGGGACATACATATTAACAAAACATACTATAAAAAGCTGATTATGAGAATAGGATTAGACTGTGCTGTATACAAAGGGTCACTGAATGGAAGGAACAACTGAGTTAGTAAATTAAGACATCCATGATTTGCTTTTTTCAGTGCAGATTCTTAAATAATCAAAGTATTTAAAATAATTTGAAATATTATTTATATATGTATGTTATATCAAAGGTTGAATTCAAGTTAAAATGGGAAATAGAAATATGACGAGTCTGGTATGCAAAACTATGGAACGCATCATCTTGGACCTGCTTAACAAAGATATAGGCAATCTCCAAGCTCTTGACCACACACAGTTTGGCCTTGTCCAGGGGAGATCCTGCCTGCTGAACCTAGTTGACTTCTTCGAGGAAGTCACCAAGGCTGTGAATGAGGGTAAAACAGTGCATACAGCCTACCTCGATCTGGCGAAGGCCTTTGATACCACTCCCCACTGTGGTATCATTGATAAACTCACCAAACTAGGCATCAACCCTTACACATCACTAGGTGGGGGTTGCAAACTGGTTCAAAGATAGGACCCACAGAGTGAAAGTTGCAGATTCCAAGTCGGACACTCGTTCAGTCACGAGTGGATTCCCACAGGGCTCAGTACTTGGCTCTCTCCTGTTTGGCATATACTTCTCAGAAGTCCAGGCCAACACAGAAGGACTCTGGCTGACCAAGTTTGCTGATGACTGTAAGCTAGGAGTCATTATCAACTCCCCAAGTGATGCAGACATCCTACAAAAGGGTCTGAGACCAGTGACTGGTGTCGGAACCATGGCCTGTAGCTTAACGCCAAAAAATGCGTTATCATCCCCTTTGGAAAAAAATAATTTCCCACAAATTACCACATTCATGGGAGCCCACTGAACACTGAAAGGGCCATAAGAGACCTGAGCACTCAGACAGCCACCTCACCTTTGACCACCACAATGCCACTGTGGTGAGAAAGTCCTTCTATGTGGCACATCTTAAAGGTTTTGCATCCAGGAAGAAAGAGGTCATCATCCCTCTCTACTCATCCCTCATTAGACCAATCATCGAATATAACGCCCTGTTTGGCATGTACCTGACCAGACACCTACAACAGCTGGAGAGGCCACAAAAGTATCTCACAAAAAGGATTCTAGGCCTTTAACACATGTCCTACATGGACAGACTCAAGAAACTTCAGCTTTTCTCAGTCTCTTACTGTCTGCTTAGAGGTGATCCCCACTTGACTTACAAAGCCATGTCCAACCCAGCCCTACTTGAAATGCTACACCTAAAGAAATCACAATTCCCCCATGCCACATGCTCCAGAGATCACAACCTCATTACCACAATTAACAGAACATGTTGAAGGGACAGGTTCATCTCCCAAAGACTGTTCCACACTCTGTAATAGGCATCCCATTTATGTCAAGCAGAGCACCTCACTAAGTCCTCTTCAAGAGAAAGCTTAACGAGTGGATGGGTAACAAAGTTCACTCCAGGGATCATTCCAGTTGCCCTATTAGATATGGGCACTGTAAACTAACATCGGGTGGCACTGTGCCTGGGCAATTTTTTGGGGCTAGGCTTGTAAAGGTTCCAGGGTCATTAGCCTAGTACAAACCTATGTGCACGCAATCTTTACATACATAGATAAAGGGCACAGTACCTCCCTCACCCCCATACACACAGCACGAGCCAGCATAATACTCTCAGAGCAAACAGACCATGCAAATTACAAATATTTTTATAAATTTAGACTGTGGTACTTGCAAAAATGGTAGCAGTTTTCAGTGTATGCTAGAGGGCTTTTTTTTTTTAAATTTGTCGAACATTTGTTAAGAATGTATGGGGACTGGTCTAAGGACCTTTTGCAGCCATGACCTGAGCCTTTAAAAATCATGTGCACCTTGAAGAAACTGAATGAATCGTATGTATTCAGTTTTAACCATTTTCTAAAGATCAGTGATGGCTAGGTGAATGTAAATGATTTTGTATAAAAATGCAATCATCAAAGCACACCACTGCCACAGTTAATGCTGTCTCTTTATCGGAGTTGTGGTCCATTGTGATACCCAGTAGGGGATAGAAGCTTTCCTGTCTGTTCCACTTTCAAACTACAGATGTTCACTTAACAGGGGAAATGGGGAAGTCTCTCCTTTTTTTTTTTGTTTTCTCCACTATACTCTACATAGCAGCAATCTTAATGTCATATAACAGCTACTTGGATAATGTGTAATGAACCCATTAAGCATTTCCAAGAGTCCATTGGCTGGCTTGTCATTTTCATTTTTATTTCACTTTAATAAATTAGCAGTAGTTGCTTTTCCTTTATTTCCCAACCAACCAGAGCATAGGAAATCCTGATCTCACATCATCACTATGCTAGGTGTGATGAACTTGACCCTCTCAGCATTCCTTAAGGTCACAAAAAATGGATCACTTTTTAAGAGTAATGAAACACTTTTTGAATTGCCGATAACACACTGCAAAAGAAGAATCTCTAGTGTCTCATTGTGGAAACTATTCCGTACATTTTTAAGTACTCAATACTGCATACGATCTTTAAGCAAGCAAAACACAAAACAGAACATTCATACAGTAGTTGTTGTTGTGTCTTTCGGCTTATCCCGGTTAGGGGTCACCACAGCGGAACTCTGGTCCGCTAATGTTTGGTAGTATTTGAACACAAACGGCAACACCAGAACTGTTGAAACAAGACGGCTAACTCACCGTCCCAGCTAGGTATAAAAAGTAGCGTGCAGGCTTACTTGAATAAGGCAAAAATGGTGTTTATCTAAAGATATATTTATTGAAGACAATCCACAGTATCCACAGTATAGGAAACTAAAATCCACATGAACAACTTTTAAGCGCTTTCATCTGCTTATCGCAGACTTCTTCAGAACAGCTGATTGACTCACAATACAAGCCTTTTTTTATTATTTAGTATTTTTTGAAATAGTATTTATATTATTTATCACTTAAGGTTTTAGTAAGTCCTAGGATATATTGATGTATTGGTTGTTTTTACATTTATATTTTTTAAAATATGTATAAATTATATTAAGCACTTTAAATTTTTGCCTCTAGAATGGCACCAAACAGATTTTAAAAGGATTGTATTGTGAGTCAATCAGCTGATCTGAAGAAGTCTGCGATAAGTGGATGAAAGCGCTCAACAGTTGTTCATGTGGATTTTAGTTTCCTATACTGTGGATACTGTGGATATTGTGGATTGTCTTCAATAAATACATCTTTTGGATAAACATGAATTTTGCCTTATTCGAGTAAGCCTGCACACTACTTTTTATACCTAGCTGGGACGGTGAGTTAGCCGTCTTGTTTTAACAGTTCTGGTGTTGCCGTTTGTGTTCGAATATTTACGGAGTTGGTCAGCTATGGAGAAAGTAAGCAAGGCGGCAGATACTTCATTGAATAAGGAGGGGTTTGTTTCCCTAAAGTCTGAGGTTCGTTCTCTACGAGAAGAGGGGGCCCGCTTGATTGCGGTAGTGGGACAACTACATACGGGCAGCACTCCAAGAGGTAAAGCCCTCGAACAGAAAGGAACATTGAGTACGGAAAGCAAGGTGCCATCTCAATTGTCTATTCCCAATGGTCAGAGGGAACCTGGCATGCGGAGTCAGGGAACATCTAACAATTTACTCAATACTAGCCAAGAAAAGGACAATGGCAGTGTGACTTCTGAGCAAGATTTTACATTTGATTTTGCATTGTTTCATCATGAGGATGACAGTGAGCGGACGGGGGCTCGCCCTAAAAGACTGTTACCTGTTAAAACATATGCAGCTACGACTAAATCGAATAATTTTTCATCTAAAGGTACTGTTACTAATTCATCAAGTCCGAGAGCTACCAATGACTTAACCAACACAAATGACAATGGTCATTTGAGATTGGACAATTTTTTAACTAGTAATGTTGAATTTAAAATGTCGGATAAAAGAATATACACAATATATACAAAAAAGTATAAAAAAGGAACCTTAAAGGAAATGATTTTTGAACTTGGAAAATCATTGCAGGTTGTTAAAACAATCAGAGTAGATAATGCTTATCTTACTAAATGTGTATCCATGGGAATAGTACCGATGGGTTTAAGATTTTTTAAGGTACCCATGGGTATTAATTTAGATACTGATACAAAGACGGAAATTAATGCCATATTTAATTAATTTGGAATAAATTTTATGAATTTATGGGTTAAAAAGAATGATTAAAAACTCAGTAAAACTGTGCTGGAAGTTGAAAAATTGAATAATGATATAGCGTCTGATGTACTTTTTGCACAATGGCGTGCATTATATGACAAACAGTTCAAATATGCAGAAAGTAATACGGAAAAATTATATGAAAGGAAGAACAAAAAGTTAAATGGGGATGTTATACAATACAAAGAAAATAGGATATACATATGGGGTAATGAGCGTAAACACACTAAGGAAAACAGATGGGATGATCATGCAGTGACAGATACAGATGAGCATATGAATTTTCAGGGGTGTCGTTATTTCACCCCAGCAACAAAACAGAACTGTCGGGGGAATCGGTACAGGCAGTACTAGAGAATGTGATCGCGCATAATACCTCAGATAACACACTAGATAGAGTAAGTCTTGAGGATAATATCTCTCAAGAAGAAGAAAATATTATTCTTCAAGTTAATGATCTTAAAGTGTATAATTACACCAATTATTGTATAAAGGATGAATTAGGAACCTTATTCTTTAAAGGAATGAAATATATACCTGCCGCCAAGTTTAATTTAGTAGACACTATTATAGATGTAAAATTGTATTGTAGAAGATTAAATTTAGCATTAATGTTTAACAACAATAAAAGTAAAAAAGATACATTTATAATGGAAAGTAATAAATTAAAGAAAAAAGTACATTTATACCATCCCCTAACAAAAAGGTTGAAAATTTTGAAGAAATGGTTTGTTCTGATATTTATAATTACAGTCAAAATATTAATAAACGACAGGTGATGGACAATTTGAATACAAACGAAAGGGAATGTTTAGTAGATCTTATGAACAATAAAAATATCAGAGGAATGAAACCCGATAAAGGAGGGGGGGTAGTTTTATACAATACTATTGATTATATTAATGAAATTCAAAAAATATTAATGGACACAGGAAATTATGAAATCACTTCTATTAATGAAATAAATATAAGTTATAGGAAAATAGATTTGGCATTAGATGAATATTTATTGGATCAGAGAATAACAGATGATACATATGAATTTATGAAAGTAGAATTTCCCACTCTAGCTACCATTATAGGTATACCTAAGGTACGTAAAAAGATTAGTAAACCCCCTTTTCGCCCAATCATTTTGGGAAGTAAGTTTAAGACATTCAATATAGGTGTGGTGAGAGATAGTTGGGTTAAACCCATATATAGAAACATTCCTCACCTCATTAAAGATTCATGGATATTTCTTGCTCAACTCACACCTGATAAATGGAATGAGAAATTAACATGTATAACTATTGATGTCGTTGACTTATTTTCATGTATCCCGAAAGAACAGGGACTTGAAGATTTTTGTAATAGTCTTGGAAAATATTCTAATTTGACATGGGATCGAATTAACCTAATAACTGATATGATGGAAATAGTATTGAATAATAACTTTATATATTATGAAGGCGAATATTTTAAACAAGTAAGGGGTGTAGCTATGGGGGCTTTATGTGCCCCTATATTTGCAAATATGGTTATGCTAGAGTGGGAAAATACATTTTTATTTAATTGCAAATATTATGAACATATTTCTTATTATACGAGGTTTCTTGACGATATGTTTGTTTTATGGAAAGGACCGGTTGAAATGATAGATGAATTTACAGATTATTTGAACAATACTAGTAGTTTTCTTAAATTCACATATAGTGTTAGTTATGAAGGGATCTCTTATTTAGATACTTATATAAAACATACGGAGCTTGGATTCCAATCGGAGATATATAGGAAGAAAACATTTTCGAATGGATATATGGACTTTACTAGTCACCACCCAAGACATATGCTAAAAAACATCTTTAAGGGTCAATGCATTAGAGCAGCCAGGATGTCATCAAATTATGAAAGCATGACAAGGGAAATAGAGTATATAACATCTATGTTTAGTAATAGAGGCTACCCGGATGGTTTGTTGAAGGATGTTTCACAGTTTGTTATTAAGGAATGGGGGAATAAATATAGTCCTATATTAGGAATAGGACAAGAAATTAGTAGTATGAAAAAAGGAAAATTGGACAATGTTCCAATTAATAGAGTATGTTCATTAACTTATTCCCCGTATGTGAATGAAATTACGAATATAGTATTAAAATATTGGAAGAACTAAACAGTAATCGATGGTATTAAACAGATATTAGGTGAAAAAAACAGTTTTGTGTTTAAGATGGGTTTGAACATTAAGAGGTTATTACAATTAGGGAGTACAGAAATAGATACAATAGTAACAAGGCTACCACTAAATGTGGGTCATGTAATCAATGTCATTTGATTAATGAGAGTGATGGAATAAAACTACAGAACTTAAATAGGACCTACATTAAACTTAGAAGGGGGAATTGTAACAGTAAGAATATTATTTATTTAGCTAGTTGTTCATTATGCCCTGCTTACTATATTGGCAAAACAGAGAGGCTAAGAAAAGAATTTATGATCATGTTTACAGAATTAGGGTACATGACACCAAGAACGCATTATATAGACATATAGAGAAGAAAGGTGAACATCATAGTTTCAGTTTTGCTATAATAGATCAAGTTTTTACATCAAACAGAGGGGGCAATTTTAAAGCAATACTAAGCAAGAAAGAAAGCATCTGGCAGGTGTTGACCGATGCCACAAAGGAACCGGATATAAATGATTTTATCTCTATCAAACCCTTTCTAATGTTGGCGTGATCAGTTTTACCATCAGGTGTAATATGTTATCATAGAATTATGTATGTTTTTGTTAGTTACATCAATGGGTTATGAAGTTTGGTATTGCAATTTTATTATTTAGTATTTTTTGAAATAGTATTTATATTATTTATCATTTAAGGTTTTAGTAAGTCCTAGGATATATTGATGTTTTGGTTGTTTTTACAATTATATTTTTAAAATATGTATAAATTATATTAAGCACTGGCACTTAAAATTTTGCCTCTAGAATGGCGCCAAAAAGATTTTAAAAGGATTGTATTGTGAGTCAATCAGCTGTTCTGAAGAAGTCTGCGATAAGCGGATGAAAGCTCTTAACAGTTGTTCATGTGGATTTTAGTTTCCTATACTGTGGATACTGTGGATTGTCTTCAATAAATATATCTTTGGATAAACACCATTTTTGCCTTATTCGAGTAAGCCTGCACGCTACTTTTTATACCTAGCTGGGACAATGAGTTAGCCGTCTTTTTTAAATGTTTGGTAGTGGATTTTTACGTGCCGAGTTATCAGCCCTGACGCACAACCTTCAACAAAGGCACGCTCATTCACGTACGTCTCCACACAGAAGACGCTCTAACTGAGAATCGAACGGGACAACTTCTTGCTGTGAGGCAACAATGCTACCACAGCACCACTACCGCGGGACAGTAGTACATATCACAAAACAAACTGTCAATAGACATAGATCATGGTATTGTACATATGTTAAAAATATGAACAGAAAAAAATATTTTTAAATATGGTGTACATAATACAATATGGCTACAAACTATTTATTATATATTCACAGTCCATTAAGCAATGTTTGCACTATCCTAAAATGTGAAACTGGCAAAAAACAATATATAAAAAACAAATAAATGTATATTTTTAAGCTAAAATTTTCAAATGAATGAAGAATGAAGCACAGTAATATGGTGGCATTGGCAAGAAATTATTCAAAGGTAGTAAAGTAATCAGAGTCTCTTAAGCACATACACTTGTATTTTTTCACTCTTCCTTAAGATTCGATTACTGCAAATTATAGTCTTCAAGGAGTTACACGAAGCTGGAGCTATCCAAGAAAGCACATTTTTCACAAACTGATGGAGAAAAATTTGGCTTCATGAAATTATGGCTTCTGTACTTTCTGGCAGAGCAGGAAAAGTCCCGAACTCTGAGCCTACCCTTTGGTGGGGGGTGACAAGAAGATTTCACAGAGCAACTTTAAAAGTTAATACACTAAGGAGAGATGCAGCTTTCATTGTAAATGGCAACCCTATATCCTCTGCTGGACTGTAAATGACAACCATATATACTCTGATCCTCTGCTGGACTGTAAATGGCAACCATATATATCCTCTGCTGGACTGTAAATGGCAACCATATATATCCTCTGCTGGACTGTAAATGGCAACCATATATACTCTGCTGGATTGTAAAACAATGGTGTTCACTGCTTTTGGACAAATGAATGAGCAACACTTTTTCCAGTTATTTATATAACATAGCTATGCTGTGGGTGGAAAGGAAGGTGATTATAGGAAGTGTCTACTACAGTCTTGGGATGAACATATTTATGGCCAAAGGCTATCTGGTTTCTATTTTTCATATATAAAAAAAACTTTTAAGAAATGTCTAGCTGGTTTATAATCTTTATGTGCTGCTATCTCTCTATATATATAAATATATGTGTGTGTCTGTGAAAAAGGCTTTAGTCAAAAGTAATCCCTAAATACGGGGAATTCCAAGATGGCTGCAAACTGAGTAACAGCTTGTTTCTAGCTCTCCCAGTGTGAAAACAGAAACTCAGCAGAGGCAGCCAGTAGACTTGTGTTTATGGGTAAATTTAAGTAAAAGGCTAGTAAGTACACTGCCTGGATGCCAAGAATAAAGAAATACAGAAGACCTGGAAAAAATTAGCTACAAAAAGTGAGGAAGAAACACTGTTCAGCAAAAAGTAATGCAACCTACAGACATGACTTCCAGTAATCTACAGGAAGACATAAGACAACTGCATACAGACCTGGTTAAAATAAAACACTGGTAGAATATATCAACACAAACAATAAAAGGCTGGAAAATAATGGAAGAAGCTTTAAACAGATATTCAGATGAGATGAGATGATAAAGCTGCAAAAGTCAGAGGTCAAAAAGAAGAAAAGGCTGGCTGAATATGAGCTGCTCAAGAAGAGATGTTTCAAAAAATAAAGGAATTAGAGGACACAGCATGTAGAGAAAACATGAGATTTTCAGCTACATCTGAGTAGCTGGAAGGACAGACTGCATTAATTTTATGAAAGCACAAATAAGCAACTGGACTGGTATTCCACAGCAGAATGTCAGTTGAACGGGCACATCATGTGTATGCTCCAAACCTAGCCATAAGAAAGCAACCTAGACCTATAATAGTAAGGATGCAATCCTACCAGCAAAAGGAGATGATTCTAACAAAACTGCAGGAAAAAGGACAAAATATTTAAAGTGGGAGACAGCAGAGTGTTTGTGGAGAATGATTACTCATTGTACACCAGGCAGAAGAGGACTAAATTCATTCCACTATTCAGAAAATGTCAAGACGCAGGTGTGAGATTCAAACTGCTGTATCCAACTGTCTTCAAGGTATTCTTCCCTGGAGAAACAAAATAATTTTTTGATGAAATGCATGCTAAGGAGAAAAAAATAAAAGTTTATCCAACAAAAAATCAGCTGTGAAACAGAAGAAGATTCTGCTTCTTGTTCTTCTGGTAATAAAGACCACACAGAGAGACTGCACTTGTGAAACCTTTTCCAATATTTCAATGGATAATACTAAAGAGAAGAAAAGGAGCACAAGAGTTGACTAGAAGAATCAAGAGTAAGTTGGAAATGAAGCAGAAACAGGATTTGGGTGATGGAGAATAGTAATAAAATCAGTAACAATGTGGGAACTGCAATGCAATCATTATATTTGTGACATAAAAGAACAAGAAAATCTGGAAATATTGGACTTTTTCCAAATCTGTTTGACGTGTGTGGGACTAAAGTATATACCCTACTTCATTTCATTACTGTTCGGAAAAATGCTTTGGGGAGAGGAGAATGCTAACTCTAAGTAAAACACACTTTATTTTCTTAATTTGTGGTGCATGGTTTTCTTTGCATGCTAATAAGTGTAATGGGCATTGTAAACAGGTGGTGTTTTTCTTTTTCTTCCCCCTTTTCCTTTTCTTCTTGTAGAGTTTTGAGAATTATAAGCAATGCAATGATTAAAAAAAAAAAACAACAACAACAAAGGGAGCCTGGTTAAAAAGGCATGACAAGGTTCAATTTAATGTTTTTTTTTCACTCTTGCATGGGGAAATGACTGATTAAGGACCATTTTTTTTAAGAGAAAGCAAATAAATGAAAAAAAAATATTGAATAATAGGAGGCTTTTCTTCTACCAGTTGCATGTAAGTATACTAAGTAGCATTTCTGCAACTGGTCTTCATGTCTTCATGGAGACAATCTGATAATGAGAAACTGGAGACAGTCTGGTGGAAGGAGATTGGCTGATAGAAAATAAAAAAAGAACAGAGAAACTGGCTAGGACATAATATTCTCTGAAAACAATCAGGGGTTTTCCCAGGTGTGACAGCTTTAAAGATAATGCAAAACCAATTAGACCTGAAGTAAAGTTTTGTCAGTTTAAAATGCATGGGGATAGTAATATAAACAGGTGTTTTTGTTTTTTCTCTTTCACCCTTCACTCTTCTCCTTTGTTCAGTTTTAAGAAATACAGGAACGGCAATGAATAAAAAAAAAGGATGAGGAGATGGGGGGTGTGACAAAAGAAAAATCAGTGTACTTTTTCCCATGTTATGACTGGGTTAAACCCCTAGGTGTTATACAGTAACACGCTTATTACAACACATGTAGATGAAAAAGAATATTTAATATTTTAAGGCTTTTTTCCTGATAAAGAAGGTACCTTTTAGCAGTCGTGTGTCTGGTTGGCATGTCAATGGAAGACAATTTGATAAATAGAAGTGGCTTGGAAAAATTGTTTACAGAAAGCATTCAAGTGTTTTCTCAACTGGGAAAGCTATAAAGACATACAAAATCAAAGTGCACTTACTAGTAGCAGAGGCTGCACCATGCATCTTAGTATGATTAACCTTTCATTTTGGTTAACTTTAGCCTGTCTGTGTAGCTATCAACTCAGAACTTGCGTTTTTATTAGAAAGTAAAAACTTCAATATTTGAAGATGTTCATAGTTTTGGGTGTTATTATTAAGTTACTAGGTTTTAGGAGCATTTTTGTGGGGGGGGTGTTTGATCTGTTTGAGGGCTTTCAAAAAGAAGTTATGTAAGATGTGGCATAGGCTCAAACAGATGTCAAGAAACAACATGACAAAACCAAAAAGGGACATTACAGTGTTGAACATTTTAAGACAGTTTCAAATCTTCTTGGGATACAAAATTAATGAAGCTAAAACAAAGCCAATAGCGGTAAATTATGTAACCACACACAAATTGGTCCAACAATATCCATGCTTATGGGGACATGATAAAATGAAGTATTTAGGAGTATGGATTAGAAATTACTCTGCTGTGGCAGCTAAGGATATGTGGGAGAAAATAAACAGAAGATAATACAAAAACTGAGAAATTGGAAGTTTTGTTATATGTATATGGATACTACGATACAAGCCATTAAAATGTCCCTTTAGTCTTATACATAAGTCAAGCACATTTTTATCAACCAGAGGAGACACTGTGGATAGCAATTAAAAAAAGAGTTGAATGATGTTATCTGGGAAGGGAAGACAGCAAGGGTCAAGTGGGATAAGATAATTCTTCCAACAGAACAAGGCGGACTAGGATTACCCAATTTGAGGGGGTATTTTACAGCAACACAGTTAAGGCTCTTGTACACAGCACAAGCAGAAAACTATAATTCAAAGTGAAAGGGAATGATGCTGATACAGGAAGGAATCTTCAAGGAGAGATTCAGATTTTAGATATAGACGATTAAGGAGAACAGCAAAAATCATGCAGAGTATTATATTAATAAAACAGCAAGGAGTAGAACCAAACCAGCAAGAGAATGGAGAAAAGTGATTTTGCCGATAGGGATGACTGTGGTCAGGGATACAGATAATAGGCAAGAGTGGGCTGGAATTTATTGCAGAAAACTGGCAGGAGCAAATAACTAGAAAGGGAAAGGTAATACACTGGGAAGAGGCCAACAATTTATTTGGACTGCAGGTTAGAGACTGCCTTCCTATCAAGGAATGATGTCAGAGTTTAGGCAAAGAGAAAGAAATAGGGGGGCTCCTGAATGAAAGACCAGCACTGGTAGAGTTTTTAATAGAATCTAGAACAGAATCTGCCATTAAAAAAGGAATAAAATACTGCATGATAATTATAAGAATCAATAAGAGGAGCTTAGAAAGGATAGAGAAGAGAGATTGGATATGCAATTCACAAAGAGACAATAGGAGGATATATATATACTTTACAAATATGCAGCAAAGTCTAGAATATTTAGTATATTTGCCTGAAGTGTTTACATAGGTATTTTTATACCCCAAGTACACTCCAAAAAATTCTTCCTCATGTGGACAGCAAGTGTTGGAGGTTTGACGGGCAAGAAAGAGGTGGCTAGGAACACATTTTTGGGAAGGTAATGAGCTGACAGACTTTAGGGATTCCCTGCAGACTGCTCTGTCAAAGATGCTGGGTGAGCAGATGATTTTTTTGAGTTATGATACAGAATCGGAATTGCCTAGACATAGTAAAGCCTTGCTGAGTCTAATTATGGTGGCTGCCAAAAAAGCAATTACTAGAAAATGGAAATCAAAGTCTAGACAAACTTTACTAAAGTAGGGAATATAGTAACAGAGACAAAACAACTAGAACTGGGATCTTTAGAAAAGGAGGGAGCAAACTACATAGAAAAAAATGGGAATTGTATGATTTAAGAGGCAGGATTTGAGTGTGCCATGTAATGCTTAACTGACAATGACTGGATAGATTATAACTGATGTATAATGTTTGCTACTACAGTTTTTTTCAGTGGTGTCTGTGATGTATACCGGTAATAATACCTTCAGCATATGTGATACTCCTGACATCTGGAAGGTCCCAAGAAAAATCATTTACATAACTGGAGAATCTTGTAGAACTCCTTTGATAATGGCATTACTATCAGCGCATATGGTTCTGGCTAGCAACCATAGAAGTTGTATTTGAAAGGTAGACGACAAACAATTGTACTAACTCTCTGGAAACTGCCTACCTAGATAATTTAAGAGGCAACGCTGGAAGGTCTACATTCCCAATGGCCTTCTTTAAGTCAATAAAGATGCACTTGTATAGCAGCATTTATCCATGAGCTGTCATAGTACCGAACTTAAGCCTAAGCCCATGAAATTTGTAGAAACAATTTTGTATATAGTCTATAAAGTCTGGCTGTATGTGATTTCTCCAGAATTCTGGGAAGGGAACAGATATTTAACATAGGGTAGAAGTCAGCAGCAGAGCTGGGAGAGACTGTTTTTGGAGTTAAATGATTAATGTATGTTTGAAGCTGGTGGGAGTATCCCTGCTAGACTGCTACTAACCAACCTTAACAAATTAGGGTGTAGTCTTTGCCAGTCCTTTATTAATATATCTGAAATGGAAAGTAGGATTCTGGGAAAGAGAGTTAAGCTATGCAGGCTGAGAAGCATCAGGATAATAAACATGTAACAGAGGTCGGGGAGCATGAGATGGCATGCTTGATTGCAGTAAGAAAACAAATATTGGGTTTACTTGATAGGAAAGGAAGCAATACGTACAAGCATTTTTACAGGAAAAAAACAGAATATGTTAATTATATATTATTTTGGAGACTTATGTCCTTACTGAACACATACTACAAAGCAATATGCAAGATTTTACATTGTAGATTAAAAATGCTGTTTAGACGGTATATTAAGAAGAAAGTGACTGGTCTCAGAGAAGTGATGACATCAGAGACATCACTTTGATTATTAAAAAATAAACTGGATAGCAGCAATACCAGGGTTTCTTTGAAATACTGATGTGAATAATACATATGATAACTGGTATATTTAACAGTACACATGTGATGTTAAGTAAACATAGGACTAGTGAGAAGTTCCGCTTTTGACTTTAGGAAATGTATTCCAGTTCTTGAACTTGGCCCATGGTACTTATTTAGGAGAAAGGGTAAAGACGCTGAGAAGGAAAAGAAAAGGTCTGAGACTGTATTGATCTGGTTGCTTGTTTCTGTTACTACCACACACCAACGTTCAGCTGCAATCAAAAATGCAGTGTCTTCATTTATACAGCCACAATACCATCGCTGCTTTGTAAAATCAGTGTTAGTGCTACACTCATGCCTCATCGGCTCCTTCCAGTCATGCCTCTTAACAAATTCCACCCTGGCAATAAAATCCTTTGCATCTCTGTTGTTTCATCTCAAGAGTCTTACTATCTATCTATAACATATATATATATATATATATATATATATATATATATATATATATATATATATATATATATATACACACATATGTATGGCGATAATGTCTATGTATGAAAATATATACATTGCGGTATCAAAACAGGGCAGCACAGGCACTTTGTTCATAAAATAATGGGACTGTTCTAAAACACAGAGCAAAATTATAGTTTAGTACTGCAAACTCTTTCCTGGGAGATGAAACAAAAAAAAAAACCACACACACAAATTCTGTAGTTTAGTCATAAAATAAATTCAGTTTACACCTGTCTGGATTCCTCAGAAAAACATTTTCAGGTTCTAAGGCTCCTTTAGGTGGTCTTTTCTCTTCCACAGCATACTTCACAGAATCCCTGCTCTAGGCACACAATTTCCCCTGCAGTGAGAGGTCAACTTCTCTGATCTCATGGACCATAACCCTCCTTTCTATACTTTAACCAGGTATTTGCTTGCTATCTGCACAGTTTAAAGGACTCCATCTTTCTAATACACAGACAAATCTGTCGTCTAAAGCAGCAGCACATTTTCTGTACATTACTTGCAACTCTGGTTTAACAAAAAAATAAGGAGAAATGCACATGCTTTGGTGACATTGGCTAATAATGGACTATTACTTCTAAAACCACAATATCAGATTTTTGTTTATAGGAATACAACTGTAGCTCATATTTTGTTAATTACACCACAGAATTTGTCATCTACAGCTAGACTGGCATGTTTTCAACAGCTGTCTGTGTTGGGCATGTGATGATGGAGTGGTGGACACCTAACTTCACATTTTCTAGTTGTATTACGCCTTGAATAATTTGAGAACAGAAAGTCAAGATATGGCTAATAAACTCTGACTTGATCAGAGGGAATTTACATCATCTTTGTTAAGAGATTTGATGGTTACAAAATTATGTAAGTTATTGTTGCACCTGTTAATGTTTGCAGCTAAAAAAACAAAAACAAAAACAAAAATATTATGAAAAAGTGAAACTAAAGAATCCCATCTAGTGGTACGGATATATTTAGGTTCACAGGTGTGTACTAGGATAACGACCACTGGGGCCTTTGTAAGCCTAGCCATGCATCCCAAATCTCTGACAAGTTCTGGTACCCTTTGTAAATGTAAGCAGGTGCTTGGGAGATGAAACATTTACAAAGCAGGGGCCTGGGTGATGAACCATTTACAGGCTGCCTTTGTCCACTAGAGGTATAGGTGTCAAACCAGGGATGAATTTCCTAACCCCCATCAAACTGTCCAAGCTGCACTTGGACTGGGTTAGAGAGGACCTCTGCTTCACAGGTTCCACCTAGCTGGATTCCTCAGACTTTACGAAGGGAGTATATGATATAAAATTGGAAATGTAAGATTTAAAGCTTAAAAAAAAAGAAAAAAAAAAAAGAACTCCGGTACAGTGGATGCTCCGATTACTAAAGACAGATTCACACTCACGAATTTGTTGTTGCGCCTTGGCATGCTACACAAATCAACACATTGAAAAATAAGAAGAAAGCCTCGGCAAATAAATACTGGACATTATAGTTTGGTTAAGGGTCAAAATAAGTGAGAACTGCATTCACACTGGACTTGCTGGATGTGAAAATGTTTGTTTACACTGGGTGTTTTACTCAGTTAAGACTCACATTGTCTGGCTTGGGAGAACAAGCTCTCCTCCTCTGTTTGACAGGATATTTGATGATGAGTGCCTAACTGGCAGGAATGGAGGTGGAAGAAGGTGTAAACATTCAGAATGTTTCATTTAACTGAGTCTTAACCACACTGTGAGGCTACAATCCTCCATGTCCAAAATACACAAGTAAGTGCTGCCCCCCAGGACTGTATGAGTCACAAACACTACACCACCTACTTAAAAGTTGGTCACAAGATAACATAATTGCATATGGTGCAGAGCATTACCATACACATATCTCCCCTCCCTGCTGATATGTTGCTCAGTATATACAGCTAAGCAATACATCACTAGTGCAGAACTCTCTTGCACTTTAGTAAAATCCATACAAGCAATGGAATTCCCTGGACGACACCACCATGTGTATCATTAACCACACCTTTTCCTGCCCCAAGCAATTATTCTGTTTGCCAAGCTCTCGCCAATGGAAGAGATTCCTTAGTTTCAAATCCTTTCATTACCATAACATGATAATGACCCTAGCTCTGCCAGAATGCCTAATGAATGGAAGTTTTTTTGGAATTATACTTGGGAATGATGGCAGAGATACCATAACAGGGACTAATAACTGAGGAAGGTGTACTAGACCCTTAATAAGTAGCTACCAAGTAGTTCCTCAGTAAGCTATAATATAGCTTATTAATAAGCTGCTGCTGTTCCTAGTCACACACTGTGCAACACTGATTTATGCCACAGCACTTCACTTCCGTCTGGAGTACCTGTGTTCATAATACCATTACTGGGTACTACCTGTATGCCATTTAGAAAAGCTGAAACTTCACTACAGTGATCCAGGTCTGTAAACCACAAGAATGAATAGTGGCATACTAAATATAATGCACAGAATATATTTAGGTTTAAGAATATCCCCCAATAAATTATTGAGAAAAGGGATACCAGATGTCATATCTGATAACAGGGCTGTTTTTGAAACGTTTGTTAGATAACCGTTTTGGACAGGAATGTTTGAAAATAACAAAGTACTTGGACAGTTACAAAGTCTCCATATTTTCTGTTTTAATTTATATACAAATTATATTTATTATGTATTATTTAAGCTGTGTCCTTTCAATTTTGCTTCTGTAGTTCTCCTATACTGCTTATGGCACTGGCAATACACTTGCCCTAAATAAACTCATAACATGTAATACGTATTTGCTCATCATATCTGTGCTTTACATTAATTTATGTAAAGTGCTTAGGCAAAAATAAAAACACTCAAGAGTTGATGTTGAGAATGGTCCGCAATACAAAAGTGCAGAACTCAGAACATTACTGCAGTAAGAAAAAAGTACAGTTGTCTACCTACCATAAATGTAGATGTTCGAGTGTATTCACTGCTGCAGTCATTACACTTGGGTTATCCTGCTGGCAGGCTACCCGCAGTCGGCCTGAATTCCAAAGTCCTGGTCCGGCATCGGTTGCTGTCGCCTCTTCCCTGACGTCAGTGCGCCAGGGTTATAAAAGATGCAGTTGACGCCATTTTCTTCAGTCTTTCTTGCCTCAGATGTCAGGTGCCCCCAAAAGGGTAGGCTAAAAAAAATTGCTAATAAAAACATGCACTAAAATGAACAATACCCTTCATAGGTTCATAGGGGTTCATAGGTTTATACTAGGCTATCTGCCCTAAGGCATTTATAAGCCTAGCCCAAATTTTTGTGGCTTACGCCACCCCTTATATGAAAAAATACTGTGCCCATTAGTTTGTTGTGCCTCTGTCCAGCAGTGACACAGAGATGATTCCTGGGATAAACCTACGATCTCCCATCCACAGGTCAAGATTTCTCTTGAACAGAGCCAGCGAGGTGCTCTGCCTCACATGGACCGGGATTTTATTCCACAGCATAGGGAGTCTCTGAGTGATAAATCTATCCCTCCAGCACGTCCTATTTATATCCGTGCTAAGGTTTAAGTCACTTGCTCTAGTGGTTTTGGTGGATTTGGATTTTTTGAGGTGGAACATGTCCATTAATTCCGGGTTGGACATGGCCTTGTATGTCAGGCACATGTCACCTCTGAGCAGATGGTATGCAACTGAATAGAGCTGGAGTTTTTTCAATCTGGCAGCATATGACAGATTTTGGAGTCCCTTTATCCTTTTGGTGAGGAACTTTTGGGGTCTCTCCAATTGCTGCAGATGTCGGGTGAGATACATCCCGAATGGGGCATTGTACTCGATCATTGGTCTGATAAGTGAAGAGTACAGGGGAACAATGACCTCACTAGATCTGGATGTGAATCCCTTCATGATCAGGTGGGCAATGTAGAAGGTCTTTCTAACCACTTTAGCAACGTGAGTGTCAAAAGAAAGGCCACTGTCAACCTGGGTCCCCAGGTCCCTGATAACCTCTTCTGTGCTTAGTGGATTGCCACCTATATGGTAGCTTGGGGTTACCTTGTTTTTCCCGAAGGGTATGACTATACATTTTTGGCGTTTAACTTCAGGCCATGGCTCTGGCACCAGCTATCTGTTTCCGTGAGTCCCTTCTGAAGGATATCCGTGTCCGATGCACTTTCCACTATGGCACCCAGTTTGCAGTCGTCTGCAAACTTTGTCAGCCAAAGTCCTCCCATGTTGGCCTGTACTTCTGAGAAGTAGATGCCGAACAATAGGGGGCCAAGGACCGAGCCCTGTGGGACACCACTTGTGACCGGCTTGGAGTCTGACATAGTGCCAGCAACTCTAACCCTGTGGGTTCTGTCCTTAAGCCAGTTTGCAACCCATCTTGTGACATATCGGTTTACATTTAAGCTGGTAAGTTTTTCTACAATACTCGAGTGGGGTATTGTGTCGAAGGCCTTTGCAAGGTCAAGGTAGGCTGTATGGACTGCCTTTCCCTCATCAATGGCCTTGGTGACTGTTTCGAAGAAGTCGACCAAGTTCAAAAGGCATGATCTGCCCTTGACTAAGCCAAACTGGGTCGGGTCCAATGTCTGCAAGTCCCCTATATCTTTGTTTATGAGCTCCATTATGATCCTCTCCATAGCTTTGCAGACTAGACTTGTTAAGCTTATGGGGCGATAATTACCAGGGTCCGTAGAGGCACCGCCTTTGTGGAGTGGGACCACAGTTGCCGTACGCCACTCCTTGGGCACGTATCCTGTCGTAAGGCTGAGATTAAACAGCTGCCTTATGTGCGGGTTTAATTCCTCATTTAGCTTCGTGTAGCACACAGCCGGGGACACCATCCGGTCCCATTGATGCTGTGTTTTTAGCTTTAGAGAGAGCAGCTTTCACCTGCGCATTTGAGATGTCTGGGAGGCTACACTCTGCTGGGATAGTTATCTCTCCTTTAGGGGAGGGGTGAAGTTTGCACTGAACCTGTCTGCCAGTATGTTGGCAATGTCTGTGGGTTCAGTGATTTTTGTATCATTTTGGACTAATTCTGAGCATATCTGGGAGTTTCCACCCAGGTTCCTAACATAGCTGAAAAAGGCCTTATGATTGTCCTTTGAATCCATGGCAATTTTTCTCTCAAAATTGGCCTTAGTTGATTTTATGAGTGCTCGTATTTTTTACTAATAATGATCAGGGGTGACTTCCCTTTTATGGATTTTGTTCTATCATGTAATAGCTTTCTCCTCTTATTGTAAAGTTTGTTAATGGCTGGGGTCCACCAGACTGGACGTTTGGCGCTTGTGGAAAGAGTCTTGGTTTTATTTGGGATTGCCTGATCCATGCAGTCCTGGAGGTGTTCATAGAAGGCATTTGTAAGGGCTTCCGCAGCTTGGTTTGTGGTTTCCACTGGCTCAGGGGCCTTGAAGGATACCACACCAGTCTTGAGTAGTGTGAAGTTTGCTTTAGAGAAGTTCTTCACTGTGGTCTTTTGTTTGGGGTGGGGCGGATGTGGATTTCCAGTGAGATTAGTTTATGATCAGATCTCACCAATGAGGGATATACTTCCGGTGTGGAGCATTTTGTCCCCATGTTTGTGATAATGAGATCTAGTATATTTTCTCCTCTCGTGGGAACAGTGACTAGCTGTTCCATGGCATTTGAATTTATGAACTCCAGGAACCGTTGGGCTAGAAAGTTAGGGCTTGAGTAATGTTCCCAGTCTATATTCGGGTAGTTGAAGTCACCCAATATGATGGTGTTTGGAGATACATTTATACCCTCCAGTGTCTTCAGGAAGGCTGTGTGGGGTTCCTGAGTTTGAGAGGGTGGCCTGTAGCATGCTACAATTTGTAGAGCAGTTTTGCCTATGGTTAGTTGCACCTACAAGCAAATACACCACATAGGTTGTATAGGATAGAGAAGTACAGATAAGTCCCAGCAAAGAAAGGGGGATGGTGGGTGGGTAACCTGGACTGCAACGGGGAATACACTCGAACATCTACATTTATGGTAGTTACACAACTGTGCTATGTTCATCGTGTTTCACTGTTGCAGTCATTACACTTGGGTTGAATCCCAAAGCTGAGGTTGAGCGGCTGAGTCTAAATAGAATTAGGAGTGGCTATAAGGCCCTGCAAGACTGCAGTGGCAAAGCCTGCTCTGGATTTAGAGTAAAGAGGCAAGTGGTAGTGCTTAGTAAAAGTGTGCACTGAAGTCCAAGTTGCAGCCTCCAAAATATCTTTGGTTGGTACTCCTCTGAGGAAGGCTGCTGAGGTGGCTGCTGCCCTGGTAGAATGTGGTCTAATGCCCTTAGGCACTGATTTACCATGTTGTGAATAGCAGAAACAAATGCAGTGTCCTATCCATTTTGAAATAGTCTGCTTTGAGATAGCCTTTCCTTGTGATCCTGCAGCATATGCCACTAAAAGTTGCTCAGTCTTTCTGAAAGCTTTAGTTTTGTCCAAGTAGAAGCGTAACTGTCTGTGTATGTCCAAAGAATGCAGAAGTCTCTCCCCTTTATTCTGCGGGTTTGGGTAAAAAGTAGGCAAATGAATGGTTTGGTTAAAAGCCACACTGGACACTACCTTAGGCATAAATGTTGGGTTTGTCCTTAGAGAAACCCTGTCCGGATGGAAGATAATAAACGGTTCCACAGCCATTAATGCCTGTAACTCTGAGACTCTTCTTGCTGAAGTTATTGCTAGGAGCAGAGCTGTTTTCCATGATAAGAATTTTATCTCAGCTGTATTGGCTGGCTCAAAAGGAGGCAGTGTGAGTTTTTCCAAGACAAAATTGAGGTCCCATGCAGGTATTGGTGCTCTCCTTGGAGGTCTTATGTTTTTGGCCCCCCTGAGGAACTGCCTAAGCAATGGATATGAAAAAATAGGCGGGTCTGTATTGTAATGAGCTGACATGGCAGAGGCATGGATCTTAATTGATGAGAAGGATAGGCCTTTGTCCACCATCTAAGTTAGATATTGTAAAATCTGAGGAATATTTGGAACAAGCGTGTCAATTCCTTGTGCCTGGTTCCAAGCACAGAATCTCTTCCATTTGTCTGCATAAGATTTTCTTGTGCTGGGACTCCTGGCCTCCAAAATGACATCCATAACCGCTTTAGAGAGAGGTGTATTCTGAATTGTCACAGTATCCGCCATACAGCTAGATTTAGAGTTTTGAGTTCACTGTGCAGGATCTGATTGCTTTGTTGGGTCTGTAAATGAGGAATTTGAGGCAATGTCCAGGCTGGGCCTTGGGACAAGCTCCTAAGGATTGGGTACCAGTGTTGGTGTGGCCAATCCGGGGCAATCAGAATCATTTGTGGCTTCTCTTGTCTGACCTTTAGGAGTACCTTGGGGAGGAGAGGCAGTGGAGGAAAGGCATACACTGTAAGGTTGTTCCAGCTGAATGACAGGGCATCCACTTTCCATGCTCGTTTGTGATAAGTCCTTGTGCAGAATCTCTGAAGTTGGCAGTTGTGAGGGGAGGCAAAAAGATCTATGTCTGGGCGTCCCCATTCTCTTGTTATCATACTGAAGATTTGTGGATCTAGCTTCCACTCGTGAGGGTCCATGAGGTTTCTGCTTAGTTCGTCTGCCAGAGCATTTGTTTTTCCTGGCAGGAATTGTGTTTGCAGGTGTACTTGGTAAGTCAATGCTGTGTTCCACAAAATCATGGCTTGTCTGCAGAGGGGGTAGGAATGTGTGCCCCCCTGCTTATTTATGTACCACATGACTGTGGTGTTGTCCATCTTTATCAGCAGCTGTCCTGGATGGAGTAGGTCCTCGAAGGCTGTCAGAGCATTTTGTACAGCTAGCATCTCTTTTTGATTGATGTGTAGATGCCTTTGGCTTGTGGGCCATGTGGGCCCCCCAGGCATAATCTGATGCATCTGTTGTTAGTGTTTGCCTGGCTGTGGGTAAAGTGAATGACTGTCCCTTGTTGTGGTGACAGGCCTGTGCCCACCATCGAAACTCCTGTTGCAGGCAGGGAATGAGTGAAATTAATGATTCCAGGCTGTGGCAATGTTGAGTCCAAACACTTTTTAGGTACCATTGTAATTTCCTCATATGCAGTCTTGCATATGGAATTAGCAGAATGCAGGAGGCCATGTATTCCAGAGCCTGCAGAATTTTTCTTGCAGATAACTGGGTCTTTGTTGCCATGTTTTCGAAGTAAGAAGTCAGTTGCCTTTGTTTGTCTGGTGTGAGATAAGCCATCTGGGCAGTTGTATTTAAGCTTGCACCCAGGAATATTATCTCTTGAGAGGGTACTAGTTTTGATTTCTTTTCATTTACTGTGTACCTTAGACAAGTTAATAATCTTTTTACAAAGGCCAGATGCTTTATTAGAATGTCCTCGTTCTCTGCTTGAATAAGGCAGTCGTCCAAGTAAGGATATATTTGAATTCCTCTTTGCAAAATGCAATTACTGGTGCCAGGCATTTTGTGAAGACCCTGGGCGCAGTAGATAAGCCAAAGGGCAGTGCAGAGAATTGGTAGTGCATTGAGCCAGCTATGAATCTGAGGTACCTTCTGCAAGATTGTCTGATTGGGACATGCAGGTATGCCTCTTTGTGGTCCAAAGTTACAAGCCAAGCCTTTTTGCCCAGCATGGGCAGAAGCTGCTGCAGAGTCAACATTTTGAATTTCGGAATGTCCAGAAAAGTATTTAGAATAGACAGGTCCAGAATCAGTCTCCATGCTTTGTCCTTTCTTGGTACTAAGAAAAGTCTTGAGTAAAATCCTTGTCCCTGCTCTTGTCATGGCACTGGCTGAATAGCCCTCATGCCCATGAGAGATGAAACGTGGTTTTGTGCCACTGCCCACTGATTGTGTGGCAGGTTTGGCATACCTTTTGCTTTTGGAAGGGAGTGAAAGTGGAACCTGTAGCTCTGACAGACTATATTTAAGACCTATTTGTCCTGGGTAATCATGTGCCAATTTTGTGAAAAAAGTGCTAGCTTTCCCCCCAAAGGTGCTGCCAAAAGTTAAATGCTTGGCATTGGCAGAGGGAAGTCATTGGGACTGTTTCCTATATGGCTGTGTTTTGTGTCCTCCGCTTTTGGAGGTAGGAGCACCCCACTGTTTGGGCCTGTATGAGCCCTGGGGCTGTTGTCTGCCTCTAGGGTGTCTGTATCTGCCTCTTTGTGGCCTGTCTGGCACGGGAAAGGACCAATTTTTAGTAGGCCAGTTCCTGCTCAATCTGGGTGGCTGCACCTGTAAGAAATCATTCACTGTCTGCATAGATTTAGCTTTATCCTCCATTTTCTTCAACACCTCTTCTGCCTTAACACCAAACAAAGTATCATGCTGTAATGGAGCATCCAATAATTTTGCTTTAACATGATCAGGCAGAGTCTGTTCCTTTAACCAAGCATGCCTTCTAATGACAGAGCCTGTTACAGCGGCCTTGCAAGAGGCCTCCAGTGAATCATAACCACATTGCAAAGTATGTTTTCCCACTTGTTCAGCTGCATGCAATAAATCCTGCAATTCCTTGTTCTCAGCACATTCAGATTTTATCAACATTTTCTGTTTTAACAGAGACATTAAATATTGCTGATATTTAAGCATATGAAATTGACAATTTAAAGCCCTTACAGCCAAGGTAGCAGAAGTGTAAACTTTTTCCCCCATCTGTCCAGTGCCCTAGAATCTCTATCTGAGGGGACAGGGTTTTTTGCAGTAGCAGCCTTGACCCCTTTGGGACCCTGTGAAATAGTTTCTGGGTCAGCTGCAGGGTTTTTATATAGAAATTTATGAGAATCTGGAACCATGTAGTATCTGTCTGGCTTAACAGGTGCAGGAGGTAAAGAGTCGGGAGACGGGCCAGACTCTGAAAATACATCATCTACAATGTCTAGAACAGAAGGAATAGCAAGAAGTCTATGCTGAGGTAGTAAAAGAAAGTCTCTGAGTCTTTTCTTAGAATCTTGGCTCTCCCAGTGGAAATGCTCCCTCATGGTATGCAAGGTTTCCCCAAAAGAGTAATCCTCAGGAGGAGAAGCTGAAGGAATAGATTCTTCAGCATGAGAATCCTCATAGGGAGGAATAGAGTATCCCTGTTCAGAAGAGGAGTCAAAAGAAATGGAAACCTCATCAGTGGAATCATATTCAGTGTCTTGTCTAGGCCTCTTATCAGGAGGGGGATGGGAACCCCTGATCAAAGTAATTAAGTCTTCGGCCATTCTGAGCATCTGTTTCTTAGGCATGGAAGTCTGTCCTGGAGAGTGCTGTACTTGTTTTTCTGTCTTTAAAACTGTTTTAGTCTTTGTCTTTGATGCTGAAGTTGGCTTGATATAAAGCTGTGTAGGTCTGAAAACACCCTCAGAAGCCAATGCCTGCTCAGCGGCTCCGGACCCATCTGAGGGATTAGTTTCCAAAGGCCCAATACCTTGAGTATCCAGAGGCCTAGCTGTCTCCACGTGGGAGTCGGAAGTGCCCTGTGGCTCTGAGGTAGCGGGTGTCAGGGGCTGCGAAAGCGCCTCACTGAGAACCGGCGAACCGGTGACTGGCCTAGAAGAGGCTTCATCGTCAGTTTTGGACCTCGGATGCCTGTCCTTTTCTTTTTCCCTTGCGCTTTTTATGAACTCCGGTTGTCGGCTGTTCCGACGGCATTATGTAGTTAAACCTTCGGCCAAAGTAATGAAAAGCAAAATCGTTCCGACGCTCAATAGTGTGTTGGTTAAATCTAGCACAAAACTGACAACTAGCAATGTCGTGGTCAGGGCCTAGGCAAGGAATACAGTAAGAGTGAAAATCCTTATGAGGTATTTGCTTCCCACAAGAAATACAATTGTTAACTTTTTCTGACATTGGTCTGAAGCAAGAAAAAAGTTTCCCCAACGGGGTACTTAGCTTTATAGAAGACTTCGGATCTGAAAATCAATTTCGAAAATTTCAGGAGTCGGCCGACCGGCCCTTGCGAACTGCTTTTGCTTCGGGCACCGTGTGGCAAGAAAGACTGAAGAAAATGGCGTCGGCTGCATCTTTTATACCCCTGGCGCACTGACGTCAGGGAAGAGGCGACAGCAACCGACGCTGGACCAGGACTTTGGAATTCAGGCCGACTGCGGGTAGCCTGCCAGTAGGATAACCCAAGTGTAATGACTGCAACAGTGAAACACGATGAACATCTTATATATATAACTTATATACTTGTATAACATCCAGTCCATTTGAGTGAGGTGAAGAGGGACAAGCTGAGAGGACTACTCAAAAATAGTGAAAAAATCATATGAAAAACAGCTGTGGCATCACCTAAGAGGACTGTAATCTCTCAGTTTTTCAATACTGGAATGCAAATAATGTGCACCAACTACTGCTTTCTCATTAGCCCTGAAAGCAAGCTCTTGCACTTACTGGGTCTAGTCCAATGAATTAAAATAAACAGATTCTGCTTTCTGCTTCATTCTATTGAGGCAAGGTGGGCTGGGCAAACTGAGTCTTCTGAACTTACAAAGTAGCATTTCTAGGTACAGTGAAATACACAACACATGCACTATGAATGGGGATGTAACACCACTGCACCTACTTTGTCAAGTTTTGCCAATGACACTGCACTGTAGAGGCAGAATTACAATAAACCTTCACCAACCTTATCTTCGTATAATAATGTATTACCTTACAATGAAATGCAGTAGTAATATATTTAGGGATTCTGAACTCCATTATTCCCCATACACACAGCAAACCAATGCTAAGCATTCATTTATGTTTAGTCCACAGATAGTAATACAGACTCCTTAGTTTGTTTCTGTATTTTCACATATATCATTCTCAATAGAAATAAAGTTACTCCATTACTGTGCTAACACCTTACTTGTAATACAGCAGTGTCTATGTAAACTGTCAGAATGCATATAGGTGTACACTAGGCTAACGACTACTAGGGCCGTGATAAGCTTAGCTGTGCAACCCAGATGTGACCCACAAATTTGACTTGTATAGGTGGTGACATACTGACTGCCTCTGTCCATCAGAGGGGTCTATATTAAATCAGCGAATGCTTAAAAAAGCGAACGCTGATTGACTGACCTTATGTAAGCGAAAGCTTACAATCTCGAACTGTCAGATCAGGGAAAAAAAATCGCTGATCCAAAACACATACACACAACACAAGCACACCAAACAAACAGAAATCCACACACATGCACCTAATATCAGACACCTAACCCTACACTAAACTATGCACACACCACTATCTACTTACCTTAACCCAAACCCTAACCCTAAGGTCCTTCACTATCGCACACTCACCTCACCCGCTCCCTAACCCTAACCCTAACTCACCTAAATCCACCCTAACCCTCATGTCCACACAATGGCACACATACCTAACCAGAGACCTAACCCTAACTCACCTAACCCACCCTAACACTCACATCCACACAATCGCACACTTAGCTGAATCCGACCCGTAACTTTCCACCACAGCACTGAAAATACTGAAGCAACAGAAACGGACAACCAAATTCTTTCCCTAGGAAAAAATTTGAGTTTCTGTTGCTTCGATATTTTTAACTTTCGCTAAAATAAGTTCGATCAATCAGCGTTCGCTTGTTTAAGCGTTCGCTGATCTAATATAGACCCCATCAGAGACATAGGTGCTAGACCAGAGATACATTTTTGAATATCCATACACTGATCACATTTGTGCGTAAATACAGTTCACATAAACTAAGCTTGTTCCAGAGAATGGGAATTCTCTGAGAAACCTCTCTCCCTCTCTCCAACATGTCCTATTTATGTCACAAGCAAAATGTAGGTCTTTTGATCTAGTAGTTCTGATCCTGTTTGTTTTGCAGATGTGCAAAAAGTTCATCTAAACAAAGTGCAGGGATGCCTTGGACACCAGGAAAAGATAAACTCTTAGTAATCTGTAGGGTTCAGAGTGAAGACACTGTGGTCTTTTAGGAAATCAGTGTAAGACATTTAGTTTACTCCCTGTATTCTTTTGCCAAGGAACCTTTGTGGACGTATCAGTTGCTGCTCGTGTGTGGTCAAGTACATACCAAAGGGGGTATTATACTCTATGAAGGGTCTAATGACGGCAGAGTACAGTGGTATAATGACTTTCCCAGATCTAGATGCCATGCCCTTACTCATAACTTACATAATATCTTAGGATTTTCTTACTACCTTGGACATATGTTGGTCAAAGGCTAGGTTACTATATAGAGCAGTTCCCAGATCCCTAACTAGTGAACCAACTTTTATGGGTGTTTTATTAATTACGCAGTTATCTGAAGTGGTAGATTCCTCAAAGGGTACTACAATGCATCTTGGCATTGAGTTTTAAGCCATGGCTTTGGCACCAAGTGTTTGTGTTAGACACTCCTGAAGGATGTTCTCATCTTATGACTGCTCCCGGTTTGCAATCATCTGCAAACCTGGCCAGCCAGAGGCCTTTGACATTGGCTTTGACTTCTGAAAAGTAGATGCGAAAGAGGAACAGGCTCAGCATATAGCCTTGAGAGACTCCACTGGTGACCATCCTTTTTGTGGAGGTGGCCTTACAGATGCTAATCTCTTGGGTTCTATCTGTGAGCAAGCTAGCTATCCGCTGTGTTATAAAGGAGTTTATGCCTAGATCCTTACGTTTGTTGACAATGTCTGAGTGGAGTACTGTATTAAGTGCTTTAGCCAAATCTAGGAAGGCAGAATGCACCAGTTTTACCTCATCCATTGCCTTAGTGACCCCTTCACAGAAGTCGTCCAGGTTCAGTAAGCATGAACTTCTTTTGACAAAGCCCACCTGCTTTGGATCCAATGTCTGGAGGAATCCTAATTCTTGGCTGATAATTTCCATGATAATTCTTTTCATGGCTTTGTGCATTTTTTTCAGTCTGTGCAGAAGTGGCAATGCCAAATCAAGTGTTAAATATAGCAAAGTGTGACAATATTTTGTTTCTTGACTTTCCAAAAAAAAAAAAAAAGTGAGTAGAAAGAGCATTATGTATAAATAAGATAATGTTGCGAGTTTGATGATAAAGTTTCTGAATCATTTTAACAGTTTCATCTTCGATGTGGTGTTTGTGCTTCAGTGGAGAAATAAAACTGCACATTTCATAACCACACATGGCAATTCAACAGGTTATCAAAATAAAAAAGAATTATGAGCAACTATCTTTTATAAGAATTACAGAACAAAACATTTTTTAAATAAAAAATTACATATTAATTATGACATTTTAAACTGTATTTTGACTTTTCTTGGTGATTACTGGGATTAACCACTAGGACCACCTTAAAGCAAAGAAGTGAAACAAACCCAGAGTGTGAAGGTCGGTGCATCATTGCTGTTAACTAAATTTACTCCTCTGTAATATACGTTCTGTCATGCAACCAATGGAAAACGGCCTGCAGCCTTAAAAATATCTGCAATTTGTTTACACTTCATTGCTTTGAAATTGAAAACTAACATGCATGAAGTGACAGAAATGAAGAAATGACACTCTGAAATAAGAGCATATTCAAAGCCCTGCTCATGCTACCAAGAAAGATAGTTGTCAGCTGCTGACAAATTCATTGAGATATGTAAAGCAAACATGGAGTCTCCGAAAGCTTTGGCATTGAATCAGTAGAATGTTGTGCAGAGATATGCAAAATCAAATGTGCTTTTATTAAGTAAACGCTAAATACAACTCTGACTAAATTCTACACTCCTTTCACATAACTAATCTCACTCTGATATTGTTACACCTTGGATAAACAGCCAGCCATTAAATATGAGTCAAAACTCCCTCTTTCTCTTGGATGCTGCAATCTCAATCAATACAGAAACATGCCTGAATGTGAGAAAAAAAACTTGACTTAAACAAAGACTGAATGATAACACCAATGAACAAGAACCTTCAGTAGTAACGTCTATGTGACTCAATCACTACAGGACAGAGCCACAGATGCCTTTTTTTTCTCAGTCATGCTTTAATAAATGTTTGCACTTGTTCTTATGCTTTTCATGTGCATAGTTCTGCAGATTTTCTAAGAATGATTCTGTATTCAGCTCACATGAGTACTGTTTGTGTATTCAATACCCATGACTACTTCCTGACTCTCTGTTTAATGGAATACACTGCATCCCTCATTCATCAAGGTACTCGGCAATGGTGGGTAAAGCAATCTCTAATGCATATCTTAGTTAAAATCTATAGGGGTTAGCAGTTAAAGGCCATCACACATGGCCTCACTTTCTCACATAAGTTCATAGGTGTGTACTAGGCTAATGGCCCAGGAGCCTTTACAAGCCTAGCCCATAGGATTACCCTGGCATTGTGCCACCCGACCTTAGTTCCCAGTGCATCTGTTGGGAAGAGCCAATGGAGTGGTCCCCGGGGTGAATTTTCTATTTCCCATCCACTCAAGATTTCTCTTGAAGAGGGCCAGTGAGGAGCTCTGTTTGACATGTATGAGTAGTCTATTCCATAGCATGGGAAGACACTGGGTTATGAACCTGTCCAGCACATTCTATTGATTGCGGTAATGAGGTTGAGGTCTCTGGAGCGTGTGGTGCGCAGGGATTGGGATTTCTTTAGATATAGCATTTCAAACAGAGCTGGGTCAGACATGGCTTTGTAAGTCGAGCAGAGATCACCTCTAAGTAGGCAATATGAGATGGAGAATAGTTGGAGTTTTTTGAGTCTGTCCATATAGGACAAGTGTTTAAGGCCTAGGATCCTCTTTGTGAGGTACTTTTGCGGCCTCACCAGTTGTTGCAGGTGTCTAGTGAGGTACATGCCAAATGTAACACTGTACTCGATGATTGGCCTAATGAGGGAAGAGTAGAGGGAGACAATGACCTTTCTTCCTGGATGCAAAACCCTTAGTAATTTCATGTGCCACAGAGGATGACTTTCTGACCACAGTGGCAATGTGGTGGTCAAAAGAGAGGTTGCTGTCAACTTGTGTTCCCAGACCTCTTATAACGCCTTCTGTGTTCAGTGGACTACCATTGATGTGGCAATTCATGGAAACCGGGTTTTTCCCTAAGGGGATGATGACACATTTTTTGGCATTGAGCTTACGGCCATGGTTCTGATACCAGTCACTGGTCTCAGTGAGGCCTTTCTGTAGGATGTCAACATCACTTGGTGAGTTAATAATAGCTCCCAACTTCCAGTCGCCTGCGAACTTTGTCAGCCAGCGTCCCTTTGTGTTGGCCTGGACTTCAGAGAAGTAGATACCAAACAGGAAAGGACCCAGGACCAAACCTTGTGGGACTCCACTCATGAGTGGTCGGCAGTCTGACTTGGAGTCAGCTAGTGTGAGCCAGTTTGCAACCCACCTAGTGATATAGGAGTCGATGCCTAGCTTAGTGAGGTTTTCTACGATTCCTGAGTGGGGAATGGCATCAAAGGCCTTGGCCAGATCAAGGTAGGCTGTATGAACCATCTTGCAGTCATCCACAGCTCTGGTGACTGACTCAAAGTCGTCGACCAAGTTGAGCAGGCATGATCTACCCTTCACAAAACCAAACTGTGTGGGATCCAGAATTTGGAGATTCCCTATATCCTTGTTTATTAGGTTCATGATGATGTGTTCTATAGCTTTGCATATCAGACTCATCAGGCTAATGGGGTGATAGTTCCCAGGGTCTGTAGTCACTCCTCCTTTGTGCAGAGGGATGACTGTAGCAGTGTACCATTCGGTAGGGACAAAGCCTGAGGTGAGGCTGTGTTTGAACAGGGCACACAGGTGAGGTGCCAGTTCACTCTGTAGTTCATGTAGAACACAGCCAAGGATATTGTCAGGTCCCACAGAAGCTGTATTCTTGGCCTTGGACAGTGCTGTTTTAACCTGTGCAGCAGTAATACTGGGTGTCTGGGAATCTACTGGCATTGCAATTGGTCTTTTGGGTGGGGGGTAAAGTTGGCACTGAATCTGTCTGCCAGTATATTGGCAATATCCGTTGGCTCAGTATAGGAGGTACCATTGTGCAGCAGCTCAAACCAAATCTAACCAGGGAGGAGTTGACTATTGGTGTAGAGCAACAGTCACCCATGTTAGTAATGATCAAGTAAAGGATGTTGCTACCTCAAGTGGGGTAAACACGAGCTGGTCCAGGGCATTGGAATTAATGAATTCCAGGAAACTTTGGGCAAGAGTATTGGTACTTGAGTAGTTTTCCCAGTTAATGGAGGGGTAGTTGAAGTTGCCCAGTATGAGAGCGTTAGGCTGGACCCTAATATTCTCCAGGGTGCTTAGGAATGTGAAGTGTGAGTCTTGGGACATGGTTGGGGACCTATAGCAGGCTTCAACCTGAATCACTGTCTTACCCAATGTTAGCTGCACCTGAAGTATCTCTGATGCGTTATGTTGGGCTACTAGTCTAGAGGTGTCTGCATCCTTTATAAATATGGAAACACCACCACTTTTGGAGCTTCGGTCCAAGTTCTGGGGCTGAAAAGTGTGGAATGAGTTATAGCCTGGTAGTGCAAGGGTGCTTTTGGCTACCTTGAACCAGGTCTCTTTTACAGCACAAATGTCGATGTTCTCCATTTTAAGAAGTGCTTCGAACGAGTGCATTTTCAGATTTAAGCTTCTAGCATTGAGCAGCATGACCCTCAGATTGCATTTCTTTGTAGCAATTACGGTGGTAATTTGGTCTTTGGAACACCGCCTAAAAAAGGCACTATAGGGGTGGCAAGAGCCTTTGCCAGTATCCGGAAGCCCAGGGGTGACAGATGCAGGCCATCTCTGGCAAAGCATCGAGGTCTGTCAATCATCCCAGGCAGACAGATACTGGATCTCCTTAAAATGACACCAGAAACTTAGCCAACTGTTGAAATCAATCATTTTCTCCTTGTACTGTGGTATCATTCTGGGTGATGGTAGAATGCTGCTCAGGGCTAGGGTCATACCTGCCTGGTCCACATAATCTGAGAGGTCTTCCATGTCTCCTTTCATGCAGTCGAGGGAAGTACGCCACAGGTCATTCACACCCACATGTACAATGACAGTCATATTTGTACCTGTTGTTGAGGGACCTGAGTGCCTGTGTTATGTAGCGGATCCTGGCACCTGACAGGCAGCTGACGTTTGCCTTCTCCTTATTCAACCTAGTGAGTGGGACATCAGTGTGCCTAACTATCGAGTCACCTATGACTAGTGTGTTGGGCATGCTGTTTTGCCTTAGGGGCTTTGGTTGAGTGGTGCACCGTTTAGGAGAGTTGTGTGTCTCGTAATTAGTGTTGAGTTGTGGTAGTCGAGTGCTTTTCTGCCTTGGAGGTCTCTGCAGTTTGGGTAGATTTTTGTTGAGAGCCTCCACGAAGGTGGGTGTGTGGTTTATGTTTTTATGTGAAGTCAGTGCTGGTGTGTGTTCTGGAGAGCTATGTGTTCCATGTGGTGTGGTGCAAGTGTTTACCTTCTCCTCTTGACCTGCTATTCTGGTCTTGGCTGGAGAGTGCATGGCTTCCAATTTGGATATATGTGCACCTCTCACAAGTCTGAGTGTAGGAAGGTAAGAGGAGAGGGTTGTCAGTGTACATGAGGCAGTTACTACATTGCCTCAGGATGCCCTAGTTCACCAGGTTAATTGAAAGCACAGGGAACTGACCTTTAGACATGCCTGGAGGGGTGGACATTAATAAGTAGTACTGGAGCTGTTTCCCTGTAGAATTTTTAGTGCTGGTAGCACTTTTGTGTGCTAAAATAATTGCTACAAGAAGTCTGGTAAAGTGCTAGACTAGTAAGTTGGTAAAAGTGCAAGAGACGAGAGAACTAGCAGATCTAAGGAAAAAAATTGAAGAGCAGAGTTTGGCACCACTCAGAAAGGTAGGAAACAAGAGCAAACACGGGCTATTAAACCAGAAAGTTGAAAGAGATGGAAAAACTGCCCAAATGGCCAATAAACTACAATTTCTGGGCCAGAAACCACTCCTCTTGGTTAACACGTTTATAGGTAAGTACTAGGCTAGCTGCCCTTGCAGGCCATTTTAAGCCTAGACAATTTCCCTTTCTGTGCTCAAAATAACCTAGCCCATTCTGTTATAGGCTGGCCTTACTTATCATATGGTCGATAATTATGTATTACCACTAATGAGAATAACTGGGACCATACCACAGATAATGGCACACCCTTTACAAGACCCCTTTTCACCTCTGTCAGCTTAGTGCCCCAAGATGCCCATCTCTCCCTTCTCTGAGGAAGCTGAGCGGGCAAACACCCCCTTTAGGCCCCAACACTGCCCGAGATACCAGCTATATATCACAATCACTGGTGGAACAGCTGGACACCCTGCTTCATCTTCACTGGAGTACATTAGTCATGTGCTACCATTTTGTGACGGAACCAGAACAGACTCTTGGCTCAATATGACTTTTACTAACGACATGTTTATCTCAGTTTTACAGCTGCAGTCACATTGAAATGCTTAAGGAGGAAGAAGCTCACTGCTTAGCATGAAGTAGTGCAACATGCAGTCCGAGCCATAACATCACCTGTCAAACGAGTGAGAGACAGAAACACCCAGAATGGACTGTTTATTCAAAATGGTATGGATTGAGGTGGAATTTGCTACATCATATCCAATGAACAAGATTCAGGGCCTGCAAAAGGCATTTATAGTACTAGTAGGACAAAATTCTTTGCCATGTCATAAAAATATTCACACTAAAGCCTATGATTTCTTTGCAGCTAACTGCTAACTAAACAGGATTTCCACACAGACTGCTTTTCAGCACTGATTTCTGATTCTGTTAGTTTTCTTAGCACTGCATCATTTTAGTGACAGATCTGACCAATTCATCCATCCCTTGAATTTTCAGAATATGTACTCTCCGCACGTCACTTAGCATGACACTTCACCTCTCTTACATCCTAAGCTTGGGGCTTAGACTCTCATTACTCATTTCCCTTTCTACTTCAGGAAACTGATGACAAGAGATAATGTCACTTATCCATCATCAGAGGGGCCCTGTGCCCCAGGACCCCGTCTTAAATGTAGTGCAAACACTCTGGAAAAGATTAGTGTTATGCAAAATTTAAATTGCTCTATCTCAGTAGAACAAAGTCAATGCCTATTCTTTCCTATTGCAAAGCTGTATGAAAAGAAAGAAAAAAAGGATCTGTCAAACAAATTAGGAGCAGTACAATGTTGTTCTTCAAAACTAATTCTAAAATGCATCTTACAGCTTCTATTTTCTAGGAAATTTCCAGTTTCTACCATTATATGAGCATTTTATAAATGTAAAATCGTTTTCCTTCATTAAAAGGCATATCTGGCTTAGCCACATTTTCTATTGCAATAGAAGAAAATAAAATGTACTAGTGATGTACTGCACAAGTGGGACCTTGACAACTACATCTGATAATACATGCTGATAGTTGCACAAACTGCAGATGAAACTATAGGATAAAAGGACCAGTCATTACATTCTATACATATAAACTAATTATAAGGAAGGCAGCTTAACCAGAGTGCACAAACATTCCCTATGGCTTGGCATTCATCAGTACAAAGATTGTTTAAATAAAATTGTCTAAAGTAATAACTGTGTACTTTATCAGTTATTTAAAAGAAAAGGTCTTTATTTTAGTTAAAAAGTGGCAGAAACTCGTTTATTGTTGTAACCACAAAACAGTCTCAGATCAAAACAATGTTTCCAACAAAGTTGTTGGCAGCAACAAAGCAACTCTCCTGCATTCACTGTTGTGTTATGTATTTATGTTTAGATCTTTCAGATGTTGAAGCCTGAAATCCTACCCACTAACAGAAAGGACTATCCTGTACAAACATTTTCTGCAATCCTTCCCTAGCACATACATCCTTTTTCCCTGGACGTGTGTTAGCGAAACTTCTCCACTGTCTGCTTTATTAAGGTCTTCAATTCTGTAGCTACTACACACTAGCAGGTCACCTGTAACCCTCAGACACATACTTCTAAGGTCGCAACTAGCATGACATGGGCACAATATGTACCACCATGACTCTTATTTGACAGGCCCACATAGATGACCCATCATCTTCTCACTCTTTTTGCCAGCAGTCCAAATTGTGGTGCCATGCTGTGACATCTGAAAAGGACACCTAGCAATGAATGACGTATGACTTCTGAGTTCACCTTCAATGTCCTCTCTCTGCTGGTTTCCTGAAGACAACAACTCATTTGTGATCACATCACATAACTGACATCACAAACAAGCAAAGGACCAGGAATATGAATAGCATTCTTAACCAATAAAACACAGAATTTTTTTTTGCAGGGGATCCTCCCCCTGATGTGCATGTGGGTAGCTGCACCCCCTAACCCATGCCATGTATGTGTAAACTCATAGGTCTCAGCATCACAAGGAAAAGGGAATTCCTCATAGTACTGGCAATTCGACTTTCCAGAGAAGAGAAGCACACTAGAGTGTTGATCAGGCGTGTTTCAGAAGCAAGCCTGGCTCCTGTTTCTGCCCCCTCCTAGAATGATATACATTGGCCCTCATGTTACAAAACCTTTTATGTCATGAAGGCAGCAGCATAAATCTGCTTAAAAGTAAGAAATACTCGAAAACACAACAAAGCAGATTTCAGTAACAATAATATACTTTTTTGCTATTTTTTTAGACAGTACTTTTGTCCCTAGCTCAAGTTCTTTAACATGTGGAAGTTTTCTCTAAAAGAGTACCGCCACTTCCCTGGTGAAAGGCAGAATAAAGCTACCAACAGTGTACCATTAAGAACTAGAAAACAACTAGCACGCCTTCTTCTGTTGGCTAGTCAGGCCTCAACCTTCCCATGGAAAAAAAAATCTTAAAAACAAGTTCCCAATTTACTGTTGGGCGGCTGGAAACAATTAATGCTGCCTGTAAATCTCAGCTTCTTAAACAGCAGTAACAAGGGAGGACGGAAAGAGAGAGAGTGAAGAGGAAGGTATGTATCAATCAAGCTTACAAGGTTGCCCTGTGTCATTATAGTTGTTCAATGTAATTTCATCAAAACTGGATACAAGCAGACTTGCTTATATCTCTAGTAACATCAAAGACAGTACAATCCAATGCTTAAAGCACTGTGCTTAAGGAAGAAATTCCACATTCAAATTCCTCTGCAAACATTGTTTCACTGAAGCACAGCCAGTCAAATGATATTCTGCAGCTTACTAAACCACATGGCAGCAAAGCCATACCAATGTTGCAAAGAACTACTCCTATAAATATTAGAGCTGATGCCTGGCCTTAAAAGTAAATCTGCATTACGTATGCAGACCCTATCCCAGTGAAATTTCAAAAAATGAAGGCAAAGTGAAAAATAGTATTTAGTTAACAGTGTAGTTTACCTTAAATAGCAAAACAATTATAATCTTAAATATCTGAAATTCCCATCAAAGTGCAGAATATATGGAAACAGCATTGCACTAAAGGATATAATCATCTAGTGGTTCTACTAGTTGTGGGACTTGACTATTTGTTGAAAATGAACTAAAATCACCTTTGTTGCAAAGGTTTTTATCTTTGGGGAGAGGGCACACTATCTTACCACACACAGAAGCACACCACAATGTACAATGGAAACACAGACTGACTACACCACATAAAAGTTCATACTCTGTATAAAATTAAAAATATATACCATTATGAGAGCATGCCTATCATCACACAACTGCTGATGTCAAAAGCAAAGCAAAATATTAAATGGAACACGTTATATTTCTTAACAAAAGATTTCTGTTCAATAAAATCATTTTCACCTATCCCAAAAGGAAATTGGTCTATGATAGCATTTTTAAGCAAAAAAAAAAAAGTCTGGAAGGAATGGGCTACATTTATGTTTTCCACACTTCTTCATAAATACAACGACACAGAGAGAATGCTATCTTAAGTTGTTGTCTTTATACAAACTGCTGGGAAGACATCTTCAAAGTCTCCAATGAAATGGCAGTTACTACTGCTACCACTGAAAGAATCCTACAGCAAACCCGAAATATGGAGTGCTTTACTCCATCAGCAGTCACTGTTTTAAACCAACATTTAAAATACTTTTACAGAAGATGTTACAATACACAGCAATCTAATTCATTCATATCTCTGGAGCTGCAGGGCCTAACAAGACCAATAAAGCCCTGGGCACTGAGTGCCATTAATTAGAGAGACACCTTCAAGCGTACAGTTTAACAGTGGGAAATATGCACTAGGAATCGAGACATGGCAAAGAAAATGGCAGGGAAACATCAGGATAAAGAAGAAGAATGCTTTAAGAAAGACAGGGAGAGTTATGAAACAGGTTAACTGTGCAAAAGGTGGCACTAAAAGAAAAGCAGTTGTTATAATATCTAAGGAACACGTTTGGTACTTCCTAACAGAAAGTAATGCATAATAAAAGAAAAAAACTGTCTAGTATGTTTTAGTGTTACGGCAGAACGAGATAAAAACATTTACACTGTGTAAATCAGCAGTCATTTTTTGGAAACTTTTTTAAGCCTCCCAATAATTTTGTCTGTTATTTTACTTAATAATACAGTACATATAACTATCTGTACTTAAGCTTGAAGTGTCCTACAATATCAGTCAATTATTTACAAAGTCAAACCCAATAACGCCAAACATGTATTACCATCAAGCTCACATTTTTTCCAATCCATCTCTTTCTAGGGGGGAGGGTCCCTTTAGCCTTATTCCATGTATTTCTTGTGTATCATCACCTTTTTTCAAATAACTGCCACACTGTAACTTTATATTTCAACATTTATTGTTTTACCAAAAACTGATTTATACATTCTGCCATCTCTGCTGACTCTCAGTGTACTTTGTTTCAATTCTTTCTACACTGATAATGAGTCTGGCAATTAGCACACTGCATTACAGTTATGTGTTGTTAATGAGCTATTTCAAGTAGTTCATGGTTTGATTCCCTCAGTCCCCATTTGCCTAATGTGTGACTGACTGATCAAGTCATTTTAACTAGACAGTACCCTGGAGCAACTAAGCAATTAGGCTAGTTTCTCCAAGTGTCTCCAGGACTACATGGCTACTAACAACTTCTGAAAGTATTGCAGTGCATGAAGTGCCGCGATTATGCTCCTGAGACCAGAATGTAACTGCACTTTCAAAGGTGTGTAACAAATGTTACACACCCCCTAAGTGCTGTTACAGTCGAATATAAGGAAGGGACATTCTTTCACTCTCAATGGTCCCTGAATGCCTTTCTTCCTATGTCCATGTAAGTCTACAGACATCAGTCTGTAAGTAACTTATTTAAATTGGGGCAGTATTTATAAACTGTCCTTGATTTTTTTCCTTACTTGATGTCTATTCGACAGCACTTACTAAGTGCTTTTCTTGGCTTTCAACACCAGTAAAACACTTTGGCTGTTTTTTTTGTAATAGGTAGTACTTGGAGTAGATAAAACTCTATGTACTATAAAGGTTTATGATCGGTTCTCACCTTTCATAACTCATTAAGTATTTTTGACATGGATGACAACAGCTTCACCTCTCGACCAAATTTCTTGGCATCCATGTCAAGGACACATAACATAATCCTCTATTTTAACAATGTTTTAACAATGTTTTTGCATTCTTAGTCTTTGTCTTAACATTTCTAAAAGAAATACTGAAAAGAGGAATATAATGAGGTATGCATTCCTAATCTCATCTCTAACTTAATCAGAATCTTTTTCACTGTATTCATTGTGCTCATATACATCTAGAATACTGTTAATTCTGTTTTCATATTTTGCACAGGAAAGTGCAACAAAACAAATTAAGAGAATGTGTATAACCTTCAGTAGTCTCATTACCGTGTGCGAGTGTCTGTGCCAACTACTTTGTCAATAACGTACAATTAAAATAGGGTATGTTTTTGTTATAGTTTTACTGGGACCAGAACATTCCAAAGAACCATGTGTTTACTAGTACAATGTGCTAGTGTTTCAACAAAGCTATAAGAAAACATGTGCATATTACTGCATACTTATTTTTCTATTCTCACTTTGCTCCCCTGTTCCATCACTTGTTTTTTGGATATGGCTGCTGTTTTATGTCCTTTGTTGCATGCATTAACTCTGATTTTCTTCCTTCACTTGTAAAACTGTCTGATTTTATTCATATCTAACTTCCAAGCATAAATCCAGCACATATTTTCTTTGTTTAGTAACTTGTTTTCTGGGTAGTTCTTACTTATGTAACAGTGTATCATCATTTTCATATTTACTAGAACATATAAATCTGCTTAACTAAGTCATTTTCTTCTATTCACTTAGAAATAGCCTTGTAAGACTATAATGTTGATCATATGTGAGTTTTTTGAATAAAGCTTTGCAATAAGTAAAAACTGGTACTCACTCGCACTACTGCAAATGGAGACAAAAAAAGGCTTATGTAATCCAAAAGCTTTGCAAGGTCTCCTATAAAACCTTATATTTAGCCAACAAATGATAGCACATCACTTTTCTATTCTATAACCTTTTTATACACATTCTTTGCCTCTATCCCACCAAAACACCACCTAATATTTTGTGTTTTATAAAACTAAAGCAAAGATTCACTATAAATATCTAGTGTATTAAAAAAAATAAGCACAAAACTTCCAATTTTTTTACAGAATTTCAAACTAAACAATATTGCTACAATCTTAAATTTATACGTGTGTGTTTGTGTGCGTGTGTATATGTTATGCTTTTCACACACAATATTGTGCTGAAATTAGATAAATTTAAACCACAATACTGAATTAAAAATGCTGAAATATCAAAATGTTGAAATCCCTTTAAGTGTAATGGGTACTGTCCTGAAAGGGGGGAAGGAGGTGACATGTACAGTTCTCTACATTTATGTTGCTATAGACATTTTGGTTTTAACATGTTGCCCTACATAGTGAACTGTGAGTTTGGGGAACTATGGAGCTACTGAAAAGATCATGGATATTTTCATACAACCTCCACTTTAATCACTCTTCTATGCTTAAAATTCCAGGTTTTTGTGATATAAAAAAATGAAACCACAATAAATCATTTAAAAACGTTTCCCACCTTTAATGTGACCTATAACCTGTACAATTCAATTGAAAACAAATCTGTTAGGGAAAAAAAATAAAAAACGTACAATAAGCTGGTTGCATAAGTGTGCACATCCTTAAACTAATACTTTGTTGAAGCACCTTTTGATTTAATTTATACATTTTTTATTTTTTATATTTTTCCCTAACAGATTTGTTTTTCAATTGAATTGTACAGGTTATAGGTCACCTTAAAGGTGGGAAAAGTTTTGAAATGATTTATTGTGGTCTCATTTTTTTTTTTTTTTTTTTTTTTAATATCAAAAAACCTGGCATTTTAACAGGGGTGTGTACACTTTTTATCCACTGTGTTCACCAATAGGGAAGCCACTCATTAGCTAAAAACATCAATACAGAAATATCTGAAATCAATCTTTCATCCTGATGTACTCGAGCTACTAAAATCTGTCAAGTAGTCTCCACTCAAAACCCTACACCTATTTGAAGCTGTAACAAATTCAACAATCTGTTCATGAATACTTTAAATACCCTTGTCCCTACTAGAAGTAAATGAATAAAAATTACTCAAACCCCCTGGCTGCCTCATTCTACAATAATTCGCATGCAAAAACATGACAAAGCTTGGAAAAAATGGCACAAAGATAAAACCAGTCAAACCATTTAGTATGCCTCAAAACTCCACTAATCCTGACATCCATACCTTCAATCTCCAACCGGTCTCCACATCAAATGTTAAACACTTACTAAAGAAACAAACACTACTCTCCTCCTGCTGAGGATCTCCCAGGGTACTTTAAGCTCTTGAGCAATGAAACACATTCTCCTAGTGTCCAAATGAGCCCCACTTGTATAAAGTCAAGTACAAAAAACGAAAAGGCAACCAGGGACTCAACTGTCTCTAATAACTAATAAAAGCAGAAAGTATAAAACAACCGAAGTTTTCTAGTTAAAAACAACTCTTCAGTGCTCAAACAACACAAATTCTGCAGAGAGCACATTTATACTAACAGCCATCAATTATCCAATTAAGACCTAGTAAAACATTCACATAATGCCCGATAAGAAAGCACATTCACAAATATAAATTATTATTATAAAAAAAAACTCTTTGAAATTTCAGCACTGGTTTAATACTAGCTTTTTGTATTCAAACCAGGTGGTTTATCTGCCCTAAAATAATTAATTCATCTGTATTCTGCAACCTCAGTCCTACTACCTATGACATCACCCCTTAAATTCTCATAGATTTTCTGTATCACTCTAAACTTAAAGCTATATTGGTGTGAGCAGCTTTATTTGACTATTGTCTAAACTTAAAGCTATGTTCTTTACCATGCATTTTAATATGTTTAAATAATGCATTCTCGTCTCTGAAAGATGTGATTGTATCCTTTCAATTTCTGATTGGTTTTACCAATATAAAAATGTTCACATTTAATGCAATTCACTAAATAAACTAAATTGTCAGAAGCACATGTAGCAAAAGTATTAAAATAAAAAGTATGTCTAGATATGGGGTGTACAAAGGTAGACTCAATATTAATATAACTACAAATCAAGCAGTTATAGCATGGAATAGTTCCCTTAGTATTAACATTACGTATACATACTTCATTTGTTTTAAAGTCTTTATAGCATAACTGAGATTTTAAATCTTCTTATTACTAAAGGTGAAAGGAGGACTAGGCCCCAATAACTCTAATATCAGAGTTAGATAAAGTCGGACACTTCTTACAAATTACATTCTTAATCAAAGTACTGTGTCTGTTGTGTTTCATAATATACATTACTGAATTATTAGCAAATTTATTACATTGAGGTACAGAACTTCTATCAGAAAATAAAGGTTTAGCAAAAGTATCTAGTTCAGCAAGAACATTTTCTTTAGTTTTATCAATCATCACTTTATTACGTGTTTATACTCCTATAAATCAAAAAAAAATGGGGCAAAGTTTATATTCACAATGCATATCCAAACTATGGAACTATCTCCCAAATTCAATCAGAACTATATCTAGCTTCCATGTAGTTAAGGCCACACACAAAGAATTTCTCACTAACTCATGGCTGTGCCCCTGCATCTCACCTGTATGATCTATATTAACAAATACTTTACATTCTTACCCACCCTCTCATCATACTGTGCATCTATACCTTTCAACACCTGCCCTCTCCCCACTCTTAGGGCAGACCTGTATCTTTTTTTTTCCTAGCAATTCCAGTAATTTGTTATGGACTGTAAGCCAAATTGTCAAGATTTCATTTTTCATAAGTTGTTGTCAAGTCATCATACTTGGGTAACACCAGTGTACCTCAAACTTTTGCTGTTCCATGTGAGCAGTATAAAGAAAAACAGTAGAAATGCTATGCCCCACACCAACCAAAGTAAGCAAAAAGGATGCTGGAAAACATGCATTTCCCAATGCACTGTCTATAAAGAAGGGTGAAAAGGAGGGAAAAGGTGTGACTCGGGCCAGCCACAAAGAGTTTTCATAGCAGCTGGGCTGGGGGGAGCATGTGGGCAGTTTATATTAGCCTTCTGTTTGCAAGACATCAAATATGATTTAACCATCTAGTGTACATCACTGATCTTACATGGGAACTGCTTGATTGATGTATTCACGTAGAAATACACTGTAGAGAGACCCCACTAAGACTTCAGTTAGGGTTCACTCCATTTCATATATCTGCCTCATCTCCTGTATGAATTCCTATACTCTTTTGTCAGATCCCCTCTGATACTAAAACTAAAGCACAATTCTGTCTTACTGAAAGTATTACTGTGTACCTCTCTGTGGTTGTCTGTCAAAAGTGACACTGCATACCTGTGCAGTGCAGGACAGGGGCAGTTAGGCAACCACCAGAGGTACTGAAAGCACAGTGCGAGTTACATCAAGCAATGCATATACACAATGATAACAAGAGACCCATGGGACATCACCACATTCACCCCTAAATCTGAAAAGCAAAACAGGGAAAAGTGGTTGGGAGGGTGGCTTAATGGCTAAGGTGTTTGCCTTACAAACACAAGGTGCAGGGTTTGAGTCTCACAAGGGATAATTGACTAGGCTTAAAATGGCTTGCAAGGGCAGTTAGCTTGGTACTAAACTATGAACTATGAAAAGCTTTTTAATAACAACTGACTATGATATTGAAGAGTAGACTGTGTTCTTATAAATTAAAGTGGATTTATGCAAGGGAACAAGAGGTGCACACTGTAGATATACTGTAGTCACTGACTGATTAGTGAAAGGAAGGCAGATTACCATTCCATGTCCCCATTTCTAAATTTTTCTTTCAAAACAATGCATATCATCATGAACAACTCTAACACACACAGTTTACATTAACAGTCCTGTGTGCAACTCAATCTGTACTTTATTTTAACAGGGAAAGTGTCAGGCATATACAACATAACATACTAAACTACCTCCAGCAGGTAAACTGAAAATATATGCATTATATAATAGTAATGACTAATATACATAATGGCAGGATAAAAAATTATAGTTTGCAATGTAAACTTTATATTCCACGTAAGAAGTCCAAATTGCCTGCTTTATACCTCAAACTTAGTGTGTGTGCACTTGTGTGTTTTACATGTTTATGCATAATATGCACTATTCACTGTTTAAACAAAATTTGCTCTACATCTGACATAAATGCATAAGAATGCTTGTAGAAACAATTAGCAGTAGTTTCAGCAAACTAATATCTTAAAAGCATCATATGGAGTATGTGGCATGTGGGCTTACCATTCCACAATTCTGCTGTTTTAAACAGCTTTTAATACACTAAATAACCCTCTTTCTCATCAGACTAACTGATGGATGCTAGATGATGAATGTTGCAGAGTCCCTTGCTGTGATCTGGTACAGTACGGTCTGTAATTATGTACTGTCCCCGTACATCATCTGTTCCTTGCAAGTGCCTGTGTACAGAAGGAAGATGGACAGCTGCAGTGCTGTATCTCTGGCTCAGCTGAACAGACATCTGACTCTAATTGCAATAAGCAGCTTGATATGGCGCTAGTTATACAAAGCCAAAGTGTTACAACAAAATAATCAGAGAGAGCAGAAAACTGCCATTTCTGGGTTAGTAAGAGACCTGTGCTGTCTGCTAACCTGATGGGCGGTAGAAAGTATGATTAATGAATTAAGTATAATGACATCAAGCACTTAATTAGCACAATAAAAAAGGTCACAGATTATCCATGCATGCATTTCATGAACATCAATGATTTGGAGAACTTTGTGGATGCTGTACTTTGCCTGTATGTTTGTATAACTACCATGTATGGCAAATCCAGTTTCAAACAGTCCAGGACTATAACCACAGAACAACATTTACTAAAACACTCCTTTTTGGATTTTTTACATGCATGAATGAGAGGTAGCATACCTACGGAAGCCAGATCCTGCATGTTTTCAGGGCATCTGGTGGTATTATGAGTTGTACTGATTCTGGAGCTGCTCTATCTACCTATGCATGATCCTCTAAAACAAACCTGCTATGATTTAGTTACTGGATTCTCTGAATTAAACATACTAACAAACAAAATGTGCATAAGTAAATCAATACATTAAATAAGGGTACGCATAGATTGCCTGGCTAATAACATTGCTCACAAGATGCATAGATGAGAGAAGCAATAAAGTGCTCCGATATGCAAAGATAAAAGTATGAGCACACGTGAATCTCACAAGCAGCCTCCAGTTAACCTCTAGCAAAGATTTACAATGTTAGCAAAGTATTTCTTAGCTAAAATTCATTAATTTAAATCTCAGGTTGCAACCTTTGAACATAGAAGGTTTCTCTATAAAGCTTCAGAAACAAAGAAAAAATTGCCAAGAATGCACCATTCCTTTTGGAAAATGTATACAAATCTGAAGCAGCCTAAAATGTGCAACACAACAGATACGCATTTTCAAGACATTGCAAATCAAACCTTACACCATGTCAGTAAAACATTAAATTCTGCAAAAAAATTAGTTACTATGATTCAAGTAAAATACAGAAGAGCAACCATATTTTTCTCCATCCAGAAGAAAAAAGAAAATATTTTATCTTAGTCCACTAAACTTTACAAAAATGTTGACCTCACGCAAGGTCTGACTGGTTACATTTTTAATAAAATATACAGTAGTACAAAGAAAAATGTAAACTCGACACGATAGAAACAAACATACAAAAACTTCCAAAGAAAAATCAAAAACAGTTATAATTGCACTATCAATTCCTGAATGGTTTAATCCTTCCTTCTGTTGCTTTCCGTACATTACTAGACCAGCAGGATTTGTTCTCAGTAAATGGCACGTAATTTAATAACAAAGAATGACAGCTTAAAGGCTCTGCAGGAATCTAAAAATTCCACAAAAGTGTCAAAACTCGTGCTGCTGTTTCTTATTCATGCACAGCAACAATCAGAGGGACTGAGTTCTAATGTTTTCACATAATGGCAGAGCAACAAACCACAAACCAAATTCTGGCTGACAATGTTCCTATTCAATAAGCAACAGCCTTCAGTGCATTCAGTAATGTAGAGTAAACTGGCAGAGTTGACAAGTGTTTTACAGTACTCTATATCTTAACTGTGTCTTAACTGTTTTTGTTTACTGACCTCTTATACCAAAACTATATACAGCACTAAGTCTCAAGAGTGTACAGAGATAACTTACCCATCCATTTTCTAAGCCACCTGTCCAATCAGAATCACAATGGTTGCCAGCTTAGGAGAGTAGGAGAGTCTCCCATAATCTAAGCAACAGTCTCCTTTTGGGGGGTCCCACAGGCAAACTGAGGGTTATAGTTCCACTGTGTCCTGCATCTGCCATGGGGTGTTCTCCAGTGAGTGGGTTATGCCTTGTACTGTGGTGGGAAGTTCTCAAAAAATAATTATAAATGTGCCAACCCCCCCCCCCCCCGATCTCGCCTTGTACTCTGGTGGGAAGTCCTCAATAAAATCATTATAATGTGCCCAACCCCCCCCCCGATTTCGCCTCACACCACATAAAGTAGCAGTGGCTAATTTCAGAGATCCTCCTGGGTTGCTCAGCTTTTCACTCTGTTGTGAACAGTGAACCTCATCTACCCTGTGAAGAAACTAACATCAGTAGTTTGTATCGGTGATCTTATCCTATCAGCCACTAGCCAAAGCTCATAGCATTACAGGATAATGGGGGCAGGTGGTGGTGGGGAACAGATGGACAGACGAAGCAGTGAATGGTGAGTTCCGTCCTAGGACAATTCATGATCCTTGACTGCACTCCAGTATAATATTTGTAACATGGTTGTCACTAGACTAGTCCTGCTCAGTCTCCTAAACCCCTCTGCCTTTACCTGTGAACAAGACCCCAAAATACTTAAATTCCTCCTCCTCCTGAGGTACACGACCCTTCCCACCTGCAGGAGGCCACTCGATCTTTTGATTTGGAGTGCCATATTTCATCAAGGTCGCTTCGTACTTTTTCAGATACCCATTCCGCTGCATTTTAGAGATCACAGGTACTAGGATCAGTGGCTGAAATTATTCACATTTCATGTTGTCAGACAGCAGGGCAAGCCAAAAGGTTGCTAGGAAGGTTTTGTGAAGAACATTTACAAACAAGTGCATACGATTCCAGATAGTCTTACGAAAATACATTCTGGTAGTAGATACTGGCTACATTTCCATCTATGATGCCAACAGTTTAGGCTCAGAAATAGGTCTGGAAACATGCAAAAAATCTTTCTCCAAAGGCGAGAGTACTGAGGATCCAAGCCCCCTACTGAAGGCCCTCTCCCTCTATGACCATGTGTTACAGTATGTGGATGTGTGCACACATGCACAAGTAGGACTGTTTCATTTTATGTTACTCTACATAAATAGTGCACTGATCAAGACTGACCATTTTCAGTCAAAGCCTGAGTGACATAGTTCAGTCAGATAATTGTATAAAAATACAATATACAAGTGTCTGCAAATTTGAAGACAGGCTGTAGGAGCGTACTATACATAAGGGGCATGGAGACAGAAAACACTATGGGCAGACACTCAACTAGACCTACATGTGTGAAGATAAGTGCATACAGGATATTAATGCATGTCTTAGCCTCCTGGATGGTTAAAGGCAGTCCTAGTAATACTGAGGAAATATTTATCTGACCCACTACCATCCACTGGCTTAATGCATGGATGCCTTGAGGCTCTAAGTTGCTGAAATACAAAAATTCCCATTTGTCAGTGACTGAATATGGGCCAAGAGCCCAAAACGTTCTTTATTCTAAAGTGGGGATTAGTTGAGCAATGATGGTCCTATAAAGAAGAAGAAAGAATGCACACACTGATTTCACTGCATGACTGTCCTACTTGCTGTACAACTATTACCATTCTAATGGATTCAGTGAGAAAGTTAAGTATAGACAAGTTGTGGACTAGGCAAAATGGTAAAAGAGAAGATGGTGGTAAAGAAAATGTTAATAAGTTGTTTCAGAACCATAGACTTTGAACCATTTAACAGTCAGGGCATCACTTTCACTTGTATGTGCTGGAGTGCATCCTTGTACATTGTGATTTGTTACAGTTCAGACTTATCCTACAATTACTGCCTCCACTAATTCATGGGCAGGATTGGCATAAGGGTTAAGGGCTTTGCATCACAGATACTAGGTACGGGGTTTATTTCTGACTTCTGATTTGGTGTGTAATAATAGTCTTCAGACTGATAGCCTTGTATTTACCTGTGAACCAATAACAGACGAGCAGTTAACATTAGGGGGTTGGAGTTTGTCATAATGGTGAAGGTGTTTACCTGTCCGACAGAAGGTACATACTATGATTCTCTTCTTCAGAAAATTGCCTAAGCTTAAAATGCCCTGCAGCAACAGCTAGCCTAGTACTTACCTATGAAACTATGAACCTATAGCATTTTTACATCCACCCAAAGCTAGTATTACTTCTTTGGCTGTCCAGGTTACCAAAATATTAAGCAAGTGCAATCTCTTTTAAGCTTCTCTGACAATCTGCAGTGCAGTCTATTTCTGAAAACTTCCTGGGCAATTAATCAATGTTTCCCTACCTATTGATCTTTCAAGAGCAATACTCAAAGGGAAACTTGTTTCTTCAGGTAGACAAGGTGAGAACATTACACCTCCATTTAATAAGTAGTGTCAAGGCAGCCCCTAATCTAGATTCAATAGACAACAGAACGACTACCCCAATCCATACTGCGGTTAAAAGTTCAGTGCCCACTGACAAGTTCATACAGTAAGTGTCTCAGTCCTGTCTGGAATTTCCTGGGACATTATCCTTCTACAGGATGACTAATGAAGTGGGAAACACCCCAGACTAGAGTATTTATCACTACACTGTAGTTTCTCAAGTTCAAATGGCAAGTAAGTAGCATTACACCCACACTTTCATGGAGTCCACCATAAACCTTTCTCACAGTCTGAAAGAATGTGCAAATGAGACTGATCATTCTTACACAGAAAAGGCAAGGAAGCCATGCCACATTCCCCAGAACATCTGTCACTCCCTTTCACCTCATAAACATAAAAGTGAAAGAATTCTTGTGCTGCTCAAAACAATTACTGAAGTAAATAAACCTCTAAAAAAGAAGGTACAAAATAAATGCACCTTCAAATTTACTTTCAGTGCACCTGCAGTCACACTGGTTTTTGATCTCAGTACAGATTCAAACTTCTGCCATGTGGCTGAAAATAGGTAATTTATTCATCTAGTCAGTCACACTACAAATGTCTGTTAAGGACAGGAATTAAGTGCCATTTTTAACAGATTATTTGGCAAGAGATGACATTACTAGAGTAAGAAATATGACCTCAGCCAGATAAGGTCAAGATCCCAAATGCACTTGGTACACTGTGCGACTTAAAGCCAATATGAACACAACCACCAACACATTCAAAGTGTAAAATCCTGTCCATGAAATAAAACATAACACAACCATTCTTATCTGACTATCCATCTTCACAGTAGGTTAAACTAATAAACTCTTACGCCCAGTGCAAAAGCATACAAAGCAAAGAGTGTATAAAAAAGGACTTTGTTCACATTTAACAGAGAACTGCACTAATGTACATGACGTGTGTGTAGCACTAGTGTGACCCTCCCCCCTTTGTTTATAACATTTTTATATCCAAATCACCACAGCTGTTTTATTGTAGCCAAGAATCTCAAATGTATAGAAATTTACTGGCCATTTTTTCCTTGACAGGCCCCTGCTTCATTGACAACAATCAACATGGGGTGATTGTTCACACATTACACATTCTTATTCAGAGCTATCGAACTGTGGGTGTGTGGGGGGTGCATGTGTGTCAGCTACAAACTGTTTTAAAAAATAATCAGATTGATGTATAATTGGTGAATGTTCAGATTGTTTTCTTACAAGATACCTTATCTAATTAACATTTGGGAAGCTTCACACTTCAAAAACACATTATCACTGTCCACTGGATCAAGGAAGTATCTTAGCTTTAACAATGGAAAACGAAGCAAGTTACAGAATGTATTTTACCAGTTATATAACTACCTCATAAACACTGGCATTGAATGACTCATGCCAGCAATAACTCAACAATACAAAGATTCCCCAGGGTGTTATAAAATATTAGTCTAATGCAGGGGAAAATAAATAAATAAAACCACACAACCAGAAGGAAATGCCAGAACAAGCAACATCAAACGCAACGAATGGCACACATTTGCTTCAAATTACAGAATGTGCAAAATAATCAAAATAAATGCACACTGCATGTTTTTATACATTTCTGTTTTACCCCAGTTGTTATGCCAACAACTCTGACTCTTTGTGCAATTAACAGAAGGGCAGACATGGAGACAGGCGTTCTCCTATCAAGCAGTACCTGTCCTTTCAATCGTAATGAGCTTGCAAGATCCCCATGGAGTAGTTACAATTACAAGCAGGTGGCAGAGCAAAGCTGGACAAACAGAACAACAGTGTAGATGCATCTTTTGCACATGTATGCTGACATCTCAATTAAACTTGAAAACAATCCCAGGCGCATTTTTTTTTTTTTTTATTATTTCTAAGCCTAAACCATAAAGCCCTTAGCAACAGCGGGCAAGCCCTTGCATGTCACATCAGCAAGTTAAATATTTTACAGAGCCTGCCAGGCAATCAAATAAGTTTGAACTTGGAAATGAGTTATCTTTTTACTTACCTTTGTTTCATAAGATAATAGATTTTTAGCTGTAAATGCCCCAAAACAACAAGATACAAACAATGTGCACCAGACATACCCCACCACCACCACCACCACCACACACACAAATGAGCAGCTGCAGGAAGACAGATTATTTAGATGATTTTTCTTACCAGCCTGTTTATACGGACAAAATCTTCTGGTGTTTTGGCCCATGGTGGAAGTTCCACATCAGACACAACTGTCCCATCATCCATCACTCCCAGATTATAATTATTATAGTTGACAAACATTTCTGGGAGATAGTAAAATTCAGGAATCAGCTCCTACAAGCAAACAGATTAAGCAGACTCAGAGATCATGCACTCTTTGTGCAACAGAAGGGTTTCAGTGATGGCTTGCAACTGCAATAAATGCAATACTTAAGTTACATCATTTAACATATTGCCTGAACATCTATAGTCACAGCAAGGACATAATGTAAGTAGTACAGCTGTAAAAGTCAGAATAAAAAAAAAGACAGAAAACATTGGGTCTAAACAAACAATAAGCTAAGACAAAACCCAAGTAACACCCACTCAACAAGGAGACTGAAAATAACTTCCATATTCACTCAAAAAACATGAACTCCAAAGCATACAGAAATTAATTTATTTTGTAAAGTTAAGTGCTTTTGTCCCATTAACATGCAAGGACTTCATCAGAACTGATCATTCTCGTCATCTTACAAATATTTAAGCCCTAGCAACAGGAGATCATGTGACAACAGCAGCAAATCAAAACAATCTAACTTAACACTAATAATTTGTGTTATGACAATGCTAAAAACATGTACAAAAACAATATAAATACATTAAAACAAATTATATTTAAAATGAAGACTGTCACAATTTGGCAGCCTGTAATTTTAGCACACTACTCATTCATAAAACATCACTTAATCCTGGATAAAGACTTGCATCAAATCTAAGCTGTCATAGTAACGCATGATATTCCAGTCTGTGTTTCCAAACCCCATCTGTAAATCACAATAAAAAGTCATGCACTTACCTGTAGACTATCTAACATAGTACAATTATCCCGGCCCCTTGTCAGTCTGCATTTACCTGAGGACAGACAACTTTAGGCTGTTCTTATTAAATAATAGTTAGTGGTCTCCTTATCATCAGAATCAAAGGTCATATCCCACCTTGGCCTTACTTGGTCTTTCAGCTGCATTTCATACCACAGGCCATGGAAGCTTGACAGAAAATATTGGAGCCAACTGTGGCTTGCCTTCAGCAGTTCTCAAGTCACGAGATTGGCAAGCTAACCCTAAGGTTAACTCCTAGGGCAGTTACCTGCTGATGAGCAGAATGCCTCATAGCTCTATGTTACTGATGCTACTATTCACAGGATGTATGCTCCCATTACGGTAGGTCAAGTAAAGCAGAGGAGTATGTCATCACTTTTAAGCATATGATACACAATCTGCAACTTTTTTTAAAATGCAGATATCTGATTTTTGCTAATATGGAAGACTGCCTAATACCCTGGCACTGAAGCTTCATGAATGTGACCCAAATGACAATTAACAGCATAGGTACTGAAGGGGCTGGACTGGGAGGATGAGAGGGACAAGCCATTATTAGCTCACCCATCCCCGTGGGAAGGAAAGTGGCTCTGACTTGCTGCTTTGGGTATCACTTAATGGAAGCAATGGGTGTTGCACCTGCAGATATGAGAAAGCCCACCACACGCAGATTGTGGCTATGATGTTACTAAGTAAGCAGCATTGCACACAGCTCAAGAGAGCGTAGCTGGTGCACTCCCCAGAAAACAGAGGAGAGGCAGACACAGCTGCTCCACTGGACATGAAGATGGCCCACTATTAGCCACATGACTCTTACCACAGGGGAATGAATGGGTTGATCACACTCGCTGGTCAGGTAAAAAAATGAGTCGTATGACTCTCATCTAGCCTGAGGATGCCCTGCTCTTATCCCTAACAAAATGAATGGTCAACTGAGTGAAAGCAAGGAGACACTGAGCAGGTCCAGTGGATGTATGGGACATACCTGTCAACCTGCATATATTGAAAATAGGAATAAAGGCCCTTGAAAAGTAGGTACACCCAGCCAAAAATCTGGAAACTGAATAAGCATAAAATTTGAATATCAAAAGCACATAAACTCTTCCTGCTTCCAGTAGGAATGTGGGATATGATGGAAAAATATAACCATGTTGTCAGAGACAGTGTAAAATCTGCAAACGTTAATGATCTGTAATGCAAAATTCTGTCACACAGGGTCATTTTTGCTTCTGAAAAAAACATATGTAAGAAATGTGTTCTCTTTCTTTAAATTACTGGTGTCACTAGTATGTTGGTCACACAGTGCAGTTTTCTGTATACTAGACAGCTTCAGAAATCACAATCCATCCATCCACAACCTCCTTTTCCCATTTTGGCATAAGGAGTCGGGGTGTCACTTCAACAGTGACAATCATCTAGAGTCAAGGTTTACACCTGCCACAGTAGTTCATACACACACACACACACACACACACACACACACACACACACACACACACACACCCCTACAGCCAATTTAGTGTGTCCAATCCACCTGCTGCATGACTTTGGAATGTGGGAGGAAACTGGAGCACCAGAAGGAAACCCAGATGAACACAAGGGAGAACATGCAGACTCCACACAGTAGGCACCATAGCTGAGAATCAAAACGGGAACCTCTTGCTGTAAAGCGACTACACTATCCATTGCACCACTGTGTCACTGTCTGGCAGTTGACTTAGAGGATTAAGGAACTGCTAATGAGCTGTTTCCTGTGGTCCAGGGGTGCAAGGTTTGATTACCTCAGCCTGTGTGACTATGAGCAAGTCATTAAACCAGACAGCACTCCTGTGCTGAGCATGAAAATGGTCTATGGAGATCACTGCTCTACCCTGAAGAACAAATTCAAAAATGACATAAGATGACAGAGTCAGAAAAAAAAATGTGAACGAGTAAATCAAGCCTGAAAATAGGCACATACCTCCAAAAATAGGTACATCCTAAATCAGGCTTGAAAACAGGAGTGGTCCACCAAAAAATGGGCAGTTGAGAGATCTAGGAAGGGATTTGGGGGACATGGAATATTACTAAAAAAGTGAAGACAGAGCTTACATTGGCCACTCATCACAGGCTTCTTAGATTTCCCCTATAATGTTGCACTGGAAGAATCAGTTGGACTTTGTTACAGAAGTAAAACACCGTGACACTCTACATGACAGTGCACTGCTGGTGAATGACAACGTACTGATGACTGTATCACCTCCATCTGAAGAAAGCCATGTCATTTCAGCCACATACATGGTTACAGTTTGTGTGTATAGATGTTGCCATGTGTAGAGTTCTGCTTTGTTCTGAAAAGACAGTTTATATACAGATCTTGAAAATAAAAGCACCGACCTTGCAAGGCTTAAAATAAAACCAATTTTTAATACACAAGAGTACAAGGTAAAACAAAGTAAGCACTTTCATGGTTCTCACACAGCTTCATCAGACATTCTCAATACAGAAAGAAAGCAATCAAATAAGATTACAAAGGAACAATCAAACCAATAAAAGACAATCCTCTAATTAAAAGGACTATACTAGTGTTTCAGAGGGTGTGCCTTCAAAAAAGGTTTTAAAGTAAAAACACCATTGAGACTTGGAGGTCTCTCTGCATGAAGAAGCAGTATCCATTTCTGTTCTGCTGCTTTTGTATGATTAGGTAGGTCACCACCTCTCATATTTAAGTCTAAAACCTGAAGTACAAAAAATTTAAAAACATGTGTTACCCCACTTTCTGAAGTATGTAATGCCAAAGCATTACTTTCTTTTTTATTCCTAATGTCCCTTTGGTGCTCTAAAACCCTTTCTTTAAGGGATCTATTAGTCTTAACTGGCAGGAGGCAAAGTAAACAATGTTAGCTGTTTTACAATCAGTATAAAAACGAACATTAATGGTAAAACCTATGTTGGGATGTGTATGTTTGGAAGGTACTAATATATTTACAAGCTGAACAATTCCTACAGGGAAAGGTGCCAGTCCTAGTAGGCTCTAACCTATTGTTAACAGAGGAAGACCTATAACAAAGATGCTTCTTCAAGGACTTGTTTATTCCTAAAAGAGAAATGGGGTGTCTCACCAATCTTCCTCTGAGTTCTGGTACACAATTCAAAAGTTTCCAGTTATCCCTAATAATATCACAAACATTGCTGATGTCACTAGAATATTGTAATGAAACCCTAAAAATCTTTCTGTCGGCCACTGGCGACACAACTGGATCATTACTGAACAGACCAGCCTCAAAATGAGGTTTACACCTACCTTCCCTCTGTGTCCAGGCTTCTGAGATACATGCATCTATCTCAGGACCAGTATAGCCCCTCTCAAGAAATTCCTGTTTCAATAATTTGCGGGCTTTATGTGCAGCCTGATTATCGTTATGCAAGCGTAACAATCTATACACTTGGCCCTTCAAAACATTACGAGGGATATGTCTAGGGTACATACTTCTTTTATGTAAAAGAAAATTTTTCCATATAGGTTTCCTGTAAATGTTAGTAGTAAGATTAGCTAGGTCAGACCTGTTCAATTGAACATCCAAAAAAATCTATATTTTCAACAGAATATTTGTGTAAATCTAAGGAAACTAGTTATTTAATGTAGAAATTCAGTAAAACTTTCCAGTTGTTCCACAGTCCCTAGCCATAACAAAAAATATCGTCCACAAAACGAACATACCAATGGACACAATCAAAATAAATATTCTTGCGTGTTAACAAGTCTTTTCCCATTGTACAAGTGCTAGGTTGGCGTAGCTATTTGCACAAGCAGTGCCCATAGCCACACCAACCTTCTGCAGAAAAAAATTCACGTTCAAAAATCCAGACATTATTTTCCAACACAATATCAAGTAGAGAGCAAATAAGTGTGACCATGTCTCCTGTAAAGCAATTATTCTCAACTAGGAATGACCTAATGCTATCCACTCGCCAGTCATTGGGGATTCTAGAAAATAAAGACTCAATATCTAAGGTAACAAAAATATAATCCCTACCAACGTCCAACATTTTAAACAAAGTCTTTCCAAAAACGTTTTACTATCCTTCAAAACACTGTCTCAAATTCCATTTCAAGGGTTTTAATGAGATCATCAAGTATTTATGACACAATCAAGGCCCCCTATGTTGCAAGATTTGAGCTCACTGTCAAGAATTGCTCAGTCTGTATTCATAACTCATTTTTTGACCTTTTGTATCCCATGCATTCAGAATCCCACCTATTTAAATGCCTGTTTGTTTACTGTACCACAGTGAGGGCACTCAAATCATAGCTGGTTCCAAAACCATGCTGGAGATCATCGTCACATGATCCTTTACATTTACTGCTCCGCTTCTGGACAGTCAACTATGTTCCCCAATCTGGGTGGGAAACTCTGAGACTTCCTGCAGAAGGTCCCATACAGATTACTTATTAAAGAAGGTGTTTTAAATTCCAAAAATAATCCAAACATTCCAAATTCCTTTTATTGCTATTTTAATGTTAACTCCCTGTCCTTACTATATTAGTTTTATTGTTCTAGTTTTGTTAGGTTGCTGTTTTCACTGTGAAGTGCTTAAATACATTCAGTCTCAAAATCATAAGCAATACATACTTAACCTGAATCACTTTTATAAGAAAACACTGGTAGAAATGTGCAGCTTAATTTTATTTTCCTGTTAGCAGTACATTGAAAAAGTCACTTTTAATTTTATTTAACTGTTAGCATTTGGAGGTTACATGTGCAAAAACAGGAAAAGGGGTAGAGGATGGCTGGATTAGGAGGTTTACATACTTAAAAGTACAAATAGAAGCAATAATACTTTTCTAAATGTCGTCAGAATTAAAACAAAAAAAGACATATACAGTACAAGATTCATATGACTTCATCAAGTGGTTTACCTGCATTACAGACATGGCGGCACTCTGAAATAAATAACCACAAGAGGGAAACAAAGACTGAAGTTAAGACAGTGAAAGCTATTAAGTTTATGTTGCCAATTTTTGAATTCATACTGCAGAAACTTTTCAAGACAGGAAACCCCTTGGGTTGAGCCATCCTTGGTTACGGATTATAAAGTTAAATCAGCTTTAAAACAAAATTCATTTTTACAAGAAATTGCCTTTCACCTCACTGTTTACATGAACTCAGTTTTCAGCAGACACAGTGCGCCTTGCATAAACCACAAATGGCAGCCTTTAAATTCTGTACCAGTTAGTACAGAAAAAGTGAATTTTCACGGGTCAGATTTTTTAAGAGTTACAATAATGCATCCCTAGTGACCTATTTAATGTTTAAGTAGCTAAGCAGTAACACAGGCAAGCAAAGGGGCTTGAAATGGAATGAAAGGGGCTTAAGATCATAAAGGCTCAGCATTTATAAATACTGCAAGAACTGATGCTCACAGCAAGAAACTGGTAAAAAAAAAAAGTGTCTGCCTTCTAATGAGCACAAACTGCATGCCTCTTTCATAGAAAAATTATGGGATGGCTCAGCTAGCTGTTACGTGAAAGGGCCTCGTACGGTCATGTCAAAGACCCCAGAGACTATTCAACATCAACTTATACTATGGGTCAACGCAGAGTGATGTTTCTGTCTCCACACAACATGAACACTAACTCTACAGTAGGAGCATTTCTCCAGGCAGGCAAGATCAGAGCAGAGGGTCACCAGTTTATGGACAAGGCCAGACTGTAGTAACTAGAGAAGAGACAGCTAGGATAAGTAGGAATAACTCCCCAATTACTTCCAGATTGTCTCCTATTTATAATTATTTATTTGTTTTACAGGCTAACTTTGTGACAGCCAGAAATTCGCATGCTCCAATTTTCTGGCATTTGTGAGCTACTACAACTTCACACTATCACAACAACAAAAGTTTAATGCAGAACAAACACATAATAAATTCAGTTTTTTCTCACGTGCGCAATTAAATTCAGGCATTTAAAGAGACAAGCCTTTATATTTTTGTTTTTGTTTTAAAGCTGCAAAAGCATTTTTCAATCATGTTGCATTTTCTATCAACATACCTGTCAGTATACAAGTATGCGACAAAAACATAAAATGCTTCTCAGTACACTGAATAATGTGTATTCTTTTTTGTTTTTCTCCACACTGCACTCAGTAACATGAAGGTGGTAGAAATTAAATGATCATGTTGGTGTAATTTCTAGACAACTTAAATGACTCGGATACTAAATTATGATAAATGGAAAAAGAAAAAAAACAAAACATTCCACACATGGCACCTGCTTTCTGCTCTCTTAAAAGATACCCAATCCAGCACTGAAAGACAGAACAATGTTTATTCTTCACATAAATAAACTGGATTAATGCACATACTGTTCTAACAGTATCACTGCTACCGACTGACAGAAAAGGGTCTTACAAGATACAGGTCTTGGAAAATGCATACTTTCTGTAACAAGTGACACACAAAGATAACTTGAAATATGTCTAGCACACAAGGAGGGAACTGTATCCTAAGTTAACATTTTGTATTCTTCTCCCCTGAGGAGATATGGTGCTAACTAACTTAAATATATTAACAAATAGGGCATAACAGAACTCTGCTTGCCCAAGTAAGAGAGACTGAAACCATTAAATGTCATAACAGTACAACTCAAGTTAAGAATATGCAATGGTAACCATCACCAAATTACTGCAAACCACGTGACTCATGGACAGGTTTCACAGTCCATGATGAAGTCATTTCAAACTATTCCTAACTTGACCCCTTTAACCCATCTAAAACAGACCAATCAACTTACCCAGTTATCAAACAGTTATAATGCCTTTTTTAGGCAAGGCTCAAATTCTAAACCTACCACCCTAGAACACAAAAAAGGAAAAAAACTAAGGGTAATGCTGCTCAATGCCAGAAGTCTCAACCTCAAGATGCACGCACTCGAGGCCCTTCTCAGTATGGAGAACATTGATGTCTGTGCTGTGACTGAAACCTGGTTCAAGGCTCCCGAGAGCACCCCAGCACTATCAGGTTTTACCTCATATCATGCGTTCCGGCCCCAAATTCCGGACAACACCAAGAAAGGAGGGAGAGTGTCTATATTCATCAAGGACACCCACACCTCAAGGTTGGTGGCAACGCACGATGCATCGGAGACCATCCAGGTGCAACTAACCATAGGCAAGACTGCTCTGCAATTTGTAGCATGTTACAGGCCACCCTCTCAATCTCAGGAACCTCACATAGCTTTCCTGAAAACACTGGAGGGGATAAATGTATCTCCAAACACCATCATACTAGGTGACTTCAACTACCCGAATATAGACTGGGATCACTACTCAAGCCCCAACACTCTAGCCCAAAGGTTCCTAGAGTTCATAAACTCAAATGCCATGGAACAACTAGTCACCATCCCCACAAGAGGAGAAAACATACTAGATCTCATCATCACGAACATGGGGTCACAATGTTCAACACCGAAGTATACCCCTCACTGGTGAGATCAGACCATAAACTAATCTCACTGGAAGTCCACATCCCGCCCCACCTGAGATAAAAAGACCACAGTGAAGAACTTCTCAAAAGCCGACTTCACACTTCTAAAGACTGGTGTGGTCTCTTTTAAGGCCTCCGAGCCTGCGGAAACCATTACTCAAGCCGCTGAATCACTTACAAATGCCTTCTACCAGCACCTACAGGACTGCATGGATCAGGCAATCCCAAACAAAACAAAGACTCTTTGTACCAAAGGCAAGAGTCCAGTCTGGTGGACCCCAGCCATAAACAAGCTCTACAACAAAAGGAGGAAGCTACTACAAGATAGAGCAAAATCCTTAAAAGGGAAAACACCTTTGATCATTATAAGTAAAAAACTAAGATCTCTCATAAAATCATCCAAGGCAAATTTTGAGAGAAAAGTCGCTAAGGACTCAAAAGACAATCATAAGGCCTTCTTTAGCTATGTTAGAAACCTGGGAGAAAACTCCCAGATATGCTCAGAATTAGTTCAAAATGATGTAAAAATTACTGAACCTACAGACATTGACAACATACTGGCTGACAGGTTCAGTGCAAACTCTCCCCAAAAGATGAGATATCTATACCAGAGGATTGTAGCCCCCCAAACATCTCCAACACTCAGGTGAGAACTGCTCTCTCCAAGGCAAAAAACACAGCATCCATGGGACCAGATGGTGTCCCCGGTTGTGTGCTCCACGAACTCAATGAGGAATTAAACCCGCAGTTAGGGCAGCTGTTTAATCTTAGCCTCACCTCAGGATACGTGCCTAAGGAGTGGCGTACGGCAACTGTGGTCCCACTTCACAAAGGCGGTGCCTCCACCGACCCTGGAAATTACTGTCCCATCAGCTTGACAAGCCTGATCTGCAAAGCTATGGAGAGGATCATAATGGAACTCATAAATAAAGACATAGGGGACTTGCAGACTTTGGATCCAACCCAGTTTGGCTTTGTTAAAGGCAGATCATGCCTTTTAAACTCGGTTGACTTTTTCGAAACAGTCACCAAGGCCATTGATGAGGGAAAGGCAGCCCACACAGCCTACCTCGACCTGGAAAAGGCTTTCGACACAATACCCCACTCAGGTATCATTGAAAAACTCATCAGCTTAAATGTAAACCCATACGTCACAAGATGGGTTGCAAACTGGCTAAGTGACAGAACCCACAGGGTCAGAGTTGCTGGCACCATGTCAGACTCAAAGCCTGTCACAAGTGGTGTCCCACAGGGCTCAGTCCTGGGCCCACTCCTGTTCGGCATCTACTTTTCAGAAGTACAAGCAAACACAGGAGGATTATGGCTGACAAAATTTGCAGATGACTGCAAACTGGGCGCCATAGTTGAGAACACATCTGACACAGATATCCTTCAGAAGGGTCTTATAGAAACGGAAAACTGGTGCCAGAGCCATGGCCTAAAGTTAAACGCCAAAACATGCATAGTCATACCCTTCATGAAAAACAAGGTTACTCCTAACTACCATATACGCGGCAACCCACTAAGCACAGAAGAGGTTATCAGGGATCTGGGGACCCAGGTTGACAGTAACCTTTCGTTTGACACTCACGTTGCCAAAGTAGTTAGGAAGACCTTCTACATTGCCCACCTGATCATGAAGGGATTCACATCTAGATCAAGGGAAGTCATCGTCCCCCTGTACTCATCACTCATCAGACCAATGATTGAGTACAATGCCCCATTCGGAATATCAAAAAAATATACACAAATCCTCCACTTCTTCACCAGAGAAACATGTAGAAAATACATTTTACTAAGTGCTCCACCCATTTTTATACAAATCTTTAATTGAACAATTAATGCACCATATTATTGTTGATTTGTTACCATAGTTTCATTGCTACTTAAAGCAAACTTGACATCTCTATATGACATGATAATTTAGAGAATAAATAACTCTCATTTTAGTACTATAAACATACATATAAATATAAATACTAACAATGAAATTATATACTTGTTATTCACACAATGTTAACCTTGCAAGCCATTTACATGAATATGTTTAAATAAATATATTTGAAAACATTTAAACATATGTGGAGAACATATACATAAACTGACTTTACTATGAGCATTATTTATGATCCATATACTATGAAAATATACGTATACCACAAACATATTAGACCTCCATATTCATCCCGTTTGGAAAAATAGTTTTTAAATTAAGAATGAACCTTGACTCCATCAAAAGTAGTTTTTCACGAAAAATGGCCTCATTTCCAAACACATTGGGTCTACCTAAAATACTGAAAACAAATCCTTCTGGAACCCCCCCATGTTTATCAGAAAAATGCTTTCCTACTGGGCTCTCCATTCTCTTATGCCTTATATCACCCAGGTGTTCCAAAATCCTTAATTTAACCCTTCTAGTGGTTTGTCCTACATACCAATTCTGCCTCTCACATCCACATCCTAAAATATATACAACCCCCGTTGAGTTGCAATTATAGAATTCCTTGGCTCTATATTTAACCCCATTGATTTTACAACCATCCAAATTCCTAATTAACCCACACACTTTACATTTTCCACATCTAAATGATTCGGAATATATCTGACACGACACCTGCAGCAACTGGAAAGGCCCCAAAAGTTCCTCACCAAAAGGATAAAGGGTCTCAAAAATATGTCCTATGCTGCCCGACTGAAGGAACTCCAGCTCTATTCAGTCGCTTACCGTCTGCTCAGAGGTGACCTGTGCCTGACATACAAGGCCATGTCCAACCCAGAATTGATGAACATGCTTCACCTCAAAAAATCTAGATCCCTCAGAACTACAAGGGCGGGAGACTTAAACCTTGACACGGTTATTAATAGGACGTGCTGGAGGGACAGATTCATCACCCAGAGACTCCCTATGCTGTGGAACAAAATCCCGGTACATGTGAGGCAGAGCACCTTGCTGGCCTTGTTCAAGAGAAATCTTGACCAATGGATGGGAGATCGCAGATATACCCCAGGGATTATCTCAGTGTCACTGCTTGACAGAGGCACAGCAAAATAATGGGCATAGTATCCTCCAAACTAAAGGGGTGGCGAAAGCCACAAAACTCTGGGCTAGGCTTATAAATGCCCTTGGGCAGATAGCCTAGTATGAACCTATGAACCTATAAATAAATCCAACAAGTGCTTTGCCTGGTGCTTATGTCACCTCATTCACCATTCATGCAGAAGCACATGTGCTATGTCCTTTCTCCTCTCATTTCCCACCTTTGAACTATGGAATCCTTCAAGAACTGGTCCTTGGCCTTCTGCTCCTTACTCTGTTTGTAATCTTAATGAGTAGTGGCCTTTCAGTTGTTCCTTACATGCAGGTGAATATTACCCTTACATTCAACAAACGCCCACAAATGCACACCAACTACCCATTTAACTCTATTTACTGAGCCATGTGGCAGCTCCATTGTACACAAAGATGAAATACTGACTGTGGCCCAGACAACAGGGATCAACTAGTAAAACCAGCTGTTGGAACAGATGGCTCTTGAGAATTGGATGGACTGGCCAATGTCAACTCATCCATCCTGTGGAAAGGAAGTCTGTCTACCTTGCTACAACAATGGCACATGGAGGAAGTTGAGTACCACTGCAGTGCAGCATGAAGGGCAGTGTGACAGGCATAATCACCAAACAAAGTAACTGGGTATTTCACATATGTGTATAATAGGGGAATGTTGCTTTAAGTGAAGTCTATTTAAATGGCTCTGGAACTATTACAACTTGTATCTGATGAAGTTTTAAAGGGTTTAAAATGAAAGCGCTTATATGCTTACTGGATTGTACTGTATTTCTTGGATTAAACCTGTTTTTTTGCACTTTTACTGGATTGTACTGCACTTCTTGAGCAACATTTGAAGTTTTTACTGCTTGGTTTAGGACTGTTTGACTTCCAGCAAGTATTTATTAGTTTGTGATTTTGGAACATTTTTTTTTTTGTATTTCACATATGCATTGAATGGGCCTGGCACTGTGAGATCATACAAAGATCAAGCTGCTGCGGGTTAAAAAGTACAGTTTTGTACCTACCATAAATGTAGATGTTCGAAGATCCACATTGCTGCAGTCCTTACACTTGGGTAGTCCGCTGTCCTCGGTCGGCCCGAATATCAAAGTATTAGGCTGACGTCGGTCAAGGTGCTTAAGACTGACATCAGGACGTCAGGGTACAAATGCGCATGACCGACGTCATATCCTCAGTCTTTTCTTGCCCCAGATGTCAGAAGGCCCTAAACAGAAAGGTCAAAACCAAAAGACAGCCAAAAAACAACCAACCACCCTTGCACTAATCATATGTACAATATATACAATATCCACAATATTCACAACCCAAACCACACAACCGCCTCTAACTACAGAGGGGAAGGAGGGAGGGTAAACTGGACTGCAGCAATGTGGATCTTCGAACATCTACATTTATGGTAGGTACAAAACTGTACTATGTTCTTCATCTCACATTGCTGCAGTCCTTACACTTGGGTAGAATCCCAAAGCAGAGGTAAGGGAGGATGGCAAAACTATAAAGCAGTAGGAGCTGCCAAAATGCCCTGTAAAATTGCAGTGGCAAAACCAGCCCTCGATTTAGAGTAAAGTGGAAGGTGGTAATGCTTAGAGAAAGTATGCACTGAACTCCAAGTAGCTGCCTCCAAAATATCTTTAGTTGCCACCCCCCTTAAAAAAGCTGTAGAAGTGGCAGTAGCCCTAGTGGAATGAGTCCTAATCCCAGCTGGAATCTCCTTACCATGATGGGAATAACAGAAAGCAATACAAAACCCAATCCACTTAGAAATAGTTTGTTTTGACACAGGCTTGCCCTGAGAACCCAAAGCAAATGAAACAAATAACTGCTGAGACTGCCTGAACCCTTTAGTTCTGCTTAAATAATATCACAACTGCCTGTGTATATCCAAGGTGTGCAAAATCTTTTCCCCTTTATTTTGGGGGTTTGCATAAAAAGTAGGCAAATGAATAGTTTGGTTTAAAGCCACACTAGAAACCACTTTAGGCATAAAGGAAGGATTAGTACGTAAAGATACCCTATCCTTATGGAAAATTAAGAAAGGCTCAACCGCCATAAGGGCCTGTAATTCAGAAACCCTTCTCGCAGAGGTAATGGCCAACAAAAAAGCAGTCTTCCATGATAAATATTTCAACTCGGCAGTAGCTGCAGGCTCAAAAGGTTGTAGAGTGAGTTTCTCCAACACAAAATTGAGATCCCAAGCAGGAGTAGGAGCTCTACGTGGGGGTCTTATATTCTTTGCCCCTCTAAGGAATTGCTTAAACAAAGGATGAGAAAACAATGGTGGGTCACAGTCATAGTGAGCAGAAATTGCTGCAGCATGAACCTTAATAGAAGAGAAGGACAAACCTTTGTCCAGTAACTCAGCAAGATATTGAAGAGCCACACTTAAATTAGGCTTAGAAACATCAAATTCCTTTGCAGCACTCCAAAATAAAAATCTCTTCCATTTATCTGCGTACACTTTCCTTGTACTAGGCCTTCTGGCCTCCAAAATAACATTCAAAACTTGCTGTGAAAGCTGAGACCCTCCAGGGTTTAAAACAGAATATGCCAGGCTGTTAGGTGAAGAGAGTGAAGTTTGACATTGAGTAAATGACTGTTCTCCTGAGACAGCAGGTGTGGAATCGAAGGCAAAGGCCATGGAGGCTCCCGTACCAGACTTCTCAGTAATGGGTACCAGTGCTGTCGAGGCCAATCTGGAGCTATTAAAATCATCTTTGGCTTGTCCTGTCTGACCTTTAGGTGTACCTTTGGGAGGAGAGGCAGAGGTGGAAAGGCATACACATGAAGATTGCTCCAATTGAAAGAAAGAGCATCCACTTTCCAAGCTGTGGGATGAAACCTTTTTGTGCAAAACTTTGGCAGCTGGTAGTTTAGTGGAGAAGCGAACAGATCTATGTCTGGAGTTCCCCATGACACTGTCAATTTCTGAAACACATGAGGATCCAATTTCCACTTGTGAGGATCCATAATTCGTCTGCTCAACACATCTGCTAAGGAGTTCTGTGCTCCCGGCAGAAACCTTGCCTGAAGATTTAGCTGTAAACTGAGGGCAGTCTCCCACAAAATCATTGCTTGTCTGCATAGAGGATAAGAATGTGTTCCCCCTTGCTTGTTGATGTACCACATGACAGTTGTGTTGTCTGTTAGAACCAACACCTGCCCTGGAAGAAGTAAATCCTTGAAAGCTATTAATGCAAATTGGACTGCTAACATCTCCTTCAAGTTGATATGTAGATGTTGTAGTCTGGCAGGCCACGTGTCTTGTATCCACTTTCCATTTAGATGAGCTCCCCAAGCTTTGTCTGAGGCATCTGTCGTTAGAATCTGACTCGCCTCTGGCCGGGTCACAGAGAGTCCCTTGTTTAGGTGACATTCCTGAGCCCACCACAAAAATTCCTTTTGAATGCAAGGTATTATCTGAATGACAGTGTCCATATCTTGGCAGTGCTGTGTCCATACATTTTTGAGATACCATTGTAGCTTCCTCATATGCAGTTTGGCATTGGGAAGCACCAGAATACAAGATGCCATGAACCCCAAGGCTTGAAGGACTGTCCTTGCAGTCAGCCTGGACTGATGAGACAACTGATGGAAGTAAAGGGAAAGATTCTTTTGTTTGTCCGGGGTCAAAAAGGCCATCTGGGATGCTGTATTCAGTCTCACACCCAGAAAGCACATGTCCTGAGAGGGTACTAGACTGGACTTTATTTCGTTCACAGAATACCCCAGGCATCTTAGCACTGCTATCACATATTGCAAATGATGAAGAAGTTTGTTCCTTCCTTGGGCCAGAATCAGGCAATCGTCCAAATAAGGATAGATCTGTATTCCTTTTAGCCTGAAGAAAGCTATCACTGGAGCCAGAACCTTCGTGAACACTCTGGGCGCAGTAGATAAGCCAAAGGGCAATGCAGAGAACTGATAATGAGAAGTCCCAGCTCGAAAACGCAGATACTTCCTGCAACTTAGCCTGATAGGAACATGAAGGTAAGCCTCCTTGAGATCCAGAGTCACCATCCAGTGATCTTTGCCCAGCAGAGGTAAAAGCTGTTGTAACGTCAACATTTTGAACTTGGGAATGTCCAGATAAGTGTTGAGGATAGATAAATCCAAAATTGGTCTCCACGTGTTCCCCTTCTTTGGTACTAGGAACAGGCGAGAATAAAATCCTAGGCCCACTTCTGGCAGAGGGACCGGCTGTATGGCCCCTATTTGAAGCAGCAGAGAAATTTGTTTGTGAGCCTCTATTCTTTGCTGAGGAGGAACGTCTGGCATGCCTTTGAAAGGAGGCAAGGTATGGAAATAAAACTTGTAACCTTGGTGTATAATATCCAATACCCATCTGTCCTGGGTAATTAAACTCCAATTTTCTTTGAAGAGTGCCAACCTTCCTCCCAAAGGTGCTGCCAGACAAGAAGGCTCTGGCAGCTGAAAAGGTAGGTCATTGGGCCTGTTTACGAAAGGACTGGCCCCTGCCCTCACCGAAGACTGTGCAGGTGAACTCCATGTTCTAGGTCTGAAAGAGCCCTGAGCTCTGCCCCTACCACGTCTAGATCTTCCCCTAGACTGTGAATCATAAGAAGGGTACGTCCACCCCTTAGCAGGCCAATTCCTGCTAAACTTCGGAGGCTGAACTTGCAAAAAATCTTTAACAGCCTGCATAGACTTAGCCTTGTCTTCCATTTTCTTTAAGACTGCCTCCACAGGTGACCCAAACAACACATCAGACTGTAAAGGAGCATCTATAATCCTTGTCTTAACATGGTCAGATAAATTCTGATCCCTCAGCCAGGCGTGCCTGCGAAGAACTGACCCAGTGGCAGCCACCCTAGACGAGGCCTGTACAGCATCAAAACCACATTGTAAAGAATGCTTACCCACCTGTTCAGAAACATGTACCAAATCTTGTAATTCTTTACACTCAATGCCTTCCGCCAGAGCATCTACCTTAGACTTCAATTGAGAAAGAAGATAGTTTTGATATTTCAACATGTGAAACTGGCAATTCAAAGCCCTCATAGCTAAGGTGGAAGAAGTATAGACTTTCTTTCCCCATCTATCCAAAGCTCTGGCCTCTATCTGGAGGAACCGGATTTTTTACAACAGAGGCCTTGACGCCCTTAGGTCCCTGACTAACAGTTTCTGGGTCCGCCCTAGGACTCTTATAAAGATATTTATGAGCTTCAGGCACCCTGTAATACCTGTCCGGTTTAACAGGAGCAGGAGGCAAAGAATCAGGATTAAGTGAAGCCTCTGCAAGCACATCTTCCACAACATCCAGAACAGGTGGTATAGCCAAAGGCCTATGCTGGAGTAAAAGCAAAAATTCCCTAAGCCTTTTCCTGGAATCAGAGAAGTCCTGACCTTCCCACTTAAAATGTTCCCTCATGGAATGAAGAGTCTCTGAAAAAGAAAAATCCTCTGGAGGAGAAGCCGAAGGAGTAGAATCATCCACATCAGAATCAGAATAAGGAGAATACTCCTGCAAGTCTTCAGTCAAGACTCTGAAACATCCAAGCCTGCTCAAAACTCCCCAAGTCTGGTTCCACCCTAGGCCTCTTATCAGGAGGGGGCAAAGAACCTCTAATCAAAGTAATTAAATCTTCTGCCATTTTAAGCATGTGCTTCTTGGGCACAGATCCTGATGAAGTAGGAGTGACACCAACAGAAGCTAAACCTGGCCTGCCTCTGGGAGAAGCCTTGGAAACAGGAGGAGAGGGCCTAACCACCCTAGGAAGGGAGGGGAGTACAGTAACCTGAGAAGCCCCTTCAGCCTGACCTGCCTCCTGAGAGGCCACATCCTGCAATATCAAAGTCTCCCCCTGGGACTCCAGAGAAGCCTCCGGGGGAACCACCGGTTTCACGGACGCCCCTAAAGAACCAGCGTCCGCACGGACGACTCTTCTTGCCTGGGTTTAGCTGCTTTGTCTTTGCGCTTCTTGAAGAAGCGGGCGTCAGAGCATCCGACGGCATATTATAATTGCACCGCTTCCAAGACCAACCTGGCACAATCTAACCTTCGCAATAGTGCGCTTATTGAACCTAGCACAAAAGCGACACCCAACAACGCCGTGCTCAGGCCCCAAACAAGGAATACACAAAGTATGATAATATCTATGCGGTATCTGTTTCCCACAAGAAATACAGTTATTCACTTTTTCTGACATCCGGTAAACCACTGAGGCAAGAAAAACTAAAATATTCCCCAACGGGTACTTAGCCAACTTTGACTCGGTCTGAAACTCCGAATTCGAAAAATTTCAGAACGGCACTTGCAACGCTGCTTCTGCATCGGACCATGCGGCAAAAAAGACTGAGGATATGACGTCGGTCATGCGCATTTGTACCCTGACGTCCTGATGTCAGTCTTAAGCGCCTTGACCGACGTCAGCCTAATACTTTGATATTCGGGCCGACCGAGGACAGCGGACTACCCAAGTGTAAGGACTGCAGCAATGTGAGATGAAGAACATCATGTAACTCAGTGACAATAGCAGGGAGGAGCATGACAGTTTCCTAGACAAAAAGGAGTGGGGTGTAAGTTCTGATGGCCACCAGACATGGAGAAAAAGTCTAATAATGATACTTGATTAAGTCGTAAGCTCCTAACAGCCCACTGCATGTCCCCTCTTCAGCTTCGCAAGCCAGGCATGCATGGAGAAAGTACAGTTTTGTACCTACCATAAATGTAGATGTCCGATAGGAATGCATCTGCAGTCCTTACAAATGGGTAGTCCTGTCGTCAGGCAGCCCTTCGGTCGGCCGGATTCCAAAGTCTGGGTCTGGCTTCGGCTGGTGTCGCACTTCACCCGACGTCATAGCTGTAGTTTTTCGGGTATAAAGGCATCAGCCGACACCATCTTCCTCAGTGTTTCTTGCCCCAGATGCCAGGTGCCCTCTTTGATGGCTAAATTTGGATAAATGCCAATGCTTCCAAATAGTAGAGAGCAAACACATAAAATAAGCATGTATGTACATATATACAAACAAATACACCATAATAGATCCCCCCCAAGCTAGCTGAAGGATGGCAAATACCCTAGGAGTACCACAGAGGGGAAGGTGGGTGGGTAATCCTGACTGCAGATGCATTCCTATCGGACATCTACATTTATGGTAGGTACAAAACTGTACTATGTCCTTCAAGGATGCATCTGCAGTCCTTACAAATGGGTAGAATACCATAGCTAAACTAGGGGAGGAGGAAAAAAAGTAGAGATTATGGTGTAGTTAGGATCCCTTGCAAAACAGCAGTGGCAAAACCTGCTCGGGATCTAGAGTATAAAGGTAAATTGTAATGCTTGGCAAATGTATGCACGGAGGTCCAAGTAGCAGCCTCTATAATGTCCTTGGTAGCCACTCCTCGTAAGAAAGCAGTGGTAGTGGCTGTAGCCCTTGTGGAGTGAGGCCTGATGTTCTCTGGAGTTTTCTTTCCATGGTAGGAGTAACAAAATCTAATGCAATTTCCTATCCATTTGGAGATTGTCTGTTTTGAAATAGGTTTTCCTTCCTTTCCTGTTGCATATGCTACCAGAAGCTGGTCAGTTTTTCTATTGGACTTGGTCCTGTCCAGGTAGTAGCGTAATTGCCTATGTACATCCAAGGTATGCAACAGTCTTTCTCCGCTGTTCTGTGGGTTGGGGAAGAATGTAGGTAGGTGGATAGCCTGATTTAAAGACACTCTGGATACCACCTTAGGCATAAATGTGGGATTTGTTCTCATGGACACTCTATCTTGATGGAAGATCAGGAAGGGTTGCACTGCCATTAATGCCTGTAGTTCAGAGACCCTTCTTGCTGAGGTGATTGCCAGTAGGAAAGCAGTCTTCCAGGATAAGTATTGTAATTCTGCTGTTGCTGCTGGTTCGAAAGTGGGAAGTGTCAATTTTTCTAACACAAAGTTCAAGTCCCATGCTGGCAATGGTGGTTTCCTGGGAGGTTTTACATTTTAATTCCTCTCAGAAACTGTCTGAGCAGAGGATGAGAGAAGACAGGAGGATCCAAGCTGTATTCTGCTGAAATAGCTGATGCATGTATCTTGATGGAAGAATAGGACAGGCCTGCATGGAAGAGCTCTGCCAAGTACTCCAGGATGTTGGCTATGTTTACTAGCGCCACATCTTCTCCTTTTGCAGTACTCCAAATGAGATATCTTTTCCATTTTGCTGCATAATTCTTTCTTGTTGAAGGTCTACGAGCCTCAAGGATTATGTCTTTAACCCTTTGGGATAAATCTGGGTTAATTGTCCTTATGTAATGTTCCAGGCAGTTAGCTGCAGAGTTTTCAGGTTTGGATGCAGGATGTTGTAGTTGTTCTGTGTTAACAGCAATGGGATCAGGGGCAGTGTCCATATTTGTTCCCGAGACATGCTCCTCAGCAATGGGTACCAATGTTGTCTTGGCCAGTCTGGAGCCATCAGAATGATCCTTGGATGTTCCTCTTTGATCTTCAAAAGCACCTTGTGCATCAAAGGAAGTGGTGGGAATGCATAAACTGTCAGGTTTTTCCAACTGAAAGATAGGGAGTCCACCTTCCAAGCAAGTGGGTGGTACGTCCTTGTGCAGAATTTCTTTAGCTGGTGATTGAGTGGGGATGCAAATAAGTCTATTTGTGGTAATCCCCATTCTCTTGTGATGGCTTTGAAGATGTCCGGATGCAGCATCCATTCGTGGGCATCTGTGGTAGTTCTGCTTAAAATGTCTGCCAGAATGTTTTCTTTTCTCAGTACAAATATTGCTTGTAACTGAATGTTGTAGCTCAGAGCCACATCCCATAGGTCCAGTGCCAGCCGGCATAGAGGATATGAATGTGTGCCTCCCTGTTTGTTGATGTACCACATAACTGTGGTGTTGTCTGTCCTTATCATCAACTGACCTTCTTGGAGAAATGGTCTGAATGACTGGATTGCCAATTTTACTGCCAGCATTTCCTTTAGATTTATGTGCAGGCGCAGCTGGTCTTGAGTCCATAAGTCTTGTATGCACTTGTCCAGCATGTGTGCCCCCAACCGAGGTCTGAGGCATCTGTCGTGATGGTTTGGCTTGGTTGACTGTTGCAGAAGGGCAATCCTTTGTTTGATTGACAGGCCTGAGCCCACCATAGGAACTCTTGTTTCAGGCATGGGATTATTGGAATTTTGGTTTCTAGGCTGTGCTTGTGTTGGGACCACAAATTCTTTAGGTACCACTGTAGCTTTCTCATATGCAGTCTGGCATGAGGGACCAGAATTATGCAGGATGCCATGAAGCCTAGGGCTTGCAGTACTTTTCTTGCAGTTAGATGGTTCTGCTTTGTTAATGCCAAGAAGTAGAGAGGTAGTTGCTCTTGCTTTTCTGCAGTTAGGAATGCCATTTGTTTTGATGTGTCCAGCTCTGCACCCAGAAAAGTTATTCTTTGGGATGGTGTCAGCCTTGACTTTTTTATATTGACTGTATATCCCAGGGCTTGCAGTAGGTAAATGACTCTTTGTAAGTCTTCTGTTAGTTTGCTTTTGTTGTCCGCTTGAATCAGGCAGTCGTCCAGGTAGGGATAAATTTGGATCCCCTGAAGTCTGCAATGAGCAATTACTGATGCCAGGCATTTCGTGAACACTCTGGGCACAGTAGATAAGCCAAAGGGCAATGCTGAGAATTGATAATGCTCTGATCCTGCAAGAAATCTGAGGTATCTTCTGCAAATTGGTCATATGGGGACGTGCAGGTATGCCTCCTTGAGATCTAGAGTTACCAGCCAAGACTCCTTGCCCAGCATGGGAAGAAGCTGCTGTAGGGTCAGCATTTTGAATTTTGGAACAATGAGGAATGTGTTTAAAGCGGACAGGTCGAGAATAGGCCTCCATTTGTTCTCTTTTCTTGGTACCAGGAAGAGTCTGGAGTAAAATCCCTTTCCTTGCTCCATAGATGGTACCTTTTCCACAGCTCTCATTCTTAATAATTGAGATATTTGCTTTAGAGCTTCTGCCCTTTGAGTAGGTGGTAGGTTTGGCATTCCTCTCTTTCCTGGTAGAGTATGGAAATGGAACCTGTAACCTTGGTCTATAGTTTGCAAAATCCATTTTTCCCTTGTGATGCAATGCCAGTTCTTTGAAAATAAGGTTAGCTTTCCGCCTAAGGGTGCTTCCAGTTGTTCCCTGGTAGGCGGTGCCACATCCAAGTCACTGTGATTGTGTTGTTGTAGTGGTGGTGGCTGCGTCCGTGCCTCGCTGGTTGTTACCTTGCCACTGGTGTCCCCTGTAGGCACCCCTGGATTGGTTTCTGCCTCTTGAACGCCTATTCCTGCCTCTCTGTGTCTTAGAGGAGTCTGGAAAGGACCAATTTTGGAGGGCCAGTTCCTGCTAAACCTTGGAGGTTGAACCTGTAAGAAATCTTTCACTGTTTGTACAGATTTTGCCTTCTCTTCCATCTTCTTTAGTACCTGCTGTGCAGGGGAACCAAATAAATTGACCTTGTCCATGGGTGCATCCAAAAGCTTAGATTTGACATGGTCTGGTAATGCCTGCTCTTTCAACCATGCATGTCTCCGGATAACTGTGCCAGTCATGGCTGATCTAAAGGAAGCCTCCAGTGCATCATAGCCACATTTTAAAGAATGGTTACTAACCTGCTGTATGTTATGTACCATTTCCTAAACATATTTTTTATCTAGAGATTCTTCAGAGGACAGCTTTTTAGTTAACTGGTCAAGCATAAACTCTTGATATTGAATCATATGGAATTGGCAGCTCAAAGCTCTAGCTGACAAAGTAGCAGAAGTGTAAACTTTTTTACCCCATCTCTCTAAGGATCTGGATTCCCTTTCAGAGGGGAGGGGGGTTTTAGCAGATGTAGTTGCTACAGCTTTAGGACCCTGGGAGATAGTCTCTGGATCTGCAAAAGGAGCCTTGTATAAATGGTGATGAGTGTCCGGGACCCTGTAGAACCTATCGGGCTTAGCAGGGGCCGGAGGTAATGAATCAGGAGCAGTGCAAGCATCAATAAATGCATCATCTACAACAGAAAGAACTGGAGGTATAGCTAAAGGCCTATGCTGTGGCAAATGTAGAAAGGTTCTAAGCCTTTTTCTGGAGTCTGAGAAATCTTGCCCCTGCCACTGAAATTGTTCCCTCACAGCATGCAAGGTTTCCCCAAAGGAAAATTCCTCAGGTGGAGAGGCTGAAGGAATGGACTCTTCAGCATCAGAGTCTTCGTAAGGGGAATAAGGAGCCTCAGGAGGGTTCTGTATGTTCTGAGTCATCAGAGGAGTCATCTGTGGATACTGGTTCAGGGGGCTCTGCTCTAGGCCTCTTCTCTGGAGGTGGATGAGAGGCCCTGTCTGGATGAGGCTGGGAGCCACGAATTAAAGAAATGAGATCCTCAGCCAAAGAAAGCATATGGGAACTGGTGCTGGGCCTGTGAGAAGGGGGTTTAACAGGCACCGTTTTTGAAGCTTTAGCTGCTTTAGCCCTGGTAAAGGCCTTAATAGACATGGCTGCAGGAGGCCTAGCAGCTCCACGTGCAGGGGTTGAAATATCCAAGGGAATAGTGTCTGATAATTCCTGAGAAACCGCAACAGAAGGTTGGATTTCAGAAGCCGATTCCACCAGGCTAGAAGAGGCCTCGGTAGAAGGCATGTTTTCGGCCGGGGGAAGAACTGCTTGCTCGGTTTCAGCCGAAACCGAGACACTCGTGGTTGGCTTAACCGTGGTTTCGGCCAAAACCGTGGACCGCGAGTGTCGGTCCTTTTCCCTGCGTTTTTTGGTAATTTGTGAAGTCGGAGGGTCCGACGGCATGATATAAGCAAATTCAGAGCCGAAAAACTGTTCTGCAAATTCTGACCGACGTCTAAGCGTCCGTTGGTTAAAGGAAGCACAGGCTAGACAAGCTGCTACGTCGTGGTCTGGGCCTAAACAAGGTAAGCAGTAAGAGTGGAAATCTTTATGAGGTATGTGTTTCCCACAAGTTAAACAGTTATTCACTTTTTCTGACATCGGCTGAGGCAAGAAAGAGTCCCCAACGGGGTACTTAGCTTTTTAGAAGTCTTCGAAGTAGTATTCGGTATGAAATCTCTGGTTCTGACCGACCGGCACTTGCGAACAGCTTCTGCTTCGGGCGCCACGCGGCAAGAAAGACTGAGGAAGATGGCGTCGGCTGATGCCTTTATACCCGAAAAACTGCAGCTATGACGTCGGGTGAAGTGCGACACCAGCCGAAGCCAGACCCAGACTTTGGAATCCGGCCGACCAAAGGGCTGCCTGACGACTACCCATTTGTAAGGATTGCAGATGCATCCTTGAAGGACATTGTAAGATTAGGTAGAAAACTCTCTAACAGTCTATAATCGCTGTCTAAATGATGACCTCACCTGGTTGACCTTCAACTGTGAAAGAAAACAAATGGACTGATTGAGAGGGGACTGATGATTGACAGGAAGTGAGGTAAAGCTGTTTGGGGAAAAAAAATGCACATGGTCAACTGTTCATACGCAACTGACATGTACTCAACCAGAGTGGGCATGGAGCAGTTTAGATATTTTAGAAAAAACACTACCACAGGTAATACCTGCTAAAAAATTAATTCCAACAATGCAAGTACAGTCACAACAAAACAAAACAAAAATATTTACTTGAGTCAAGATAAATTCATTTTTTAGATGAGCTTAACTGACTACCTAAACAGATTAGCTTTTAGGACAATCTTAGAAATATCTGAAGAGATATAGAATGCATAAGGTATTTTATTTCGATAACCAGAAAGATCTGTGAATTAATCACTCACAGTGGAGACCCAGAAGAAACTCTCCAAAATATGTCAAGGCATATGAGCAATGCGAATTTCTAGGACTTGTGCTTCTTGCCAATACTAAATGAATGATTTGTTTAATCTGTTGAGTTAATTAATACACAGTAGCATGGTTAGAATATGACTATTTGAAATATTATTACTGTGAGTAATCTTACAGTCATGGATTGTAGAGTTGGCTACAGATTATGCATGACAAAACATGTGCTGAAGGTCAACTGGCAATCCTCCTAAATTCCTGTAGTTGTGTGTGCCACCTGTAAATGAATGTGTGCGCACAACGTGATGGACTGACACCACATCCAGGATTAGGCTGATTTACTTGCACCAGATAAGTGTCAGAATATGATCTGGCTTCCCAAAACCTTTGATTTAGGAAGGGACATGGAGAATGATATGAAACATGTATAATCCAATTTGTAAGCAAAAGCATCAATGTGATGTGAAAGATCAAACAGAGTTAATATTCATGTAAAATTGGGCTAAAATGATACTGAGTGTATAAAATAGGTTCAGGAAACAGCAAACAAATGGCCATAATGTACTGTATAATCAGAAATACTGCATGACAGATGACAATGGCAGGAAGAAATTGCAGTGCTATGTCCTTCTGTAGTAAAAACGACGGATTTTATTTTAGAAATAATGAGGAAAAATGGGTAGACAGATAAGTGTGAGGTAATGCACCGAAAGACACAGAACCTAGTTTTAAAATGGGGAGCTCAGTTAGCAAATCTAAACACAATGAAAGAAAATGTTAACATAAGCATGGAAGATGGAAGGGTAGGTTGTCATGGGGATGAGCAGAAGTGGAGGACAATTTGGCTGATACCACAGTAGTCATAAGGCTGGTGTGACTTTTTCTGATCTTTTCCTGGAAATTGTTCTTTTTTTATCCACTTGACTGTCTTTCAGATGAACCCTGTACTGTTGGCTATGTAATGATCAGGCCCCAAACAATAAACAAATAAATAAATAAATTTAAGATGAAACTGTTTGCAGAGAATTGGCTTCCTGCAGTGTGTGTCCAGTTATTAAACTTTTCAGAATCCGAAACTGACATCCAGCACCCCCTTGATACACAGAAGTTCTTCAGGTGGAGCACTTTTTACCTTCACAGAAGGGCCAGTTAAATGAGGGATTAGGGAAAGAACTCAAGTGGGTAACAGCTGGCAGAAAATAAGTAATCCAATACTGTGAGCTGTCCTATATCACAGCAGTCCTCAGAAAACATTAATCTTGGAGCATTCATACTGCGTAACCCAGTGAAACCTCTGACGTGGTACTAATAATCTGCTATTCTATGGTTTGAACCTTGTTTAAAAAAGTCATAATTCACACATGGCCCTGCATCTAGGTTACAGTGTCACTGCCACAGTTCTTTTTCCTTAAGATGAAATAGAAGTCTTCCCTAGAGTATGGGAAGGAAACAGTGAGTTCTTTGATAAATTATCTTCCTTTCTATCAAATGTAAAACATATTAAATAAATTCCAGAGAAGTATCTGCATTCAAATAAGGATGGAGGTCATGGTAATAAAGGACCCAATGTTAGATATCTCTCTCTTAACTTCTAAGTCTAAGGATATGAGGTCAGATTAATAAAGCTTACTACAAAGAGTACACTACTTATACACTTTCTGAATTCAAGAATATCTCTACCACAACGCTTGTGCTATCTATCAACTCAGAAAGGTTACAGTAAGTGTACACTTTGCTGTAACTTTTATAATGCCACCCTATGGTAAGTACCTGTTTAATAGTACTGTCTTACTTCAAGAGGACATCCCATGGGAAAAATTCATGCAGAGGTAAAAAAGCAGCTATAACTAAAAGTTCAAATCAAGTTGTCCCATGGGCCAGCACTATCAAATAAGGATCTGCTCGAGTGTAAAATCCAGACTATAGACATCTAAAAAAGGTGTGCACGGAAGATTCTAAAGCTGCAGCACAGATGTCTACTGTAAACAAATTCATGACTGTTTCCCTTCATTTGACATACTCATATGTGCTCAAAAATTCTTTTGCTACATTTGTTTATTCAAGGTATGTTTCCCTTCTTTTAAATGGATTTGCTTGCTAAAGTGTTATTATACTGCTGTCTCTGGGATTGCTATTACTCTAAGAAAGAATGGAACAGAAACAGACAATTTAAAGTGAATTTTGTTGTTTTTTTCCAGGTTACTGCAATTTTAGAATTTTATATACATATCTATCTATATATAAAAACAGGTGGCCAGGTGGTGTGGGAGCATAGTGAGTCTCCCTCTCCTGTCACTAAAAAATGTTTTTAGTCATTTCATGCAGACTTACTTAGGTTTTATTAGTAATGGGCTATTTAGGTTTTGTGTTAAAATAACAATTCATTTTGAACTCCACAAGTTGCATTTTGTGATAATACAGTGGAAGTATGCCGTAAGGATGCACTACAGGCACACACTACTCCAGCTGAATGTCCTTTCAGAGCACAGAGGTGGCCAAGCTGAGTTGCTGACTGAAAAAAATACAGTATGGCTCCACTCACAATCATATTTCTGTTTGGTTATAGGTCAAAGAGATGAACATACTAATCATTTTGTGAAAATTCTCAAATATCATTAGGTAGAACTGGAGTTGGTGCATGGAGTTGTCATGCACTCATTTAAAAGTTTTTTTTTTTTTTATCAAATTTCTTTTTATTAAATATTTGTTCACAATATATGCAGAAAAAGATAAGACATACATGTGGTACAGTTGACGTTACAGAGTGCACACCATAAGCATGTAATAATAGTTATTGCCCACTTCACTCATTAACATTCAAATTAAGTAGAATTACCATTTGTGTTACTAGGAGGATATGGAAATATTATAAGTTAGTCCAAGGATATGGTTATATTATAAGTTAGTCCAAGAGCTTTTATCATATAGCAGTTCTCTTCCACATTATTATACAACTGCGAGCAATATTAGAGGTGTAACATCAACCTATATAATGATAACAATCGACTCTATTAAACCTCATATACATATATACAAATAAGTCACCTTAATTATTGTGGTTACTAATCCCAACAAAGTGATGTGTTTACTGTCCTTATATAATTAGTATTTAACATACTGTTTATGACAGAATATCAATTAATGCTTTGCAGTACCTCTGATACTAGGTTTGGTTCTTCTGACTTTTTATATAAAGCTTCTTTGCTAATGTGTGTTTTTTCGCCATGCTTTTGTATTCTGACCAGGTTAGTCTTGATCTGTCGATCCAGTTTTTTGCTGTGTAAGCTTTAAAAGGGTGCACAGTGTTGTTATAATGTGTTTAGAGAAATTATTATTGCATTTGAATATATGCAGTATTGTGGTTTCCCATGACAAAGTGAATTTTGAACACCCTGATTTCACTAAAAGGAATCTAAGTGAGCGCCATAGTTTATAGACAGTTTTGCAGCTCCAAAAGATGTGGAGGATATCTGCCTCTTTGTTGGGGCAGAAGGAGCAAAAGGGTGACTTGGATGGGTTGAATTTGTTAAGGTGGACAGGTGTATGGTAGGCATTGTTGAAGATCATGATCTGTGTGTATATTAACTTTTTGTATGGTGTCTTTTTCATAGTATTTCTAATAGCTAATTCCCTTTGATTGTCTGTTATGGTGTTATCTTTTCTCTCCCAAAACTTTGAAAAGAGAATAGTACTTTGATATTTAATATTTGCTATTAATTTATATGTATTTGATATCATTTTCTTTTCACTTAAGAGCAATTTTAGAACTTCCTGTGCTAACTTGACATCCTGTTCAACTACATTGAAATCTTTGGTTATAGTACTTACTAGGTATAAGATTTGTTTAATTATCAGGTTATATTTATTTCTAGCTTTAAGTAGTTTCATGATATTTTCCATTAGAAGTTTTTTAATTGGTAAAAATCCCATACTGTATAATTTTTTATTAAAGGGTATTTATCTAGATTGACCATAGTGTTTGCTAGTTTTATATCTAGGTTATGTATTGGTTGCAAAAGCGTAATTGTGTCTTTTAAATGTATTGATATCAGTAGCTTCTTCAAAATTTCACAGTTGTTTATTAAGATTGGGTGAATTTTTATTGTCTTAAAAGTTTCTTGTTTTAAGAAGGGAATCGTTTTTGGATTAACTTTATTAGCTATAATAATTTAATCCATAATGGGTACCATTCATTACCTATTGGGTCATGATTTGCTATCTGCATGTTGTGACTTGCATTAATAACTTCGTAGTACAATTGAAAATCAGGAAGGCCCAGGCCACCTTTTTCTTTTGTGGGTATTAGTTTATTATAGCTAATTCTTGTACTTTTTGGGTACCATATGAACTTTGCCAGTCGAACTTTTATCTTGTTGAAGAAGGTAACTGGAATTTTCATGAAAATGGCATTCAGATGGTATAAAATCTTAGGCAATATGTTCTTTTTTATAACTGAAGCTTTTGATAAGGTATATAGTTTAAGCTTTTTCCACTTACTAATGTTACAAACTATATTTGACCACATTTTACCTATATTATTATTGAATATCTCAAAATGCACTCACTCGAGGCACTCCTTAAAATGGAGAACATCGATATCTGTGCAGTGACTGAGACCTGGTTCAAGGCTCCAGAGAGCACCACTGCACTACCAGGCTATAACTCATACCACACTTTTCGGCCATGTAACCTGGACTGGAACACCAAAGGTGGAGGTGTGTCCATATTCATTAAGGATATCCACACCTCCTGTCTAGTTGCTCAGCATAATGCAGCCAAGGTTATCCAAGTGCAACTAACTCTGGGCAAAACTGCAATCCAAATTGTAGCTTGCTACAGATCACCCACCATGCCCCAGGATTCCCACTCCTCTTTTCTTGATGTACTGGAAAATATTAGGGTTCAACCAAACACCCTAATAATGGGCAATTTTAACTACCCCACCATTAACTGGGAAAACTACTCATGTACCAACGCTTTCTGGAATTCATAAACTCCAATGCCCTGGATCAACTTCTCCACACCCCCACCAGGGGCAACAATATCCTAGATCTAGTCATTACCAACATGAGTGACTGGTGTTCCACACCTGAAGTCAACGCTTCATTGGTCCGATCAGACCATAAGCTAATTACCCTAGATATCCACATTCTGCCCCCACCCCCCATTAAGGAAACCATGGTAAAAAATTTCTCCAAAGCCAACTTCATGCTTCTTAAGACAGAAGGGTGAACTTCATGACACCCATGCAGATGGACAATACAGTTACGACTACTGAACCCTACACAATTGCACTTTATAAGCACTTACATGAGTGCATGGATCGTGCTATCTCAAACAGAACCAAGACGCTATCCTCCAAAAAAGGAAGCCAATCTGGTGGTCCCCTGTCATAAACAAACTGTACAACAGAAGGAAGAAACTGTTGCAACAGAGAGTAAAATCCCATGAGTGGAGGAGCTCCCTGGTCAGCCTCAGTAAGAAGCTGCGATCCCTGATAAAATCCTCCAAAGCTAATTACAAAAACAAAATCACCACTGATTCTAAAGACAACAACAAAGCATTATATAGCTATGTCAAGAATCTCAATAGCAACACTCAGATCTGCTCTGAGTTACAGCACAATGGCACTAAATATACAGACCCAACTGATATTGCCAACATCCTGGCAGATAATTTCAGTGCTACCTTTACCCCCCTCTCACCCCCTAAACAGCCCATCTCTGTACCGGAAGAATGCAAAGTTCCTGTAATCACAGCTGCACAGGTAAAAACCACACTCTCCAAAGCCAAGAACACAGCATCCATAGGACCAGAAAACATTCCAGGCTGCGTTCTACATGAACTACAGAAAGGACTGGCACCCCACCTAAGTACCATGTTCAATCATAGCCTCACCTCAGGCTTTGTGCCTGCTGAATGGCGCACAGCGACGGTTATCCGACTCCACAAGGGGGGAGCCACTACTGACCCCAAGAACTACTGCCCCATTAGCCTGACGAGCCTGGTCTGCAAGGCCATGGAACGTATCATCATGGCACTTATAAACAAAGACACTGGTAATCTCCAAACTCTGGACCCCACCCAGTTCGGGTTTGTAAAAGGCAGATCATGTCTCCTAAACCTGATGGACTTCTTTGAAGCAGTCACTAAAGCCGTAGACAAGGGTAAGGTGGTTCACACAGCCTATCGAGATCTTGCCAAAGCTTTTGACACCATCCCCCACTCTAGAATTATAGATAAACTCACTAAACTAGGTATAAATCCCTATGTCACAAGATGGGTTGCCAACTGACAGAACCCGCATTGTGAAAGTCACAGACTCCAAATCCGACTTCAGACCAGTGACAAGTGGAGTACCACAGGGTTCAGTCCTGGGTCCTCTCCTGTTTGGTATCTACTTCTCTGAAGTGCAGGCTAACACAGAAGGTCTTTGGCTAACGAAGTTCGCAGATGACTGCAAACTAGGAGGCATAATCAAAACTCCTAACAATGTGGACATCCTACAAAAGGGCCTCACTGAGACAGATGGCTGGTGTCAAAGCCATGGCCTCAAGCTCAATGCCAAAACGTGCATTGTCATCCCCTTTGGTAAAAATTCTGTACCCATGAACTACAACATAGGTGGTAGTATACTTAACACCGAAAGTGTGATAAGAGACCTTGGGACACAGGTGGACAGTAGTCTTTCCTTTGATAATCACATCACCACAGTAGTCAGGAAATCCTTCTACGTGGCACACCTCATCACAAAAGGTTTCTCATCCAGAAAAAGAGAGGTCATTGTTCCCCTCTACTCATCACTCATTAGACCCATTATAGAGTACAACGCCCCTTTTGGTATGTACTTCACAAGACATCTACAACAACTGGAAAGGCCACAGAAATACCTCAAAAAGAGGATTACCGGCCTCAAACAGATGCCCTACGCAGACTGTCTCAAAAAACTCCAGCTTTACTCTGTCACATATCGCCTACTCAGAGGTGATCTCTGCCTAACATACAAAGCTATGTCAAACCCAGAGCTGTTGGACATGCTCCACTTAAAGAAATCCCAATCTTTCCGAGCTACACGCTCTAGGGACCTAAACCTAATCACCACAATACACAGAAAATGCCAGAGGGATAGATTCCTGCCTCACAGACTTCCCATACTCTGGAATAAACCACCTATCTATACAAACAAAGCTCCTCATTAGCACTCTTCAAGAAAAATCTTGATGATTGGATGGGAAATAGGAATTTCACGCCGGGGATCACCTCTGTGGCTCTGCTCGACAGTGGCACAGGAAAATAATTTTCTTGGGTGGCAAAAGCCAGGGTACCTTTTTGGCTGGGCTTGTATAGGCCCCAGGGCCGATAGCCTAGTACCTACCTATGAACACATCTGCTTGTATATGGCTAAAATTTATACCTAACTACTTCAAGGTATATTGCACTTTAACATTAGTCTCTGGAAAATAAATTTCCTTATGTCCCAGTGGGTTAATTGGATAAATGATTGACTTCTTAGGATTAATTTCATAGTTGGATACCATGGAAAACTTATCTATGGACAACAGGATTTTATTTAAATCAGTACTTGTATATTAAAAGTAAATATTGAGATCATCTTCAAAATCTGTGTATTTTACTTGAGTGTTTGATACAGAAATAAGATGATGGTATGTTCTCTGGGTAATTTGCAGTAGTAATGCTTCTATATAAAAATTAAACAGGTTTGGTGAGAGTGGGCATCCCTGTCTGGTTCCATTTACTATTTGTATTGGTTTAGAAGTTTTCTTATTAATATAAAGAGTTGTCGTTCCTTTAGTATATAATGTTTTAATCATTTTTATGTATTCATTTGGGAGTCCAAATTGATAAAGTAAAAAGAGGAGGAATTTTTGATTGACTCTGTCAAAGGCTTTTGTTGCATCAACTGATAATGCATATTTAGGGGATTTGCCCTTGGCACGTAAGTGGGTTAGGGCATCGATGGTTAATGTGTTGTCCTTTACTTGTCTCTGACTCAAAAAGCCTAGCTGTTCAGGTGCTATTATGACTGGGGCTACTTTCTATATTCTTTGTGCTAAAATTGTTGAAAATATCTTGATATCCAAATTTATCAGAGCTATAGGTCTATAGTTTGGATTTGTGGGATCTGTTTCGGTTTTGAGATAAGTACAGTTTTGGAGTTGTTCAGATAAAGGTCTGATATCCCAACTTTTAATATATAGTTGTATAGTTTTAGAAGTGTTGGTGTTATTTGTTGCTTAAAATATTTATAAAATTCTGCTTCATACCCATCAAGACCAGGAGCTTTACCAGGTTTTAATTTATCAATAGCCTTACTTACTTCCTCTTCTGTTAGTGGGCTTTTGAGATTATTAGATTGGGATTCAGTAATCTGAGGGAATTCTAAGTTATTCACAAAGGTCTGGAATAGGTTGTCATTAATATGATCTTGTGGACCGTAAATGGTTTGAAATATTTCTTCGAAAGCCCCTATTATTTCAATATCAGAGTTATAAATACTGTCTTTATATTTTACTTCTTGTATTTTACAAGTGGGGTTCCTTACGTTGACAAGTTTTGCTAACATTTTGGAAGGGGTTTGAGCCCACTCTGCATATTTGTGTAGCATTCTACGTTCTGTAAATGTATACTGTTGCATTAGAATCTCTAACTGTTTCTGTAGATTTGCTATTTGTTTCTCAATAGTAGGAGTACAATTTCTTTGTAGTTCAAGTTCAAAATGTCTTAGCTTACTTTCTATTTTACTTATATTTTCCCTTCTTTGTTTTTTGTAATATGATGCTTTTTGGATGAGGGTACCCCTAGCCGTAATTTTAAAGGCTACCCATTGAATATCCAAAGGAATATCACTGTTTGCAAAGTTTTCATTTAAGTGCATAAGAGAATTTATAATCTCTTGTTCCACTTCTTTAATTTTTAACAGGTTTGAGTTTAAAGTCCAGTCTGATGTAATGTGGATAGTAAAACCAGTTTTATTTTGTGTTATTGTTAGATTTATTTTTGAATGGTCTGATAATGATCTAGGTTCTGAGTTACACTGTACTTCATAATGAGCGAAGCTTTGAGAAATTAGAAATATGTCAATTCTAGACCAGAATTTATGGTATGGGGAAAAATATGTGTATCTGGTACCTAGACTGACTGTGTTGTTAAGTTCAAAGGGATCTGTTAGGTTGAAATCTTCAATTAGTTCTGATAAAAATGTTGTGGCTTGTGGAGATTGAGTATAATTTTTATTCGACCTATCTTTGAGTGGATTAATTGTCTCCACCAATTATAATTAGATGATATGGGTGCTTATTTAATAAGTTATACATTTCTATTAAGAAATCAAGCTGATAGTTACAAGGACCATAAACATTACAAAGTAATACAGGTTTTTTGCATGTTGGAAGCAAACGTGAAATAGCACCATCTCGCTTTAGTATCATAACTAATGTTTAATGATGTTCCCCTTAAAAGATTTCTTAATCATTATAGCTGTTCCTCTTGATGAGGTACTGTCCCCAGCTGCTATTATTTTCTGAATCCACTTAGTGTTTTTATCTGTTCCCTTGTCCCATTGTTCCATAGTCATATGATTTCCCTGCAAAAAAGTTATATCTGTCTTCGACTTGTATATGAGGTGCATAACTAGCTTTTTCTTCTTAATGTCCTATAAGCCATTTACATTCCAGGAGGCTATGCTAATCATCTTGTGTGAGTGTTATTTTAGATATTCCAGTACCTGAATTAACTATGTATGTTATAGGGGGATCTTTGTCAAAGCATTTTGAGTAAAGGTTACTGTGCATTGAGAAATAATAGCATGTGAGGAAAACGTGACATAACTCTCTTTCAGAATTTCCTTGGTGCCTGACCACTTACCACTATACCCTGAAAGAGAAAGGTTAATCCAATAAACAAGTAACATATACATAATTATAGAACTGAAAAAACAAACCCTATATGCAATTTTAACTACCTTACAGTAAATATTTTGCATTCCAAAAAACATCACAACACTGCTAGGATAAATACCACCCAGCCAGCAACTTAAATAAGATAACAAATATAGATGTTACTAACCCAATTAGGCAGTAGGGGTAAGTTGTGACTTGTAATGTCATATTTCAATAAAAATATATATATATATATATAACTTTATAGATGTAACCATGTGGCTAGATATAATCTTTTATCACAAATCCTTCTGCTGAGTGCTATATAATTCAGACATTAGAACTTGTTTTAGTAGAACAACGGACTCTGCTACTACATATTGTACTATGTAGAAATATTATGAGTATAAGTACCCTTCTTATGTTCCACCTATATAAGCATATGGAAAATCAACATAAGATACATCTCCACAATATGCTTCACATTATAATGCATCTAGTACACAAAATGTTACTTGACCTTCTCTAGTATTCCGACTAATACTAGTCCAATGAAAGAGAAAAAAAAATGATAAATGAGCATAAAGTAATTTTTATCGAAAACTGTATAACAGCCAAGTCCAAGATTGCAGTGCATCTTCTTCATAAGCCTTCTTATTCTGAAGGGTTCATTTTAACCTTAGCTTTCTTATTCAGTTCTTGTTTAAAAAACTTGCTTTCTTCCCTTGCATCATCTAGATTGCCAGTAATTACATAAATATTCTTCTTCAACAACTGCCTTTAAAGTCTTATTTTTATTTATTTTTATTTTATTTATTTTACATTTGTTGACCGGGCTAGTCTGGCTGGATAACAAGTCCATTTTCAGCAGAGGCCCGAGGAGAAAAGCTCCACTTTCTACTAGTACATAACATAAGAAATATATTGCTAAAAAAAAAATACAACTTAAGGATTAATAACACTGCAAGAGCGATATTCAACAGTAATGTAACAAGTTTTCTCAAAAAAAAAAAGAAAGGTACTGTTCTTCAATTCCAACAATTTTACAGAGAAAGTATAATACTTGTAGTTCTAATAGTGGTAGAATCAGAAACAGGAGTTGAGTGGAGAGGAGAGGAGTAAGAGAGTAATAAATAAGATAAATTAGTCAGGTGTACTGCAGGAACAGAGCCAGTGGTTTTGGAAGTACAGTTTAATTTTCTGTTTGAAAAGAGGCAAAGATGTAGTCAGAGTTATGTCACTAGGAAGAAGATTCCAGTTTCTACCTACTGTATTAGTGAAAAGACAGTCACCAGCAAAGTTGTTTGACTTAATTGCTTTGGCCATTAGTTTATGAGAAGAGCGTAGGGAGTTGAGATTGTTATAGGGGATTATCAGTTGAGAAAGAATTGGGGTGTTGTCAGGTTGATAAAGTATACTATGTGCAGTAGAGAGTTGAGGGATAAGCAAGTAGTTTTGGAATTCAAGCCAGCCTAGAAGTTTTAAGTTTAGACAATGGTGGGTTCTGAAGGGGTTACCAGTGGCAAAGCGGGCAATATTGTTATAGCAGCTTGTTAATTTAGTTAGATTGCTTTTTTTAAGATTGGTATAAATAGAGGAGGCATATAGTAGTGAAGATAAGATATGGGATTGGGCTATTTTGGTTCTAGTTGCTGGGGTTAGAAAAGGTTTAATTCTATATAGGGATCCTATTTTTCTGTTAACTAATTTGATGGTGTAATTAATGTGTTGATCGAAGGAGAGATTATTGTCGATAGTTATACCTAGCAGTTTTGTTGTAGAGTCAGGTGAGATGATAGTGTTAGTGTTAGAGGAGATGGAGAAATGTAATGGGGTGGTACGAGTGGTGGGGTGTAAAAAGGAGAAGTTTAGTTTTTTTGGCATTAAGTAGGAGGAATCGTTTTGAGAACCATGTTTCAACAGTATTAAATATGTTTTGGGTAAGTGAGATCAGTTCTGTGGTGGAAGGAGCAGAACAAATAAGGGTCGAATCGTCTGCATATTGAATGCATGTCGCTGGGATAGCAGAATGAAGATCATTGATGAAGAGAGAGAAGAGAAGAGGACCAAGAATGGAGCCCTGAGGAACTCCGATGGAAATTGGCAAAGAGAAGAGATATGGTTTTCCCATATGACTGCTTGCTGCCTGTTGCTAAGATATGATCTAAACCATTTAATAGCTAGGTTATCAAGCGAGAGAGATTCAAGAATGTTAGTTAAGAGAGAGTGATTGACCATGTTGAATGCTTTTGAGAGATCAATGAAAAGAGCAGAAGAGAGAAGATTATTGTTGCGATTTTTGTTGATAGTATCTATAAAAGAAAGAAGGGCAGTGGTGGTGCTGTGATGAGGTCTAAAGCCATGCTGACAGGGTGCTATAATGTTGTGAAGAGACAGATATTGTACTAGTTGCTGGTGAATGCATTTCTCCATAATTTTTGCTAAGGGTGAAAGGAGAGCAATTGGTTTATAGTGGAGTAGTCAGTAGAGTTGCCGCCTTTATGTAGTAGAATAATATGAGAGACTTTCCAGATATCTGGGATGGATCCCTCTTGGATAGTTCTGTTTATGAGTATGGATATAGGGTATGCAATTTCTTTGGCTGCTTTTTGGAGGAAAAGTGAGGGGAGCTTATCAGCTGAAGGAGTACAAAGTTTCAGTTTGTGAATGAGTCTATAGATGTAGGAAGTAGGTGTAGGTTTTAGAGAGAAGTTGTAAGAAGAGCTAGCTGGGTTGTTTGGGGGTAGTAGTTGTTGGTATTCATTTGTCTAGCTAGGGATTGAATAGTATCGGAAAAAAAAGTTAAAAGTATTTGCAGTTAGGAGAGGAGTGTCTGGGTTGGCATTTAGTGGGGAGGGAGTTTTGGCTGTACCTGGGGAGAGGAGTCTATTCACAGATAACCAAAATTGTCTGGAGTTATTAAGATGGGTTTGCTGAAGTTCACAGTAGTATTTTTTCTTGTCTGAGATTATAGCTTTTTTAGCCTGATTTCTAAGCTGGCGAAGTGAAGAAAATCTGGGCTATTTCTGTGGCATCTCCATTTGGTCCAAACTTTATTTCTGGCGAGGATGAGTTTTTTAGTATCTTTGGAGAGCCATGGGACAGTTTTTGACTTCATTCTAATGGATCGCTCTGGAGCATGTCTATCAAGAATGGATAAGAAAGTAGTATTAAAGAATAAAACTGCATCCTCAAGAGGAAGTGTTTTTAAGGAATTCCAGTTACAGATGCTGAGTTCAGCTAGAAAAAGGTCTATATTAAAATGCTTGGTAGAGCGAATTTGTCGGATATTAGGGGTGTTTACACAATCTGACTTTTCTCTAGAAATATAAGTTAGGGAGTGATCACTAATATCATCTGGCAAGGTGCCTACCTTTATATATTTTGTTAATATTGTTTGTGAGTATCCAGTCTAATATGCTCTCTCTCTTACTGTGCTTATTGATTCTAGTAGTAGAGGTGATAGTTTGGGAGAAACCGTGTAGATTAATATGAGAGGATGGATTTTCAGCATTAATAGTACTCCAGTCTATGTTAAAGTCGCCTAGGTTTATCGTTTCCTGTGGGTAGGTGGTAGAAACCCAACTACAGTTAGTGAATTAAGGAAGTTTGCAGTACCTGTGTGATTTTTGAGCTATGCATTTTTCTTTTTCAAGAAGAATAGATGTCTCTCGATTTTCAGCCTTGTAATACTGCAGTTTACTTCCTGTATGGCAATCTGGTCGAGCTATTGGATGTCAATGTATTCACATGGTTCTTGCTTCTTTTTGGGACTTTTTGGATGCCATAGACTGGAACTGGCTCTGACTTCACTGAATGAGATAATTAACATGTGTGACGTAGGGTCAAAGGTCACGGGACGTCTGATGTGACTCAGCTTCCTGGAAAAATGGCTTTAGAATGTTGAAATGGAAAATAAAGCCCATGGAGACTTTTTCTTACACTATAAAGGTAAAGAATCTTCAAAAACTTCAAAATAATGCTTAGAAATACCAGCGACACCCATATTTCATCGGAATTAAGGTCTTTTAAAGTTTAAATGCATTTTAAATGCTGATGAGAACAGTATAAATGTTACTTACATTTCCCTGGTTATTTTGTAGGGATTTCGGTTCATGGGTAAGTACTAGGCTATCTGCCCAAGGGCATTTATAAAGCCTAGCCAGAATGTGTTGGCTTTCGCTACCCCCTTAGATTAGTTCCCTGTGTCTCTGTTCAGCAGAACCATTAGTTCCCTGTGCCACTGTCCAGCAGAGCCACTGCAGTGATCCCCAGGGTAAATGTTTTGTTTTCCATCCACCTGTCAAGGTTTCTCTTGAACAGTGTTAGTGAGGGGCTCTGCCTGATTATAATGGAATCCTGTTCCAAAGCATGGGGAGTCTCTAGGACAGGAATCTACCCCTCCAGCATGTCCTATTTATCATTGTGGCGAGGTTTATATCTCTAGAGCGTGTGGCTCTACGGGATTTGTTTTTTTTAGGTGGAGCATGTCTATCAATTCTGGGTTGGACATGGCCTTGTATGTCAAGCAGAGATCACCTCTGAGTAAGTGGTATGCAACCGAGTACAGCTGGAGTTTCTTTTTTTTTTTTTTTTTTTTATTTAATATTTTTATTCACTTCCAAAAACAAGAAAACATGAATGCAGGTTATTTATGACAATGAAGTATTTACAAATTATTTAAAAAGGTAGGCTAAAACCTCTAAACAGATATTAAACATTAAAACCAAAATAAAGTATTTACAAGGGTGTCTATAGTTGACATATAATTGACTTTCTATACAATTGTTTCCTGATTATAATCTGCTGCAGTCATTCTCCAGTATTTCAGTTACTTTTTGCCATGCTACGTATAATGATGTAGTTCTTTCAGTTCTTCCTTTAATAGTGTTCACTTCCAATTGCGATACTGCTGACACCATATTCATGAATTGCTTAAAAGTTGGAGAAGCTTTGGATTTCCAGTTTGATGTAATGTTCTTCCTTGCAATAGCTAGGAGAGTCCATAAGATTACATATTTTGTTCTTGGCACACAGTCAGGTACAGGTGCATTAAACAAAATAATAGATTTGAAAATCTGGAATTTATCATTGAGTACCATTTGCAGAAAATAATTTATTTTATCCCAATATGGTTTAATCAAATGGCATTCGTAGAATATATGTTGCCAGTCTGCTTTTATTGATAAAACACATCTCCAGCAGCCAATATTTTTCTTAAACATAAGTTCCATTTTATGAGGGGTTACATAAGATCTGTGTATGAATTGCCATGTAAAAAGTCTCCAATGTAATGAAAGCGATGTCTGCTTTGGAGAGAGAAGAATTAGTTTTTTATCTCTGTCATTTGGCACATGTCCATTAACTGATCTATAATAATTCCATATTTTGTCATTATTATGCATTTTTATTTTTTTGTTTGTTTTATAAATAGATGATAAGTATCCCTTTCCAGTAATGGGTTGATTCGTTAGTAACATTATATGTTCTATAAGGTTAGGAACATTTTGTCTTATTGATGGTTGCATTGTTTCTTGTTTGCTTAATATATACTGTCTTAATTCTTGTACATGTAACCATGAACTATCTTCCATATTTAATTTCTGTTTAATCTGGTCTATTGTCAGAGGTTTTCCAGAGTTTAGCAATTGATGCCAACATATTAATCTCTTTTCTTTAAGCATGTTGACTACTTCCATATTAAATGTTATTATATTACCTTGTGTGTACGCTACTGGATATAAAAGAAATGACCATGCTTTAATATCAGGATTGCTATTAATAAGATTTTGGAAAATTTTTAATGTATAAGTAATGTATTTGGAACTTATATTTTTATTCTTATGTATCATCATATATTTCTTCATCAGCCATAGAAAATTGTTTGGTATGAAATCTGTATACTTATTTGCTACTACAAATCCTGATTTTAACCAGATTCTCTCATGAACTAGCTTCTATTTTGATGTATATTTTGTATTTAGCCATAATGATATTGTTTTAATAATGGATGAATGCAAATATATTTCTATGTCTGGTAAACCTATGCCACCTATATCCCAATCATCTAGATGAGACTTCATAGCTATCCTTGTTTTTTTTGGATACCATAGGAATCTTACCATTAAATCATTTAATTGTTTTAGGTGCAATTTAGTGGTGGCAAAGAACAAGCTTGTATGACAAAGAATTTTTGGAAATATGATCATTTTAATTATATAAAGCCTTTCTTCCATCGAAAAGAAGAATTTATTCCATCTTTGTATTAGATTTTTAATATTATTTAAGGTCTCTTTATAATTTGTTTCAATTGTAGTATCTAGGTTGTTAGTTATTATAATTCCCAGGTATTTAATTATATTATCGGTAGAGATATATTTATGGTATTTTTTATTTAGATCTTTTTTATTAGTATTTATAAGCAATACATTTGTTTTGTTCTCATTAAATTTAAGACTTGAAAAGTTTTGAAAGTTTTGAATTGAGTCCCATAATGCTTTTAAACTGCTATAATTATTTTTTAAGGTAATTAAAATATCATCAGCAAAAAGTTGAATTTTAAGCTCTAGGCTGTTGTCTAGTTGTATTCCTTCAATATTTTTATCCATACATATATTATTTCCTAAGGGTTCAATGACTAGCTCAAACAATAACGGAGAAAGAGGGCAGCCTTGTTTTGTGCCCTTAGTTATTTTAATAGATTTAGACAGACAAGATCCCAGTTTTATATAAGCCAATGATTTTTCATATAATGATTTTATTAAGAAAGTGAAGTTGTTTGAGAAGCCATATTCTTCTAAAACTAACCACAGATAATCCCAGTTCACTGAATCAAATGCGCTATTTATGTCTAAGCTAATAACATTCATTTTGTTTTTTGTGACATTTATATAATCAATTAAGGAAAGAATTCTTTTAATGTTGTCATAAGTGTTCCTATCTTTTATAAAACCTGTTTGATCCTCCTCTATCAAAAGTGGTAGTAACTGTTTTATTCGAGCAGCATGTATTGCCATAAAAAATGTATAATCTATATTAAGAAGTGAAATGGGTCTGTATGATGAACTTTCACTGGGATCTTTATTTTGTTTCAGAATTGGTGATATTAATGTGTACTTCCAAGAAGGAGGAATGTCTTTACCATTTTTAACTGATGTAAAGACATTCAATAACAACAGCAAAGCCTCATTTGATAGTAATTTAAACATTTCTGGGGTGATATTATCTATACCTGGAGCTTTGTTTAGTTTTAGCTTATTTACTTCAGCTTTAAGTTCTGTCATTGTTATTTGTTTATCTATTAGTTGTACCTGCTCCTCTAATAACCTAACTTTAACATTGTTTTTGAGAAAAGCTTTCAATGCTGAATGTGTTTCTGTTTTCTCATTTTGATTATTAAGTTTATGAAAAAATAGCCTAAAAGCTTCTAGTATTCCTTCTAAATCAGATATTTTCTTTTTGGTTTCTATATTATGTATTTCCTTGATTTGATTTGTTTTAATAATCTTTTTAGTCCTATTTGCTATTCTTCATTGGTTTTTAGGATTCATTGAATAGTAACATAGTTTAATTTTTTCTAAGTTGATCATTGTTTTGTGGTGTAGCGTCTCGGAGTATTTTTTATTAGTATCTTCTAGTTCTTTTATTAAGTTGGTGTTTCCATTTTGAATATCAAGCTTTAAATTATCTACTTTTGACCGTAATTCCATTAATTCCTTATTCCACTGTTTTTGTTTATTTTTTATACCATCCCACCGCTCTTCCATATAGGTATGCTTTCAGTGCATCCCATATATATATTTCAGATACATCCTTTGTAAGATTGATATCTAGGAATGTTTGTGTCTCTAATATAAAATTCCTTAAAATCTTTGAGATTTGTTATGTAAGATGGTATTCTTGTTACTGATATCCTTCTCTTGAAACATAAGTCTATCTCAAACGTTATGGTGTTATTGTCTGAAAATGGACATGAAATTGTCTTGACTATTTAATTTAGAGGTTAAATCCTTTGTTATGTACACTCTATCTATTCTAGAGTATGTATTATGTCTATGGGAAAAATGTGTAAAGAATAGTGAATCTGGGATAGCATACTCATTTATGTCAACTATATTAAAAGTTTCAACAAACTCAGATAACTTTGTTAAAGGTGATCTCTTACGTGTAGTTTTAGTATTTGTGTCAGTTTCTTTTATAATGCAATTGAAATCTCCAGCTATGATCAAATTGCCTTTGGTATATTGTACAATGTCTTCCAAGTGTTGTTTGGCCACTCTAACACCTAGTCCTGGTATCCAATAAATATTCACTAATATATATATCATTTCATTGATAGATATTGTCACTAGACAAAACATTCCTGAGTTGCCATGGAACGTGTTTATGATTTTAGGCATTAAAGTAGTGTTTTTCCACAAAATTGCTACTCCCCATCGCTTCTGATTATAGGTGGAACTTACTAGTATTGTATAATTTTTATTGTTTATTTTATTTATGTCTTCCTGTGTAAGGTGCGTTTCCTGTAAAAATACTAGTTGCGCTTCACATAGCTTTAAATATCTATAAAGACTTCCCCTTTTGCAGCTATTATTTAAACCATTTACATTAAGAGATATACATTTTGCAATTGGATTTATATTAGCTTTGCTTTTATCCATATTCATATACTCGTAACGTGTAGATGTGTGTACATGAAGAGAATGACTTGTTCTTTCTTCTTCCAACAGTATTACAACAGATTATAGACACCCAATAAAAGTAAATTACAAGATCATAACTGAGAACAATATAAGATAAACAACCACCAAACCCCTCCATGAGAAAAAACATCTCATCCTTGAATGATCTAATCATTCAAGCGATCTCTCTAAGTCTGCATTTCAGCATCCTCCCCCGGCCCCGCCATATGGTAGTTTTATAATGAAAAGTATCTTATATATCTTTTAAGTATACATGCAGTCTTTATCTATTTTTAATATTTTATAAAACACTAAGGCAACACAACTATACATAGATTTAATACTTAACTATTTGGTTTTGTTTAAATTGTAAAGGAAAATCTTTTATTTTAATATATCTTTTGTGTAGCAATAACGGTTATGCATCTTAAAAATAATATGCTTGCTGTCTATCTCCCTTATAGTGTGAGTGGCATTCATAGGTATCAAATTTATTGTAATGGTCTACCTATATATATATATATATATATATATATATATATATATATATATATATATATATACATATATATACATATATATACATACACATACACACATATATATATATATATATATATATATATATATATATATATATACACACACATACATACACACATATATGCATACAGACATAAAAATAAAAAAAGAAATGTTAAGCATTATATGCATCAGTTTACCATGCCACAAGTTGATTAAATCAGAAAGTACCCATAACAATGAATATAACGTTATATTTGTATTGTCATTTATCAGTAATCTTATAGTTTTCTTTTAATTCAGAAAGTCATATTTTAGTGGTATAAATGCTACTAATTTGTTTTTGGCATTGGTATTATATAGTTTAAGACTATCCCCGGGATTCATGAACCTTGCGCCAGGCGCCAGCATAGCGTCGGCGTTATAACGCCAAATATGGCTGCTTAGAGATTCAGGTATGAATGAATTCCACGTGCACTACCGGCGTGCGCCGGACCGTCTCCGCCCCCGGCGTAGGTATGCAAAACACACTGTGTGCGGTATTGCACCATGCAAATGAGGGCAAATAGCGATCCACGAAGTGGCGCAGGCGTAGCGTAAGGGCACGGCAATGTAAACCGAAAAAAACGGTTTACATTTACCCAAACATACCGGAGGAGTAACGGAAGGCTGTCAAAGTCAGGTATCATATAGGTGCAATATGCCAATGTGGAAAGGCACCGAGAATGTCCAAAGAAAATATGCACAAAATGCAAAAAATGACATAAATGGCACGTATGTAGAAAGAACAGCAGACCCCCGGGATATGTGCACAGAAGTTGCAAAGCAATGAAATAATATGACAATGTCCTAAAAGAGCAGTAGAACACAAATCAGCTGCACAGCCACCACACACCATAGTATGTATGTAAAGCTGCAACCCCAGCGCAATGGTTGTCAAGGAGTGGTGGCGGTGTGCCGCGCCCTAACCCTGTATTAGGAGACAAATCCATGCAAATGAGGCAGATAATAGTGAATCGCAAAACGGCGCCGCGTAAGGATGGAGCAAACGCGAGCGGTACTACACCGAGGAGTGGCCTACATGAGATACATGTCAACCACAGAGGGGTGTGCCACTGTAGGAGGAAGGATATTGGAGGTCAGCAAATCTGGGCTGTACAATGCACATCACAGCATCAGGACTGGCGTGTTAGGAAATAGATGCGCTGAGAGTACAGAATGCGCGTACAAATGCATGTGCACGAGGATGACTACGTTCCCTAAACCAGTCATGTGATGGCCTCACCGTCAACAACCACGGATATAGGAAGGTAATGCGGAGAATACGAGGAAATGCGGAAGCAGTGTAAATGGATCCGTAATGAGCAATTAACACCAATCAATGCAGGAAGGGCAAACGCCGGCAGCTGATAACTCTGCATGCAGACTCCTGCATAACGGGAAAGGGGAGGCATATGAGTGCAAAGATAGTAGGGGATGTAGTAGAAATGCAAAGAGCAAAGAACCGAAATAGCACAGCCAAGTACAGAGGTAGCATAACTGCGGCTGCAGATAAAATGCATCATATGCCATGTGCCTGCAGGATGCAGTAATGTAAGATGCCAGGCGAAGGCAATGCAGGCAACTGTAATGTAACACTACAGGCAGTACCGTTGCAGTTGCACGCGTAAAACCACGGAAATAATCCGTGGATACGGCCGCACAGACACACCCAATGACATCACCGGGTATACAGCACAACAGTATTAAATGTGAATGCACACAACACACAGCGATTTCCCAAACGCCGCACCGTAGGGGTGTAAACAGACGGGGAACTTTTAATATGTATATGCTGGGTGCCGCCATGCGTGATGCATAGGTATGTGGCAGAGACAGACGGAGTTGCGGAGGGTGGTGCCGACAACTACCGTAGGCCTCACAGGAGAAGGAGAGTGTTCAGACCAAGGGTGACCTACCAGGGGCTGCGAGACCTGGAGATAGTAGAGCGCTACAGGGTGGACAGGAACACGTTACAGCAAATAGTGGAGCTGTGCCGGCCGCCTGAGAACAAGAGACAACAGAGGAGCCCATCCCAGTGGACACAAAGGTATGTGTGAGCTTGAATACTGGCTACAGGTACCTTTCAAAGGCCCACCGGGGACATAATGGGAATCTCACAGGCATCAGCATCCAGGGTGCTACACCAGTTCCTGGATGCCATGTTACCACATGCCCATGAGCACATACATTTCCCCACATCTCAGGAGGAGTTGGCTAGCAATATGCCGCTGCCACCGTGTGGCACAATACCCGGAGGTCCTGGGTGCGATAGACTGTACGCACATAGAAATTAAGTCACCACCCGGGGAGCAGGGTAGACGCTACATAAACCGCAAGGGATACCCCTCCATCAATTGCCAGCTCGCGTGCACTGCGCAGGGCATTATTATGGATGTGTGTGCTGGCAGCCCTGGAAGCTACCACTCCCATATCTGGCATGCCTCACAGCTGTATCAGGTATTCGCCAGGGGGACATCACACAAGGTCACCTTGTGGGGATGCTGGCTACGCACTGGAGCCGTGGTTGATGACACCCATCAGAAATGCACACACACACATGCAAGAACGCCATAATGAGGCACACGCACAAACGAGAATAATCATAGGCGTGTGTTCGGGATGTTGAAATCACGGTTCGGTGCTTGGATACATCCGTGGTGCCTTGCAGTACTCTCCAGGCACAAGTGCCCACATATTCATAGTATGTTGTATGCTACACAATATGATTCTGCGGAAACAGCTGCTGCAGGGACATAATGCCGGAGGGCCACCAAGCCCGCCACAACTGCCAGGGCAAGCACAGGCACGCGTTCAGCACCATGGACACACTGAGCCAGCCCCAGTAGGTAGACAGAGGCGTACCCAATATGCCTACGCCCTGGCAAAGAGGGAATGCATAGCACATACTTTGACAGTGTAGGCCCCATGGACTGACACCTCCTGACCTGCACACACAGTAAAATGGACGCCACACAAACATGTCCGCCCGTAATGTGTACCGTATGTGCGGACGTATGTGTGACTCCAACAAAGGCACCGCCCAAACACTGCACACCCAATAGCCAGCAGAGCATGGAACGCCAACACCTCAACAGACGCCGGTTCCACAGCCCACGGCGTGCCCATAGGCTGCCACTATCGCCGCAAGTCGACCACATATGTACTCATGTGCATACACAGATACGGAAATACATATCAGTACATGTAGAAATATATGTACGCATACACAGATATAAAGTACAACAGGGTAATATGGAACCCAGGGATGCAAGTTCACAGATAAGTAAGACGCGAAATCACCACATAGTAAACATAGTGACCGACAACCCGATCATCCTGGAGGGTGGGCAGGGCAGGTAACGCCAGCCATGGAAATGTTAACCTGCATCAATACATATCCGCGTGTCGGGATGGTCACCAGTCCACGGTACAGTAACGGGATATGTGTAGGGTTACCACCTGTCCCACGTTGTGAGGGACAGTCCCCTTTGGGGCAGTGGTGTCCTGCAAAACATTGACAAAATGGCAAATGTCCTGAGATTGTAGGACAAAACTATTTCCCATAATTTCTTTATTAGTTGCATAAAACAGTTATTTTGTAGAAGAAACATCTAAATATGATAATAAACAGAATAAGCAACTGTAATGCTACAGGTTTGTATTCTGTCAAAAAAGTGAATTGCTGTCCTTTGTACTGGCCGTGGGTATGTGTTTGCATGCAAAATCTGACGTTTCTACAAAAAATGGCCCACTTTGGGTATTTGAAAAGGTGGCAACCCTAGATATAAAGTGTCATATCCATAGGATATGAGTGCGGAGATACACGCCGCCACCGGGCGAGCGCCAACGTAGGTATTGTGTTCAACCGTCGGTGCGAAAGCGGAAAGCATACCAGTGAAGTGTACATTATGAGGAACGTACCTCATTTGGGGTGTAAAACAGTTCATGTTCCTCGCAGTTCCTCCAAGTTCCACATTGAAAATGTCTGTCAAACATCCATTGTTAGGAATGTATATAAATGACATCCTGGTAAATAGAATGTACTCATAGTAAGTCAGTAAAGGTTCTTCACTGTAAGTAAATCAGCATATTATAATCAACCTATGACCTACTTAGCTGAAGTTGTCACTATGCCATTACTATGTGTTCCACATTATGCCCATTTGTTTCACATTACTACTGTGTGTGTTCCTCACTCTGGAAATAGAAGGTTGACAGCCATGGCGGCAATATGTGTATGTGTGAGGTGAGGTTGTCGTGTGTTCCGCTGTGTGTGTGTAATGTGTGTGCCAGTGTAAACTGTGTATGTAGATGACATGTCACAGGCGGAGTGTAATAACAGGTGTAGGCATACAGTACAGGAACCATAGGCGTATGTACAGCAGTACCCACAAAGTAGTACTGACATCTCCTCAGTGGCTATGCACGTGGCGGCGTAAATGATGCAAAGCGGAAATGTCCCAAAGTGTACCACAGGGCCATAGCCAACAGGAGATGCAAAGGACACATGTACAAACCATGACCGTAGGTATGGCGGCCATAAGGTAGACTCCACACGGTCCGTCGCCAACGTTACACAGCATCAGGCATGTACGAAAATACGAATGTGCTATCCGGCACCGATCGTGAACACTTACGGTCCGTAAATACGGCGGTGTGTAAGCAAGCGGCACACCAATAGGAGGCTACCGGAAGCATACAGCCCGCCCCAGGGATGGGACCAAATTCACCGTAACTATCAGCGACAAAATGCCAATGGATAGTAGGCGCGACGAACATCCGCAGATATATAACCGATGTGAAGGAGGAATACGTGCAGGAAGCACACATGCAGGCGATACCGACAGCAGACGACATCAACAAAACAAACATTCCCGGAACAACAGACAGGTAACCCGCAGCTCCCCAAGCAGGGATTGAGCACACACACAAGCATATCTGGTATGTATAAATGCAAGACTCACACCTGCACTGTCACCCACATCCGCAGATATACCCCATTGCACATATCAAAGGGATAACAGCTAAAACCGTAGCAAACACAAACAGGCAGTGAATGACAGCGGCATACCCACAACAAGCTCCTGGGAAACAGTAGCAGCGGCTGATGCATCCTTGCATCTGCTATGTACAGGAAAATAACAGCTATGTAACACATCTGAATGCACAACGCCATCGACAGACGCCGCCAGGACACGGGGACCCACATGTCGAACACAATACCATACTCAACACACACAATCCACGGCTAACACCACAGCGAAATGTGCCCGACACCACACATAGCGGATGCAGTCACACAAACATGATACAATACATACCATCCTCACGAAGGTATTGCAAATAACCAACGGCCACACGAGGAAAGAACCATGGGCTAGTGCCGACGTGTAACGAACGAAAGGAAGGGGGATCACCGCCGATATGCGCATAAGTACACACCGAGGAACAGCTATTGGCCTGATTAACACACATGCCTCAGGTGACGACGAATATAAGGAAGACTCCCTGGATATTCAAACCGTATGTTCATACCGAACTAACACGAATAGAGAAGGAGAAACAAGGGAATAGAGACGAACTCAGAACAAAGGTCGAAAGGTATGTCGAACCCACGACATGTACTGGTGTGTAACGCACGATACGTATGATGAATCTGTACAGTATGTGAACGGTGTGTGTAGGTAAAGATACCTGTCCATCAGGCAGAGAGAGAAGGTTGGATATGTAATGCTAAAACGCCGCAGCATACCAACGACTGTGGACAACGTGTGCACAGCAGTGGGACAACATGTACACACCGGGATAACCCCAGGTTCGGCTTGCCACCTTTTCAAATGGCCAAAGTGGAAAATCTTCGGGACACACATCAGATGTTACAGGTGGACACATACCCATGGTCAGTACAAAGGTTAGAACTCTACTCTTTTGCATAAAGAAAAGTGTAGTCTTGTAGCAGTTAAGTTGCTTATTGTGTGTCTTGTAACATTTAGGAATGTACATACATAAATAAGTATGTGATGCAACTCTTACATAAGAATGGCATATAGTGATGTCCTACAATCTCAGGACATTTGCCATTTGTAATATATTTTGTCAGGACACAACTGCCCAAGGAGGGACTGTCCCTTGCAAAGTGGCACAGGTGGTAACCCTACCCCAGGTCTGCCATAGGGGTTGCAAACACAGAACAATGCCACCACCCACGCTGATGCTGGCAGTGGATATCCAACAATGAAGTGCCACAGCAGGGGATAGGACATGTATGTATAGTGTCACAGCACACATGTGCATGGGCATATACCATCGATGTCATACGGAATGTGCGCACGACGTGCATGTATCCCACGCAGTAGGGGCGACTATGTCAATTATGTGTAATGCAAAGCTGTCATGATGGATATGTTCACAAATCATAGACAGTATCACAGGCATAGCATGCATGATGGAGCGATGGCCTAATGTTATGTACATACACAAGATATGTATGGCCTGCACATATGGGACAATGTAGTAGCAGAATAGGTACCCGAAATGAAGGGAACAGCAAGTGACCATGTCCAAACGTTCCATAGCAGGTGCAGTGTGTGCCACAATGATGTCCAGCAGGGCCGTGTGTAAACACATGTGCAATGTACACAGTACTGACCCCCCCCATGGTAGTGTCCACTGAACGGCAGAACTGGATGTCAACTGTCATGTCTATACAGTACGTCCGCTGTGGTGGTACCATGGGTCTGTGTCACCCTACCAGCAAGGAAGCTATCACATGACTAGTGACACAGTGTGCCCCTGTGGGATGTGCACAGGACCTATGTCCCACAGCATGGTGTGTGTCCAGTCTGTGGATGTCACACAGACGCCCGGGCTGAGCAATGTGGCATGTGTGCACACATGCAGGACTGCTCCTCCCACCCTGCCCACTGCAAACGCCATGTAGGAGTACTACATGCATCAGTACTGCGGAGAACATGGCCCATGGCAGAGTAGATTACACCCCTGTGTTAGTGGCATGCAGGTGAGCACAGATGTGTTACATGACTGTCATTTGCATATGTAAACTGTCTGAGCCGGGTAAAGAGCACAGCATGACTATACTGAGACATGTAACGTTGTATCCATTGTGTAAGGTACACCACACATGTGTTATTGTAACACGGCCTGCGTGTACATGTGTGTATGGCACTGGTACAAGGGCACCCAAGGTATCAGCTAGACATACGGTCCAGAAATGCGTGGTCCTGCACATGTGTACCCACGCCATGGTGTAATATGGCAACCACAGCACCATGTTTGGGTTGGGAGGGTGGCCTAATTGCAGGGTTTGAGTCTCACAAGGGATAATTGGCTAGGCTTAAAATGGCTCGCAAGGGCAGTTAGCTTAGTACTAACCTATGAACCTATGAACCTATGTGGGCCATGTGTGTGTACATCAACCATGTACAACGTGATATGCCTGTATAGGGATAGTATCCATGTGATACACACCGCATGACTGTCAGTATGCAAAGGTGATGTGTATGCACTATGTGTGATGTAACTGATGCAATGATATCTACATGATATATCTGCCACACTGACACCTGTATGGGTGTCAGCAACATGAGTAGGATGAGCTAGAATGCTGCCAGGTATGTAGAAGTGGTATATGTAGGCATGTACAGTACTGTGTGACAGCAGGTAGTGTACGTATGCAAATACTGAGCATGAGGGGCCACATGTCTGAGGACCGTGCAATGTCACACGTCCCTGACTTGTTGTAGTTAGCATGATATGCCTGCACCACTGTGTGAACTGTACAGAAGGCACATGGCGTAACATCCCGATACATAGGGTGCGATGTGATGCTGGATGTGTACACTGGCAATAGCATAAAGTGGAATGGTGCTGAAGGGCAAAGAGCGGATCATGTCTGATGTGATACCCTCTGTACCACCCCAACCACCCATGCAATAATATGACAGGTGGCCAGCATGGGATGTGGTGTGCTGTGGCGCACAGAAGCCCAACAAGGGTGCCAGGAAAGGCATGCAGGTAGTCAATGAGTGTGTGAAGCATGTATGTCAAGATGTGGCCCAGTGCCATACTGAATGGCCCAGTCATGGGTGTAGAGATGCAGCCCCATACGTGCAATGCAGTACCATCCATGTGTAGTGTGATAGATGTGGTAGTGTGGTGGTCGGTGCACAACGTACATGAATGGGCTAGCAGTCACTGGCGTGTGCTGCTGCAGAGACATGTAACAGCCAGGTTGGCGGGATACAACAACTACGGCGGTTTGAGGTGACATTGGGACTGTGTTCCCGGACATAACATGTGCATGGCAGTACTATGTATGTGTCCACAGGGTTAATACAATGTCCAGCCAAGGATTGGAACCCTGTAGTGAGTGAGAGTGTGTATTGTTGGTAGGTACCCCATTGGCAGGCACGATGACAGCAACATCTGTGTCGTCAATGCCTGCATGACCGTGGTATGCTGCATTGAATGTGGATGTAGTCAAACAGCAGAGATATACCACCACACTGCGTGAGGGCCCACACTGCAATGTCTGGCAGTCATGTGTAGGTAGCTAGCTGTGGAGTATGTCATGCACCATCAGGACACACCATGACTGTCAAGTGACACACAACACACAGGTGAACATAACTACCGTGCAACAGCCTGCACATGTGCCCATACAGCACGCGTGTGCATGGAACAGGAATACCACTGTGACATCTGTGAAAGGCCAGTACCACCATGTCTCAGTGTGGAATAGCATGGTCCCTACCAGTGTGTAAATGTAGCAGAAGTGCACTGTGATCAGTGTTGGCATAGGCACGTAGACTGTCCATCGACGGGTGCCATGCCATCAACTACCACTGTCAGTGGATGTCAGTAATACCGGCTGTAGTGTGTATGTACCATGCATGCTGCTATGGTTGTGTGTTTAGGGTGTGGCTAGCAGGGATGGTAAGCATGGATGTTCAGCAAACAGAGGGGAGGTGTGTAGGCCTAGCACACAGACACATGGAGGTTTGGTGCATGCTGAGGGTAGTGTAGGTATGGTATGTGTCGTGTAATGTGTCACCCAGCTATGCGTACTGCATGGCCAAGCATGTGTGGGTACATGGGAGTCCATACTAGGAAAGGGCGTGTTGCTGGCAATACATAGCAGTAGCAACTGTCCTAGGTGCAATGTACAGTATGCCAACCCGACCGGCATGTAACCTGTGGTGTACAGTGTATTCACTGTCGTGTCACAATGTGCGACCCACGAACATGGGTATCTGAACATGGACTACCTATGATGCAATGTGTCATGAGAATATACAGTATGTGTGTAAATCACGGTGTGGTGTGGGAACCACCCACCCGTGTGAAATGCAGTCCAGGTATGTGCCTGGGAGGTATGATCTGTGTACAATCTGGACTGGCAGGTGTGCCGTGTAGGGCATGGAGGCAGGTCCCAGGCACTGCAGATAAATGACATGTGTGCTGTACTGTGTGTGCAGTGCTAGTGTACAGCACAGTGGAGGGTGTAAGCATTGTCACACATCACTGCATGCTGTGCCCACCTGTGACTGCCCTGCCGGAGACAGACATGTGACACCGCTGCACAGGCAGCATAGCATGTGAAGATGTACATGTGGGCTGCACACCTTAGGCAGATGTCCACACGTCATGTGTGCCACGGTAGTGTGGTTGAACACGACTATCAGACTGGACAAACAGCACATGCCTGCATAACAACAGTATGACCATAGTCAACAGTCCCAGTGACAGAGTAGGCCAATGTAGACTATCCCTGCATGCAGACCACTGGCTACTGGACACCTGGCTAGACACACACCTGGAGGGTTAATTCACCATTGAGCCATCACATGTCCAAGTCCATGTGGGCCATACAATGTCATCACAGGGTGGTCACAATAGCAGGTGGCAAGGCAGACACGGTGTACCAGGTGACGTGTCATGTGTGCATATGTCGACTAGCACAGCCGTTCACATGTCTGCAACATACTGGTGCACGATGTATACTGTTACATGATGAATGGAACTGCACTGTCACCCACTACAGGGCCATCTGACACAGGTGTGTTGTGACTGGTGTAACCCATGTTTGCACAGGATACACACTGCTGTTGTAGGCAGCCATGCTGGTGGCCACCAGTGATATATGCAGTGGTCATACAGACATACCGTACACAGTGTTCATGCAGGAATGTCCATTGTCATGGACGATGCGCTGCTATGTGAATGTAGGTGTTTGTTGTGAATGTCACACATCCAGAAGACACCATCTGGTGCAGTCATGGTTGTCAACACCGGTACACACAGCCACAGCAGTCAGAACCCAGTCCTGACAATGTGTGTCAGTCACCCTCGTACTGTGTGACATATGTGCACATGGCGGAACACCTCCCACTGTCATCTAAGCTGGCTACATGATGGCTGGAATGTGCTGTAGAAATGTACAATGCTGGTAGCGGAATGAAGTACCTGGAATCAGACACAGTACGCTATGTCAGCCATGTAAACCATGCACAACAATGACCGCCCAACAGACACAAACAATGCATTGACACATGGAACATGTGCACATGACAACCCCCAATGAGGTATGTTGCACATATTGATGTACAATTGTCATCTATGGCCATAGCATGGATGCAGACACACATACTCCACAGGTAGTACCATGTGATGTAGGTAGGGGGCATTGCTCGTGTACATGTCACAGTAGATGTCCACACACATGTCCTGCATAGCCGTCATGTAGGGGTAGCTGTGGTATGTGACAACTGGACATGCCCATACAAATTACCATGTCCCACAGGAGATGTGTTAGGTATGTACCACATGTGACGTGCTGACAACAAGCTGCGATGTGTATGGCTGCCGGTGTACCTGTGTGACATTGTCTGTGATGGGTGCAAAGGCACATAGTATCATATTGCATGCACACAAGCCCCACATAGGTGCATAGCCTGAACATACAGTACAAGGAGTGTGTGGGATGATAGCAACCCACAGGTGGAGATGGCACGGACGCAGCCCACAACCACATGTGTGTACGGTGTTCACGCCCACGACACATGAGCATCTGAGAGGCTAAGCGTCACAGCTGTACAGGGTCGCATGCATATATGTTCAGCAACATCCCTGTATGTCCCACCACTGGCCCGTGGACCGATGGACACCAACCAAATGTGCAGATATGAGATGTGCACAGCACATCACAGATGCCTACCAAAGCACAGGCCTACCATGTACACATGTGCACAGTAGGTCTGCGCCACCTGCAGTCAAACACGTTAGGTGCCAAACCACACCAATAGTCCAGGCAATGACACAGATGGACGTGCATGCCTGTGTGTATGTATGTCTGTGAATGCCTCCGGCATAGCAATATAGCTGTGTCACCGTTGTGAACAACAATATGAATGGGTTGTATGTGTGAGGGGTGCATCATATGTGTATGGTCAGATCGACGATACCATCAGTGGGCCTGCTATGTGAACATCCCTGTCCCCATACATGAATACCTCTGCTGAGCCCAACACCACATTCACAGAGGGAGGGATGGCGGTGTGTAGTGCAGCAGCAGACATGTGGGTGGCAGCGGGCACTGGATGTACACATATGTGTTACCCACATCAGTTCAGGCAGCCATCCATGTGCATGGGATAGTGGTGTGTGTCCACATACAGCACTGTGTCGATCAATATCCCAGCACATAGCACCTGCCAGGGCTACAGTGTATGCATGGATGTGTGATACCTGCATGCACCAGACACACCCTCAACAAGCAGTGTACAGCATACCTCGCTCGAGGACAGTGCCCACACCATGGTGATAAACATGTTGAATGTCCATATTCACACAGCTATGACATATGCAATGGACAGCCACCCTGCCAATACCGTCAACCCCCAGGTGGATCACACCCAGTGCCATGTATGTGGCATACCCTGCCATATCATGCAGAGCTGACCAGCAAGGCTGCATGAGCTATCACAGTCCCACATGGTGCAATGGACAAAAGGCACTCTCACTATCAACCATACACAGTAATGTGGCTGATGCACCCTGTCATGTTACAGGTGCTGTGTGATGCTCTGCACAATGTGTGTGTGTACATGCTATGCATGGCCTTTCCTGCTAATGTGTCATGGTTACACATTGCTCCATGTCTATCACATATGCAACACAGGTGAGCTGTGGCAGTTGTCCAGCACCCGTGCAGTGCTGTGTGGTAGTACATGGCACAACACATGCATGTGCAAGTGTCCATGTGTATGTGTACAGTGCCGCTGCTGTCGTTCACAATGGACACAGACGTGATGTGTACTGACATATACACAGCGTCCAGGTGAACAGTACCACAGACGTCACATGGGGACCTATGCCAACTGATATGGACATAGGTGCAGCCAGGTACACATGTCCATGGCAGGCTAACATCTACATGGTGCGTGTACAGTGTGATGGGGTGGCACACAGATATGATGTGACACCCAGTGCTCAATGGTGTGAAGCCAGAACATCGGCTGTGTCACTGCCACGATGCCCTTCACAGATCGTACATGTCATAGCAATGTATTTCCAACAGTATGCCAGCACAGCAGTGTGAATGTGACCTGCCACCATCATTATGTCTTCCAGATAATGCCACGTTCCCGTCTTCCACCATTCAGCCGACAGGAGGAGGAGGTGATCATTCCATACCTCCATGGCAACCACGCCGCCCTATTTAGCCATGTGCCACAGCAGGCACAGGAACGGGAGGAGATGTGCAGGAGGGTGAACAGCATGGGCGTAAACAACCGCAGCTATCAACAAATCCGCAGGCACTGCACAGACCTGATCCGGCATGCAAGACAGCGTGCCGCTGCAATCGCCAGGCAACAACGTGGGACAGGTGGTGGGCCACCAACCCAGCCCCCACTCACAGCCACGGAGGAGCTCCTGGCCAGTCTGGGGACACCCACGGAAGAACACGCAGAAACACTTGCGTCCATCGTGGAGGTGGGTGTCTCCCGAGATATGAGCCTGGAGCCGCATGGTAAGTCAGTGTTGCATGTTTGTATGATAGGCGGCGTGTGGTGTGGGTGTCATAGTACAACACATGATATAGCAATACATGCCAGGTATATGGCCACACAAGATGCAAACCATAGTATGCTATGTTGTGTTAGCAGACATGTGCATAGCACATGCTACCACACACATGCATGATGAGATGCACAGTGCTGACTGTGGAGATAGTAATGGCTAATGTGTATACCTTTGTGCAATGCCTTTACAGGCGTCTGGCGGTCGCAAGGACAAGGGTCTGTTGCAGGTAAGTCTGTTGCTAGTCAAAGGCATGTTCTGCTGTATTGATATTCCCCATGTGTCTAGGCATGACATGCTCACCTGTGTGTGCCCCAGTCACGGTATACAGCTCGCACCACCCGACACACACAACACCCATGTACAGTAGATACACCCGTTAGCGTAGAGTGCTATGACACCACACAACCTATTGGTGTGTTACATGCAGTCAGCTATGCATACAATGATGTAGGTGTTACACAATGGCTGCATGTGTAGTATGCATTGGTATGCCAGTGCAGTATGCACACAGTACCACATAGTGAGCTGTGATCTGGCAAGAGCACAGGTGTTACCAATGTGACCCATGCCCCTGCATCGGGTGCACACGTTGTGACATGGCACATGCCATGTCCCATGCACGTGGATGTCTGGCTGCAGCATTGTCACACCATGACATGACCTATGCACAACATAGCAGACATCCACACTGTCAGCATATCCGTACAGAATGTGACACCTCACACTACTATGGTTGTATGTCACATGGGCCACCACAGGGCTGTGTGCGATGTCTACCACACACAATAGTCAATGACTCAGACAGACAAGGCCATGGTTGATACCTACAGGCATGTTGCCACACAGCACATCCACAGTGGGTACTCACCGTTGCACCCTGTACACACATAGTGGGTTCATCACTGTAGTGGACCCCCTGGACATCCAATGTAGCACACCAGTGACATGGAACGCCTCTCCACAGCTACTACAGGTGCCTCCAATGTCCACCATATACGTGCTGCTGAGCATCTGAACTGACTTACAGACATGGCAATGTAATGCGTCCAGGTCACGCATAGCTGTGTCCTGCTACTGTGCAGTGGCACAGAGCCCGCACTACACACTGTACAGCTATGCACACAGCTCACAGCAAACGTACCTGCACAGACATCACTGTTACCCATACATTGTATCTGTAGACTGTACACATAAAGTACAGTTTTGTACCTACCATAAATGTAGATGTTCGAGGATCCATATTGCTGCAGTCCTAACCATTGGGTAGTCCGCTGTCCAGTCGGCCCGAATACCAAAGTATATGGCTGACGTCGGTCAAGGCGCATTAGACTGATGTCAGGACGTCAGGGTACTAATGCGCATGACCGACGTCATATCCTCAGTCTTTTCTTGCCCCAGATGTCAGAAGACCCTAAAAAGACAAGGCCCAAACCAAAACACCAAAAAACCTGCACCAAACATATATACAATATATACAAATTTACAAGAATATAGCCTAACCCACACCACCACCCCTAAACACAGGGAAGGAGGGAGGTAAATTGACTGCAGCAATGTGGATCCACCTAACATCTACATTTATGGTAGGTACAAAACTGTACTATGTTCTTCATTCCACATTGCTGCAGTCCTAACCATTGGGTAGAATCCCAAAGCAGAGGTAAGGGAGGCTGGCAAATCATAAAGAAGCAGGAGCTGTCAACATGCCTTGCAAAATAGCTGTGGCAAAACCAGCCCTAGATTTAGAGTAGAGAGGAAGGTGGTAATGCTTAGAGAAAGTATGCACTGAACTCCAAGTAGCTGCCTCCAAAATATCCTTAGTTGCCACCCCTTAGAAATGCTGTAGAAGTGGCAGTAGCCCTAGTGGAATGAGGCCTAATCCCAGCTGGAATCTCCTTGCCATGATGGGAATAACAAAATGAAATGCAAAACCCAATCCACTTAGAAATAGTTTGCTTAGACACAGGCTTGCCCTGAGAACTCAAAGCAAAAGAAACAAACAACTGCTGAGACTGCCTGAAATCCTTAGTCCTGCTTAAATAATAACGTAACTGCCTATGTACATCCAAAGTGTGCAAAATCTTTTCTCCCTTACTTTGGGGATCTGCATAGAAAGTAGGCAAATGAATAGTTTGGTTTAAAGCCACACTAGAAACCACCTTAGGCATAAAGGAAGGATTAGCGTGAATGATACCCTATCCTTATGGAAAATCAAAAAGGGCTCTACTGCCATAAGGGCCTGCAACTCAGAAACCCTTCTTGCAGAAGTAATAGCCAACAAAAAAGCAGTCTTCCATGACAAGTATTTCAATTCAGCAGTAGCCGCAGGCTCAAAAGGTTGTAGAGTAAGTTTTCGCAGCACAAAATTGAGATCCCAAGCAGGAGTAGGAGCTCTACGGCGGGGACATATATTCTTTCCCCATCTAAGAAACTGCTTGAACAAAGGATGAAAACAATGGTGGGTCACAATCATAGTGAGCTGAAATTGCTGCAGCATGAATCTTAATGGAAGAGAAGGACAAACCTTTGTCCAATAACTCAGTAAGATATTGAAGAGCCACACTCAAATTAGGCTCAGAAATCTCCAAATTCTTTGCTGCACTCCAAAATAAAAATCTCTTCCATTTTCTGCGTACACTTTCCTTGTACTAGGTCTTCTGGCTTCCATAATCACATTTAAAACTTGTTGAGGAAGTTGAGACCTGCTGTGTTTCAAAACAGAATATGCCAGGCTGTTAGATGAAGAGAGTGAAGTTTGACATTGAGCAGGTGACCGTCCTTCTGAGATAACAGGTGTGGAATCAAGGTAAAGGCCATGGAGGCTTCCTTACCAGACTCCTTAGTAGTGGGTACCAGTGTTGCCGAGGCCAATCTGGAGCTATTAAAATCATCCTTGGCTTGTCTTGTCTGACCTTTAGGAGCACCTTTGGAAGAAGAGGCAGAGGTGGAAAGGCATACACATGAAGATTTTTCCAACTGAAAGAAAGAGCATCCACTTTCCAAGCTGTGTGATGAAACCCCTTTGTGCAAAACTTTGGCAGCTGGTGGTTTAGTGGAGAAGCGAACAGATCTATGTCTGGAGTTCCCCATGACACTGTCAATTTCTGAAATACATGAAGATCCAGTTTCCACTGTGGGGATCCATGATTTGTCTGCTTAACACATCTGCTAAGGAGTTCTGTGCTCCCGGCAGAAACCTTGCCTGAAGAGTTAGTTGCAAGCTGAGCGCAGTCTCCCATAAAATCATTGCTTGCCTGCATAGAGGATAAGAATGTGTTCCCCCTTGTTTGTTGATGTACCACATGACAGTTGTGTTGTCTGTTAGAATCAACACCTGCCCCGGAAGCAGCAACTCCTTGAAAGCCATTAAAGCAAACTGGACTGCTAACATCTCCTTCATGTTGATATGTAGATGCAGTAGTCTGGCAGGCCACTTGTCTTGTATCCACTTTCCATTTAGATGAGCTCCCAAGCAATGTCCGAGGCATCTGTCGTTAAAATCTGACTCGCCTCTGGCCGGGTCACAGAGAGTCCCTTGTTTAGGTGACATTCCTGAGCCCACCACAAAAATTCTTTTTGGATGCAAGGTATTATTTGAATGACAGTGTCCAAATCCTGGCAGTGCTGTGTCCATACATTTTTGAGATACCATTGCAGCTTCCTCATATGCAGTTTGGCATTGGGAAGCACCAGAATACAAGATGCCATGAACCCTAAGGCTTGAAGGACTGTCCTTGCAGTCAGCCCGGACTGAAGAGATAGTTGGTGGAAATAACTGGAAAGATTCTTTGTTTGTCCAAGTTAAAAAGGGGTTAAAAGGCCATCTGGGCTGCTGTATTCAGTCTCACACCCAGAAAGCACATGTCTTGAGAGGGTACTAAACTGGACTTTATTTCGTTCACAGAATACCCTAGTCATCTTAGCACTGCTATGACATATTCCAAATGCTGTAGAAGGTCTTCCTTTTCTTGAGCCAGAATCAGGCAGTCGTCCAAGTAAGGATAGATTTGAATTCCTTTTAGCCTGAAGTAAGCTATCACTGGAGCCAGAACCTTTGTGAATACTCTGGGCGCAGTAGATAAGCCAAAGGGCAATGCAGAGAACTGATAATGAGAATTTCCAGCTCGAAAACGCAGATACTTTCGGCAACTTAGTCTTATAGGCACATGAAGGTAGGCTTCCTTGAGATCTAAAGTTACCATCCAGTGATCTTTGCCCAGCAGAGGTAAAAGCTGTTGTAACGTCAACATTTTGAACTTGGGAATGTCCAGATAAGTGTTGAGGATAGATAAATCCAAAATTGGTCTCCACGTGTTCCCCTTCTTTGGTACTAGGAACAGGCGAGAATAAAATCCTAGACCTCTTTCTGGTACAGGGACTGGCTGAATGGCCCCTATTTGGAGTAACAGAGAAATTTGCTTGTGAGCCTCTTTTCTTTGTGGAGGAGGAACGCCTGGCATGCCTTTGAAAGGGGGCAAGGTATGGAAATAAAACCTGTAACCGTGGTGAATGATATCCAAAACCCATCTGTCTTGAGTAATTAAATCCCAATTTTCTTTGAAAAGAGACAGCCTTCCTCCCAAAGGAGCTGCCAGACGAGAATGTACTGGCAGCTGAAAAGGCAGGTCATTGGATCTGTTTACGAAAGGACTGACCCCTGCCCTCACCAGAAGTCTGAGCAGGAGAACTCCCTGTTCTAGGCCTAAAAGAACCTTGAGCTCTGCCCCTACCCCGTCTAGACCTACCCCTAGACTGGGAATCATAAGCAGGATATGTCCATCCCTTAGTAGGCCAATTTCTGCTAAACCTTGGAGGTTGCACCTGCAAAAAATCTTTAACAGTCTGCATAGACTTAGCCTTGTCCTCCATTTTCTTTAAAACTGCTTCCACAGGTGAACCAAACAACACATCAGACTGTAAAGGAGCATCTAAAATCCTTGTCTTAACATGCTCAGCTAAATTCTGATCCCTCAACCAGGCGTGCTCATGGGGAACAGAACCAGTGGCAGCCACCCTCGAGGAGGCCTGCACAGCATCAAAACCACATTGCAAAGAATGCTTACCCACTTGTTCAGACACATGAACTAAATCATGCAACTCTTTACATTCAATACCTTCCGCCAGAGCATCCACCTTAGATTTCAATTGTGTAAGGAGATAATTTTGATATTTTAGCATGTGAAACTGACAATTCAACGCCCTCATGGCTAAAGTGGAAGAAGTATACACTTTCTTTCCCCATCTATCCAAAGCCCTTGCCTCTTTATCAGTGGGAACAGGATTTTTAACAACAGAGGCCTTAACACCTTTAGGCCCCTGAGAAACAGTTTCCGGGTCTGCCCTAGGACTCTTAAAAGATACTTATGAGCTTCAGGCACCCTATAGTACCTATCAGGTTTAACAGGGCAGGAGGCAAAGAATCAGGGTTCAGGGAAGCCTCTGCAAAAACATCTTCCACCACATTCAACACAGGAGGTATAGCTAAGGGCCTATGCTGGGGTAAAACAAGAATTCCTAAGCCTCTTCCTGAATCAGAGAAATCTTGGCCTTCCCATTTAAAATGCTCCCTCATGGAATGCAGAGTCTCTGAAAATGAGAAATCCTCAGGAGGAGAAGCTGAAGGAGTGGAATCATCCACATCAGAATCAGAATACGGAGGATACTCCTGCACGCCTTCAACGAAGACTCAGAAGCCTCAGAACACTGTTCAAAACTCTCAAACTCAGGCTCCACCCTAGGCCTCTTATCAGGAGGGGCATAGAACCTCTAATCATAGTAATCAAATCCTCTGCCATTTTAAGCATATGTTTCTTAGGCACAGAACCTGAAGTGCTAGGAGAGAAGCCCCCCACTGAAGCTAAACTTGGCCTACCCCTCAAAGAAGTCTTGGAAACAGAAGGAGAGGCTCTAACCACCTTAGGAATAGAGGAAGAACAGCTACCTGAGAAGCCCCTCAGCCTGGCCTACCTCCTGAGAGGGCACATCCTGTAACAGTAAAGTCTCTGCCTGAGACTCCAAAGAAACTCCTGGCAAAACCTCTGGCTCCACTGAGCCTTTTTCTAAAGAACCGACGGCGTCCGGGACTGCGGTTCTTCAACTCTAGGCTTAGCTGCTTTGTCCTTGCGCTTTTTGACGAAGCGGGCGCCGGAGCATCCGACGGCATTTTATAGTTACAACGCTTCCCAAACACTAACCTGGCACAGTCTAACCTTCTCTTAATAGTGCGTTTGTTAAATCTAGCACAAGAGCGGCATCCAACAACGTCCTGCTCAGGCGCTAAGCAAGGTATACACAAAGTATGAAAACCCCTATGAGGTATCTGTTTCCCACAAGAAATACAGTTATTCACTTTTCTGACATCCGGTTAAATACTGAGGCAAGAAAACCAAAATGTTCCCAACGGGTACTTTAGCCAACTTTGATTCAGTCTGAAACTCCGACTTCAGAAAATTTCAGAACGCCAACCTGCACTCGCAAAACTGCTTCTGCATCGGACCATGCGGCAAAAAAGACTGAGGATATGACGTTGGTCATGCGCAGTACCTGACGCCCTGACATCAGTCTAGCCTTGACCGACGTCAGCCATATACTTTGGTATTCGGGCCGACTGGACAGCGGACTACCCAATGGTTAGGACTGCAGCAATGTGGAATGAAGAACATCACTGCACCGTGACAGCCATTGTGATGTGGTGCATGCAGTGGGTCACCATCGTCACATGTCCACATGATACCGCACATGTTTGCGGTGTACATTACATACTGTCGGCAGCCATGTGTACTCTCAACTGCGCCGCCACGGTGTGTATCACGCTGATGCATGCAAACTACCATGAATGTGTGTACTGCATGCCTACTAAATGACACCTGCCTGTTGTACTGTCCCCACCAGGGCAGTGTACATACTGCCACTATGAATGTCTGGTCTGCATTCACTGGTCTGTGTTGTGTGAAAGCTGCATGCCACCTGCATTATCACATGCATGCTGTCTGTGTGTGTGTGTGTGTGTGTGTGTGTGTGTGGGTGTGTGTGGGTGCGTGTGTGTGGGTGTGTGTGGGTGCGTGTGTGTGTGTGTGTGTGTGTGTCTGTATTGTAACCGATGGTATGTCTTTGTATTGACAGGTGCTGTAGGTGAGTTCCCCTCCTGCGGTCAATCTGATGCTAGTGTCCCCACAGATACTAGTGGTGATGACCATGTGCATGAGGCACAGGCAGGGTCGTCACAGGCAGACTCTGTGCCACTGGAGAACATCACACATACGTCCCTTTCATCCCCTGCATCGTTCAGATGCCGACACATACCCCAACACCGCTGACCATAGATGACGGTCAGTCAGCCGCCTGTTGTCCCCGAGCAGGAATGTGAGGTGGCAGCAGAAGGTGTGGGTACCTGCGATGTTGCCAGTTTAAGGACTGGTGCAGTGCCACGCAGGCATGTGGCAGGTGCTGCTCGTGGGGAGCACCGCTAGACATACACCTGCCGTGCAGGTGCAGCAGCTGGTATAACCAGACGCATGTTCCAGACTGTAATGGCGGCGCGAGGCACGCGGCTAACGGCAGAACCAGGAAGGGCAGAGGCTGCAGAGGTCCGCAATGCACTCCCTGAATGACAACATCCAGGCATTGGCGAATGCACAACAGCATCTTGCCGATGTTCTGGATAGGAGATTGGGTGACATGGCTGGTATCCTCGACCGAGGCATGGCCATCCTTGAGCCAAGTGCAGTCCGTGCAGGAACACCAGTTAGGGGTGAGGCATAGGGCACGTGGGCGTGTGCCAGCAACACCACCTGCTGCAGGTCAGCGTGTGCGTGCCACCTCCCATGCCCACCCAGACAGTGCTGGTAGCAGCAGCAGTGCAGCTGCTACTACACCATCCACACCAGGACAGAGCAGGCCACGTGGACGTGGCCCTGGACGGCCCCGTCGTGGGCACGTTTCCAGCGGACATGTGACATTGGAGAGTGGACAGTCCGCACCCCCACCCGGTCGTGCCCATGCGACCCCAGGCAGGCGCGGGTCAGGTCGCCGCCGGCAGACACAGTGAGCCATAACACCTGCACTGTACAGTCAGGGGCTGCCAAGCATACCCCGTGTAGGCATCACAGATGACTGAACTGTGTACACACACACCCACACACAGCAGACACAACTGTAGGGCTCCACCACACCCACATGCAATCTACATAGTCATGCCCACTCAATGCACTGGCCCTTACACACACACATGATGTCATCCATTGGTACAGCCCATGCCTGTGGCACATATATCACCCTGTGCATATGATGAAGTCTCTGCCGCATAACTGTGAGCTACACCATCACTGCACGGTTAAGCTAACATATTCTGATGCACAGGGTGGACACGATAGTGAGAGGTGTATGTGATACCTGTGTCCGCATACTACGTGATGTGTATGTTGTGGTGTGTGTGTATGGCTGGTGACAGGTATGTATGTGATGTGGGTTGTGCACGGACATCATGCAGCAGACATACCATGCAGGACAGGTGCAGCATTCATTGATATGTGTACACAGTATGTGTGGTGGTTACATGTGTAGCACCATGTCGGGTGCAGTTAACCCGCATGATACTGATGGTGTACTTGCACGTGCCTACTGGGAGCACTGTAATTAGTTCCCCACGTAGTCGTGGGGGTACCCACAGGCATGTCTGGCAACATCAGCATAGCACAGTTACCCGCATCCGGCATGGACCCTACATAGGTACATAGGGCGCACATGAACGTGGCAGGATATCCGCCCTACGACATGTGTGGACCTAGCATGACTGTGTGGGGCGCCTAACACCCCTCAGGAGGCGGATGCCATATCCATCAGTCCCCAGTCCCTGGTCTAGCAGTGACACACAGAGGTTGCCTGGCGACATAACTATCATCACACATCCACATGTCATTAGCAGTCCTGGACAAAGGCAGTCAGGGCCTTTCCTTCACATGGCCTGGCACTCCTCCCGTGTTGTAGGGGTGTCTGGCCGTTAACCCTGTTCCCCAGCACGTCCCCACTCATCTTTGTGTTGAGGTGTCTGACAGTCGCTTCTGTGCCCGTGGTTTGCATGGAGCCTGGGAGGTGGAATGTGCCCATGTCACCCAGGTCAGACATGGCCGTGTATGTCAGGCACAGATCACCACGGAGCAGCTGTGCTGTGAAGATCCACAGCCGGTGTCCCCTTGGCCGTGCAGCTTGTGACACATGTCCCAGCACCGCCATCCCGCCTTGTGGAACGCGTTATGCAGTCCTTCCGAGTGCTGCAGGCGTCAGGTTAGCTACAGGCCACATGTGCCATTGTACGCAGTCATTGCTCTGGTGTGATGTGTACAGGGGTACAATGAACACCCCTGATGTGGTTCCCATTCCATCCAGACCAGGAGGCCACAATGGAATGTCTTCACACCCACATTGCCATTGTGTGTGTTGACAGAGGTTGCCGACAGGTGTGGTAGCCATTTCCCTGAACACGTCCACCATCTTTAATGGCGTACCACCTACATGTGACATTGGGACTAACATGTCCTTCACACTGGGTGGGCTGCACCTTCTCTGGCATTTAGTAGCAGGCCATGGCTCTGGCACCAGTCATCCTTGTCTATGACGGCCTAGGTGGATGTCCGTGTAACATGGGGTGTTGGGTATGTTGGCCGGTGCGTAGTCATCTGCATACCTTGTCTGCTACAATCCCCGTATGATTGCATGCACATTGGAAGGTCGGATGCCATATGGCAGGGGGCACAGGAGTGAGCCCTGTGGGCCTCCACTAGGTCCAGATATGAGTGTGACAAGGCACCTTGAGCACCAACCCTGTGTGGTGTGACCTCCAACCTGTCTGAGAAGCATCGGGTGACATATGTCCCCACATGTATGCTGGCGAGAGCCTTCTATGGGTCCCATGTGTAGTGTGCTCTGAACGCCTCCCACCAGGTCATGCTACTGTGTGCAAACCCACGTATCCCCATCAATGGCCTTGGTGACCACTCCAGACTGGACGAGCAGGGAGGCAGGATCCGCCCTTGACTATGTAGTTGTGGGTATGTTCCGCCATTGGCTGTACACCGCTATCTGTAACCATGGCCACCTGTATGGACCTCCACACAGCTTTGCAGACAACACTTGTCAAGCGTATAGGGTGTGGCTGTTGACAGTCCATAGGAGCACTACCCTGGCATAGTGGGACCACAGATGCCATATGGCATCCATTGGGGACATAGCCCATAGTAAGGCTAACATGACACAGTGGCCGCATGTGTGGGCCGAGGGCCTCAATGAGGATGGATAGCACACAGCCAGGGACACCATCGGTGCCCATTGCTGACGTGTCAACCGCCATAGAGATATGGGATCACTCCAGGCCATATGACATGTTTGGGAGGATACACTCTGGTGGGATGGATATGTTCCCTGTTGGGGGGGGATGTATGCATGGAACATGTCCTGTGGTTTGCAGACAATGTCTGTGGGTGCAGTGACTGTTGTACCATTCTGGACCATTTCCAGGTAAGTCTGTGTGCCCCCAACCATGTCCTTACGACAGTTAGGGAAGGCCCTGTGGACTTCTCATGTGCCCCCTGCAGCACGACTCCCTCAACCGGTCCTGGTTGACGGTATGTGGGGCGTATGGTGACGCCGGTATGAATGGGTGATGGCTCCCTGGTACTGTCATTGCTCTGCCATGTAGTAGCTCCAACTGTTGATGTACAGGTAGTCAGTGGCTGCGGTCCACCACACCATGTGCCTACCTGTGGTGGACAAGGTCCTGATGTCATCATGTTTGCCTGTTGCAGACATGCATGTGGGTGGTCGGGGAAGGCATTCGAGCGCTTGGCCGCGGTCTGGCCTCTGTTCAACACTGGCATGGAGGACTTGTAGGGTACCACACCGTCGTATGATGTGTGTGGTTTTCTGTGGAGAGGTCATCACTGAGGTCCCCCATGCTGGTGTTGGTTACAGTGAGTGGATGACCAGTGGATCCACTATACGGTCTTGCATCACCATTGAGGGCTGTACATCCTGTGTGGAGCATATCCTCACCATGTGTGATGGGCAGAACTGTCAGACATCCCCTCCCCTAGTATGTATGGTGCATGGCTGTTTAACAGTGGCCAGGTGTGTGAACACCTGGGACTGCTGGCGTACTGTGTTGTGCCATGGGTAATGTTCCCAGGCTATGTATGGGTGGTTCATGTCACCCAATACGGTGCTGTTGTGAGAGCATGCCCACTCACCAGTGTCCTCAGGACATCTGTGAAGGTATCCTGTGTTTGGGAGGGTTGTCTGTAGCATGCAACAAACTGTAGGCCAGTCCTACACATGGTTAATTGCACCTAGATATTCCCGCAGCAACGGCCACGCCTGTGGCATGGCCGGGTTGCTGTTGTGTGGCCGGACACACAGGACGGTCCGTGATTCCGCCACCCATGCCGTCGCATCATGTGTATGCATGTCTGATCTGTGCCGACTCTAAGTGTCTGAGCATGCCCAGTAGGCAGCTGTGTAGATAGTCACAGCACAGTGCACACCGCTACCCGCCTGCAGTTATACGGTGCATGCCTGTATCCCCACGCAACGGCTACATCTGTGGCATGGCCAGGTTTCTGTTGTGTGGCTGGACACACACGACGGTCCACATTCCGCCACCCATGCTGTCGCAACATGTGTATGCATGTCTGCCCCAGCCGAGTCTAAGTGTTTGAGCATGCCCAGTATGCAGTGATGTACTGATCAGTAGTTACTTGTTATTCCCGACTGCAGCACTAACGTGTTAGTGTACAGCGACCTTGGGATGGTAACAGACTGCGTGACTCTGTCCAAACTCCCGATCGGGCGCATTGCCTCTGCAAATTATACCACTCACGAGGGGTATGCCTCCTGACAGCGCCAGCTCAGTAAACTCGTAGCGCGTGCTCTGTAAATGCTTCATACAGTAGTGTGTTCATGTAGATAGTCAGGTTCGCCCCGTCCCTTCTGTGTGTGTGTGTGTGTTTCCAGCTGCCTCTGCGACTGATTATGATTTTAGACGCCTCAACACATGCCTGGCTATTGCCAACTATTGTCTTGGCGGGTGACGCCAGCAGCCTAAGTATGCCTGTGACAGCGCTCTGTTTAGTAAACTCGCAGCTGCTCTGTAAATGCTTCATACAGTAGTGTGTTCATGTAGATAGTCGAGGTTCGTTCCCGTCCCTTCCGTGTGTGTGTTTCCAGCTGCCTCTGCATCGATTATGCTTTTAGACGCCCGCAACACATGCCTTGGCTATTGCCAACTATTGTCTTCTTGGTGACGCCAGCAGCCTACAAGTATGCCTGTGACAGCGCCTGTTTAGTAAACTCGGTAGCGCGCTCTGTAAATGCTTCATACAGTAGTGTGTTCATGTAGATAGGCGAGGTTTGTCCCCGTCGCCCTTCCGTGTGTGTGTGTCTCTGTGTGTGTGTGTTTCCAGCTGCCTCTGCGACTGATTATGCTTTTAGACGCCCGCTAACACATGCCTTGGCTATTGCCAACTATTGTCTTGTGGGTGACGCCAGCAGCCTACAAGTATGCCTGTGACAGCGCCTCTGTTTAGTAAACTCGGTAGCGATTCTGTAAATGCTTCATACAGTAGTGTGTTCATGTAGATAGGCGAGGTTCGTCCCCCGTCCCTTCCGTGGTGTGTGTGTCTCTGTGTGTGTGTGTGTTTCCAGCTGCCTCTGCATTGATTATGCTTTTAGACGCCCGCAACACATGCCTTGGCTATTGCCAACTATTGTCTTGCGGGTGACGCCAGCAGCCTACAAGTATGCCTGTGACAGCGCCTGTTTAGTAAACTCGTAGCGTTCTGTAAATGCTTCATACAGTAGTGTGTTCATGTAGATAGGCGAGGTTCGCCCCCGTCCCTTCCGTGTGTGTCTGTCTCTGTGTGTGTGTGTTTCCAGCTGCCTCTGCGACTGACTATGCTTTTAGACGCTCCGCGACACATGCCTGGGCTAGTTCCAAAGATTGTCTCGCGGTGGCGCCAGCAGCCTACATGTATGCCTCTGACAGCGCCACGCCAGTTAACTCGGTAGCAGCGTTGTGTAAATGCTTCATACTGTACTGAGTTCATGTAAATAGGTAGGTTCATCTCCCGTCCTTCCGTGTGTGTGTGTTCCGTTGCTTAAAATACAACTGAATAAGCAAATTGTTAGGTAGTGTTCACAATCAACAATGTGATATTTAAAATCATGTTAAGACTCACATTGTTGATTGTGAACATTCTTAGACATAGCATTTTTCCTGCACACGTTGTGGAAACAACGAAAACGCGTTGCATGTTTTAATGAACTGTTTAAATGTTACGTAAGACTTGTGTGTTGTGTCGAACTACGGGACTATTCTTGCTGCAGGTTGCTGGTTTGTTTGTGTTTCATAGTACAATATCATGTAATAAGTGTGTTCATAGTATGCTTTCTGTGATGTTGACATGTGTGTGTTTCGTTAGCAGTACGTCTCTGCTTTCTATGCTGTGGCTACATCTCCATTGCTCGCATAGAAAGTGACAAATGGAAGTGTAAGGGTGGACATTTAAAGCCTGGATACTTCCATGTTATGTGTAAGTCTCACGGGGCCAACGAGTGATAGCACATCCATATCTATGAAGTACCTTTGCATACCATATGCCACCTGTCGTGGACGAAATGTTTATGTTGACTGTTCCATCTACCTATGTGTGACATGGTTTGTGGCCATGGGTGCCAGCAAGTCTTCCCTGTTCATTGGGTGTTTGCCATGGTGTATTGACATCAATCCTATTAATTCACCGAAGGATGTCTTTCTTTGGTGTCAACGCCATAGTTTGACCATCCTATGTCATTCCCCAGCAGACGTGGAGATTGTGCCATTGGTATCTTTACACAGGTGACCCATCTGTTCCACTGTATGGAAGCCGCAGATCCCCATAGATGTGCTGGCACATTGAGTGTTGTGTCGCCGGTATCTGCCCAGCGGTCTTGCTTTGAATGGGAGTGTGTACTGTAGACCGCGATTCTGTATTCCCTGGGTTATGCCTTGCAACAGCTGTGGGATTCCCCAGGTTTGCAGCGGGTGCCATCTTGGCGACGCTTTGTCCATCCATGGGAACTGCCTACTGGACACTAGTATCGGGCTGTCAACATTTCACAGCTGCATTCTCCATTTCTCGTGGATGATCGGTATTAGTATTATGGAGTAACGCATATGCCATGGCCACGCCCCGCACACGGGCGGGACGATGAATCATCTGCCAATCCACACCGACACCCATATTTGCATACCCACGATCCCATGTCTGCAACCCTCAACAGTACCCCTTGCACACCCTTCATGTGTGCGGAAATGGGATGAACGACGGTATGGACGCAGCAGCCTGGGGGAGTCCTATTCATATGTCCTGCATTTCATGGGCGGACGGCTGTCATCACCCTTGAAGACGCTTGTGGTGCATATATCTACCTGTGCCGTAATCACGGCTGTCACCTCTTCCGGTTCACACTATGTTGCCTACACTTACTTAAGGAGTAATTTTTGGGTCCTGCAATGGACACCGATGTGCATATGTAAAGTTTAGAACATGTTGGACTGTGTCCATTTGGCCAGTGGGTTTGACTGTCACGTGATGTTCCCCATTCCCGGATGTCTGTCCGCCTACCCATATTATGTAGTGCTACGTAACCCGTGTCCTTCCACAATTTACCCATAGGGTGTTACTGTAGTCCTGCAGGTTGGCAACTGCTTTAGATAATCCTCACAGGTACCATTGTGAACTATCCGCCACTGTATTGTCAGTATAACACAGCCAGTACATGTAGAACCTATTTATTCATGACAGTATGTCGTTTATGTGTGTGAACGCCATATTTTAGCGATAGTATGACCTTCCTAGTTGACGTTGTTGGTGTGCCATTAATATGTGTTCCACAGGTCGCAGGTATGTTCCGGAGAGTGGAAGCGGGTGATCCCCACATACTTGATAGCACCTTCGCTGCTGTGTACGCTGGGATTCGCACGCGGCAGGATGGATGTCTACCGGGTGTATCTACTGTTGTTTCCATCTTTATGTCCTGTGTCATGCCCTACCACGGCTGTGTGATTCCACCAGGTTTGCTATTATGGGTGCCATCTTGTCCCAGACGCTTTGTCCATCCTGGGAAATGTCTACAGGACAGTGATGTAGGCGTGAACACATTGCACACATGCCTTTAGCATTACGCTATGCATCCTTTGCATCCTTACTGGGGACTAAACGCGTCCTGTACCGCAGCCCTCCCAATGGGCGGGACAACGGATTATCTGCCAAACAACACCAAGCCCCATTTTGCATACCCAGGATACTATGGCTGCAACCCCCACTGAGTGCGCATGACACATCCTTCATGTGTGTGCAGAACTGGGATATGGACGCACACATGTATGGACACGCAGTCTGGGGACCTCTGTTCATATGTCCTGCATGTCATGGGCAGGTATCAGCAACCTTAAACACGCTGGTGGTGCATATAAAACTAGCTGCGCCCGTAGTCACGGTTTGTACTCTGATTGGCTGATCTCGATGGATAAAGGTCTTAACGCTTTAATTTTGGAGTCCTACAATGGACACCGATGTGCATTTGTAAAGTGTAGAACGTGTTGGACTGTCACCATCTGGCCAGTGGTATTGACTGCCGCTGTATGTTCCCAATCGTGGATGTCTGCTTGACTACCCATCATTTGTATTACATGGCCTATCTATATCCATGTGCCAGTATAGCGGAAAATACAGCAAACCTTAAGGCCCTGCCCATCTTCATAAAACCACATTATGGAACATATATCGGCAAAAACAGACACTGTCAAATACGATAGACTCCACAGTGAAAGGATACTGAGCTCTCTCACCTACTAACATGGGGCATCGTCGGAGTACGGAATGCATGACATAGCCATCCCTTATACACTTCCTTCAGAGTCGGTTTAAAGCGAAATAATCAATAAACCTGCTCATAGTTAGGTGGACAGTGCTCCAAGTCTTGATTATAACGTGACATATACATATCAGTGTTGCATGCCTTACTTCATGGAAACAAGAATACGGCAACAATGTGTCAATATATATACAATATTGGTAAATACAATCAGTATCCGGACACATAGTTGATAATTGCTGAGAGTGCACCTTAGAATGTAGTGTGTTGATTAGGTTATTGTATATCAATGTGTATAATAGTAGCATTACGATAACAAAGCATGGAATCAATAAGTACTATTTAAGCATATATTTGACAATTATGAATGTAAACGTGTGGAGGAGAGATCCGTAACCTTCCCTGGTTCCACTGGATCGCACACGCACACTCGCATGTCCGGATTAGGTTACGCGACGCGCCACATGCATATCCGTGGTCGCTTATATATGTTTATGTGTCTGTGTGGTTACGTTGTTTTGCGTTACTTGTGACTATTCCGTAACATATGTCTGATCCGTTGACGGGGCGTGTGCAGAAAGCACTTACAGCTTTATATGTAATAGTCTTTGCAGCATGGACGCTTATGCATAATGCACATCTATATATTCTATAGTCTTCCCTCTTTTCCTCTCACTTTTACTAACCCCTACCTCTTCCCTTTTATTCATCTTACATTCCCTTCTACTACTGTATCCTTCTGAGCTTCAACTGTTATCCATATGGCAAATGCCTTATTGCATAACCTTTATGTACTAGATAAAATGCTTTGAAATTGACCAAACATTATGTATGATATTAAACTGTTTGAGTTCCTTAATGTATGTTGATTTTATTAACAAAATTGATTTATATTTCTATTTTTATTGTATGTCTTTATTAACAATATGTCTGTCTGTCATTATTATGTTATGTGTGGAACTTTTTCTCCCGGGCCTCTACTGAAAATGGACATATATCCAGCTAGACTAGCCCGTCAACAAATGTAAAATAAAATAAAATAAATAAAAATAAAAATAATAGTAATTCAAACGTGACTGCATTCAGATTTGACGGTTACTGTGACCAGTGCACGCTGTTCGTTGTCATTAATATGCATACCCCATGGTACCTATGTACATTTACATATCCCCCGCACACACGCACGTCACAGGCATCCATTCTCCTGCTGGGAAAGGTGCGGTACTGCATGTTGAACATTCCTATTCCCTCGCTCATGGCCCAGGATGCCTATGTCGTCACCGCCGGGCTGTTCAGATGACAGCTCCTTATATCCCATACGCCTACAGGCCTTCGATTGTCAGGGTGTTGCTGTGGTGCTTTGGTTTTGGTCTTGGCCGCCCATGCGGCACGGACTGCCCTGACCCTGTACGAAATGTTAGATGCGTCCACATGTAAATGCGCTTTTGTCCAGGTCCATGGTACCATGTCACGCCCCCCAATTATTCGTAACCGTGCGCATCGATTGGCCGGTGTACCCGTTGTAGATGTCGTTATACTAATTGCACACGTCTGCTATAACCAATTTCCATTACTAACCCTCCGTAGTGTATGGCCTGTGTCGCGATAATATTACAAGGGTTTAACATTGCGTGACGACTTTCACTGAGCCACAGACATGTCCTCTGTTTTGTTTGGCCAGTTCCGCTGTGCTACACATTTAACATGGCGTAACAGGTTGAACAGCTCAGACACGAGGACATCGGGTTGTCCGTCGCTGTCTATTATTGAATGTCTGGTGAGTTTGTTTCAAAGCGAGACAATGTCGGCATTAACGGACATCTCGCGCAGTACGCCCGCACGCCCGGGTGACGTATGTCTGCCTTTGGCGGCGAACAGGCATTATGCTGTGCCATTATGTCTGGGGATATATGGTTTCACTTACATAGATGATGTGCCATACTAGCAATGACCCTAGCAATGACCCGCGTCTGGGTGTGGGTACTGCTGTATTACCCACGGGGAAGAGTGGCCTTAGGTGGGTGGGTGACCTGGGCAGAAGTTGCCACCGATACATCACCGCTACCTCCTGGTCTACCACCACCAAATAGAGTCTGGAAGGTGCCCCGGTAGAGCAACACCCTAGACGGCTACCTACTTGGCCTATGCCTAAGGCCGGCTATGTGTGTGGTCGCGGGCATCGGACTGGAGCGATGCCACGCGTCCGCGTGGGTATGTCCAGCATTACCCACATCCAGCCCCAAGGCAGTCAACACAGCATCCATGGCTCCACATGGTGTCCCAGCTGTGTACTCCAGGAACTCTATGGGGAATTTAACCCACACTTAGGACAGCTGTTTAATCTTAGCCTCACCTCAGGATGCGTTACCTGAGTAGTAGCACAGGGGCGACTGTAGTCACACTCCATATAGATGGTGCCTCCACTGACCCTGGTTATTACCATACCATTAGTTTGACAAGCCTTTTATCTGCAAAGCCATGGAGATGGATCATAATGGGACACATAGATAAAGACATAGGGACCCGTGATACTTTGGATACAACCCAGTTTAGCTTGGTCAGAGTCAGATCATGCCTTTACACCTTGTTTCACTTTGTAGAATCAGTCACCAAGGCCATTGCTGAGGGTAAAGCAGTCCATACAGCCTACCTCAACCCGGCAGAGGCCTTCGACACAATACCACCCTCGGGTATAATTGATAAACCCGTCATCTTGAATGTAAATCCATACATCGCCATATGGGTTGCAAACGGGCTAAGTCACAGAACACACATGGCCATAGTTGATGGTGCCATGTCATACTCACAGCCAGTCACAGGTGGTGTCCCATGGGGCTCTGGGGTCCTGTCCACTATTTCCAGCATCTACGCCAATGTACACACACCTGGGGGTTATGAGGACAATGTTTGCAGATGACTGCAAACCGGTGCCAAAGTCAGACACACATCTGCACACAGATATCCTTCAGGAGTGCCTCTCACAGATGTGGATAAGTGGTACCAGAGACATGTCCTACAGCTAAATGCCAGGAAATGCATAGGCATACTGCCGGGAAGAACAAGGTTACCCCTGAGCTACCATATAGGTGGCAATCCACTGAGCACAGAGGGGGTTACCAGTGATTTGGGGACATGTGTGTTGTTAACCGCTCTCGTTAGAACACACACATGTTGCTAACATAGTTAGTAGACCTTCCACATTGCCCACATCATCATGAAGGATTCACATCTAGATCAGGGGAGGTCATTGTCCCTTGTACTCATCGCTCAATAGACCTATGATTGGGTACAATGCCCCGCTCAGAATGTGTATCTGACCCAACACCTGCAGCAGCTGGAAGGCACCAACAGTTCTTCGACAAACAGATGCAGGGTCTCAGGTATATGTGTTATACTGACCGACTGAAAGAATTCCAGCTGTATACAGTTGCATACCACTTGCCCAGAGGTGACCCGTGCCTGGCATACACGGGCTAAGTCGAACCCAGATCTGATGACTATGCTTCACGTGAATAAGTTAGATCCCTCAGAACCACAAGGGCAGCTGACGTACACCTGACACACTGTCGTGTCGAACGTGTTGTTGGGGACGGATTCATCACCCAGACACTCACTATGCTGTGGAAACAACATCCCAGTACATGTGAGGGCAAGCACCTCGCTGGCCTTGTGTTAGTATTTACATTATGGATGACTGAATTGATTTAAGTAACCTTCTAAATGAATATTTACATTAGCACATTGTGAATGTTTACATTTCCTTGGTCTATTTTACAGTAGTCATAATCATACGGTTTATGTGTATATATTATGGTTCATTTATATTACTAGGTGTCTGCAGTCCTGTTAATATATTGGCACAATCCGTAGGGACATATATATGTATCTACACAGTCAGACATTTGGAAAACATTTTATGTTGGTTCATGTTTCATATATGTATATATTTATATTTTCCGATGAAGACTGTACCTTTCGGAGCAAAGTCTGATGTCCTCACTGTGTGGGATCTGTAACTCAAGTAAGGTTTGTTCGCTTGTCTGCCTTTAAGGCATGTAATTAGTACCTAGCACATCTAATGTACTGACCAATTAATGCTTGTAAATGTAGTAGGTTAGACTGCATTGTATGTAGTCTGAATAAGTCTGCTTATGAAGCAGACGAAGTGGGCTCCAATAGACTATGGTGACTGCCTTTAATTCTTGGTGTGCTCTGGTTGGTCACTGACGGTCCCTACAGTACCTCGTCTTTGCTTTGGACTTCATCGGCCGGTTGTCTGTGGTTGTTGTATGGGGAATGTCAACTGTAGTCCCTATGTGTATTTCCTGTGTTATGCCTTACCGCGGCTATGTCATGTACCCGGGTTTGCAGTTGTGGGTGCCATCCTGGCCATACGGGTGTCCATCCATGACAATTGCCTACTGGACACTAGTATAGGGCTGTACACATTCCACACCTACATTTAGCATTCTCCGGAGTATGGTTTGCATTATTAGCGGAGAGTAAGGCAGGTGCTACGCACACATCCCTCCCACGGGCGGAGAAAGGATTGCCTGCGAAACAACACCGAGCACAGAGTCTACATACCCAGAATCCCTTGACTGCAACAACTGACAGTACCCATTACACATCCGTCATGTGTGGGACTGTGATGTGGACGCAGTTCTATGGACCCGGTACCCTGGGTATTTCTGTGCATCTGTGCTGCATTACATGGACAGCTATCAGCAACATTAAACACGCTATGGTGCATATGTGTACCTGTGACGACAATGAGTTCAATTAAGTGTTGAAAGAAGGCATTCCTGTCTTTAGACAAATTTTGGGTCCTACAATGGACAACACTGTGCATATGTAAAGTTTAGAGCTTGTCGGACTGTGTCCTTGTGAGCAGTGGGTTTCACTGATACTGTGTGTTCAGCAATCGCGGATGTCTGTTGGACTACCCATTCCACATGGTGCTACATAACCAGGTGATCTACTACTGTGGACAAATGACATACATCCAAAGATGCTGGTTAGCAACTGCTTCATATTAACCGCAGACATCCCAATGGGACATATCCGTCACTGTATTTCCAATATAACACCACCTGAACATGTTGCTTACCTATGCATTCATTTAACCATGTTGTCTTCATAGGTGGGAATGCCATAGTTTACATATCCTACGTGACGTTGTGTGTGTGCCATTAGTATGTGTTCCACAGGTCGCACATCTGTTCCGCTGTACGATAGCGGGTGCTCCTCAGTCTGTTGCTGGCAGATTGAGTGCTGTGTACGCCGGTGTTGGCACGAGGGTCCGGCTTTGTATGTGGAATGTCAGCTGTAGTCCCTATGTGTATTTCCTGTGTTATGCCTTACCGCGGCTATGTCATGTACCCGGGTTTGCAGTTGTAGGTGCCATCCTGGCTACGGGTGTCCATCCATGACGATTGCCTACTGGACACTAGTATAGAGCTGTACACATTCCATACCTACATTTAGCATTCTCCGGAGTATGGTTTGCATTATTAGCGGAGAGTAAGGCAGGTGCTACACACATCCCTCCCACGGGCGGGAGAAAGGATTGCCTGCGAAACAACACCGAGCACAGCCGCCTACATACCCAGAATCCCTTGACTGCAACAATTGACAGTACCCATTACACATCCGTCATGTGTGCGGAACTGTGATGTGGACGCAGTTCTATGGACCGGTACCCTGGGTATTTCTGCGCCTCTGTGCTGCATTACATGCACAGCTATCAGCAACATTAAACACCCTTGGGCTGGATATGTGTACCTGTCACGTCAATGATTTCAGGTACGATTGAAATAAGAAATTATTCGATTCTTTCCACAATTTTGGGTCCTACAATGGACACCACTGTGCATATGTAAAGTGTAGAGCTTGTCGGACTGTGTCCTTGTGAGCAGTGGGTTTCACTGATGCTGTGTGTTCAGCAATCGTGTATGTGTGCTTGACTACCCATACTGTGTTGTGCTACAGGAACCATGTCTTCCGACACCAGAAACCAATGCTATACATCCAATGTTGCAGGTTAACAACCACTTTCATACCATACCCAGAGGTCACGATTGGGAGGTATTGCCACTTTATTATCGGAACAACACCCCCAGACTGTGTACATCATGGGAACTTTAGGCCAGTCTTACCGGCCATTTCCAATTGTAATTGGCAGACACATGTCAATACATGTATGATAACACATATTGTCATGCAGAAGTTGATCTATGTTATTTGGACATTGGCTTCTGCTTTTGGCATCCGTTGCTGTGAGTGTTGCCAGTTACCATACACATTGCTTGCTCAGAGGCAGACTACACAATACTGCGCAGTACTGTGGTCTCCTTTAAGGACCCTGAGCCAGTGGTCGATGGTACGGCAGCCACTGCATCAATCACATTTGCCATCTACCAGTACCTACGGGACTGCATGAGCCAGTCATTCACTTACCCAACTTTGGTTCACTGTACCAATGCCAAGCATCCAGTGTGGTGTACCCCAGCCATACACAAAATGTACAACACGAGGAGGTGGCTACTACAAGGTGGAGCAGACACCTTGTGAGGTGTGACACCCTTGGTCATCATATGTGTAGACTTACACACTGTCATGAAATAGTCCAGGGCACATTCCACAGATATACCTACATGGACCTGGCTAACAATCATACCACCTTCAGTTGCTATGCTGGACACCTGGGAGCTCAGTCCCACATATGCTCTGACTGGGTTCACATAGAGGTGGGGTTTACTCAACATACACACATTGCCAACATACAGGCTGACAAGTCCAGTGAGGACATCTCCACACCCTCCCCACACATGAGGTGATGTGTGTACCACAGGTTTGTGGTCACCAAATGTTCTGTGACACACAGGTGGGACATGCTCTCTCCAGGGTAGTGGACATAGCATCGATGAGACCAGCTGGTGACCCCGCTGTGTACTCCACTATCTCGGTTATGAATTGGACCCACAGTTAGGACAGCTATTTCTTTGTAGCCTCACCTCAGGTAGGGTACCCAGGTTGTGTCACATGGCAACTGTAGTCCCATGTCAGAAGGCCAATACCTCCACTGAGGCTGGTTATTACTGTCCCATTACCCTGAGGAGACCTATCTGCAAAGACATGGGGAGGGATCATACTGTGGCTCGTACATGACTGCATAGGGGACATACTTACTTTGCCTCACACACGGTTTGTCTTGTTCAGGGGCGGTTCATGCCTTTAAAGCATGGTTGACATTTTCAGGACAGTCGCTGAGGCCACTGATGGGGGTGTTGCAGTCCATACAGCCTACCTCGACCTGGCAAAGCCCTTCATCACATTACCCCCCTCAGGTATCGTTGATAAACCCATTGGCTGGGATGTGAACACGCACATCACAGAATGTGTTGTAAACTGTCTATGTGACACAACCCACACGGTCATAGTTGCTGGCAGCATATCAGACCTACTGCCTGTCAGAAGTGGTGTCCCATGGGGCCCTTCCATGTGTGCACTCCTGTCATACACCTACATCTTCACGGTACAGGCACACACAGGGTGCTATGGGCAACAGTGTTTGTAGATGACTGCAAAACAGGTGCCATAGTGGGACAGACATCTGACACAGATATCCTTGAAGGGGCCTCCCAGGTATGCATATCTGCTGTCAGGGACATGTCCCACAGCTAAATGCAACGTCATGCAACATCATACCTGTGGAGAAGTACTAGGTCACCCCTGTCCAGCATATAGGTGGCTGTCCACTCAGCACAGGGGTGATTACCAGGAATCAGGGGACAGTGTTGGATGGTCACCATTCATTCCACACACACGCGTTGCTATCGTGGTTGTGTGGGTCTTCTACATTGCCCACCTGTTGGTGCAGGGATTCACATCTACATCAGGCTAGGTCATTGTTCCCTTGTACCCATTACGTGTTACACCTATGATCTACTACATTGCCCCATTCAGACTGTATCTGACCATACACCTACAGCAGCTGGGAAGCCCACATAGGTTGATCGTTGTACAGATGCAGGATGACACCATTTTATGTAATGCTGCCCCACATGTAGGACCCCTGCCACATCACGTCACATACCTGCTGTTTGGTGTTGACCTGTGCCTGACATACAAGGCCATGTCAACCCATATGTCATGTGTATGCTTCACCTACTGTATCCGCATCCCTCAGAATCACTAGGGCAGGTGACATTTACCTTGTCACGGTCATTCATGGGATGTGTTTGGGTGACACATATATCACCCAGACAATCATTATGCTGTGTATCTACATCACAGTACATGTGAGACAGACATCCTTACTAGCCTTGTTCGCAGCTATGTTGTCCATTGGATGGAGAATTGCAGGTATAGGCCAGGGATTACATCATTATCACTGCTTGACGGAGATACAGCAATATCATGGGTATTTCATCTGAAGCACAGAAGGTTGGCAAAGTCATCCTAACTATGGTGTAGTATTATGGCTGGGCCTGGGACGATGGCCTACCCTGTACCTATGGACGTGTGAACCTATATTCATAGTTTGTCACATGTACAATTGTCTATCCACTATAGTCTTTCGCCACTGTATATTTCTGTGGCACATGATTGTCCTCTGTATTACATGCAGGTATGCTGTGTACGTTGCACATACGTCACAGTTGATGACAGTGTATCTGTGTCCCTAACACTGTGATACTGAGGACTACCACACATCCTTCACAGCATTACATGCATATGTCCATTCTATTCTTCTTTGGCCTATGGGGGTGTTAAGGCAAACATTACTCAAGTCCCTGTTTGTGCATGCTTCATGTTGGTGTTTGACCAGGCTCCATTGCAGTCATGTGTTGGACAGTAGTGTGTCTGTGTGTTTGCCATGTGTTTTTATTGCCAGTACATCTGTGGGAGGTGTAGTTGGCACATGTTCCTCTTTGCAGGGACACCCATCCTGGTGTTTGTGTCATGCATCTGCACTTGGCACGTGCCATATGTCCTGTACTATTCCCACAGTCGTGTATGCCTTCATGCACTACTACTGCGTGTTACTGGCTGTGTGTATGTGGTACACATGGACATTGTGATGTTTGTCTTGACCTATTCCAATGCTAGAACGTAAACATCTGTCAATTAAGTATTTTAAATCAAACTGTAACACTCATTCGTATTTTCAACATGACACTCATTAACACAGGAAGCTGGGATTAATAACATTTTATTACTGTGCAGCAGGAGGCAAAGGAGTATGCAGTCAAAGTTTAGACATTTGTTCAACTCTATACATGTTACATCTGTATGAGCATTCTGTATACTATCATCTTTTGCACACATTAATGATGTTGTCAGTCACAAGGCATTTACATTGCTAGAGTACAGAACATTGTATTCCTACAACAGTGCTCAGGTAATGCTTATTACATGTTTTCCCATGAGGATAGCCCAACCTTGCGAGCCACATATTCAGTTAGACTGTACTTTGGTAAGTTCTGCTCTGACACGGTTCCAACACTGTTCATATTCAGTCCTCACTCCGTGTCCTACTAGGTTCCTGTGTCTCTCTGCTGAGCAGCTGTACTCTGTGTTACAGCTCACAAGCCTATCCTCCTCAGTAGAAGGATGACAGATATACCTGTACATACATGTATTATTCTGTAACCGAGCAGATGACTAATGCTGACTGACATACACCTGCTGCACTGGTTACTGCTAGGGTTCAATCACACTGCAGCTACACTACAAGCAATTACATGCATGAGAAGCTGTACTGCTATATTGTCAGGTAGAATAATATGCATTATACACTATTAGCTTCTAAAGTTGCACGTCATATTATGTTTAAATATGTATTTTGCTAACATTCTCCCTCCTTTGATTGCTTCTACTCTATCCAGAGACATATACAACATTATTTCATTCCCTGGCGTCTTCCTCTGTGGAACGTTTAACTAGGCAGGTAATTTGATGTACATTGCAAGTAGGATTGCATTTTCTATTGACAAATACCACTACAGGTCTTGATCCATAGTCTCGGGTACAGGTATGTTGCCAGAGTCCCTGACTAATACTTACATGCACAGTATCCCGCACTAGACACATGCTCCCAATATGAGCAGAACAACACAAATGGCAATCATGATATTCAGTATGACTGACCCCATCCACCCAATGGTTTGTGGAAATGGTTCGGCAGTGGGTTTGGGCCTGGTTCCGCCATGGATGACACCTGCTATATTACCTGTAGGTGGGCGTTGCTTTTGGTCTCTTCATGTGGTAGTTGGACACAGCGATCTTCTTCAGTAAGCGCGCACGTACCAATTCTCAGTGCCACGGTGCAGTCGTGCACTATTACATTTTGTGACACAACAGTTCTCATTGCATCCAGTTCATCAGTCACATGTTCAGGAGCGGGAAGTCACATTCATCCTTCCTCCGACAGTTTTTGATAACTTCCTCTGTTCCCTGATTGATTTCACTACTCCAGAAGCTGGGGGTGTTCCAGCCCAGGTTGTGACGCTGTCACTGAAGTCCATATGAATCGGTATTCCTTTATCTCTTGCAGAGGACTGACATGTCAGAACAGCTTCCATTTCACCCACTGGATTAGTAGGTTTCTCGACTGTGTTCCCAGTTCTTCGAGCTATATGTGTTATAGTTCGTTTCGCACCCACAGGCAATTGTACAGTATGTCATGTGACTGGAGCCAGATAACCCAAATAACAACTGCCGGACCAATTCCCAGGTAACCATTGCTATGCTTATTTCCCACAAACAACATAACTATATTCTACTTTATTACTGATGCGGGTTACCTCTGCATGTAACAAATTCCTGTCTCTAACAGAGGACTGTTTATACAATTCAGGATGTTTCTGCACATCCTTCAACATTGTTCTCATGATGTTTCAATACAAATTAGGAATGGTGCTACAAGTAGTACTGTGATCTTTGGCTGTTATATGACATTCGTAAGACACAGTTATGTTACAAATACTCCCACCAACTGAAACTGTACCATGTTTATGATAACATACAATTCCTTTTTGTGTAACAGGTAAGTACATTGCCACGTTGTCCTGTGATCTCACAGAACCTGTATCAAAGTGTAGATATTCACAAGTCTCAATCTATCCCCAAGGGGACAACATGCATCGGAAGTCCTCCATATGATGTAGGTATGGCAGTACAAACACAGCAATTTAAAGTGTTCCTAGTCTCTATATGCACACGCATCATGCCTAGGTATCTGTTGAAGTGTGGAAGACACTCTGTGGCCAGTTCATCACGTATCAGTATTTGTATCCGTGTAGTTATATGCAGGTAAGGTCCCGGAAATTGTAACGTAAACACAAACATGGTTAATAGGTGTATAATCATTAGGACAGCAAACATAAATGTCTTTGGGGTTGCTTTGTATTGTTATACAGTCTTCGCCGGGTGATTCGGGCTCTTTGGTATATCAGCTACAAGATGTCAATCAGACTTGATATCCTTTACCAGTTTGAGAAATGTGAGGTGGACCCAGGACGACCTCTCTGCAAACTTTACTGCGGTAGGCGTTGCCAACAGTACCGGCTACAGACATTCGCACTGTCCACTTGGCAATAATGTTCTTTGGATAACAGTGACATACACACAGGATACTGGTGTCAGCTATGCTTCCGTCTTCGCTTTGCTCTTATCTGTAACAGACTTTAACTGAGTAACAGTGTTACTAGTTAACAATCCTCTCATGTCACCTACTACTGAGTCATCGACCTCGGCTCTGCAGGCATGACAGCTTTCCACTCTGGCACATGATATGCCATTCCACATACTACTTGAAGTGGGTGCAGCACTTTACATTTGGAACTGTTGTCATGCTCAGCAATGCTAGAGGTAGACAGCTCATGTAACTCGTCTGGATGTCACCCACCAAACTCCTCTACTTATTTCTCGGGATCCCATTCTGCGGCGCAAGCAGTCGTGCTGAGTGTGGGTTGTACATGCAATTGACATTCATGGTAATACAAGTAATCCCCAGGTAGCGTGATTGTCTGGTTAACTACATGTGTTCTATTGTCACTGTAGCTTCTTTACAGCATGCCAGATCTAGGGATACTTAATTTTACTGGCACCTTTGCCACTGCTGCTGCATCCGGATTACTGGTTGGGAATGCTTCTACCCATTTTGATTATATATATGTGTAATCGCTAAACAGTATTTGTTCCCTTCACATTTATGCAGATGTATGAATTCCATACAAATAGTACGGAACGGTTAGGGTGGTGTAGGTAAACTCACTCCCTTCGGTTTAAATACTCCCTGTGCATGATATCTACGGCAAACGTGACACGCTGCTCATGAGGTTTGTATGTGGTTCGTAATTCCGTATGTTAGGGGTATTCTGTTAACCAAATGTACCATGCACCTGTTGAGACATGTCTCTACCCATGGCTCCACAAAGCCGCATATCTGAATATATTAGACGTTAATATTGGCTTTATCACTGTGGATATGTGCAGTCCGTGTTCAAGGATTGCTCCTCGTCATAACCACGTCGGCTTTTCTGCTTTCGTAGTTGCTGTTTGCATTGTTTGTACAGTTTCTACATCTAAACAGTCTGAGGTTTGTCATTCCTCATTCACACAGACACTTTCCAACTGTGACGCTGCTTGTTTTGCAGGTGCATGAGCTCATGCCTCAACTTTCCTACTGTTATCCTGTTGCTTTCTATGCCCTGCACATTTACAATTACCTACTTCAGTGGGTAACTGCATGTAGTCTAATGCATTCAGGTTCGTATGCGCATGATTAATCGGTTTACCGGTGGATGTTATCATTCCCCTATTCTTCCACTGCTGCTCATAAACATGCACTGCACAGACAACAGAATGACTATTGGGACATATGTCCACACATCATTTTCCGCTACAGTACAAGCACGTGTTAAAGCTATCTATTCTGCTGCTTGAGCAGACACGTTATGCTGCAGGGTTTGGCCGTCTACAATGTCATTATCAATAACTACTGCATAACCTACTTCATTCGTTCCTGTAGGACTCTGTCTACATGATCCGTACACATTAACTGTCACCTCTGCATCATCTAAGGGTATATCAGTGTTATCATGTCTGTGTGTAGTTATTTAATCCATTTCGTATAGGCAACTGTGTGGTGTGCCATACACAGGTGTCAGACGTGACGTTGATAGGTTTCATGTTGTACAACGTGCAATCACCATGTGAGGTTGACTCAGTGGTATGGTCAGACATGACAAATGTCTAGCACGAGTCAGGAATTCTATCTTCTCTTGCAGCAGATTGATCGCAACTGCATGACACATTCTCACAGTGAGAGGGTGGTCTAGTAACATTACGGCCAGGCCTGTACTGCCATGGGTGCTACAACAACTGCCTGTACACAATGTGGCACTGACCATGCCACAGTGTCCAACTGCAATGAGTAGTCATCTATTTAGCGTTGCTTACTTCCCTGCTGTTGCATCAAGACTGACGTCATATATCTCCGCTTACAATCTACGGTCTGACAACATGTGTTATGATTATTCACGAGACCTACTACAGCTGTTGAGGCTATCAATCGTTCTAGTCTGCATAACGCTGTTTCTGCTACTGTAATCCGGTGTACTATGTGTTGTGCTGCCATAGGTGTATTAAAGGTTAAGGCAAACAATACAGCGGATTCCACAGCATTGTTTGGTATCCAGATTTAACATGTGTTAGTCGGCCCAGACACGACATCATTCCCTTCTTGTTAGTTGGCTTGGGTGCTTATTATATTGCTACCTTCCTATCGTCATGTGATGTTCTACCCTACTTGGATACCAGATATGCCAGGTAATTGACCTGTATTCTCTGTAGTTGCAATTTATGCTTGCTTACTTTATGTCCCTGTTCTGCTGATTATCTCAATAATGCTATTGTATCTTCCATACATTGCTGCTGGGTAGGGGCCGCAAGCAGAATATCATCCAATTAAAGTGGAGCTTGACTGGCCCCGGGTGGAGTTGACACCGGAATGTAGCTAGCCATCCCCTGTGAGAATATCGTTGTACTTTCACAGTAGCCCCGCGATAGCCGGGTATGGCTGTATCTGTCACCCTGACTGTACAAGCAAAGCAATACGGACTATGTGGATGTATAGGTATTGCAAAGTAAGCATAGCTTATATGTACCACAGTAAGATACTTCTGTGGCATGTTCATAGCATTGAATATAGTGTGTGGGTCTGGCACCAACGCTACCCTAAGTATTCTTATATCATTTACAGCTTATACATACTGTACCATCCGCCATTCCCCTTTTGGTTTCCGATCAGGAGATACAGGGGTATTGCATGGTGAATAGCGATTACTTTGTGGATGGGGAATTCCCTCTCTGACTTTGCAGATATCTTCTGGTGTCCACGGTCTATACGCTACGGGGGTTGGGTCCTGGCCTTCCTGTCCTGCATGATGGTTCGGTACTTCAATTAATTGACAGATATCCTCACTCTGTTTTAGTACTGTGTTCTTACTCGGGTGTCCCTAGGTATGTTACGTGTTCGGGATGTGGTTTCAATAGCTTCTATTACATTTGTTCGTTGTGCTACCTCTGTTGCCACAGGATAACGTGTGGGGACTAGCCTGCCCTCCCGCTTAATATCCTGCATGTGGTATCTGAGGTGGTAGGGTGTTGTGGGGGGGGGGGCGATCGGTACTACTGTATTATGATCTTCTCTGTACGTATGATGCTTAGCCATTTGTAGTGTTCTATTCCCTTCGGTACACTACCTCAGTCCACCGATGTGCATGACGGATACCCAATTGTCGCTGTTTTGTCGCCTGCACATCTTAGGGCTGCCACCTTTTCCAATGCACAATGTGGGACATTAGTGTTCGATACGTGTAATTTGCCTGGAAAATGCATACCCACGGCCAGTACATAGGACAGGTATTCACGTTTTGCCAGGAGAGCGACCAATTGTTGTAGCATTTCAGTTGCTTATTCTGTTTATTATTATATTTTGCTGTTCCACATACAAATTTACTGTTTTATGCTACCATCTTGATATATATCTGGGAAATGTTTGTCCTGAGATATCAGGACATTTGACATTTGTTCGGTTTATTTACAGGACACGGCTGGCCAGAGAGGGCATATCCCTCTCAGGGTGGAACAGGTGTTTACCTTGGAACATATGCATCAAATTTTCAGGGATTACAATGTTTCAGTAACGATATGTTGCCTAATATACCATCAATGTCATATTTATTACCCCATTTTGCTGCGTAACTCACATTTTATGTGCTCTCTGCGATTGCATATTCTTCACGTCACCCGTCAAACGCGGATCACATGATCTGTTGCTTCAATAATCTCCCATATCCTCTACACGACTGCTACCCTTCTGTCATAACACGTGTGTCTCCTTCCCTGTATCCACTGTAGTGTCTACAATCACTATTTACTCTGCTGTGTGTTCCCCTGACCTATGTTCAGATTTAACAGTATGTGGGTAGGTCTTCGACCCGATATCACTACTGTTAACAGAAACACAATGTAGTCTGGTCCCTGATCTACAATAGACACAAAAGGCAGACACTCCTTACCTGGGCCTCCTGTTTAAGGCTGCACGTTTTCTTCTTGGGATCCAGTTTTCCGCTTTTCAGCCACAGATCAGACAGTAAACAGCCTCTTTACACACAACAATTCAGTCGGAGGTCTTTTCATTCAAGAAGAACCATTTATGCATATTCTCCAGCGTACATGTCTAACCAGCCATGCACTCTGACCTGTAGCTTACCAAGGGAATTCGGATTACAAGGATCACAATGTGAAATAAGTTGTTACAACCAGACTGTAGTTATCAGTAGGCTTTTCTAAGTGACAGCCGATAACACAGGAGGCTCGGGTTCGAACGTTTTAGTAGTGTACACAGGCAGGCTAAATAATATACAGTCCAAGTATGAGAGTTTTGTCTGACTCTATACAGTAAGCAGTTTCTTTATATAGTGTTTACAATCAGCTTTTGCCCACCTTACTGACGCGTGGTCGGTCACAGGGCATTTCCATCACTATGGTCCGCAATTGTCTATACATACGTGGGTGCTGGGGTCGTGCTTTTAAATTGTTTTCCCATGGGGATAACACAGCCTTGCAAGGCACCTTGTACATTACAGTATCCTTTTGTGATTGTAGCTGTTTCAAGGACCCTAGACTGTTACGATACAGTGGACAGTTAATTTCTTAATACGTTGCTTTGTCTCTCTGGTAGGGAGTTGTACTGCTATCTTCGATTGAGCTCACAAGGCCATCCTCCTCTGGGGAAGGAGTGCTGTTATGCATGTACATACATTTATTGTTCTGTAACCCAGCAAATAATTAATGATGACAGACATGAGCCTGCTGTACTGCTTACTGCCAGGTTCAGAATTCCATCACAGTACAGCTTAGCTTCACCAATTACATGCAGGCTTAGTTCTACTGCCATATTGTACGGTACAATTCAATACATTATATAGTATTTCGAGTGTAAACTGGAACTTCATATGTGTTTCTATATATTTTCTGAACAACATCCATCCGCCATATGCATGTTGTTCCGTCCTTTACCTTGACCGTGTGTATTTGTCCGTCCAGCCACGCTAATCTCCACATGTGATGTCCCAGTTTCCCCTTCTTTGCCTGTAGCACCCTGTTAGGACGTCCTGTGTGGTAGGCACCTGTTCCGCTATATGTGATCGACTTCACTGCAAAGATAATCATCGATGCGGCGGTCCAACGACCCGACTTGTCCACATGTGTACAGTTATGTGCACCTAGTATGCAAACCTAGATGGTTTGGATGGGTACATACTACATGCCGGATGTACACATTCTGCTGACACATTCACATGCAGCCATTTACATATCTGTACCTGCGGTGGGTTGGTGACATGTGGGTAATGATTTGCCAGCGTGGCATTGCCTAACACAAACATCTTACCACAGTTCAGGTATGCACATTGTGTGTGGTTGTATAGCTGCACACGGATGCTAGCAGGTTTGGGTGCAGGGGTATACATGGGTGTGACTGACATGTACAATGAGGCTATTGTGTAGTACATCCGAATGCATGGGTTCTGCTTCTGGATATTACACTTCATCATACACCATCCAGTGTATGCAACAGAGACGTTGCTGGGTCTGGGATATGTTGCTATGCACATGTTTGCCTGTGTTTGAGGTATCTTGCTTCCTTACTGTTGTTATGTCAGCACAGCTACCCGGCTATGTACTGTCACTACTGCTTGTGACCATTATGGTTGGCACCTTTTCCAATGCCCATAGTGGGGCATGTTATGTGGACACTTCGAATTTGCAGGACTACACATACCCAGGGCTAGTGCAGTTGACAGAACTTCACTTGTTTGCCATACTATGAGCTTATTCTGTAAGCGTTTGGGTTCCTTATTTATTTTCTTATGCCATGTCTGTGTTCCATATCGTAATGTTATATGTTTTATGCTACTATTTACATGTATATTGCGGGAATTTGCGTGGCAGGGGATCGGAGGTCATTTTCCATTTTTACGATTGTTGCAGGGACACGACTGTCCAATCAGGGACTGTCCATGGCACATTGGGACAGCAGGTAACCCTGGTGACCATGCCCATGTCGCTACTGGGGTTTCCACCTTTTCCATTTTCCGATCTGGGATATTTCCGGGACTCACATCTGACTTTACAGGCCGACACATACAAACGGTCACTATATAGCATATTAATTCACTTGTTTGCCTAAATAATATGCTTATTATTGTGGCAATTTCCTTGCTTATTCTGTTTATTGTGTCATTTAGGTATTTCTGTTACAGAAATAACCAATTCATGCTACCATTACATTAAATACGGGATATCATTGTGTCCTACAATCGTAGCACATCAGCCATTTCTAATACGTTTTTTCGGGACACAACTGTCCATGGAGAGACTGCCCCAACCAAAGTGGGACAGGTGGTGACCTTAGTCGCTGCTCCTATGTCGGTGCGGCGCGCTGACATGCGGCTGTACACCTTCTCTGAGTGTAAACACTGACAGTGCATTGCGGGACGAACGCGGTCTTATGCGGATCCTTTGCTCCTTGGACGGGTACACTTATGCCTTCGTGGCTTCTATTTGCTTCTCCGTTAATTTGGGACGGGGACTATGTTGCATACTGTACGTGCGTTTCATTCTGCACAGGACCTGGCTGCTGCCATTACTATTGTGGGCGGACCGTGGCTGTCAGCACATTAGGTTGCTCACCTCATGCCGGCTTAGACACGCCTCCAGACGCATCCTACCTGGGCTCGCTCACGTACACTACGCACGTGTCTGTGATTCCGGTGCACTCTCATTAATATGTATATGGCGCTACTGCGCCGGATATTCCATGCACCGCCGGCGCAGGCCTTACGCCGGCCTTGCGCCGAGCTTCATGAATCCCGGGGTATATTTATTAGCAATTCCTATATATTTATTAGTGCCACTGGCATATTTCATCGCTAGTGTACCACATATGTCATATGTCAAATAGCAACTCATACTCTATTACAGGATTTATCTGCAGCGTTATAACTGTAAGGTTGGAAAATATGAGAAGCAAAATAGGCTTTAAATATGCTATAACACAATTGTTTGGTACTTACTACTGTCAACTCTTCTACATACACAGGAAAAGATAACCTTATATGACCATCAACCATTTTCCTTCATTTTTCTCTTCATCCTTCTATTCTCCATTTTTAATAAATATTTGTTTCTATTGTGGCTTCTTTGAATTTAGTGAGGATGCTCCATATCATATTATAGATAATATACAACGTTCAAACAGAGAACATGCCCAATATAGAGACATATTCTCAACTCAAGTGGTCCACACCATATATTTATAACACTGCAGTCAGAAATATACTAAATGAATATGCAATAACTAGCAGCTTTGCAGCATGTGTGTGTCTCTAACAAGTACATACCTATAGGATATTAAAAGAATAGATAGCACGCTCTTGTTTCATAATTAACAAATGCACACAGCCTGGTATTTACTTTCATAGACAGAAATTAGACCTGTTACTTATATGCATATCAGGTACCAACAGCAATATGTTAGTAAATGCCTATGCTATTCAAATTATATTTTAATGCTGATTGATATGAGATGTAGCTGACAATGGCTTTAGCGTTTGTGATGTTATATAATATATATTCAGTATTATAAGTAAAAGTATGTTGCATGTCTATTTGCAATCTAAGGTTCAAGGCTGATCAATTTAGACATACAAGACAATCTCTTTAGCCTTGGTTATATAATGGGAGTTACTGTGTCTCTACACAACCATTCATTTTCAGTGAGGATGTTCAATATTAATATAACTTGCCTTTAATAAAAGCATACTTATAATTCAGCAGTTCTTTCCTATATATATATATATATATATATATATATATATATATATATATATATATATATATATATATAAATAAAACAATATCATAAGCAAGACTGAGATTTTTTCTTGCTCATTACTGCTTAATGATTGTGCTACTTGAACAATTTAATATTTACAGAGTATCTTGATAATTAAACAGCAACTCCTTTTTACCCTTAAAATGCCTAATAACACATAGCTACATTCATGAACCTTAATTGACTTACTATCCTTAAGGTTGAGTACACTAGCTGCAGTGTGTTTACAAATATGTTATATAGTTCCAGTCAAGGACTTAAATATATTAAATTTTTATAAAATTAAGTTATATTCTTGTAATTTACGTGGGTGATCTTATCAGAAAAGATTATAGTAAAGTCTGTACATGTTAACTATTCATACAGTTTCTTCCAAGTGATATACTTCTTTTTAAGCTTTGTGTGCTGTTTATGTGTACAATTCAAAATGAATAACAAATATTACAATATAATAAAACGTCATGTATGTGTTGATACCTTCTAAATTCATTAGGTACTTCAGTGTACTTTTAATATTTGTTAAAACTGTAAAAGCACTTTGCCATCTCATAAATAGTGTGCTGGTTACTTTAAGTAGCTTAGGAGCTGACACCACACCCATACTGTCTTGTTTTAGTGCTGACATCACTCATGACGGTTTACTTTCATTTTGCACTGTTAGAAGGTTTAACACACTAATGGATTCTAACTGAAGAACCTTCATTCAGGGGTGGTAAAATAAGAGTTCCCAGCTCGTGACCATGGCGGGAAGACAAAAACAAAGTAAGTGAAGTTTTTACGGCTTTTTTTTAAACTGAACACCAGCTCATTAAACTTCTATTAGTTTTCTTAACATTAAGGGCAGCTATACAAGCCAAACAGTTGTTTGTTAGTCAAAAAGGCACTTTTGCATCAAAGAATAGATAATTAGTTTTCAAGGCACTTTTGGACAGTTATTACTATCAGTTTTTATATATTATTATGTGTATTAAATACATCAGTTTAGATATTTTATGCAGCTTAGTGTAAATAATATAAAAAGGAATCATGCTCATTTAAACACACCACATTAATATGTCAGTGTAAATACATCATATTCTATACTAGCAGTAAAAGGCAGGTAAGTTTATAAATGAACTATCTAAACATCATTTAGAGTTAGAAAAATCATGACTAAGTATTTACACTGTAATAGAGAAAGATATGTTGCCTTGCTTTCTTTAGGGTTGTTTCCTTTAGTTATAAAATGTCCTGCTTATCTTGTATTTATATTGTTTCAAAGACTGACACGTGTAAAGCATGAATGCTTTCAAAGAACTTTTTTGCCTTACAGAGCAAATAGAAGACAATAATGTTTGTGTTTTTCATATGTCTTTTATCGTTTCTTCTTCTTGTCAGCAGTGCTCGATTCATTTTTTTCTAAGTGACGCTTAACCCCAAATTGGGAGAAATCTATTTCTTCCACATTATCCAAGGTTTTATTAGCTGAAAGATAAGAAACTGTTGCTTGCAGAGTGTCAAAAGTTTTAGGACCTTCAGTAAAAAATATTTTTATTCTTGCAGGGAACAGCAAGTGGACTTTAAGTTGTCTTTTTTTCAATTCCTTTATCAGAGGGAGACATTATTTTCTTGCAGTTATAACTCCAGCAGAATAATCACTATCAAATCTGATTATGTTGTCTTTGTATTTAACTGGAGAAGTTGACCATGCTGTTTTTAAAATAAGTTCCTTGTCCTGTGATGAAAAAAACTTTACTATTATTGATCTCGGGTGATTTTTTGACTTGATGGTTGATGAAGCAGCTCTTAAGGATCTGTGGGCTCTTTCAATTCCATAAGAAAGAGCTTCAGGCAATTTTAAAACTTCTGGTAACCAGGTAGTAAGGAAAGTCACCATGTTATCTCCCTCTGTTTTCTCTGGTAGCCCATAGATGCGAAGGTTATTTCGTCTGGACCTGTTCTCTAGATCCTCTATTTTATTTTGTAATGAAGCATTTTGTTGCGATAAAAAATGTAGCTGAAGATCTTGTTCTGAGAGTCTGCCTCAGTATCATTTAAGGATCTCTCTAGGTCAGCTATTTGAGACTTCTGTTGCGTCATTATTTCTTGTAGTTGCTGTATTTGTTTTGTAGATCTCTCCTCAAAAGTGTCCAGGTTGGTATTCATTTTGTCAAATTTCACTGACAAGTCTTGTATAGCATTTAATAAAGACCATATCTCCTTTTTCATCGTCTGGTCCTGTGTGGTATGCTTAGAAAAGCTCATTTTCAGTAGATTCAGATACCTTCCTTCTTGTTTTTGACAGGAAAAATGTTTAAAGCCAAATTTTTTGCACTGTAGACTTCTAGTGATATTAGTAGAAGTAATTCAACAAAACAGATTTGTCTACAATATCTAGTTTTTAAAAATTCCTGTCAGAAATATCTTTTGAGTGCAGAGCTGAGAAAAGATTCTGCCAACCAGTCTACATCCTAGCCACGCCCTCCCAGCTGGAGTTTCTTGAGTCAGGCTGCATAGGGCATCTGTTTGAGGCCAGTAATCCTCTTGGTGAGATACTTTTGTGTTCTTTCCAGCTGTTGCAGTTGTCTTGTAAGGTGCATCCCAAATGGGGAGTTGTATTCTATGATGGGTCTAATGAGTGATGAGTAGAGAGGCACAATAACCTATTTTGTTCTAGATGCAAACCCTTTTGTGATTAGGTGGGCCACATAGAAGGATTTTCTAACCCCTTGGCAATATGATTATCAAAGGAGAGATTACTATCTACTTGGGTCACCAGATCCCTTATTACATTTTCTGTATTTAGGGGACTACCACCTATGTGGTAGTTTGCGGGTACTTTATTTTTTCCAAAGAGGATGACTATGCACTTTTTGGCATTTAGCTTGAGGCCATGATTTTGACACCAGGTATCCGTCTCAGTGAGACCCTTCTGGAGGGTGTCTGTATCAGCCGGAGAATCAATTATGGCCCCTGGTTTGCAGTCATCTGCGAATTTGGTCAGCCATAGTCCTCCTATGCTTGCCTGTACCTCTGAGAAGTATATACCGAACAGGAGGGGTCCCAGGACTGAGCCGTGGGGGACACCATTTGTAACCGGTTTAGAGTCGGATGTACAGCCTGCAACTCTCACCATGTATCCATGAGCCAGTTGGCAACCCATCACATGACGTAGGGGTTTATGTTCAAGCTGGTGAGCTTGTCTATAATACTAGAATGGGGAATGGTGTCAAAAGCCTTTGCGAGGTCTAGGTAGGCTGTGTGGACCTCCTTTCCCTCGTCTAATGCCTTGGTAACTGTCTCAAAGACATCCACCAGGTTTAGGAGGCATGATCTGCCCTTAAAGCCAAACTGGGTAGCGTCCAAGGTTTGGAGGTTCCCAATGTCTCTGTTAATGAGTTCCATGATGATGCGCTCCATAGCTTTGCAGACCAGGCTAGTCAGGCTTATAGGGTGATAGTTCCTGGGGTCCGTTGAGGCTCCACATTTGTGGAGTGGGATAACTGTTGCTGTGCGCCACTCTATGGGTACGTAGCCTGCAGAGAGGCTAAGTTTGAACAGTGTGTTTAGGTGAGGGGTTACTTCATTTTGGAGCTCTTGTAAGACACAGCCTGGGACACTGTCCAGTCCCATTGAAGCTGCGTTTTTGGCTTTGGATAGGGCTGTTTTAACCTGTGTGTCGGTGATTGATGGGGCACTACATTCTTCTGGTATGGTTATGGGCCCTTTGGGGGGTGAAGTTTGCACTAAACCTGCCAGAATGTTGGCAATATCAGTCGGTTCAGTGTATTTTGTGCGATTCTGCAGTAACTCAGAGCAGATCTGAAAGTTTCCACTTAGGTTCTTGACATAGCTAAAGAACTCTTTGTGGTTATCTTTGGAGTCATTGGCAAATTTTCTTTCAAAACTAGCCTTGGATGATTTAATGAGGGATTGTAGTTTCTTGCTGATACTGATCAGGGAAGTCTTTCCTTCTTGGGATTTTACTCTTTTCTGTACTAGTTTCCTCCTTCTGTTGTATAGCTTGTTTATGGCAGGGGACCACCAGACTGGTCTCCTTTTCTTGGAGGAGTGAGTCTTGGTTTTACTTGGGATAGCACGATCCTCACATTCCTGCAGATGCTCATAGAGTGATTTCGTAAAGGTTTCAGCAGCTTGGACAGCATTGTCCTTTAGCATGGGGGCTGTGAACCTTTCCACCTCGGTCTTAAGTAACATGAAGGTTGCTTTTGTTTTCGCGGTGGTTTCCTTGATTGGGGGTGGGGGCAGAATGTGGATATCCAGAGTGATTAGTCTATGGTCTGATCTAACCAGTGAGGGGTTGACGACCGGTGTGGAATACCAGTCGCCCATGTTAGTGATGACCAGGTCCAATATGTTGTTTCCTCTGGTGGGGGTGTTGACCAGTTGGTCCAGGGCATTCGAATTTATAAATTCTAGGAAGCGTTGGGCAAGGGAGTTAGTACTTGAGTAGTTCTCCAAGTTTATGTTTAGGTAATTGAAATCACGCAGTATTAGGGTGTTTGTTAGGACCTTCATATTTCCCAGGGTCTCCAGAAATGCGGAATGGGGGTCCTGGAGGGTGATCTGTAGCAAGCTTCAATTTGGATTGCAGTTTTGCCCGTTGTTAGTTGCACATGGATGATCTCTGATGCACTGTGCTGCACCACTAACCTGGAGATGTGGGTATCCTTGATGAATATGGATACACCCTCGCCTTTTGTGTTTCATTCCTGGTTCTGTGGTCGAAAGGTATGGTTGAGTTATAGCCTAGTAGTGCTGGGGTGCTCTCAGGAGCCTTAAACCAGGTTTCTGTTACTGCACAGATGTCAATGTTCTCCATACTGAGGAGTGCCTCGAGTGCATGCATTTTGAGGTTTAGACTTCTGGCGTTGAGTAGCATTACCCTCAGTTTTTGGTTACTTGTGCTATTTATGGTGGTGGGTTTGTCTTTTGAACCTTGCCTAAAAAAGACACTATGGGGGCGGAAAGAGCCTTGGGCAGTATTCGAAAGCCTAAGGGTGACAGGTGCAAGCCATCTCTTGTGAAGCAACGTGGCTTGTCGAGCATGTCATCCCAGGCGGACAGATACTGGATCCCCTTTGAATGACACCAGAAACTTAGCCAATTGTTGAAATTGATCATTTTTTCTTTATACTGTGGCATCATTCTTGGTGAGGGCAGGATGCTACTCAGGGTCAGAGTCATACTGGCCAGGGCTACATGTAGCCCAGAGAGGTAAGTCTGAGGTCATTCACACCAACATGGACAATAAGAAAGCTGAGTTTGCCTCTTCTTTGCTTTTTACTTGGTATGCAGATCCCTGGTATTGGAATTGCAGAGAAGCAGGATACTTCACTTGGAACTTTATTTTGTTTTTTATTAAGTATGCACAGAAAGGTGATAGTATTTTTCTCTGTTGCTTGATAAGAGTAAGTCCTGTGCAACTGCTATTTTATTGCCTTTCCAAATGATTCGTTTTTTAGTTTTGCCAGCTTGTAAAACCATGTTAGGATGAGCAGCATTCAGTAATCTCACACATACTTGCTTTGAGGCATTAAGAGTTTGAGATTTTCTTAATGCTCTATGAAATCTCTCCATTACAAAGTTTTGTACTGCAGCATTTTTGTCCAAGAGTATTTCAAAGATTACTGTTATTGCAGTATGGAGAGAAGCTTGTTCGTATGATTCAGGGATGCACCTGATGAGCACATTATTTCTTCTAGAACTTGCTTCTAGATATATTATTTTTTGTTGTAGTTCAGACACTGCTTTTTCTGTGGCATTAGTAGTAGTACTGATTTCTTCTATCTTGGTATCATTTTTTACAGTTTTCTCTTCAGTTTTCTGTAGCCTAGATAATACTTGATCTAAAGTACTTCCAAAAGCATTTAGTTTTGTAAAAAAGGAGTGTATTTCTTCCTGCAAAAGTGTTAGAGCTGCTTTGAGTTCTTCCATTAAAAAGGATTGTTCAGTCTTCATTCTGGTGGTCTGCATCTGTAGATCTGATTGCTGTTTTGCAGTTTTTTGTCTCTCTGTACAGACTTCTTTCTCTGGTGAAGTTAATTGTGAAAGTCTTGTTTGTTGTTTGAGCATCCACAGAATCCATGTTACTTTATTTATCAAAGTTTTTTATTTTCTTTGTAGATTGGCCTGAACTGCTTGCAGATATTCCCCTGTCAGCACAAGTGGTTTGCAGATAAGTATATAAATTCTGTACATTTTACAAAATCTTCTGAAAAGATGCTTTGGTATCCAGTATAGTGCAGTATTTCCTGATTTGTGATGAGTTAGTAGAGGTGCTGAAGCCCTGACTGGGTTAGATTATAACTTTTTGTCAGGAGCTGTATGAGAAGTGCGCTTCCTAGCTGGCAGCCATTTTGGAATCACTGACTCATTTATAAGCTTCGGAAGAAAACAAAAAAGAAGGTAGACAGAAAAGATTTAAGTCCATTTTTTGAATGAGAGATTAGATCTCCAGGAGACCCAGTCACTGTGAGAGATCAATCAAAGCTGTTTATATGTGAAGGTCTAGAATTCTGAAGTGGATTAGGCAGGGTACTAGCTACCTACCATAAAGGAGGACTTCTGACCTCTGACTCAAGGGGTGGAAAACAGTTTGAATCATACAAAAAAATTCAAATTTTAAGGAGGAAGGAACTTGGATTTTTTTTTTTTATTACAGGATGACTCAGATGGAAGACCCCTCACAGGAATGCTTTTACAGCCTCTGTTGGTCAATGCTTACTTTCAACTAAATTATAAAAGGACAGTGAGGCCAAATAATACATTTTTACAGCAGGGAGGGGGCAGAGGCAGCAAAATGTGGCAATTAGCTACTCCCTGGCTTTCCAAAAGTCCTTCTTTTCAACAGGGTTGTGGACTCGTGGAATAACACTACCAGAACAGACAGTGGACAGAAACATTCAAAAAAGGCAAGGGATAGGTAGAGAAAGGTGAAAAGAGAAGCTGAGGATGCATGGGAGGCAAAACATTGAAATGCATTTAAAAGGAATACACAATAAGCTTACTGCTTCCCTTCTGCCATCAGACAAATGCAGTATAGTTTCATTTAGACCTATATCAAACAGATGTCCGAGTTAAAGCAAACAGTCTTGGTCATGACTATTTCCCTTTCCTCAGATAAAACTCCAAATGGGATGGAGGAGTGGATCTCACAGAATACAGAGGCTGAGATTATTTACTGGTGCAAACTGTTTGCGCAGTTTTATGTGCATTTGTTCATTGGCAAAATACAGCTGGAAAGTTCAGTCTTCAGTAGAACTATGAGAAAAAGTCTCCACACAATTAAATCATAAGTTACAGGTGAAATGTGACTTCAAATACAGGAATATTCACACCAAGCAACTATAAAACATAGCACTATAATTTTAAATAAAGAGCTACTGAAAGAGGGGTTTGGTGGAAGGAAAGGCCATCCCTCCATGGTAAAAGTGAGCAGACATTTCAGTACCTGACTCTCGAGCACTATTATCCTACCTTTCTAGTAAAACAGAAAGTAGAAGCACTACCCTCAGCAGTCAGAAATTTGTAACTCCACATACCTTTTTAAAGTCATTTGTCAATATCTTTTCCTTCTGACTTATTAGCAGTGGTAGGCAAGCTACAGCCAGCATGAGCCAAGTGTGAGCAGAGAACAAATCTGTTCAGGTTCATGGTCTAGTAAATTAACCAGCCATGAACAAGCAGACCCACAGCCTTTTTTTTTTTTTTAATTACTTGATTCAGTCCTGACCTGCCAGGCTATGAGTGGCCTGGTCTTATCAGGTACTCTGTAGCTGGAAGAAGCTTTCATTTGTTCCTTCTTCCTCAGATTACATCATTTATCCTAAGCATTGCTGCTGTATGACCATGATAAGGATAAAGAAGTAATAAGCAAGTAAATGAATGTGAGATAAGCACTAAATATCAGTTACCCAGAGCAACCAATCTTAGGTCTTTTACTGGGGAGATGTTACTAGGAGTAGATGTTCCCTACCTACAAGGATGTTTTTTATTTTTTTGTCACAGGTTATTTTTTTATAAAAAAGTAGCGGGACACCAGTTACATCTGTGGACAGTGGTAGCAGTGCATACTGCCCATAAAAGCAATCTATTTATTTATTACACTTGTCAGGATAGGGGTCGAGGATGACTGTGAATGACAGCAGGAAAGGGAAATGCATCACTGTGGCCATTATCCTTATGATCATGGAAGGAGGGGGAGGTACTCTGTATGTGAAAAGAAAAGGCAGTGAAATGATCATGGATATGGCTGCTGTGGGTGGATAAAGTCCATATATGTTACAAAAGTTTCAACATGGAATATCTTAGAGGCCATTTTTTCACCTTCAACTCAAGCTGATGTCAGTTGTACAGAAGAGGTGGTTATCTTTTGTGTTGAAGCAGGCTGTGTGTGGAAACGCAGTGCACTTATACCAATACTGTTAAAGGACCACAGATATGGTATGTCAAGGGAAGGAGGAAAGGTAAGTGTCTATCTGTGAGCAACTAGATGAAATATTTTCTTCAACCATTACTACCTTTCATTTTCCTCAGAATCACACGAGAATTATACATAGAAAATGTCTCTCTTTTTGGGGAAAGGCATGCTGTTTTGTGTGGTAGCAGCTGACCATAGCTTCTCAGGGACAAAAATTGTGAGCTTGTGTGGAGGGGGGGGGGGTCTATAGGCACACTATGAACAAGATATTTTCTGAGGGGTTGTAGCCACACACTTTCATTTTGTACTTGCAGCCTTACAGTTACCGCCACCTCATGTTCAAATTATGCACATCTCAACTAGTGCTGTCCCTCAGATACGAAGGAATGATGGATCTTTTTTAGCTGCTGCCTGTACAGCAATTAAAATGGGTTCTTTATCAAATGAGTAGGATTATTTATAAGCAAGCTGTGTTCACGTGTTTGTTGTAAGCATTAGTTTAGACAGTTAAAGGCATCTTCTGGCTTTTATAAGCTTATTTGTCCAACAGTTGCTCAGGAAAAATGTACTCACTTGAGTACATTGAGTATGTTTGCAAACACCCATGACTTTTGTCATTAAATTCTTTGAGTGTTTTTTTACCTTTAGGCAACTACTTTAAAGAGTTGGCAGTTCTACATAAAACATTCTACAATTAGTTTTAAACAGTTTTTCCTTAAATAAAAACACATCAAAATAAATGAAGCAATTTTCCTTGATTATCACTATCTCCTTACACGTATGTACAAACTGGTATTAATACAGCTTTTTTTTTAAAGATTGTTCTTGGCAGTTGCATGGAAATCTTTGTTTCACAATTTTCTTGTGAACAGGTAAAACACTTGTCTGGCCAAACAACAACATCCTAAATTGTAAAAAAAAATGAAAAAGAGAGAGAAATAATGGACCAGACTAAGGAGGAATACCGGTTGGCTAACGAAGAGGCTAAGCCAGCAATTGTAATGACAAAGAACAAGGCATCAGAGGCACTCTACCAGATGCTGAAAAGTGACTGTTAATGGCACAAAGAAACTCCATCAGATTGCAAGGCAAAGACAGAAAGATAAAAAAGACAGTCAGTCACCCTTCATAAGAGATGCCAGCAACAAGCTGCTTACCAGTCCATAGGAAATCAAAGGCAGACAGGAGTACTTCCACCCCAGTCACAGCCTACAGTGAAAGAAGACAGGAAAACCCACCCAAGACATAGTAAGAGCAGCACTAAGGAAAATGATGTCAGAGAAAACAGCAGGCTTAGATGAGGTCAGAGCAGAAACGATTATGATGTTGGGTGAAATAGGAGAGAAATAGCTGCTGAGTACTCATAGCAATATGGAGTGAAAGGCATATCCCCCATGACTAGAGAATAATAGAATACAATGCCCCATTTGGTATGTACCTCTCAAGACATCTGCAACTACTGGAAAGGCCACAGAAATACCTCACTAAAAGAATCACAGGCCTAAAGCAGATGCCCTACGCTGACTGTCTTAAAAAAAAAAACCCAGCTATACTCTCTCGCATATCGTCTACTCAGAGGCACTCTCTGCTTAACATGCAAGGCCATGTCAAACCCAGAGCTGTTGGACGTGCTACACTTAAAGAAATCCCAATCCCTCAGAGCCACACGCTCCAGGGATCTAAACCTTATCATCACAATAAACAAAACATGCTGGAGGGATAGGTTCCTGACCCAAAGACTCCCCAGACTCTGGAATAGACTTCCCATACATGTCAAGAAGAGCGCCTCTTTGGCCCTCTTCAAAAGGAACCTTGACGATTGGATGGGAGAAAGGAAATTTACCCCGGGGATCATGGCAGTTGCCCTGCTAGACAGGGGTCCAGGGAAGTAAATACGTGGGAAGAAACAGCCAGGGAATTGTTATGGCTAGGCTTGTATAGGCCCTAGGGACGATAGCCTAGTACCAACCTATGAACCTATGAATAAGCATACTAGTGCCAGTGTAGAAAAATAAAGGGGACCTTCCCAACTCACTTCAGTACAGAGGTATCAAATTCCTGTCAGACTGCATGAAAGGTCTAGAAAGGGTGACTGAAAAACAAGCAGAGTAGCAGAAAGTAAGATGGGAGATAAGTAGTTCTGATTTGGATCAGGATGCAGCATATACAACCTGATATTTGCAGTGACAGAAAGTTGAAAAGAAGCTAGAGAAGAGGAAAGAGTCCAACTGAGCATTCCTAGACTTGGAGAAAGTATACAACAGAAGAAGCTGAGAAATGAGACAGAATGGAAGATAGAGGGATAGGTTAACAGCTTCAAGTATCTGGGAAGGTGGCCGAGGAGAAAGGAAGCCTGAATGAGGAGGTCAAAGCTAGAATGAGAAGGGCTACAGCCAACTTTCACAAAGTATCAGGTGTAGTGTATGCCAAGGAAGTCAAAAAGTAAGATGTACAAAACTGTATGGTAAAGAAACCTGAGCAGTAAAGGCAGAACAGTTAAAGCTAGAAGTGAAGGAGATGAGATGCCTAAGGTAGGTGGTAGGATGCATACTGTGGGACAGACAGACAGAAAAGAAAAGAAATGAAGACATCTTAGCAGAAGCCAAAGTAGCTCTATTAGAAGAATAGGTGAAAGAGAACAGTGGTTCAAGCACATGTGCAGGAAAGGAGCACACAATCTGGTGAAGAAGCTTTGGGACAGACAGGAAGATAGCAACCAGCAGAGAGGTGGATGGACTGTGCAAAAGAAGACCTGAGGCAGTCAGGTATGACTGTTGAAGTATGAAAGTGGCATTAAATTGAGAGAGATGGAAACAGTTGACGGGGGGGGGGGGGTCAATTATGATGACGATGACTTTGTTCTTATGAACAGAATTTTGAGTTCAGGCATATGATAATTTCCATTCCATAGCCTACAAGTCAGGTAAGCAGACATTGACTTATTTAAATAACTTTATCAGGACAGAGCACTGATCAAATGAACCGATTTCAGGCTCAGCCGCAGGAAAAAAGTACGGAATCCAGAGAAACTGGCAGTCTGTGCAATATGAGAAACAGAATGAGAAAGCCAGTGAAGCAGAACTACATACACTTATTTTTATTTTTATTCATTCTCTTAATACGTGAATGAACCTAAAGACCCTTTTCACCTGTTACAAGGCAAAGTACACATAATGAAAGCAAAAAGCATGAATTCAAAGACAGTTACAAGTGTAGTTGAGAATCCCCAAAAACAATGTACAATAAAAAAATTTCAAATTAAACAATTAGAGAATGCTGACTTCTCTGCAGTTACTGAGACATGGTTTAAAGCTGCAGAAAGCACAACAGCAGTGTAAGAAGCCACAGTTAACCCTGGAATGCTCAAGAACTACTGCAAGGCTAGCTTCCTATTAAGTGATAACCTGGCAACATTTCAAGCCCCCATAATCCCTGTGAACACTGCTGCCTATGCAAATAATTCACAGACACCCAATACAGGTATGTTAATAGCTGCATAAGCACAAAACTGACTCAAAAAAACAAGCCACCCTGGTGGAATCACTTCATCAGTAGGCTCTAACACAAGGAAGAAAATCATGGCAAAAATTAGGGAGGTTTAGTACTCAGCAGGATAAAATCACTCTCATCGAAACTAAAACAATTCAGGGGAAAAATAAACTCTACCAAAGCCAAACTTGAGGTAAATTTGGCGTCCCAGGCCAAGGACAACTACAAGGCATTCTTTAGCTATGTCCACAGCCTCAAAGGCAATACACAGTTGTGTGCAGAGCTCATTGTTAATGCAGTCACCTTATACTCAGCCAGAAGATATAGCAAACCTACTGGCAGACAAATTCAGCTCCATCTTTCCCCCTCTTTCGCCCTTAAACTCCCCTCAGGAAATACCATCAAATATAACCCCCCCCCACCCCTATTGTATGGAACAGGTCCTCAACGTTCTCTCAAAGGCCAATGACACTGCATTGATTCTAAACACATTATGGGCTAAGGCAGTATGCCAGCATGTCTTTTAAAGGTCATGAAACTTGACCTATCATGCCCTCTGGAATCACTGTTTAACCATAGCGTCCAAACAGACTTCGTGCCTTAATGAATGAAGAACAACAGTAGTCTGCCCTCTGCCCAAACATGGGCCGTCTACAGACCCTTAAGTCTCACTAGTCTCACATGCATGGAAAGATTTATCATGGAAATGATCCATAATGATATATGAAACCTTCAAACTCTAGACCCAACCCAGCCTGGTTTTGTCAAGGGCAGGTCATGCCTACTCAACCTGGTGGATGTCTTTGAGAAGGTCACCAAAGCAATAGATGAGGACAAAACAGTTTACACTGCCTACCCTAATTTGGTCAAGGCATTTGACACAATACCCAACTCGGGCATTGTTGACAAGCTCAAGAGGTTAGGTATAAACATTTATGTCACCTGGTGGATAGCCAGCTGGCTCACATACTGGATCCAGTAAGTTAGAATTACGGAGTCCTCCTCTACAAAGAGGTCAGTCACAAGTGAAGTTCCTCAGGGATCGGTCCTAGGACAGCTCCTTTTTGGCATTTATTTCTCTGAAGTCAAAGCCAATGTCAAAGGCTTCTGTCTGTCCAAATCTGCAGACAACTGTAAATTGGTAGAAGTCACAGATTCCCCCATAGACAATAATGTTCCCCAGGAAGGGGTTTACACAGACAAATATATGTTAGAGCTATGGACTAAAACTAAATGCCAAGAAATGCATAATAATATCCTTTGGGAAGTCATTCATCCCTGGTAACTATCACATTGTTCACAAGAGTGGACTTAGTAGTCATGGACTTAGGGGGGACACAGTCATCTAGCCTTTGACCATCACTTGTCTACAGTAGTGAGAAAATCATTCTATGTAGTATAACATATCAACAAAGGTATGGCATCTAGGTCCAAGGAGGTCATTGTTCCACTGTATTTAGCATTCATCAGACATATCATTGAGTACAATGCCCCCTTTGGTATGGGCCTAACCAGGCACATCCAACAATTGGAATGTCCCTCACCAAAACAATACAAGGCTTATGTAACATGTCCTATGCAGACTGCCTCAAATCCCTATCCCTGTATTCTGTCTCCTACAAGCTGTTGAGGGGAGATCTATGCCTGGCCTACATGTCATTGTCAGATCCCACTCTAATGGACCTCCTGCATATCCGCAAAACAAACAGTACTAGAATTACCCGTTCTAAAGACTTAAACCCTGCCTGTGATATAAATAGGACCTACTAGACAGGTACATATCCCAGAGACTACCCCCTTCTCTGGAACAGGCTCCCCACCCATGTGAAGCAGAGTTCATCACTTACCCAATTCAACTGCAACTTTGACAATTGTTTGGGGAATAGGAAATTCATCCCTGGCTTGGCACCTGTCTCTAATGCACAAAGGCAGCCTGTAAATGGCTCACCTCCCAGGCTCCTGCTTGTAAACGCTTTATCTCCCTAGCCCTTGTTTACACTTATCAAGGGTTCTAGAGCTTGTCAGAGATTTGGAATGCTTGGCTAGGCTTAAAAAGGCCCTGGTGGTCAATAGTCTAGTACACACCTATGAACCAAGTAACATTCAATATAATCCTCACATAAAATGTTGGTGATCCAATAAATGAACAAACATATTCATTATTTTGGGATGTGTGACCACTGATCCATCTACAGGTCTGTCCATTTAAGTCCTGTAAGCCTTACTTAGTCACTGTCACCATCTCAGTATGCATATGATTGTGTGTGTGTGAGTATAAATAAAAGTAAAACAGTTAAGCCCTTCAGTAGTTACATCAATATAATTAATCTCTACAGCTTCACTACTCTTGATCTTGCAATTAACATCTAATAAACATTCAAAGGCTTATCTGTTGTGGTTTTGATATTACTAGTCACATTATACAGCCCTGATTATGACAAATGGCTTACAATACGGACTCCTACATTTGTAGTATTATGCCCATCTTATTCAAAATGAGTCTTAACAAGAATATAGAAAACCTTTAGCCACCATGCCTGATCTGCCCAGGGCAACCCTTCCTTTGTCAGAGTTCAACAGACTTCATTTTTTCCCAGCACAAATTGCCAGTCATATCGTGTCCTTACATTTATGGTGTGTGAGCATAAACATACAAAGACATTTCATATGCATTGGTAAACTGGAAGCAAATGCCCTCTGCACATTTTAGTTATGCACACTCAGCAGCCAGAATTTATTTATTTACTTACTAACTGGCAGTTTGTCTACATGTAGAGTCCACTTGGCCATTCAGACCCCATTTTCAGTGGGGTCCATGGGAGAAAAGCTCCTCAGTACACGAATAAAAGTAGAATTTTATAGATTGGTAATATACAACTAACAAACAATTAGCTTACATGTAAAAACAAAATTGGCAGTCCAGTGGCAAAACAAAGAGAAGTGACATTACAACATTTTTCGAGGTGATTAGAGCAGAGAGGAATTTTTGTATACATGGTGTAAAAGTAGAAAAATATCACTAGACGTAGATAGTCTAAGGAGGCAGAGTGCAAGTACAGTTCCAGATGGAAAATAGGTATTCACATAAAGAAGTTTCAAAACAGGCAGGATTCTGGGTTGTCCTAATGGCTAAAGGCAGAGCATTCCAATTTTCGGCTAAAGAGTAGGAGTAAAGAAGCTGGCCAGGTGGAATATTTAGCTTGTAAACCTGCAGAAATTGTGGATTCTGAGATCTGAGGAGCCTCTTTGGGAGGTAGTTAAGTGAATATTGAGCTAAAGGCAGGACAATATGAAGGTTTAAAGATCAGTTTGTGTGCTACAGTTAGTTACAGATAGGCGAGGTATCTTGGCAATTCCAGCCATTTTAGGGAGTGTACAACTGTACAGTGATGGGTAAAATTTTTGGAATTAGTTGCAAATTTGGCAATTTTATTACAGCAAGACTCGAACTTGGCCTTTAGTGTAGTTTGAAGGTTGGTAAGTAGAGGGGCACCATAAAGGGAGTAGGTAAGTGGAGGCAAGTGTTTATTTTGTGGAGGAGCTGAGGAAATGGATGTGCCTACAGAGGTTTCTTAGTTTCTGATAAATTTTTCGGATGTTGTGATGCAAGTGGATATCAAATTTTAGGTGTTTGTCTATGGTGACTCCTAGAAATTTTGTGTAGCTAACAAGTTCTATTTGTGCCTTACTTTGAGATCAGATATTGAAGATGGTCTTATCTAACAGGGTTGATTTCTTAGGGGTGAATAAAGTGATCATGGCTTTATTTGGGTTATTATACATCCAGGATTCAGTGGTGGTGAAGGCTTTTTGAGTTTTGAGTTGAAGTTCAGAAACCGAGTCAGCCGAACATACGATAGTTGAGTCATCTGTATACTGAATGAGAGATCCATAGGTCATACAAGAATGGAAATTATTAAAACACTGAATAGGAGGGTACCAACTATGGAGACTTCAGGAACTCCATTAGAGGAGTTAAGATAAGGAGAGAGAGAGTTTTGCCATTTGACAGCTTGTTGCCTGCCTTTTAAATGGCTTAAGAACCAGTTGAGAGTGGGGGGGGGGGGGTGTCTGATGTTAGAGAGCTGTGATAGAAGTAAAGGATGGGAAAACTGTATCAAAGGCCTTTGATACATCTAAGAAGAGGGTAGAGGTCATTTTTCCAGCATCATGTGCTCTGTTAACAGTACCCAAGAAAGATATGAGGGCAGTTTTACTATGGCCAGGTCTGAATCCACGTTGCATAGGAGACAGGAGATGGTTATGAAGAAGATAATGCATCAGCTGAATGTTGAATGTAAATGCACTTTTCCAAGATCTTGGTGATGGGAGAAAGAACAGTGATAGGACAAAAGTTGGTGATATCAATGTCTTTGCTACTTTTATGAGAATGAATGTTTTTTTCATGATTTGGGCACACAGGAGTCCTGAATGGATCTATTAATAAGGAAATAAGGATACTTACAGGGAATGCAATGGCATCTGCAGTGAGCTTTAGAAATTCAGGGGTTTACTGTCAGATGTGTTAGAACACTGTTTGAGCTTCGGAAGTAGTCTTTTTATAGTTGTGATAAAAATAGGATTAAGAGTGAAATTGGGAGTAGAATAGGTATTGGGCTCATGGGTGTATGGGTGTATGGGGTGCATGTAGTGATAGGGAAGTGGAGCTGCATTACTTATGTTGCCTTTAGCATGGGGAAAGCTAGCAGTAATGTCAGCTATAGAATTTATAAAGAAAGAATTAAAGAGAGGCTATTTCTTGAGAAGGTTTATCGGGGTGTGGACATGGGTTGTTTTTTGTGCCAGGGTTCACGACTGATGTGACAGAATTTTTGGGGATTCTGTTTATGGTTCGACTGCAGTTTTGAATAGTATTTTTTTTTATCCTTGTTGACTAGTTTTTTTTTTTACCTGATTACAAAGATGTTTAAGTTTTATCAGGTCTCACTGGTTTCTATTAGTTTGACACCGTTTCCATATTTTATCTCTGGAGTGTCCCAGATCTTTTGTAGGCTTGGACAGCCCAAGGGCAAAGTTTGTTTGGAGTCTTTTCATGCGAAGGGGTGCAAGGCTATTTAGTGTGTTCAGAAACATAGTATAAAATAGGTAACAAGTTTGTCAAGTGGGAGAGTTTTTAGGTTGTGCCAGTTTATCTTTTTCAGGGTATTGACAAAGGTAAGTGAATTAAATACAGTTACGCTCCTTATTTGTTTCTAATGGTGTTGATTTTGGTAGGAAGAGGAGGAGTGGCAGATAAAGGCAGGGAGGTCACTCAGAATGTTTGGAAGAGTACCTGCTTCAGATATTTTATTGGGGTCGGAGACAAGAATCTAATCTAGGGTGGATCCTGTGGTGTTATCCTTATTTTGTCTGTTTGGGGTGTTGATGAGCTGTGTGAAGTTGAATAGATTAGTATTAGAGGCAGGGATGTTGGAACCGAGTTGATATTTACGCCACCTATGATAAGAGTTTCATTTTTGATATTAGTAGAAAACCAGGCAAGGATGTCTTGTAATAAGGGTATATTGTTGCCAAGGGGTAAGTAGAGAACCATGCAACCCAGATTTCTGCAGTTGTTCATGTTAGGAAAGAAATAAGAATTTTGGCATTAGTGAATTGGGGAACAGGATTTGTATAAGGAACTTTGTTAAAAGTGTTTGGAAAAATGAGTGCTAACACCACCTCCTTTTTTGTTGGGCATGGCAGATGTTCCTGTTTGAAAGCCTGGAGGGAGAAATTCTGAATCTTTAATGTAGGGTTTTAGCCAGGTCTTGGTGGTGGCAATAATGTTTGGTTGGTTATAAGTGATCCACGCATCAAAATTATAAATTTTGTTGCAAATACTTTGGAGCTTTATAGTTACCATGTAAATGGATTTATGAGAATTAACTCTAAGTGGAGATGTGGAGAAATTATTTGAAGTGGGACATGGATTAGGGTGTACATCTCCATAGATTCATAAATTATTACTAGGCTAACTGCCCTTGTGGGCCACTTTAAACCTAGCCAATTACTTCATGTAAGAATCAAACCCTGAACCTTGTGTCTGTAAGATAAACACCTTAACCACTGCACCAACCTCCTAGATAAAGGTACAGTAGTAAATGTAAATGTACAAGTTAATGGCTTTTCTTTAGAGGGAAATTTGGTATGGTATGCTTGAGAAGAAATGGTAGTATTGCTTACTGATGTCAAGTGGATTTTATTCATGAGAGGGATCATTTTTAGTTTGTATTGGAAGATGGGGTTTATTTGATAGAGGTTTGGATATGTTTATATAGCTCAAGTTGTGTAGGAATGGAAGTGGTGGTAGTGAAATATTGATGTGAGAAGGAGATGGGATTTAGGGCATTAATGTTTAGTATAGAACAGAGAAATAGGGAAAGAAGTGACAACATTAGAATGTGTGTATTAAATGAAAGCATAGTTAGGTTTGTAAGTGTGGGAGTATGTAAGTTTATTAGCAGATGTATAGTAATAAAAGAGTAATGCTGTGTGGGATACAGGAAGATACAAGTGGATATCAAGGAAGGGGTGATGGAAAGAAGAGTAGATGGACAGGAGATTGTTGTAGCTGGTGGGTAAATGACAGTAAGCCAGGGAGGCAAAGGATAGGTATGGATGAGTACATATGAGAGAGAATATGGAGATACAGATACATTTAGAGGGAAGAGAAAATGGTAGTGATTGGCTGGATGAGGTAAGGGGAGGAGTAACTAGCATACAAGTTTAGAGAGAGCAGGGGGTGGGATTTGGGGGTAGGGGAGTGGAGTGAGCCCGAACGGAGCAAGCAGAGCCAGAGCTGGAAAAGAAACCAGTTAGAAATATGTGCATTTTACTAGGCCAATGGTGAAGCTACAGCAACTTTACTAGGCAAGATCACTAATAAGGTAAGCATACATTTAAAAATACTTCATTTACAGAAATGGCAGAAAGGCTGTGTTACTTTATTTAAAATTAAGTTTAGGGCATGTACATTTACATGCAGACTCCTAGGGGGTTGGGCCAGCTACACTGCCAAGAAAATTTAATAAAAAAAAGCTGTAACTAATGAAAAATGAAGTAGAACAGCAGTGGGTACTTAATAAACTAAGTAGAAAACAGCTGTAGAAATAGCAGAGCTGTCATAAGTTAATGTGCATGTCATGTAATGGACAGTAAGCTCAAAATGCTAGTTAGAACCAAACAGGCACATACAATTAAAATGAAGGTGCATCGAGAGTGCTCCATTTGATACGGCAGCTGAAAACAGGGTGCTGTACAAGTACTTAAGCAGGGGAGTATAAAGAATTCTGTGGCAAGCACACCTACACAGAAGAAAAAGGGTACCATGCATGGAAATTTAAAAAAAACATCATTTGCTCTACACACTATTAAAAAAAATCAGTATCAAAAAGATAAACCATTTAGCCCTTTCTCAGACTTCCAATGTGAGATGAAAAAAATCTCAGAGTAAATTTAGTTATGAAAAAGAAATTGGAAAGGGCTATCTTTTTTAAATGTTTATTTACCAATCATCATTTAAAATTTAGTATTTTTGTGTGTCTACCTACTTCTGACTTCATAGTGTGAGGTTGCTACAGAGTTCTTTCTATTCCAAAGGCTACTACTTTGTGAGGGTAATTTTGTGAGTGTCTCTCTCTTCACTGGTTGAGTCTCATGCCTACAGAGGAAAACCCCCATGGCCACTGAGTTATAAAGTCCCCCATGACACCAGGGTGACTGAAGCACAGAAGCCAGGGCTAAAATATTGTTGTCAGCTGGGTTTTTCTCTTACACCTTAGCTCCCCCTGACATGTAACCTAGGTGGGCATGCTGGAATGCTGACAGGGAAATGTCCCCTTTTACCTGCATGGGAGTATGTCCATCTTTGCCTACCCATGTTCTGTAGCATTGGCTTTTATCATAGCATCAACATCACCACCAAGGTTTGGGAAGTTGCGTGGATACCAGTTCCAAAAGGATCCCAAGCTGCTAGTCATACTTTTGTTACCAGAGTCAAAGTTAAAGCTTTATCCCTTTATGCCAACACAGCTAGCTTATGCTTTAGTAATTATTGTCTTGATTTCATTTTAGGACCTACATGAATGTTTTAATATCAGTCTAATGGCATAAACTGTCTCTGTGATGGCAGTTCTACTCTTAACAGCAAGAGTACTGATGAAATAAAATTCTCAGTCTGGAAGGACCACTTTGCTTACATTGTAATTTTTCTAGGCCATTATGACTGTATGTGTATTGGGGAATACTGCACAGACATATGCATTACTCAATAAAAATCCTTATTTTGGGTGCAAGTTGAGAGCAACGGTTAATTTACACAAGATATCCAGGGGTCACTAGGTTTTACTGTGATTCTAAGATCACATTAATAATGCAGTAACAAAAACCTAACTAGTTAAATGGGGTTATAATCGATTAATAACAAAAGGCCATAAATTGGGACATGTGACACTTTCTATGGAGGAAAGAAACCTATTTAAAACCCTAGATTATACTTATAATGAATAACTTGCACTGCTAATCAGACACACTACTTTAGCATCACTACACATTACAGAGCATGCTCCCACCACCTTAGCCACGTCACTTCACATTACACAGCATGCTCCCACCACCTTAGACATGTTTTGCTAGGCAGGGTTCATCCTTTCCTGGGTCACTGTAGTATTCTCATTTCACCCTCCAATCATATTTACATTAGCAACTTATTTTCATGGAGTTTGTATGGCCTACCGCTGTCCACACCTTATTTCAATGGAGTCTGTTATATCTCCCTGCATCCTCAATGTACTTTTCAGGAGTTGTATTTCCTCAAAGGTTTTCACTGAAGACAACAAATTCCTTTCCACATCTGAAGCAAACGCAGATAGATGAACTGGCAATGTTCAAATTTCCCCCAAAGTGTGTGAGTACTCATGTTCTGCAACGAGCCAGCGTCCTGTCCAGGCCTTATACCCACTGCATTCTGAACACGACTCTACTCTCAATCCTGAAATGGATAAAGCAGCCACTGGAAATAGATGGATGGATGTTCTTCTTACACAGCTGAGTTGCCACACCCTATACATACTTTGCTACAGTAGGATCTTGCCAGCCAGTTAACCTAACGATTCACTAGCATTAATACTGAGGTTTACAAGTAGGTGCTCATCCGTATACAGTCATCATTATCCAGAAATAACAAATCTAAAGGATATGCCTAATAACTATTTGAAGTTAACGTTACCACTTACTACAAAATACACTCAGCTAACTGCTAATATAGACAACTTACATATATCACTTAGATCCTAGTTTTATCATGATTGAACAGACAATCCTTAAAGACCCAGTCCCATTGTCCAAACTGTTCCTAATCTTTTATTCCATACTCATATTATTGCCTTATGCTGAACCCTAAACCTTCACATCATTTGTTACTATTTATGCAGTCAACTAAATTATGTTGCTGTACTCAAATCACAGTTTTTGAAAAAGATTCCAGTTAAAAATTAAATAAATACAATTCACTGCTGCATTCTGCATACAAAATGAACTGTATTTTACATATAGAAATCAAACTTGTTTTCTTTAGTAGGACAGACATGAAAAGAGAAATCAGCAATGCATATTGTTAATTGCATTTGGAATCACTACACCTTTTTCCTTTATCAAGTCCTAATTTTAACATAAATATGTTCTTATTCATACAGGGACAAGAATGCAGTCATGTCACCAAGATTAAAAAGTCCAATGCAACTATAAGAATAAAGACAGCAGCAATACAAGCTAAAGGTTAGGTTCCCAAATAATTGTAAAGAAATTCTGCAAACTTGAATAACTTTCTAGCAATTTAAAAGCAGCAAACTGGAATCAAAAGTCTTAACTTTAGTAGCTGAAAAATAGATGTATTTTCATATTAATGGTTGCTGTATGTTTCTGTCAGCACAACATTTACATTTTATAATCAGCATTTTATGTTTACTTCAACTTCAAGCCAGATGCATGGTATGTGGAATGCAGGAATAAATGCTAATAAGCCCTGTTAATTGAATGTAACATTTCCAAATACTTTGATTCCAAAAGGTTTAGACAAAGGTTGTACAAAAGGGCAGAAACATAAGGATTAAGTAAAAGCTTTGATCAAACCTCCTTAAAGCTTTCAAGGCCTTATGACAAGGATTGGTTCTGACCACACATATGCTTCAGCTTTCTTTATTAAAGTGCAATACCTGCTGACATGAACTGCATGAACAGTCAGACCATGTGATGCCTCCTCCTATATCAAATGATTCTGCAACCCCTGGGCAGGAGGGAACTGCCTGAAATCTGAAGAGCAAAGCAAAATAGTGCATCCAACAGTTCACAGGGGGCTTCTGAAATAGACAGCAGAAGCGCTAAAGTGAAATTTATGTGTTATCAATGAGATGCAGAAACAGGCCTCTCATACTGCTTTCATCTGTATCACAGGAAAGTTTTCTACTTTTTAATACAATTGCTTTACTGCATCTTACAAATTAATAAAATGCATTCTTTACAAAACATCTGCCATGTTTATGCAAACATGCTCACCACAAAAAATGCAAGGCTCAGAGACTCATTCACAGAGGGTAGGGAAAGTGTTTATAAGGAAGGTAAATGAAGTAAGGATGGGACCACTGCCATATCTGTTTGATCCAAGGAAACTTTTCCAGCTACTGCTGACGATTAGACACAATAGCAGGCACTGTCAGTGACCTGTCAACACAAAAGCAGATAACTTATTCAATGAAGATCCATTAAGAGAAGAATCCCCTAATTAGGTCATATCTGAGGAAAACCTTCAAAAGACAGCAGGCAAGAATGTGACCTAAATTTAGTTTCATTAACGAGTAACTACACTTTTAAGTTGCCAGCCTTCTGATGATGGAATGTGTTATGTTTCGTTCTGTGTGGCAATGATGATAAATGCTTCTCCCCTTTCAGTTTTCTTTTTTAAGAGAATGTTTTGAAAAAGACACTCAATCAGCACACTGCAGTTACGTCTCTTACAAGACACAATACTGACTTACAGACATACAAAGTTAGGCAGCAAAAGCTCCTTCATGCCTTTATCCTTTTTTATTAAAGTGCAGCACCCGCTGACATGAAACCTTTATAAATCCTATTGCAGAGCTACAGTGATGTGCTTCAAGTATTTGATTAAGACTATGTGTAGGTGTGAGAAACATCATGATGGCACCACATCTGATTGCCTTCTGTATGAAACTGGGTGCAAGGGGAAGAGGGAGAAAAGCATAAAAAAAGCAATGATGGCCATTGACCAACAAAACAGTCTCCTTAGGGATTGCCCCTCTGGGAAATTAGGGTGAAGTAACCGCTGCCCTTGGTGCTGGTTGGAGACACCAAAGAACAGGGCTCTGAACTATAAATGACTGATCTCCAAATAGAAGTGTAGTAACCTTCTGGACAAAGTCTTGTTATTTTGATGTGGATGTAAGTGCCCTGGAGGTCAATCAGGTCATAAAATCATTTACTTGATAGCAAGGCAAAATTGCTTGCACTGACTGTCCTAAATCAGGTCATTTTAACATATTGTTTCAGGTTGCATAGGTTCAATAATGGCCTGAGGTCCTAGTTCTTTTTTGGAATAAGAAAGAACCTGGAATAATAATCTGACACTGCCTCATTTCATGGGACCTACTTGATGGGTCTCTTTTGAAGAAGAGATAGGATCTCTTTTCCAGCCCACTCTCAATGGTGGGGCAAGTAAGCCTGGAAGTTGCTGCTTGGGAATAGGAGGTGCATGTGAAAAGGGTATGTAGTAGCCGCTAAATATTATCCCTCTAATCAAAAATCCTGTGTGACAGCATTTCACATTTTCACATGGGCAGGTAGAGGGGATAGACAACCCATGACTGCCTCCAAAGGGGACCAGTTGGCCAGCTCCTTCAGGGACAGTTAGACTGCCTTGTCAGAGAAGGGTCCCTGCTATCCCTGGCTCTGTGGACCTCTACGATGTCCAGGTCTGAATTAATTAAATGGACCACCTCTGCTGTCTGAAATGGACTCAAAGGGTTGATGCTGGGATCTCCTTCACCACAGGGACTTGGACCTCTTCTGGCTCCTACTGTACAATCACTGCAGGGTCTTAAATTTAACACCTATGGCAGACAGTGCCTACCCATCCTGTTTGCATCTCTGTAATTTTTTTAGACAGACAGACCAAACAATGAAGATTCATAAATGGGGTGCACTGGTAAAGGACACCTTGAACTTGTTAGCAAAAATCACACAGGTGAAGCCAGATGTGCCTTCTTATCATGATGCATGTGTTCATTGCCCTTGCTGCTTCATCAGCCACCTTATTCCAGAACTGCATGGCGAGATTAGTAATGCTAAACATCATGTGAGTTACACAGTCATCTTTATAAACAGTTTAATGCGGAGGTGCAAAATATTTTCAGGATGGCTGATAGATAACCAGATTTCTGTAAGAGAATACTCATTTTATTTCACTAAAGGACATAAACCAGAAAACTCATGCTTAGAAACAATGTTTTCTGAACATTCAAGAAACAAATAGTTAGATTAATACTCAAGATGGAGGAATAGGTATGTATTACAGAGATTATTACTTCTATGGAAATTACCCCCATAAAGTGGAGTACTCATCTTACTCATTTCAAATGTAACTTGCATACACAGATTGGTAACCATAAATTCACCCCTGATTTAGTACCAAAGGCCCTCATGGACAGGAAAACATGTAAGTACCCAACATATACTTAAGTGGCCCATCTTCAGATTCATGTTGCAAAATATAAGGGCTAATGATTACCATGGGAATGCAGGGCTAGACCTCTTAAGATCCTCAAAGATCAATAGCTTAGTAAGCACATGTGAAAGCATGCTCAGGTTGGTCTCTAGCTGTTTCCAAGATTCTGCAGTGGCCTGTTCCAAGGAATCTCTCTGAAACAGATTAATGTGCATGATGTAGCTCAAAGCCAAAAGATGCACCAAGCATATGCTTACTTCCCCATTCAGTCCACTGCCATAGACTTCCTGTTGGGAGGCTGCATCTTCTATCATCTCTTTTTTTTTGCTACTGCCATGATGATGGAATTAACCAAAGGACTTTTCAATCAAAACAGCCTGTTCTCGGGGCTGTCTGACAGAAGGACCATCCAAGTAGTAGAGGAGACTGAACCATATGCCCGAAATAGGAGTCTTTCTGTTAGGGTGCTTCTATGGACTAATTTCCCTTCTGGCACAGAAGTTCTAACATTTCACAGACATCCAACATGGCTACACACTGAGCAATATCTTGATTTTAGCTCTCCCAGTGTGAACAGAAACTCAGCTGGGAGAGCCAGTGGACTTTTATGTTTCTGGGTAAATTTTAGTACTTGGTTAGTAAGTGCACTGCCTGGATGTCAGGATAAAAGTAATACAGAGGATCTGAAAGAAATCAGCAACAAAAGGTGAGAAAAAACACTGACTGGGAAAAGCTCTGCAGCTGTTCAGCAAAAGGCAGTGCAACCTCCAGCCATGACTTCTAGTAACCTAGAGAAAAGTGCAAGACAACTGCAACACAGTCCTGGGTAAAATAAACAAAGCACTGATGGAGTATATCAACTCAAACAGCAAGAGGTTGGAAAAAAATAGAAAAAGCTTTAAACAGATATTCAGATGAGGAGATAAAAATTGCAAAAATCAGATGCTGAAAAGAAGAAAAGGCTGGCTGAATTTGAGACTGCTCAAGAAGAGATGCTTTTTAAAAAATATAGAATAAGAAGGCAGAGCATGTAGGGAAAACCTGAGATTTTCAACTGTACCAGAGAAGCTAGAAGGAACAGACTGTATTAATTTTATGAAAGCACAAATGCGCAACTGGACTGGTATTCCATAGCAGTTGTTACTTGAAAGGGCACATCATGTGTATGCTCCAAACCTGACTATGAGAAAGCTACACAGACCTATAAGTAACGATGCAATACTACCAGCAGGAGTGAGAGACAGCAGAGTGTTTGTGGAGTATGACTACTCATTGCACACCACGCAGAAGATGAGTAAATGTATTCCACTATTCAGGAATGTTGAGAAGCAGGTGTGAGTGTCAAACTGCTATACCCAGCTATTTTCAAAATATTCTTCCCTTGAGGGACAAAATCATTTGTTGATGAGGTAAACGCTAAAGAGGAAATACAAAAGTATGTCCAACAAAAAGTAATCTGTGAAATAGAAGGAGATTCTGCTTTTTGTTCTTCTGGTAATAAAGACCACAGAGAGACTGTGCCAGTGAACCCTTTTTTCAATGTTTCAATGGAAAATGCTGGAGAGAAGGAAGGGAGCACAGGAGCTAACGAGAAGAATTCAGAGTACATTGGAAATGAAGCAGACATAGCATCTGGGAGATGGAGATGAACAGGACTAAAACCAGTAACTTGGAAACTGACAAATGTGGGATTACAAAGCAATAATTATATTTGTGAAATATGACAGAACTAGAAAATCTGGAAATATTGGACATTTTTGGACTTGTGGGAGACTCTAAAGCATATGCCCTACTTCATATCATTAATGTTTAGAAAAATACTTAAGGGAGGAGAACAGGAGGGAGAAAGTTAACTGCAAGTAAAACAAGTATGATTTTCTCTGCATGTTATAAAGTAAAGTGTTCTCAGTTATTTTTAACTGTAATGGGGATACTATTGTACACATGTGCTCCTTCTTTATTTCTCTCTTCTCTCTTTCTCCGTGTTCAGTTTTAAAAAATATAGGCACTGCAATGTAAAAAAAAAATAAAGTCTGCTTAAAAGAGCATAGAGGAGTGTCTGGATTATGGCCCTTAGCTTGGTCTAGTAACAGGTCTTAAGAGAAAGTAAAGCAAGTAAATGAAAAAGAGTACTAAATATTATAAAGCTTTTTCTAGCAAATAGATGTATGTTTAGTAGCAATTCTGTAGCTGGTCCTCATGTCTCCATGGAGAAAATCTGACAAAGAAAACTGGCTAGAAAAAAAGAGAAACTGGCTAGGACACTGTTCTCTGAAAGCATTTAGGTGTTTTTTTCCAGATGGGAAAGCTGTAAGGATAAGACAAAACCAAACAGCACTTAATAGAAGTACAGGCAGCACCATGTGTCTTAGCATGGATAACCTTTCTTTTAGGTTAACTCAAGTCTAAGTGTGGGGCTGTCAGTTTGGGACATTTGCTTCTATGAGGAGTGTAAAACTACAATATCTGAAGTTGTACATTAGCATTAAGTTAATAGGTTTTGGGGGTATTGGGTGTGTGTTTTTTTCTTTTGTTTGAGGGTTTTCAATAAAACAAAAAGTTCTATAAGATGTGACATAGTAGATTTGTAGTACTAAGGGGCTACTGGCAAGGGAGGAGGATTATACTAGCATGTATATATATTTGATCTAAAATGGCTATGACAGAGCTTAAGAAAATTCTTGGGGAAATAATCAGCTTTCAGCAAGATATATTACTTATAGGTGGGGACTGGAACTTGATTTTCAGCCATGAGGATGTATCTGGGAGATCCAGAAGGGAAGGCAAAACAAAGAAGGGTAGACTTTTGAAAACATTTATGAAAATATTTGGCATGGAAGATGTGAACTAAGTAACAGAAGTTCAGATTGAATTTACATATTATTTCCCAAGATACACAAACTGGGCTAGGCTAGAAAGAATTTACATTTCACAGGAACATGCATTTAAATGAAGTTCTTGATATGCACCCAATAACTATTTCAGATCATGCACCAATAATAATTAAAAATAACTAAAATAAAAAAAAACATAGGGTAATGAAATAAAAATGAAACACTCTTTCCCAAGTATATTTTGAAGAGAGAGGAATTTAAGGAATGGGTAGTGGAAATTATTCAGGAGCTATTAGAGAAGACAGAAATTTCTTCTGAAAATATAGCTATAGAATGGGATAAAATTAAAGAGGAATTTAAAAAGAGGGTGAAAATAAAAGAAAGGGAGATGTAGTTAAGAAGTAACAATTGTTTAGAGGGATTGAAATGTTAAAGTATCGCAAAACAGGTGGAATCTCACAGAACAAGAAGAGGAGCAACTGCAGAATGAAAATAAGGGATTAGCTCAATAATAAGCATGAGTCTAGAAAGATTTCTGCTAAGCAACTATTTTTTGATAACAATAGAGCACAACAACTCGGGCAAAAAAAAAAAAAGTATTAAGGGCTGCCGCCAAGCTTAGGAAGCCTATAACAAGGAAGGTAACACGAGATCCTGTAGAAGTATTAGAAATGTTTCAGAAATTCTATGAAAGTCTGTATAACTCAGAGAAATATAGAAGTCAAGAATAGGAACAAATGGAAATGTTTATGGAAGAATTAAATATGCCAAGGGTAGTGGTAGATGAGGCTTAATTACTAACAGGACAAGAGGAGATGAGATAAAAATGGTGACGTATAATTAATCTACAGGAAAGTCCCCAGGAATAGATGTTACTCGTTTGGAAGTTAGGAGGGAAAAAAACTGATAAAGATTTGGAACATTTTGTTTAACAGTATTTTAAGAGGAGGAGCAGTACCAACATCCTGGAAGAAAGCAGTAGTAGCTGTAATACCTAAAGAGGGTAAAGATCCATCAGATCCAGCTTCATACAGGCTCATTTCAATATTAAACCATGATTATAAAGTGTTTATATATCTATAATGTCTAAAAGAATGGCAAAATCAATGCCAAAATTGATAGATATGGCTCAATGTGGCTTTGTGGAGGGAAGGCAAACATTTGCCAACATTAAAAGAACACCGATGATCCAGAGGGAAGCAAAACGTAAGAAAATACCACTGTTGCTGGTGCATCTTGATACAGAGAAAACATTTGACAAAGTAAGCGGGGACTTAATGAGCAGGGCAATGGAAGCATTTCCATTCCCTGACAAAATTTTAAGGTTGATTAAGAGGTTACATGACGGATCGGAGGTGAAAATTAAATTGGGTGGGCTCCTCTCTAATTTTTGCTTTAGCAGGGGTGTCCTCTTTCCTCTCTGTTATTTGCATTATATTTAGAACCATTGGCAAAGAAAATAAGGCACTTTGAAATTCAAGCATATAATTAATATGGTAGTCAAGAAAAGCTGACCCTAATTGCAGATGATATTTTATACCTGACAAAACCAGAAGGGACATTGCAGTCTTGTGGAACATTTTGAGCCAGTTTCAGATCTTTTCATTATACAAAATGAATGAAGCTAAAACCAAAGGCAATAGAAGTAAATTATGTACCCACACACAAACTGGTTCAGCAATATCCATACTTATGGAAATATGCTAAAATTAAATATTGAGGAATATGGATTAAAACTGATTCCGTTGTGACAGCTAAGGATATTTGGGAAAGACTAAACAAAATATAATACAAAAACTGAGAAAATGGAAGCTCTGTTTTACGGATACTAAAATACAAGCAGTTAAAATGTTTTTAGTCCCTTTAGTCTTATACACAGATCTGGCATATTTTTATCAACCAGAGGAGAAGTTGTGGATAGCAGTTAATAAAATGCTGAAGAATTTTATCTGGGAGGGGAAGTGGCAAGAGTTAAGTGGGATAAGCTGATTCTTCCAATAGAACAAGGGGGATTGGGATTACCCAATTTGAAGTCGTATTTCAGAGCAAACAGTTAAGGCTCCTATTCATAGCACAAGCAGAAAACTATAATTCAAAATGGAAAGGGATGATGATGAAATGGGGGAAGCTCAAGAAACAAGGAGAGACTAGGATTGTGGATGCAGACCTTTAAGGAGAACAACAATAATCATACAGATTATTATATTTATAAAGTAGCAGAACATATTTTAAGAACTAAGGCAACACAGAAATGGAGAAAGGAGAGTCTGTCAAAATGGAAATGTTTATATAGATATTTTTATACCCCAAGTAGACCCCAGATAATTTTGCCGTGGGTAGATAGCAAATGCCGGAGGTGTGATGGGGAAGAAAAAGGTGTCTGGGAACATATTTTCTGGGAGTGTATTAAGTTGGCAGACTTTAACATTTCCCTGCAGATTGCTTTGTCTGAGATGCTGGCTGAGCAAACTGATGCATCTAGGGAAATGTTTTTCATCAGTTAAGAGGCGTTGCTGAAAAATTCTAATCCCGACCTAGAAGTGAATGACAGAGTCATGAAATTTACAAGTTATTCAACATATTCACCCCGAAGCTCAACACACTTGGCACATCATGTCTGGTTTCTGTAACCCAGACAAAAAAAAGTCTAAGGTCTGGTCACTGAAATACTGCTCCACTGCTGCAATCAAATGCAGAGCACACAGGTTGCTTTGTTGAGACAATCCCAGAACCACAGATTAGAAGGATTCAAAGAGGGGACTGGTACTGTGGCCTCAAAAGCTGACAGTTCAGGCTGAAAATGTCACCATATGTGAATGGTCCAAAGGTGGTGCTAAAATGATGACGCACCAGTCCAGAGAACCACTAAAATCCACAGGCCTCAGAGAAGAGTGAATCAGATTGGAGTGTTTTGGTGCCAAAGGCAAGAGTACACACTGTGTTGAAGACACTGGCTCAGGTATGGAAGTCTGCTTTGATATCATCAGATCCAAAGTTTGGACCAAGGAAAGAGTAAGCAAATGTGATGAGGGACCAGCTCATTCCATGCCTGCAGTGGAATGAGGGACCAGATCATTCCATGCTGGAGTGGAAGGGACAAACAAAACACCCATATCGGTCTTGGTGACAGCTCTCAACACACAATCTGACTCTAAATATGAGGCACTCCAGAAGTACGTGAAAGAAGGCTAAGATGGTGGCAAAGAAGGGAACTTGGCAAGCTCTCTTTTGGAAGAGGTTCCTCACACAGTGCATCTAGGAGAATCATCTTCAATAACGACTTGACTCCAAGGGGAGTGGAGCTGGTGCTGATGATACAGTTGGAGCTAAAGAAGCAGGTTCTGACTTTATAATATTGGGTGAGGGGATCCAGCACCCAATAACTCCTCCAGTATCATGATTCTTCCTCTTGGTTGTGTCTCTGTCCTTGCTACAGTCATCTTTGTCTTTTTGGTGTTTGTCTGCCACTGGATCAGATGGCAGCAAGCCCTTGATCATCAGCTTGTTTCACCTATATGACAAGGTGCATTATCCAAAGGCCTTGCAGACTGAGCAGTCAGCAGTTAGGCACTGATTGTGTGTATCTGGCAGTAGGATTTTGTGCCCACTCTGGTCCTTGTTCTTATTGCCTTCCATAACTAGCTCTATGGAGATAAACAACTAGAAACAATACAGCAAACAAGAACAACTTGTGTACACACACACAAACACACACACACACACGTGTATATATATATATATATATATATATATATATATATATATATATATATATATACACACACACACATATATATATATATATATATATATATATATATGAAAATACAACCAGAACAACAAGGGGGGAACTAAGCTTCTCCTACAAATATGAAATTATATATATATATATATATATATATATATATATATATATACACACACACACACACACACACACACACACACACACACCCACAGACACACACATATGCATGTATACAAAATGGTTTCAGTTTGGAAGGAAGCTTTTTAAATTTAAATGCTGGTTCATCACAGGATGTCAGTATTTGCTTTGCGGGATCACTACGCATAGGAAGTGGGATTTTGCCCTCTTCCCAGTGTTTTGCAATCTCAGTGCTGGTATACATAATCAGCAGGATATGGAAGGAGCAAACCCTCCTCAAGGGGGATGCAGGCGAGCTTGCACCCCTCCCCCATAAAACATTGACTTTTTTATTTAATGAGTTATAACCATTTTTGGTCATACAATGTAATTTGATCTAGTGGGTCAGAGATCTAGTGAAAGATAATCACACACATTTTTTATATATATATATATATATATATATATATATATATATATATATATATATATATATATATATATATATATATATATCCCCTCCCCCCCATATGGCTGTTAGGCCTAATATCCATGCATTGAGAAAAAAGAAGTCAAATGGTCATACAGACAAGGAAAGGAGTTTAAGATTAAAGGAAGGATGAGAGGAGTCTGCAAAAGGCTGGGAAATGAAGCAAAGAAAGACAAATCCTGAAAAGTAGTAGGAGGTGAAGTACTTGGCTTTTTCGGAGCAGATTCCAACCACATCTGAACACTGAGGTGACAAATGAGATCTGTAGCAGCTTCACAGCCTAATGCATTACAGGATGAAAATTTTTAAAGGTGCTCAGCAATGGAGCACTAGCTTTGCCAGCTCATATCTGAAAAACAGCTTGAGGACTCATGTCAAATCAGAAGAACAGGATGAATAGGATCAGTGGTTTCTCCAGGAGGTATTGAAATAGAAGGAACCCAATTATTTAGGGCCAAAACAGGGCTATGGAAATGACTTTTGTTTGAACCTGCAGGCAAAATTTGTCATCACAGTAAATAGGAAAAAAGCAAAGAGAAACTCCATGGTTCATAAAGGTATCAGAACATCCCTTGGATGTATTTCCAAAGATTATATGACAGAGAAACAATCCTTGCATTTGGCACTGGACAGATTCTCTCCACTCAAAGAATATTTACTGCACCACCCAAGTATTTGTTTAACGTCTCTGCTAATACCTTATCAACGCATGGGTTACCTAGGAAGCAATCAGGGCTTTATCCCAAAAATACTTGCCACTGTTATTTTTTTAAAGTAAATGAAAGCAAACTGAGTTCTTGCAAAAAAAAAAAGAAGAAAAAAAGTTTTAGTTAGCTGTGACCAGCTCTGTAGCAGAATACTATGACTACAAATAAAATGGAAGAAAAAAAAAAGCAACAAAGGGCAAAAGTCTGTGCGCCTAACAACATTCTCTATGCATGATACCCTAACACAGCAGGTACATCTGTCCTGCTAAGACAAATCCTATTCTAGCTAGATATTTACTACAAAACCGGGTGCAGGCTTTTGAGCCAAAGGCACCCTGATAGCAAATACAAGACTTTGCATTAATATTTGTTAGTCAGAGAGAGAAAATTTCTGACTTTCCATAATAACTACTCCAATAATATGAAAAACTAAAAACCTCTGCAGTCAACCACAGCCCAAGACATCTCCCAAAACAAAACTGCTTGCAAAACCATTGTTTGCATACTGCCAATCATTCATCACATTCCACACTGAAGAAATGTTCTGCACATGTTGCTACACTGTCCGGACTTTAAATATGACCATCAAGGAATAAAGGGGCAAGACAATAAATACATATTCAGCTTAAAGGGATCACTTGTACACAACAGATTCTGGCTAACGACAAAAAGAGAGGTAGCATATGCATGAAGGAGATAACCACTTCTGCACTGTACTACAAGGAAGAGACTCAACAGTAGTTAAGTTTTGTACATATACTAACAAGTAGAACTTTAAAAGAAAACGATCAGCAACTGGCACAGACAAAACAGTACAGTTAATATGGTACATTTCTGTATGCAGATATACAAGACGTTGCTAGTTTACCAAACAATAAAGCTGCCTAAATCTTTAAAACATACCAGAATTAAATATATACCCAAGCCAAAAAGCCCGATTAGTGAACAAGATAGATAAGCACACACGTTGTCATTAAGACCAGCAATATAAAACAATACACAATGTGGACACAACAGTTTTTGTATAAACTACCTCCTGACTATGTATTACAGCATTTGGTGCAAATACCCTGTAAATTGTTACAATCATTAAAGCAATGCATATCTGTGTAGTCTGTTAAAACTGAAATTGTCATTTTCAAGATTTCAAATGCTTTCAGTGCATATAACAGCACAGCCACTGGGTTCATATATTCACACATGTATATGTTACAAATGTAAATAAAATAAACACAAGTGAAACTGTGACCAAAAACTATTACTTCTTAATAAAGGCAGTTATCAGAGTAGTATTACCTTAACATCAGATGTGTCCCGCTGACAATTCCGCCATGATCTTGCAATAGAAGAAAATGCTCGATCTGCATGGTCAAACTTTCCGCCGTGTAGATTCAAAAAAAATGATGTGAGGGGTTCCTTGTGGGGGAAAAATAAGAATGATATAAAACAAAAGACAGAAGACTTTTAAGATTAACACTCACAAAGCTTTAATTTCTTGAACACAGACTGTATTTTTGTTATGGCATCTGTATTTATATCACCCACTCTGGGCTGCTGTGATAAGAGCTAATCTTCAGCCAGGTGTTTGAATTCAGGCACTTAAATTGTTTATAGTCAATTCCAAATGAAACTGCTTTGTTATTTAAAAAGAATACATTTAAATCATAAGACTTGTTCAGAAGGCACATGCTTGTGTCAATTAAAACCACCTGACATAAGTACAAGATATGTTAAAACTAGGAGAGGGTGTTTTTTTTTTTGGGGGGGGTCTGGAATTAGCCTTCCCACACCAATTAATAGTTCTTATCTATATAATTCTGCACTCATACCATGTTTTTCCCTATCCTCCCACTGTCGGACATCACCCCTCCAGCCAATCAGCCCATTTATTTGCCATCACTGGGCGAAGGTCAACTAAGAGGAACAACATCACTTAGGCAGCCAACAGGGATGGTTCAATTTTTCTTTTTTTGATTTTTCTCAATGGTTCTAGCTGCACATACCTGGCAAGTTGCTGGGGACAGGCGTACAATGGGTTTTCTGCAGACGCCCCCTCACTCCCTTCCTTGTGGCCTTATTCCTCCTTGTGAGGCATAAGCAGTGAATTTCCTGCTCGCCAGTAGGGAAATCTCACTGTCCAGTATGTCCTTAAGTGCATACAAATCCCAACCACCGCCTATGGCATTCGAGTGGACCATGCCTCATCACACACCCCCAGCTGGCTCCTCCAAGTGCCTGGTTGCTAACTGAACACTGATCACCTAGGCTGTATTCAAGGCCCCATCATACAATGTTATATAACTGCAGTGCAAGTAGTGCACCTGACTGACGGAGAAAACAGATACAAAGGGCACTGTTAATAGCCACTGAGGCATATAAAGAAGTCTTTTTAGCTGGATACGCCAGATTTTTTGTTTAATAAATCTGTTATTAATTTTCATTTTTGCTTGTGTTTGTGTGTTACATACCAGTACACAATATACCTTTATACCACTTGCTTTATACAACATGGGGTAAGACTACTTTTATTGTCCTGCTCCACTGTGTAAGCGCATTGTGTAGATTGATTATGGGACAACTCATTGATCATAAAACCAGTCAGCTATGTCTGACCAAGTTTTTAAATGACTGCAAGCTGGGTGCTATTATCAGTTCCCCTAGTGATGTGGACATCCTCCAAAAGGGTTTCACCCAAACAAATGACTGGTGCCAGGAACATGGCCTCAAACTGAATGCCAAAAAAATGCATCATCATCCCCTTTGGTGAGAGTAACGCCCCCCACAAATTATCACATTAATAATGCAATCAGTCATGATGGACTTGGGCACCCAGGTTGATAGCAAACTGACTTTTAACCAACATATTGCCTCCATTGTACAGGAAGCTTTCGACATGGCCCACTTCATTAGTAAGGATATCTCATCCAGGGACAAGGTGGTCATAACATCCCTATAACTTTCCCTTATAAGACCCATTATTGAGCACAGTGCATCTTTCGGCATGTACCTCACAAAGCACATGCAGCAGCTGGAGAGACCACAGAGGTTCCTCACCAGGAGAATTCAGGGTCTCAAAAATCTACCCTACACAGATAAGCTAAAGGCCCTGTCCCTCTACTCAGTCTCCTCAGACTCCTCAGAGGTGACCTCTGTCTGGCACACAAAGCAATCTTAGACCCCGCCTTGATGGAACTGCTGCATATCCGCAATTCAAGTTCGACTTGAGTAATCCTCAACCTGGTCTATGACATCAATAGGACCAGCTAGCAGGACAGATGCGTGTCCCAGAGACTCCCCTTTTGTGGAAAAGACTCCTTTTCCACATCAAGCAGAGTACCTCATTAGCTCTTTTTAAGTGCAACTTGGATAACTGGATGGGGAACAGAAAATACACCCCTGGGATTCCACCAGTGTCCCTGCTGGACAGTGGCATTGGGTGCTGACTTGTTGGAACATGGGCTAAATTCTTGGCTAGACTTGTAAGGGCCTCAGGGCCAATAGCCTAATAACTTCCTATGATCACCTTGAGCATAAAAGAAGGATTAGTACAAAGAAACCAACCAAGACAGCCAAGTTCAGACACTCTCTTGGCTAAAGTGACAGCCAAAATCAAAACAGTCTTCCAAGTACAATGTTGCAAGGAAACTGAGGAAGCAGGCTCAAAAGGAGCTTTGGTCATTTTTTTCAAGGACAAAACTGAGCTCCCAAGAAGGCAGGAGAGGCTTCCTGGGAGGCATGATATGAAGGACACCTTTAAGGAATTTCTTGACCTCAAATATAATGGCCACAGGATGATTCATAGGTTCATAAGAGGCTACTAGGCTAATGGCCGTAAGAGCCCTTACAACCCTAGTCATATTTATCCTGAGTTGCCCCAGTTGTCGGTGGTTAGGGGAGTGAAGTTCACAGAGGTAAAGGTCTAAAGGAGTTAATACTGATTTCCTCTGTCCAGGAGGGACATGGGGGCTACCCCAAGAGTGAATTTGTGGTCATCCATCCACTGATCTAGGTTGCATTTGAAGAGGGTCAGGGAGGGGCTCTGTTTCACATGACCTGGAAGGTTGTTCCAGAGAAGTGGCAGTCTCTGGGAAATGTCTCTAGCTCTCCAGCATGACCTGTTCATGGCACAGGCTAGATTAAGTTCCCTGGAGCGAGTGACCCTTATGCAGTTCGACACAGGAGAGGGGTCCCAGGACTGAACCCTGTGGTACTCCACTTGTCACTGGTTTGAAGTCAGATTTGGAGTCTGCAACTTTTACAGTGTGGGTTCTGCCAGTGAGCCAATTGGCAACCCATCTTGTGACACAGGGATTTATACCTAGTTTAGTGAGTTTAGCTATAATTCCAGAATGGGGGATGGTGTCGAAAGCCTTGGCGAGGTCAAGATAGGTTGTGTGAACCACCTTACCCTCATCTACAGCTCTGGTGACTGCCTCAAAGAAGTCGATCAGGTTCAGGAGGCATGATCTGCCTTTCACAATCCCGAACTGGGTGCAGTCCAGTGTTTGGAGGTTACCAATGTCTTTATGAGTTCCAAGATGATACATTCCATGGCCTTACGGACCAGGCTCATCAGGCTGATAGGGTGATAGTTCCCGGGATCAGTGGTGGCTCCCCCTTTGTGGAGTGGGATAACTGCTGCCGTGTGCCATTCAGTGGGCACAAAGCCTGATGTGAAACTAATGCAAATAATACTTAATGTGGAGCTTTTCTCCCCGGGTCTCCACTGAAAAAGGACCTGTGTCCAGTCAGACTCTCCTGGTCAACAAATGTAAATAAATAAATAAATGGTGCTTAGGTGGGAAGCGAGTTTGTTCTGAAGTTCAAGTAAAACGCAGCCTGGGATGCTTTCCAGTCCCATGGATGCTGTGTTTTTGGCTTTAGACAGTGCAGCTTTTACCTGCGTAGTTGTGATTACAGTGACTCTGCATTCTTCCTGCATAGATATGGGTCCTTTAGGGGGTGAGAGGGGGGTAAATTTAGCACTGAACCTATCTGCCAGGACGTTGGCAATATCAGTTGGTTCTGTAATTTTCATGCCGGTGTGCTGCAACTCGGAGCAGATCTGGGTGTTGCCATTGAGATTCTTGACATAGCTATGGAATGCTTTGTGGTTGTCCCTAGAATCAGTGATGATTTTGTTTTCATAGCTAGATTTGGAGGATCTTACAAGGGATCTCAGCTTCTTACTGAGGCTGACCAGGGAACTCCTCCACTCGTGGGGTTTTATTCTCTTTTGCAACAATTTCTTCCTTATGTTGTAGAGTTTGTTTATGGCAGGGGGCCACCAGACTGGCTTCCTTTTTTTTGGAGGATAGCGTCTTGATTCTGTTTGGGATAGCATGATCCATGCACACGTGTAAGTGCTTATAGAGTGCATCTGTGTAGGATTCAGCAGCACATCCTTATATCTAGATGTAATGCCTTTACTGGTAAGATGTACCACATGGAAGGACAGAACTCTGTGGTATGCCACTGATGACTGGTCTTTTCCTAGAAGTGAAGTCATCCACTTTGACAGTATGTGACCTTTCAGTGAGCCAGTTGGCTACCCATCTGATAATGTAGGGGTTAATTCCCAATTGGAAGAGTTTCTCCATAATACAGGAGTGGGGGATTGTGTCAAATGCCTTGGCTAGGTCATGATAGGCAATAGGCACTGTCTTTAGTTTGTCCAGGGTCTTGGTGACTTTCTCAAAAAAAGTCAGCCATGTTTAACAGGCAAGATCGACCTTTAACAAATCCAAACTGGGCTGGGTCAAGACTTTAGAGATTACCTATGTCCTTGTTAATAAGGTGTCTCTCTCTCTCTAATTTCTCCATATCTTTTGGGTTCTAATACCATGACAGGAATGGACCCCATTCCTATGTCAAAGTATGATTAAAGTTCATGAAATTAGTATTGTTTCAATCTCTGATGTCAGCCAGAAATTCTCTTCGCAGGACTCGCAGTGTGCCCAGTAATGACTCCTCCTGAAATTCGTATGGAGTTACATGTATCGGTTACATATCTAAATTTGACTGTAGATTCTTTTTTATAAGACTTGTTGCTCCTGCTGCTACTACTGGAACTGTCTGAGTATCCTCCTTCTACATTGCTCTCGTTTAGGCCTGCAAATCCTGATATTTTAAGACTTTCTCTCTCTCTGTACACAAGACATTATAGTCATTGAGTGTATCGATTTCAATGATCAGTGCTACTTTTGTCTTCTTTTCATGGACAACTACATCTGGTTTTCATGCATCTATCTTTTGAACTGTTGGTAACGGGTGGTCTTGCCACATTATTAGGCCTTTCAGTATACAGTCCTTCTGCCATTAGTATGTCACAACCAGCAACAAAGTGTGCAACTGTTTCCAATTCTTTTTTACATAACCCACATTTGTCCGTTTCTTCTACATGTTCAATGGACTTGTAAATCAGCTTATACGCAAGTCCACTATCTCGGGCCACCAATATTAACTTTTCATCTTTTGGTTTGAATTTGCCTCTAATATCAAATGAACACTGGAAGGAAGTACCTGGTGTGTTTTCCCATTATTTTTTATTTTTTGATTCTTAGTTTGAATTTGCCTTTCCTTAACCATTCCTGCATTCGATCCTGATCAACATGAGGTTGTACTAACAGTTTTCTACACTTGCAACTACATTTATCCATTTTCCACATTTCTTGCCTTCTCATCTAATCCTTCACCTTATATTATTTTGTTTTTTGGCACATTCATTTGCTGCCTGATTTTTATCTACTTGTGGTTTGATTTCCATTCCTGCTTGATGCCAATATGCTTCTGCTAGAATAAGAAGGGAAGTCAAGTTAGATTTATTCTCCTCATGTTTCAAAACTTCCACTGCGTTTGGGTCTTGTGAGTTCAGCAGATATGTATGCAGTCCCATGATTGCAGATCAATACATGTAATCAATTTCAAGGAGGCCCATACCTTCTTCAGAATAGGGAATATATATAATATTGGTATGGACTGATTTTTATAAATCATGTGATGAGCTTGAAGCATCCTTGTTTTCCATTCTAATCTATCCAACAACTTTTGGGGCCAGACAATCACTCCAAAACTGTAAGTTAGGAGAGACAGAATTTGTAGCTTGAACTTGGTTCCTAGATGTCAATGCTGTTTTTCAGGATTCATTCAAGTCTTCTAAAATATTCCTTACTGAATTTTATTCACATTTGTTCATGTTTTATTGCTGATCCTTCATCAGTTCCCAAACATTCATACACTTCCTCTTGGCTCAAATTATTTTCCCATTCTTGTCCCAAACTGATGTTTCTTGGTGCTGCAGCTTTCCTGCTTTAAAGGTTGATTTTATACATTTACCAAGACCAAATGACATTCTTACATCATCTGAAAAAGTTTTGACCACATGCAGTTGTGCTTTCAGTTCCTCATCTGATGTGCTATATGGTTTTAAAACAACAGCAAAGAGAAGATGAGAAGTCTTTACACTTTGTTGCTTTCTGGGAGCCAAATTGCATCCATGACCTAATCTGCTAAGTAGACAGCTTAATGGGTTAAGGACAAGGCAAAAGAGCAGCAGCGACAGTCACCTTGGAATATCCCCCTTTGGATTTTTATCCCTGGAATAATAATTTGTCCTTTATCATGTCTTAACTGCAAAGTGGTTTGCCACTGTTTCATGGCTGCTGTGATATAGTTTATCAGTGTAGGGTGTATCTTATGCATTTTTAAGCACTCTTTTATCCGTGAATGTGGAAAACTGGAAAATGCTTTTTTGTAGACTATTCATGCCATACTTAGATTCTTCCCCTTTTTACAGTTCTCCACTATGACTTTAACAAACTATCCTTTGTTCCATATGACTTTTTATTACCCTTTTGTTCTATTGCCATAATTGAGTTTTTTTTCTAAATGACTGTAAAGGTAAATAAGGTCATTAATGATTCTTTCCATGCCCTTGCAGATGAGGCCAGTCAAGCTTATGGACCTATATTTCCCAAGGTCGGTTGATGGTTGCCCTCTGTTCAGAGGAATTATTGATGCTGTCCTCTATTCCTCTGGAAAATTTCCAATTTGCAGGTTGTGGTTAAACACAGACCCAAGTGGGTCTGCTAGGGCATGTTTTAAGTTGCTTAAATTCAACCTGGGATGTTGTCTGGTCCCACTGATGCCTTGTTTTTGGCCTTGGTGACCGCTGAGATGAGCTGCTCTCTTGAGATAATAGGCTGAGGAATGGTGGCAGGTATACTTTGGGGGATGACTGGAAGGGACGGGGGTGGGGGTAAAGTCTGCTCCAAATCTGTCAGCTAGCAGGCTGGCTATTACCTGCAGTTGAGTATGGGTGGTGCTGTCCACAACCAGCTCCAAGCATAGCTGGGTATTCCCTTTTAGATTTCAGATGCAGTTAAAGAATGCCTTGTGATTATCCTTGGCTAGGGAGGCTATTTTTGCTTTGTAATTAGCTTTGGAGGACTTGACTAGATCTCTAATTTGTTTGTTTAACCTAGATGTCTTCCACTAATAAGCCAGTTCCTTCTTGTTCTTGGACATTAGTTTCTTTCTCTTGTTGTACAGCCTGTTTACACCAGTAGTCCACCAGAGTGGTTTGTTTTTTCAGCAAGATCTTGTTTTAATCTACCTGGTCAGGTACAGACGATTCTATACAACTGCTTAAATGGTTATACAGGGCATTAATGTAAACCTCTGCATAGCAGTCCATGTTATCTACATTCGAGACGGCTTTGAAACTTCTTATAACATCACTTAGTAGAAGATAATTTGTCCTTGAAAACTTTTTAAAAAAATATGAACTTGACGGGATATCTTGTCTTATAATTACATCGAACAAGACTGATTTATTGTCCGATCTTACCAGGGAGCACACCACATGGGGGAAGGGGGGTAGTGAATGTTCTCCCATGTTAGTAAGTACTATGTCCAGGACATTTGAGCTTCTTGTGGGTGTGTTGATTAGCTGTTCCACAGCATTTGCACTGACAAATTGCAAGAACTTCTGAGCCAGCATGTTTGTGGTCATGTATGTTTCCCATTCAATGGCAGGATAAATAAAATCATCCAAGAGTACGGTGTTGGGCTGTATGGCAAGTGACTCGACTAAGTCCTGGTATGTGGTATGCTTTTCCGCTTTCATGGTGGGGAACCTAAAGCTAGCTTTGATGTGGTAGGGGGCTTTGCCTACAGTTAATTGGACAAGGAGTAGCTCAAAACAGTTATACTGTTTAAAATTCTTGAGATGTACTTATCCTAAATGAAGGTGAATACACCTCCTACTTTGGTTCTTTCATGCTCAGTTTGTAGTCTGAATGTATGGAAGGTATTGTAGCCCTGTATGGCTGGGGTGCTTTCTGCTCCTTTGAACCATTTTTCAGTGACTTTACAGATGTCAACATCTTCCAAAGTGAGGAGAGCTTCCAGGGAATGCAGTTTCTTGTTTAGACTTCTAGTATTAAGCAGCAGTACACTGAGTTGATCTACAGAGGATTTTGTTATGTTGGGAGGTTGGCTACTTTGACACTGCCTAAAAAAGGTATAATAGGGGTAGCTAGTGCCGTTGCCACTGTCTAAAAGCCTAGAGGAGACAGGTGCAGACCAGCTCTGTCAAAGCTGTGTGGCCTGTCAACTATGTCTTCCCAGGCTGACAGATATTGGAATCGCTTGGACTGACACCAGAATCTAAGCCAATTGTTAAAGTCAATCAATTTTTGTTTATATTGTGGCATCATCCTTGGAGAAGGTAGAATGTTGCTTAAGGCTAGGCTTATACCTGCCTGTGACACAAAGTGAGAGCTCAGGCATGTCTTTCTTCATATAGTCCAGGGAAGACGAGCAGAAACTGCTGACAGGTGAGCTTTCACTGAAGAGTACTCACTGGATGTTCCTTTGGGTTTCTGTTATCTGTTACATGTGTGATCAGCAGGGAGAAGGTCAAAACACACAACAGAAAACCAAAGGAACATCCACTGATAGAGGATCTTGATGGCAAGAGAGGCACCAGACAGAAAATCTTTTCCATTTGGACATGATTCCCTGGTAGTGGGCTTCCTGGCGTCCTGCAGAACTCAAAGCATGACCTCAGAAAAGAGGTGCCAAAGGATCAAAACTCTATCATCCACAGTGTCATTTGAAGAGTGGACAAGTGAGGATGGATAACACACTCCTTGTGTTGTGTGAGAAGATCCACCCAGTGAAGTAACTTGTGGTGACTGCGCTGGGCCAAGTGAGAAAGAAGGGGGAACTAAAGCTGCCTGGGGTAAAAGGGAGTCACCAACAAGATTTTGGCAGAGCCCTGCCTAATCTTGTGCAGAACTCGTGGTAACAAACACAGGGGGCTGGCATATAGAAACATCCCCTTCCAAGGGAAAGAGAGGGTGTCCACATTCCAAGCCAGAAGACTTGGAACTCTGGAACAGAATAGAGGAAGTTGTCTGTTCAGAGATGAGGCAAAAAGATATACCTGAGGAAAACCCCACCAATGGACAATGTCCAGGAACACATCCATCTATGAGCTTGTGTGCTGGACCTACTCAAGGAGTCTGCCACTATTCTATGCTCTGAGGAAATGTAAGATACCTGAAGAATCCCTTGCTATTTGGTAGGAAGATCCCACACCTGAAGAGCCAGTCTGCAAAGAAGATAAGACCTTGTGCCCCCCTGCTTGTTGACATACCACATCACGGTAGTATTATCTGTGAAAACTTTGAGAGGCCTGGGATAAAGGAGGGAATTTAAGGCTTGCAGAGCCCTCATCTCCTTTCTGTTGACACAGTCTGAACTCGGATGAGGAGGTCAGAGACCCTGAACCTTTAGGGGGCCACAGGAGGCACCCCACCCACTGTCTGAAGCTTCTGTAAAGAGCTCCTGAGTGGAAACTGGAACTTGAAAAGGAAGCCCCCGGCTGAGAGAAAGTTGATGAATAGACTCCTGATTTGAGGTACCACTGAAGTTTCCTCATATGGAGCCTGGCAAGAGGGAGCATGGGAATGGTGAAAGCCATGAACCCTAGGACCCTGAGTAATTCCCTGGCCGTAACAGACTCCATAGGAAGAAGGGACTGGAAAAGGTTATTAGAGACAAAGCCTTGGGGGTAGGCAGAGATGCCAAGGGAACTGTCTGAAGCTTGCAGTCGAGGAAAATATCCTGGGAGATTTATGGTGAACCCCAGACTGTGAAAGAGGCAAGTAGTAAAAGTGAGATCCTGAAGTAGACTGCTAAGGGAAGTAGCTTGAATAAACAGATCATCTAGAGAGGGAAAAATCTGAAAACCATGAATCCTGCAAAAAGCAATGACAACAGCAAGGCATTTGTGGAATACCTTTGGGGCAGTAGATAGGACAAAAAAGCAAAGCAGAAAACTTGAGATGTAATGAAGAGACAGAGAAACAAACATTTCCTGAAAAGACGATGGCTGGATGGGGATGTGAAGGAAAGTACCCTTTCGATCCAGGGATACCAGAAAAGTCTGCGGAAGATGAGGAGGAACCAATGTCTAAAGAGAACATCTGAAAGGAAGGAACCTTGAGAAAGTTTAGTAGGGAAAGAGCCAAAGCCTTCCCCTCACAGTCAGGAAGGTCAGAAACCTGAGAAAGGACAGACAAAACATACCTGGTCATACGAGTCTGAAAGTTAATGTCCTAAATGTTGAAGTGGCAGCAGTGTAAGCCTTCTTACCCAACCTTTCCATGACCCTACTATCCTTATCAGAAGGTAAGGACTTGGATGGTCTGTCAGACGAGACTGACACTACAGAAGGGTCAGCAGAAAGGCATTTATAAAGAAATTTACATTCCTCAGGCAATTTATGGAACTCATCTCACTTTTTAAATGCAGGAGGCTGAGAGTCAGGGGTTACAGAAGCTGTCGAAAAAATACCCAGAAGGGCAGCCAGAAAAGGAGGAACAGCAGATGGTTTGGGAGACTCCATCTGTAGGTGCTCATACCAACTTTTGTTGCATATCAGAGACTTGAGAACAATTACACTTAAAATAGTCCATAATACAGGCTATGGTATCACTAAAGGAGAGCTCTTCCAAAGTGGAGTCCATACTTAAGAAATCCTCCTTTTCTGAAACATAGTCCAAAGGGAAGGGATTTGGGAAGAATAATCCAGGAATTTTACCCTGAGTCCAGATCCTCATCTGACAGGCCAATTTCCTAGGGCTCTTGAGTGGAGTGGAAGACCAGGGATAAGCAGGAACAGAAACCACTTGAGGCGGCTTCAAGGGCAAAGCATTAAATAAACCCTAAGCGAAATCCCGGCATTCATGTTGGGGATTCTGTACAACAGGGAAAATACGCTTTGACTTTTGTTTTCTTTTTCTGTGGGATGTCTGCTCGAAACACCCTTGGAGGGTCAGACCCTGACACAATTCCATAAAGGTTTTAGAAATCTCCTCCATCACTAAGATCTGAGGAATCCTCCTTGGTCCTTTGGAAATAATCAGCCAAGGTTCCCCCTTCAACATCAAGCACATACATTTGAAAAGCATCAGAGGACATGTGAGAAGCTGGATCTATGCCAGCTTCCAACAGAGTCACAGCAAAAGATTCCAGTGCAAGCACCAGATGGTCTTCCAGGCTTTCACCAGCATCGAGAGAGAAGTCTGGTGGAGTGTGGACTGCAGTAAGATCAGGCCTAAGTTTTTTGGCCTTCTTCTTGGCAGTCGGCTGGCCTACCAGATAGGTGGATTCTGTCATAGCACCCTGAGCCAACAACTTAAGATACTGACTCTCCAGTTATATTGACAAGGAGGAAAGGAGACTACATAGGGTCTTAGGCACAAATGCCTGGCAGACAGAACACAGAGTATGATTGTGGGAAGCACCCAAATAAAAAAACTATGCTGGTTATGATGGTCTTCATGGGAATATGCCTCCCACACTGGCATTTTCCCTTTCTGGGTGACATGAACACAGCAACAACTAGAAAAGGAAGAAAAAAACCCCAATGGGGCATTTATCTGAAAACATGGCTTGGTAACCAGCACAGCAGAAGGGCATTCAGACTGGTGCTCAATAATGGTGTTCGGACTGGTGGCAAAGGAACTCACCTTTATACCCTATGCCATGCGCAGGAAGGATACATGTTACGTACAGTGCCTATAAAACCTAAAGTCTCTGGCATACTGGCCAGACATTGGACTATCCTTGGTAGGAGATTCCTTATGTAAAGAATACAACAGTGATATGGAAGGAAATCCTATATATACCCACTCCAAGATAGCCATAACTTGAAGAAAACAGAATATTAGGAGGAACAACCATCTTAGATTTAGTATATATAAGCTCATATTTTTCTTCATTCAGTCTCACTATTTATGGGTCTCATAACATCAAATGGCTACACACAGAAATTGCAAGCAGAAAGATAAAGTGATTTGCATTCTAATTATGAGACAACTTTCTGATGACCTAATTTTACTATGCCTACATCACACTAAAAACATATAATGAGCCAAACCTTCTGAAGGTCTAAATACATATCAGACACTTGGGTCTTGCATCAGTTTTTGCATAAAGCAGTTTCACAAATCAGTTCAGTTGCATAGAGCAGTCTCACAATCCAAAGTATCCTCGTACATGGTATATTTTACTTTCTATTATCATGCAACTCTTATTAAAGCAAAAATTCTAGCACAAGTAACCCATTAAGCACAAACTTGTTCCTCCTGTCACCTTAGATCTGCATTATTTTCCTTGACTGGAAAAGTAGTTCTGTCAGCATGACATGGCCTCAGTAAACATAGTTGACATCTGCATTCTTTATGACAAACTGTTCACTGTAGCATATTCTGTGTACTGTGTACCACATTAAGTCACTTATACAACAGCAAGTCTCTTGAAATACAGTCCCACTGTAAGCCTGCTTTACAGATAGGTTTTATGCCACAGTAAGTGTATTACACCAACAGCAAGTCTTTTGTAATTAGTGCAGACTCACACAGGAGTAAGTCACTTGCACTGAAAGCAAGTCTTTTGGAATCTGGCCCCATGTGTGGCACCCTATATATGCTGTGTGCAAACACATGCAAGAGATATGTGATTCAATAAATTGATTGTGAAGTAAGGGATGCCAAAAGAAAGCAAGTAAACATGGCTACTGGGATGGAACATGTAAATGCAGTAATGATGCTACAAAAAGCAATGCTGACTTTAACTGGTTGGGCACATAAACTTCAATCAATTATGCAGCAGGACCTCCTGTAGCAAGCTACTAATTAACCCTAAGAAAACTAACATCATGGTCTTCAGCACAGCCAATAAACCACCCACCATTCTTCCTACCGTCTTAACAGATCTTAATGGGATCATGATACGTAATGTCACTCAGAGGCATTCTTGTACTTTACCTTACCCTGACCTCTTCCACAAATACAGACTTTACAACCAATACAGTCCTTGCACAATTAAAACTATATTACAAGACGAGTCACCTCCTCTCACAGACTACTTTCAGGGCTATTGCCAAAAATCTTTTAATACCCATATACGAATACGTCCTTCCTTTTCTTGTTACACATTCAGCCTGTATTACTCAGAGAATACAGGCTGCTGAGAATAAAATCTGCACATTCACTCTAACAGGCTCCCATATGCAACAATACAATTTGCTTAAAAAAAAAAAGAAGGCTTTCAGCGTCTCATAGGGCCACGTTTCTTATGTACAAGGTTCGAAAGCATTGTCAAAGTCCCCGACTGAGAGTGAATATATCTTTACAAAAACAAAAAATGATGTACTTACCATAACAATATATATTTGTTGTCTGCTTGCATCCTTCATCAACAGTTGGGTTATTGGATCTGTCTCTGACTTCAGCCACTTTTGGACTTTGAAACCAAAGCTCAGGCTCTTCCTCTTATCTATAATCCCCCTGTAACTTGTGAGTTAACTCAGACTGAGTTCGCCCATACCCATGATAAAAGACTGTTGTGCCATTCTAGAATCATTCTACAAAAAACAAACTTGACAGATGAAAAATGCATCCTTGCCTATGACAGGAAGGTGTGAGGGAAGTTCAGGAAGGATGAAAGCAGACCACACACAGTTCTACCATTATAGTAAGTGCATAATTTTCACATCCAATGTTGTCTCTTTTGTCCATTCCTCAACGGATGGGACAGAGTTACCAGCTACTTTCAACCTTGGCAGGCCTCAAGGAAGGATATTCCAGAAGAAAACCAAACCAAAGGAAGCTCTAGATCTGCACTGTAAATCCAACTTGTAGCAAGATATGAAGGTATGGACATTGGGCCAAGTAGCTGCAGTACAAATGCATCAGAAGGCGGCGGCAGTGGAAGTAACCACTCACCTAGTCGAATAAGCCTTAGGTGGTTTAGATAAGGATAACCTATTCTCCTTCTAGACATCTGAAATACAATCAGACAACCACCAAGAAAGTCACTTTGGACATCCTCTTTCCCAAGCTAGCTGAAGAAAACAAGCTGCCGAAAAGATGCACACAGATCTGTATATAAAAAGCAATTCATCTCAAACTAAAAGTGCTTCACACACAATGTCAGGAATGGTAGTGAACTGACAACATGTATGTAGTCAGCATGCAGTTCCTAAGCACAGTCTGAGAAGCTGATGCAAAAATTTCACGGGTATGGGGACTGGTCAGAACTCTTGAAATTTCCCTCCTCTCTTTTCCAGCAGTACCTTGGGTTCTTTCACTTCCACTGGGATACATAGCAGGAGAGCATCTGCACTAGGATGAGTAACAGACATGTCCCAGCATTACAGTATAGTCTTGCTCCTGCCAGATGTCACTGTTCCATGCCTGAACTCATCTAGATTCAGACCAAAACATTTAATATAATAAATGAAAGATTATTAGTAAAGATGCAACACAGTTTGAATTTCATTTACATTTTTTGTTTAATTTTACTTTTCATTACTGATTGAATCATTTTGAAGCGATTTGAAATAGTTTAATTAACTGACTGATTGTTTTAAGTTGTTTGCGTTGTTTAAACCTTAACAGCCATGCCCTCAGGGGAGGGAGGCTAACTGCCAAGGTATCAGAGTTTTTTTTACAACTGTAAAAAATTTTGAATGTATGATTTTAAATTATCCACTTTTACATTTACCAGGTATCTTTTTGATTTCTTATTTTTTGTTTAATTAATATGAATCAATCAAATCCTGGGAAATGAAATGGTAACATTCTAATTCAAAGGGAGATGTACTTTCCTTCCATAACTAAACTGACAAATCAAGAATGGCACTAGTAAAACTGCATTATCTGCTTATGCAGGGTGTACAGAATTGAAGAAAAAAACACAGGATGTAGTTACAAACTGCTCAATGAAAGACCATGTTTGAACATAATGCTTTAAGTTGTACTGTATGTGTACAAGTGAAGATGCAGAAGCATTTAAACTGTCAAATGTTATTCCAGCTTGATTATGACTAGAATTTGGGTCTGTAATGAAATAAAAGGCCTCTATTAATAAGCACATAAAATGTCATAACTAAAACATGCCAAAATAACAATAATGTATACACACAATATCACAGAAGGCACTCTTCAAAGCAGTCATTTAATAGTATTTCTATGCAGGGCACAGGCACACCTCTCTAAAAGAAAAAAAGTTAATCTCTAAATATACCAACTCTGCCGTTACACAAACCCAGAAAAATAACTAAAATAACCATTTTGCCTTTTAATTTCAGTTGCCCAACTATAGGAACAGTATTAAGCACCCACTGTGAAATAACATCAGTTGATACAATAACAAATCAATGATTCAAGACATTCCTGTAAAATACAAGACAATAAAGTGTCAAATAACTGTTAAATAACAACTGTTAGCATTTCCTCAAAATTCTGATTTCTACAAGAATAAAGAAATGCATACTGCACTTCATCATCATCTTGCAGCTGTTCCCATTAGGGGTCGCCACAGCGGATCATCTGTTTCCATTTCTTCCTGTCCTCTGCATCTTACTCTGTCACACCAACCACCTGCATGTCCTCTCTCACCACATCCATAAACCTTATCTTGGGCCTTCCTCTTTTCCTGTTACCTGGTAGCTTCATCCTTAGCATCTTTTTCCCAATATACTCAGCATCCCTCCTCAGCACATGTCCAAACCAATGTAATCTTGCCTCTCTGGCTTTGTCTCCAAACCTTCCAACCTGGGCTGACCCTCTAATATACTTATTTCTAATCCTGTCCACCCTTGTCACACCCAATGCAAATCTTAACATCTTTAACTCTGACACGTCAAGCTCTGACTCCTGCCTTTTTGTCAATGCCACTGTCTCCAACCCATATAACATAGCTGGTCTCACTACCCTCTTGTAGACCTTCCCTTTCACTCTTACTGGTACTAGTCTGTCACAAATCAGTTTTGACACTCTTCTCCACTCATTCCATCCTGCCTGTACTCTCTTCTTCACCTCACTTCCACACTCACCATTACTCTGAACTATTGATCCCAAGTATTTAAACTCATCCACCTTCGCCACCTCTACTCCTTGCATCCTCACCATTCCTCTATCCTCCCTCTCATTCACACAAATATATTCTATCTTAGTCCTGCTGACCTTCATTCCTCTTCTCTCTAAAGCATATCTCCATCTCTCCAGGGTCTCCTCCACCTGTTCCCTACTCTCACTACAGATCACAATGTAATCTGCAAACATCATAGTCCATGGGGACTCCTTGTCTGATCTCATCTGTCAACCTGTCCATCACCACTGCAAATAAGAAAGGGCTCAGAGCTGATCCTTGATGTAATCTCACCTCCACCTTAAACGCATCTGTCACTCCCACCGCAGACCTCACCGCTGTCACACTACCTTTGTACCACTCTTATAAACTTCTCTGACACTCCCGACTTCCTCATACAATACCACAACTCCTCTCTAGGCACCCTGTCATATGCTTTCTCTAAGTCTACAAAACACAATGCAACTCCTTCTGACCTTCTCTGTACTTCTCCATCAACACTCTTAGAGAAAACATCTCAACTGTAGTGCTCTTTCCCGTCATGAAACCATACTGCTGATCACTAATCATCATCTCCCTTCTTAACCTAGCTTCCACTACTCCTTCCCATAACTTCATGCTGTGACTGATCAATTTAATCCCTCTGTAGTTACTACAGCTCTGCACATCACCCTTATTCTTAAAAATTGGTACCAAAACACTTTTTCTCCATTCCTCAGGCATCCTCTCACTTTCCAAGATTTCATTAAACAATCTGGTTAAAAACTCCACTACCATTTCACCTAAACACCTCCATGCTTCCACAGGTATGTCATCTGGACCAACAGCCTTTCCATTCTTCATCCTCTTCATAGCTATCCTTACTTCCTCCTTGCCAATCCACTGCACTTCATGATTCACTATCACCACATCATCCATCCTTCTCTCCCTCTCATTCTCTTCATTCATCAACCCCTCAAAGTACTCTTTCCATCTGCTCAACACACTCTCCTCGCTTGTGAGTATGTTTCCCTCATTATCCTTTATCACCCTTACCTGCTGCGCATCTTTCCTAGCTCGGTCCCTCTGTCTAGCCAATCAGTACAGGTCCTTTTCTCCCTCCTTATTGTCCAACCTTTCATACAACTCTTCATATGCCTTATCCTTAGCCTTCGCCACCTCTTTGCCATGCACCTCATCTCCTTATACACCAGTCTACTTTCTTCATCTCTCTGACAATCCCACTTCTTCTTTGCCAAGCTCTTTCTCTGTATACTCTCTTGTACTTCCTCATTCCAGCACGTCTCCTTGTCATCCTTCCTCTGTCCAGATGTCATACCAAGCACCTTTCTAGCCGTCTCCCTTACTAGCTCTGCTGTAGTTACCCAGCTATTTGGTAACTCTTCATTGCCACCCAGTGCCTGTCTTAACTCTTCCCTGAACTCCACCTCACAATTACCCTTTTTCAATTTCCACCATTTCATCCTTGGTGCTGCCCTCACATGCCTCTTCCTCTTCCTCTTCTTGATCACCGTCATCCTACAAACCACCATCCTATGCTGCCTAACTACACTTTCCCCAGTCACCACTTTACAGTCTCCAATCTCCTTCAAACTGGCCCTCCTACATAAGATATAATCCACCTGTCTGCATCTTCCTCCACTCTTGTATGTCACCCTGTGCTCCTCCCTCTTGTTAAAATACGTATTCACCACAGCCATGTCCATCCTTTTCGCAAAATCCACTACCATCAGACCTTCTGCATTCCTTTCCTTAACACCATACCTACCCATCATTTCCTCATTCCCTCTGTTCCCTTCACCAACATGCCCAATGAAATCTGCTCCAGTCACCATTATTTCACCCTTGGGTACAATCATCACCACTTCATCCAACTCACTCCAAAGTTTTTCTTTCTCATCCATCGCACACCCAACTTGTGGAGCATATGCACCAACAACATTCATCATAACACCATCAATTTCCAGCTTCATAAACATCACTAGATCCGACACACTTTTCACCTCCAAAATACTCTTAGCATACTGTTCCTTCAGGATAACTCCTACGCCATTTCTCCTCCCATCGATACCACGATAAAACAATTTGAACCCACCTCCAATACACCTAGCCTTACTCCCCTTCCATCTGGTTTCTTGCAGACACAATATACCAACCTTCCTTCTGTCCATCATATTGGCTAGCTCTCTCCCTATACGAGTCATACTGCCAACACTCAAATTTCCGACTCTCACTACCACAAACCTAGCCTTTCCCCTCTCTTCCTGCCTTTGGCCATGCCTTCACCCTCTTCTCCTTCTTCGGCCAACAATAGCCCAATTTCCGCCAGCACCCTGTTGGCTAACAGTACTGGTGGTGGTCATTGTTAACCCAGGCCTCAACTGATCCGGTATGTAAATATTTACTGCTGTCCGCATGAACGATTTGGTGAAGTTTTACGCCTGATGCCCTTCCTGACGCAACCCTCCGCATTTATCCGGGCTTGGGACTGGCACAAAGAAATGCACTGGCTTGTGCATCCCCAGTCCTCATATCAAGCCTCTACAGTTTCAATACAGGTGGTCAAAAATGAATTTTGTCCTATTTTTTCAAAAAAGAGAGCGAACTGTAGTTAGGCTAAACTAGCAGGATGTATGGCACAATAAGGTGACAAAAGGTCTGCTTTAATACGAGTCTATATGTTATTACATTTCTGTCCTTGGCAACTAGATTTTAGACTAGACTGTGCATAGCATACTCAGATCACAGGCATAGCTCTCAATCTCATTTGAGAGAAACGATCATAAGGATCTGCCATGTATCACCTTGTTTAAAAAAATGAAGCACACTGTCAACACTAAAGTAAGGCGCTAAACATAAAAAGTGAACACGCTAGCTGAATCTGTAAGTGTACATATGTTCACTGGGGAACATTCTTGTGTAATGAGATCAAATGTAGGAGTTCTGTTAATGACAGGTATTAAGTAGTCAAGAACCTGCAGTTGAATTTGCCATGTTCCATCAGTCAATGCGCTATCATGGCATGAGAGTCATGCCCTGGTCCAAACCCTCAATGTTGATGTCCAAGGCTAAGGCAAAAGCATAAATGCTCATAGAGATGGTTTTAGTGGTGGTGGTGGATCAGGTTCAGTGTCTGCTGGACACACATCCACTTTAGGCAAGTATAAGGAGAAACAGTTCACCAGACAGACATATATAGCATTAGAGAGAAACTATACGTGCCGATACTGACACTATACTGGATCAGGAGAATCATCATATACAAAAAAAAAAACAGCATGTCTGCACCCTCTAAGAGACACAAAATAAATAAATAAATAAAATAAAATAAAGGTTCCCCAAGCTGGTCTCACTCATGCTGAACCTTCAGCATCATGGTACACTGAATTTGGCCACTGGTAAAAACCTGCACTGCACATGTGAAAATCACTAATGCAGGATGAGGGGGTCTTTATCCCAGGAAAACTCTGACCTCAGAGGGGAAAACCAGGGTATTATATCTACATAAAAGCTTTTCAGACCAGTGTCAGGCTTGGGAACTGTGATTAGTAGAGTGAAAGAATGTGAACTTATATACAGAAAAGGCCAATGAAAAATACTGTAAAGAAAACCTTTCAATGAGCAGGATATACAGCTACCAAAATGTACTTCAAGTGCTGAAGAAAGAAAATAAAGCCCGGAGATGCTAATAAAAGTTCAGGCCCTGAAAAGTGTGAAGATATGGTGTAAAAACCCTACACCTAACGGAATAACAGCACAGAGGTGGAGTATGTAATAGTTCCTACCTCAGCTTGCTGCAGGACTGCACTCTATTATCCTAAGAATCTGGGGGACAGTTTAAGGCAGCACTCAAAAGAAAATGAGGACCATAACCTCATAAAAGGATGTACAATCAGCTGGCGACTCTCACATATTATTGTAGCTAAAGATCTTTCAAAACAACTTAAGATAGGTGCAAATATCATCTCTAACAGTTCCACCTTACTCCTTCCCCCGGGACTGTGGCCTTGGTGAAGGAATTCAATTTCATCTTTGGCAAATGTGTAGAAAGGAAAAAGTGGAATTGGTAACGTCTGTTGTACAGTATTAACAATCTGTTGATTGTAGACAGAACCCTGAATTGGATTAACAGGGCAATCAGTGAATCGATATTTATTGATGTGCCTGTATTTGGAGCATTAAGTGAAATTTCCTAATGAAATAGAGAAGAAAATGCAGTCCTAAACATCCACTGCTCTCTCTGACATAGAATATAAAGAATATAAATGGAGCCGAAAGCCTAGCCTCAAGTATGCTAAAGTCATGGCACTCACAGTAAGGCAGGTCAAGCAGAAGACATTTGGGTAAGGACCTCAAAAAAGGAAGGTGTAACACCTGTTTTGGATGTCAGACTAATACAACTTCATCACCGCCAGTACTAACAAATGCATTTATTTTACCACAGTCAACTGCAATATGAGTATGGGCATCCATGCTGAGTTAAGAGTACCTTCAACTGTTCAGATTTTCTCAGAATATCCATATTTTCACCTCAAGTTGTTGGTCTGATCCTCATAAAATACATGGTTTTCTGGCAAATCACTATGGACTGAATTCACTAAATAATGACATACATTTGTGTTTCCTTCAGAAAAATGCATGCTAAAACAAATCTTCCAGTTTAAACTTCCTATGTTTATAAAAGCAATATTTAAAATCTGTCCCTATTTTTGAGCCTTTGCCACCCAGCATTTTAGGGTTTGTCCAGACTTAGTGAACCAAGAAAGTGGGAGGTACGATTTACTAAAGTTTGGCTGTAAGCCAAGGAGGAAGATCATAATCAGACAGAATGCTGATGGTTCTACTGATAAAAGATAATGCTGAGTTAAAAAGAAGAATGGATGGAAAAGTGCACCTCATTTTGGGTAGAATACTGTGAAAACATCAGAAGCATGTACTACAACAGTCATCAGTGACAGGAGGGGGGCACTGAAAAGTGAGGTTGGCTTGAGCCAAATAAATGGTTTGGAGACCAAAGCAGAGAGAGAGACAGGTTGTTGTCCTGCTGCTTATGTTTCTTATTCCTCAGATCTGTTTTCAAAAGGCTGCAAGGAGTAATAGGTTTGCATCTCACACAATGTTCCTAATATGAAGAAAAGGAGTGTAGCCTAAATTAGACAAAATGCACTTTGCGAAAATAGTGTTCTCACTTAGCACCACTCACACAATATGGTCAGAACCATGTCTGGAAGAAACATGGTACTGCCAATGCTCTTTGGATAAAAAGCTGTCACAGCATTTATTTCAGTGAGGAATGACACAAAAAATTAGCAGGAATAAATATTAATGCATACTTGTGTGTAACCATGGGACTGTCACACATTCAAGTAATGAAATAAAATGAATTAGATCATGCATAAAAAAAATTCCAAAAATAACTAACATACTGCACAGAAGTTTCTGTTTTTTTTACAATGGTTCAGAGTATGTGGTTCAAATGTAGGAAACAAATGGGAGAGATATGTGGAACAGACTAAGTGAAGACAAGATGGAAGAGAGAAGTAAGCAAGACACCCATGACAGACTACAATCAAAATGCTTCTGTGGGGTCTTACTGCAGGAAGATGGGCAGGAGCCATTAGCATTATCGAGAGATGCAACAACATGGTCACCAAAGACCATATGATAGCTACAAAAAAAAAAAAAATAGCACACACACACAAGTTCACTCCAGTACTTTCCAAGTGCATAAAATCAGCCTGCCAAAGATATCATTACTCATCACACTAAGAATATCCTTTGTTTTATTATATGCAAGTAATTTTTGTTTTATATGGTTAGCAGCTGCACAGTAATTACAGAGAAACTGTATTTGAAAAACATCGGGCTGATCAAACACTTCATGATATTTAAAGGCCTAATGACAATGAATGTTCCTGCACGCTGTCTGTGGGCAATGACTTGAAATTAAGCTAACCAATACAAATTACTTGGAGGATTTATGGCTGCGTGTTCTATTCTAACAAGCTTTAATTAATGATGAGCTGCTAATGTTTTTCCAAAGGAATCACTTTCCAGCAGATAAAATGGATTTCACTTCTAAGGAAACACTATCCTACTTGACAGATAATGCCAATAAATGGCATTAAACTTTAATTCCACAAAAGAAATGTTTTTAGATGATTTGTTTAATCATGCTGAGTTTTACTTTAAGGTGCTGTGTTCTGCTTCAACTACAAGACCAAATAATAAAGCATTGGAAGAACTGAAATTAACCAGTAAAGCTAAAAGCAGAGAATATACACTCACTTTTGCTGTTGAAAAATTCAGTCTGTCCTTACAGAAACCATACCTTAACCAGGGTCAGCGGTTGAAATTCAGTCCTCATATTACATTGCAGCACAAACACAGCATACACACTTCTGTGCTGTTGCTGCCTTTCACAACAGTTACTTAATCAAGGTCTGGTGATACTGCAGACTGAAGGACCTTGTATAGATCTCACCAGCAAACTATGGTCCATGCAAAATCTATTGTGCATCACGTTAAAACAACCAATGGCCTCGGTAAGTAAAGCCGGATAATGAAACTTCAGGAGAAGGGATTCCAGAAATAATTCATGAAATGAAATGTGAAATAAAAAGTTACATAATTATACACTATTGTAAATACAGAATAAATGAAGTTTGGAATTATACATTTTTCTTATACTTCATATGTATGGAGCACATTTTGCCATACATAGTATAAGTTACAAAAAACATTATCTAACTACAGACATCCACAGATTCTGTTTACCCATTTTTTTTCATTTTTCCATTTAATTTCAGCAGATTTGCAATATTTGACTTTTTCCTCAATATATCATCATACTGGCTTTATAGCACCAGAATCAAGGGTTCAATCCTGACCTCCAGCCACTGCCTGCATTCTTCCCATGTCTGTGTGAATTCTTCTGAGCGCTCTACTATCTTCCAAAATACCTTGTCATTGTACTATATATAACAGAACTGCAGATGAACTACAACGAGCTTCAGTTACTTAGCAGATTATTCCTCATTAGTGGTAAGGCACCATAATGAGTATTAGGTGATTTGAAGAAAAGCACATTCTAAAAAGGCTATCTAAAATACTAAGTACTACTCATATTTCTTCAACATATTATTTCAATAAACCTGTACAAAGAAAGAAAAGCAATAAGAAAAAGGAGAGAGATCTGGTAGACAAACCCAGTGAAAAGAACTCTAAATAAAACACCATGAAGAACAGTCAACTCACAAAGAAGACCTGCTTCTGAATTAAAAATCAGTTTTACATACTCTTTAGAATATATGAACTGGCAAATTCACAGCTGGCAAACAACTGTCCATTGTGGACACATTTGTGAAAAAAATGCGAAGGAAAATTACTGTCACAATTAAATAATCCTTAAATGCATAAACAGGCCTTTTGGAATGATAAAGGCAGAATTTGATACAATGGGCGCTAGCCATTTAGTATGTACATCCACAGGAAAATCTTCCCTATATAAACAACGGAAACAAACAACTGGTCTGTGTTTCTCTTATGTACATGGACTTTTCTTAGACAAAGTACAGCTAGTGGCACACATCAGGAGTATGGAAAATGAAAAAAGAAACAGACTATGAAATCTCATTTTCTTTGCTCCATACCTAATGGAAGAAAACAGAGACTAGCATACTGCATCATGGCCATGTCCAAAATAATTTTCAAAAAGACCATACAAACCTCACACTACAGAGCAGTCTGATGTGCACAGATACAATGAGAGAAGACCAGAAGATGGATCTTCCAAGAATGAATATTAGATCTGCTGAGCTAGCAAGTTCAAGCTGTAGAAAAGACATTATATCAGTCCTAAAATTCAAGTCTGGTGAAGGAAAGGAGGCTCATGGCAGAAGAATCCCTTCAGAAACTGCTTTGTCAGTCAATACCCAGCTAAGGTTTTGCCACCCACCTAAGGCAAAAAATAAGTACTCTGATGGTGAAACAAACAAGACCCAAGTTGAAGACATTTAAAGATATTACAGAGAGTTGTGCAGGCTCAACAAGTAAAATGGACAAATCTGCAACCCAGGAAAAAAATACCAATCAAACCTCATAAGAAACCATCAGGAAACACCTTTGAATGACAGTGACAACCCACCAACACAACTACAAAAAAGGTTCATCAGCATTAAAACTCTCATTGGAGCAACGTACATTTGAAATTAAGGAAAGTGTTGCTTCAAGGCAAGGGCATTCCTTTGACCCCCCACCAGCACTGTACCTACACACATGAATCAGAATGGCTTCAGTGGTGAAAAATGATCCACTAGGCGTATATAATATGTAACAAAGAAATTTATTAACAACACACAGAGGAAAAAAAATGAAATAAATGAATAATATTAAACCAACTGAGTCAAATCCAAGCGCTTTTGTCTCCTGTGTATAAGACTTTTTCAAGAACAGAGCATGCCCAACAACTGAAAAACTTTTATACCATCATTAAGTTTCAAATCAAAAGCACCAATCATTTTCTGTTTTCACTAATTGAATCCTTTGGTGTAGGGTGTGATAGTTAAAGGTATAACACAAGGAAATGTGCAATAAAATATGCAGTTTTACAATGAGTCAAACCAGCACAAATAGTAAAAAAAACGTGTGTGTATGTGTGTGTGTGTATACCATCTGTGCATTACAATCAGTTGTCATAAAATTAGAAAGTAAAAATATATATTAAAAAGTATATAACTAATATACTAGTGTTAGGTTTTACAAGTGCATATACATACACACATGCTTGTGCAACCTATTCATGAAAATTTATAAATATATAAATGAATAATGTCTGTATGAGTAAATGCTAAAATATGTGTGCATATATATAAATTGTATACACAATAAAATTCATTTTAGATGGTCAGAATGCACATAATTAATGAAATTAATAAAAGTAATAAAAGTTCATTGCCAACATTGAGCAAATATGTTGGTATCATAACAATTCTTTTAGGTTTAATAAACAAATGATAAATGTATTTATAATAAATTAATAAATAAATAGATACATAAGCATATTATGTTAAAGACTTAAAAATTGTTGGACAACCATCTTTGTTAAAATACAATGTATAACAAATTCACCTATCTAGGCTCTTTAACTTCAAAAAACAAGTAATTGTAATAGAATCATTCAGGCCTGGCCATTGTACCTACACAGTCAAGGGCAGATGAACGAACAATCAAAGTTTACAAAATTGCTGATGGACATGCAGATAAGCCCTAGTCTGTCCATTCACCAATCAAACCTCATCTACAGGCAAATAATGGATACAAAGGAGGAACATCATACTGACAAAAGTCCCTTCCAACTCAGGGAAATGATTTTAAGTACCTACTCTGTTATACTGCTATACTGCGCTCTCAGCAGCAGAACTTTAGAAGGATGCATCTTCCTTTATGGTGTGCATGGCTGAGAAAATGTTGACTAGGAAGTAGAATTTCAAGATGGCTGCTCACTGATCAATAGCTTAACTTCAGCTCTCCCAGTGTGAAAACAGAAACTGAGAAACAGCCAGCAATATTGTCAGCTTCTAAGATTCAGTTATTGGATAGTAAGTACATTGCCTGGATGCCAGCAAAGAACAAACTAAGACAGCCTGAAAGAAAATCAACTAAAAAAGTGAAGAGAAAACACTGACTGAGAAGAATCCTGCAGCTGCTCAGCAAAAAGTAGTTCATGCTCCAGCTTTGGTACAAGACATGCCTTCCAGTTATCTAGAGGAAAAAAATAAGTCAAATCTGCTCAGAGCAGATTAAAATAAATTTAACATTGGAGTATTATATCAACTCAAACAACAAAAGCTTGGAAAAAAACTGAAAGAAACTCTAAACAGGTATTCAGATGAGCTAATAAAAATGCAAATATCAGAGGTCAAAATGAAGAAAATGCTTGCTAAGTACAAGACTGCTCAAGAAGAGATGTTTCAAAACTTGGTAGAATTAAAGGACAGAGCACGTAGGGAAAGTCTGAGATTTTCTGCTGTACAACCGTAACTAGAAGGAAAAGGCTGTATTAATTTTATGAAGGTACAAATAAACAACTGGATTGGTATTCCAAAGCAGGAACTGTTAATTGGAGAAGTACACTGTGAATATGATCCAAACCCGGCCATCAGAAAGCAACCATGGCCTTTATTAGTAAAGATGAAAGCTTACCAGTAGAAAGAGTTGATCCTGACAAAACGGTGGCAGGAGAGCACAGTATTAAAAGTTGGAGACAGTAGACTGTTTGGGGAAATGACTGTTCATTGTACACCAGGCAAGAGAGAAACAACTTAATTCCAGTAATCATTGAAAGTTGAGAGGCTGGTATGAGATTTAAGCTGCTTTATCCAACTGCCTTCAGAATATTTTTTCTCATGGGTCAAAGTCATTTTTTAATGTAGAACAGGGGAAGTGTGAAATGCAACAGTTTGTCCAAAAAAAGTGAGCCCTCAAGGAGAAGGGGACTGATTCTCACTGTTTTGATGACAAAGCACACAGGAAGAGCTTTTTTGAGTCCAACTTTTTTCACTATTCCAAAGAAAAATGCTTGCGAGAAAAAAAGGTACAAAAGCTGACCAAGGACTCCGAGATGAGGGGAAGAAGGAAAAAGGTAACTGTCAGTAAAACAATTTCTGTCCATAATAGAATTTCTATGAAATGTTTCACAATATGAATTGCATTATTTTACAGTAAAGTATGTTTGGTTGGTCTTGTATGTGACAAAGTTACTAAAGTAAATGGATCCCTTTTTTCTTCTTCCTCTTCTCTCTTTCTTCTTTTTCTGCTATTAAGATATGTATGCATTGCAGTGGGGAAAAATTAAGAAAAGCTAGACAAAACCATAACAGGCTATAATCTTGGTTAACTGAAGTGGAGGATGGGATGCAAAAGTACACGGATCATAATAAATGTAGAGATGGTATATTTTCTCTTACTTTTGTAAAGGTGAATGCCTGGATTAGGATCCTTGGTTTAATATAACAATAAATTTTAAGTAGAATCAAGTACGTATGAGAACACCGAATATAAAGAAAAAATTCCTTTAGCAATAAATGTTTCAGCTTGTCTTTCAGGCTGCAGCAAAGGATGACATTTTTCTTGTTTCTCTTACGTTTACATGGAGACAAGCTAATATTAGGGCAATAAAAGAGAGAATACACTGGTTTCTTCAATGCTGAGTGATAATGATTTCTGAAAGCATGCAAGTTGTTTTCACACTGGAGGGGAATAAAGATAAAAAAGAAACAGACAACAATTAGTGTAAGCAGAAGCACAAACAATAACATGAGTCTTAGCATGGATAACCTCAGTTTCAGGTTAATTAGGGCCTGAGTTACCAGCTGTCTATTTGGCACAAATGTTCCTCATTAGGAAGGCCAAACTTCATAACTAAGTTATACACAGATACATGTGTTTGTATTAAGTTAACAGGTTATGGGGGAGTTCTGGAAGTGTGTTTGGTTTTTCATTTGAGGGTTTTTATTAAAACAAAGTCTTATAAAACATGACATAGGTTCCAATATTGATAACAAAAAAACTGTATAAAGGATTAACTTGCCAAACACTAATGGATGCATGCATCAGAAAAGCTGGAAATAAACACTTAAAAAAGCAGCCACATACAATAGGTGGGAATAATGACTTCTTATCCATAATGGTGTCACTTTCCATATTATCTTGGAAGGTGAATGGTCTTCACAGGTATAGAAAAAGTAAAGAATACTGAATTATATTAAGAAATGCAGAGTGCAAATAGCAACACTACAGGAGACACGTTTGGAAATAAATAAACATGCGACTTTGATAAAGAAGGACTTTACAGTGGATATTCTGCAGAATACCAGGGGCGAAAGAAAAGAGAAGTACTTAGATTAATTGCTAGAGGAGTTCCAACAGTGACAGAAGAGTAAAAAAAATATAACAATGGCAGATTTGGGGTAGTAATGGACTACTGGCTAGGGATGAGGATTACAGTGGTATGTATTTATATTCCACTTAAAATTGCTATTACGGAGCTTAAAAATTTTGCAAGCAATAATCAGCTTTCAGCAGGGAATATTACTTAAAGGCGGGGACTGAAATTTGATTTGCAACAATGATGATGTATCTGTGAGGCTTAGAAGGGAAAACATGACAAAAGAAGATAGATTTCTGAAGAAATTTAAGAAAATATTTGGAATGAAAGAAGTGAATTCAGTAATATGACCTCAGAGAGAATTTATATATTATTCACCTAGACACAATAACTGGTATAGATTAGACAGAAATTATATTTCACAGGAACATGTGCATTTAATTGAGAATTTTGACACATATCCAGTAACTATTTAAGATCACGTGCCAATAATTACTAACAGAAGAATGCAGGGTAATGAATTAAGATAAGACACTGGCTCTTTCCCACCTACTTGTTAAAAAGACAGGAATTTAGGGAATGGGTAGTGGAAATTATCCTGGGTTTATTAGGGAAGATGGACAGTACTCCAGAAGTTAAAGATAGTGAATGGGACAAAATAAAACTGGAGTTTAAAAATAAGGCAGAAATAAAAGAAAAAAAAACACATCTGGTTAAGTAGTAGTAATAATTTAGAGGGACTGACAAAGAAAGTATTACAAATTAAGGGGAATCTCACAGAACACGAAGAAGCACAATTACAGAGTGCTAAAGAGAAAATAAAGGAGTACCTGGAGAATATGCATGAGTTTAGAAAGATTGTTGTTTAGCAATTGTTTTTTGATAATTCCAGAGCAGAAAAACATTTGGAGTAATGGCTTAGGTGACAGAAAGTAGAAAAGGTTGTTGCCAAACTTTTAATTGTGGCCAAATGGTTAAGGCGATGGACTCTAAATCCACTGGGGTTTCCCCACACAGGTTCAAATCCTGTCAATCGTGTAAGAAGAAAATAGGAGATCATGTAGATGTATTAGAGATATTCTGGAAAATTTGTATAAAGCAGAGAAGTGGAGGACATCAAGAAATTGTACAAATGGTTATGGAAGACTTAAATATGCCAACGTTAGAGGAAGAAGGGGCTCAACATCTAACAGTTAAGACAGGATGAGATGAGATACAAATGGTGATGTAAAAAGTCTCCAGGAATAGATGACATTATGGTGGAAGTTAGAAGGGAATAAAGTGATAAAGATCAGTAAGGTTTTGTTTAACACCATTTTAAAAGGAGGGAAAGCACCAACAGCTTGGAAAAAAATCTGTGGTGTCTGAAACACCTAAAGAGAGTAAAGATCCAGCAGATCCAGATAAATGCCCATTTCAATTTGAAACCATGATTATAAAGTCTTTATGTCTATACTGGCTAAAAGAATATTAAAGGTGATGCCAACATTGAAAGATATAGACTGGTGTGGTTTTGCTGAGGGGAGGGAACATTTGACAACATTAACAGAACAATGATAATGATGATTAGGAGGGAAGCAGAATGTTAGAAAGTACTGGTGTTACTGGTAGGTCTCGATGCAGAGAAAGCAATCAACAGAGTAAGCTGAGATTTTATGAGCATGGCAGTGGAAGGATTTGCATTTCCTGATACAATAATAAACTTAATTAGGAGGATATATGAGGGATTAGAGACAAAAATTAAAGTTTGTGGGTTCCTTCCTGACAAGCTGTGTCTGAATAGAGGAATCCATCAGTGATTATCTATTTTTTCTTTGTCATTTCCTTTATATTTAGATCCACTGGCAAAGAAAATAAGGGACTCAGAAATTCAAGTATATAATTGGTGGGTGCCAAGCACTGGAGTGAAGAGCAAGTGTTCTGACACTCTGTAGAGTGACACTATCTGGTCAACACTGACAGGTGTTCGAGATAGACAATCCCCAAGTAGCAGAATATATCCTTACCCTGAGGACTGTGCTATCTCAGAGTAACTATATATAATAAGCAGGATTGCCCCCGCTAACACATTTGCCATTGGTTTAATCTGCTCTGGGGTAATCCCTGGAGCATTCAAAGAATGTGTCTATATCTGTGACCTTGACATTATGAAACTGATATACTGGGTGTCGGGGCACTTGCCATTTGCTCCAGTGCCCTACACTCATAACTGGTATAGTAATCAAGAAAAGCTGGCTTTATTTGCAGACACAATTTTATACCAGATAAAACCAGAATATGGCATTTCAGTGTTGTGGAACATCTTGAGAAAGTTTCAAGACTTTTTGGGATATAAAAGTAATGAGGATAAAACAAAAAATATAGCTGTAAATGATATACCAACACATGACTTAGTCCAGCAAATACCCATATAAAATATTTGGGAGTATGGATTAAAAAGAATTCTGTCATGACAGCTAAGGAAATGTGGGAAAAGACAAACAAAAGATAATTCAAAAACTGAGAAATTAGAAGCTCGTGTTTATAGATATGGATATCAAGATACATGCAGTGAAACTGTTTTAGTCTGCAAGGGGAAGAGCAAGGATCAAGTGGGATAAGTGGATATGAGAGACTGGAGGCAACTACCAAACTGGGGTGGCTCCTCTTGGATAAGTTGTATCTGAACAGAGGAACCAGGCAAGGGTGTCCTCTTTTCTCTTTATTTCCTTTATGTTTAGAACCACTGGCAAAGAAAATAAGGGACTCAAATTCAAGGATATAATTGGTATGGTGTTTAAGAAAAAGTTGGCTTTATTGCAGATATTATTTTGTACTTGATGGAACTAGAAAATGACATTTCAGTGTTGTGGAACATTCTGAGACAGTTCTGTTTTTTTTTTCAGGATATAAAATGAATGAAAATAAAAACAAATGCTATAGCTATAAGCTATGTACCCTCACATGAATTTGTTCGCAACAAACATTTATGGGGACATGATAAAAGGATTTATGAGTATGGATTAAAAAGGAATCTGTTAAGGTGGTTAAGGATATGTGGGAAGTGACTAAACAAAAGATAACACAAAAATTGAGAAAATGGAAGCTCTTAACTATAGATATGAATAGAAAGATACAAGCAGTAAACATGTTTTTAATTCCTTTAGTTTTATACACAAATCAGGCATATTTGTACCAATCAGAGAAGTTGTGGACAGTAATTAATGAATTCTGTAAATATTTATTTGGGAGATGAAGAGGGCAAGAGTCAAGTGGGATAACTGATCCTCCCAATAGAACAAGTAGGTTTAGGATTACCTAATTTGAAGAGATATTTACAGCTACATAGTTAAGGCTCTTATACATAACATATGTAGACAGCTACAATTCAAAGTGGAAAATGAAGCAGAGGAGGAGGCAATTCAAAAAATAAGGAAAGAATGGGATTTTGGATTCAGATACTTAAGGAGAATAACAGTCATACAGAATAAATATCAGAAAGTGTACTAAAAACTAAGCTAGCACAAGAATGGAGAAAGGAAATTCTGCCAGTAGGGATGACTACAATTAGGGGTGCAGTGAACAGGCAAGAGGGGTGGAATTTACTGAAGGACCACGGTACTGGGAATAAATATTTAAAGAGGGAAAGGTAATAGAGTGGGAAGAGGCCAAGAAGACATGCTGGCTGGGATTGATATTGGAATACAGACATAGAAAGGAATAGGGTAATTCTAATTGAAAGATCTGCACTGGTTACGTTTTTAAACAAATCTAGAACAGAAGCTGCTGTTAAAAAAGGAATGATTAGTAGGGCATATAAAATATTGAATAACTAAAGAGTCCATCAGAAGAGGTTAGAAAAGACTGGGAGGAGAGATTAGATATTCAACTCACAAAGAAACAATGGGAGGACATATGTAGGACTCCGAAAGAGGCAGTGAAATATAGAAGATTTAGGATTTTTGCCTGGAAAAGTCTGCACAGATACATTTATAGCCCAAGCAGATTCCAAAGAATTTTCCCCAAGTAGACAGCAAATGTTGGAGGTGTGATGGGGAAGAAAGAGGTAAATGGGAACATGTGTTTGGGAGTGTAATGAGTTGGCTGACAGACTCACCAGCCAAACCCAAGTTTCTGTCAAGGCTGCAACCCATGCATCTCACAGCCAGCTAAAGTTTACCCACCCTCTTAACAGCAACTGAGCTACAGCTTGGCTGTCATGCAGTTTGAATAGTTACATCCTCTAAGGAAGGCTTCTAAACAGAGAACGACCCATGACACTACAACAGCCTGTCCAGATAAGGCACTAACCGGCTAAACCAGTAAGAAACTTAAGGAGTGTGCCATGATTGCAAAGTGGAGTTTATCAGTCTCCAACCTTCCTCAAATGAGGGATCTTCAGAAGAACTAATGGCACAGGAAAACTAATCTCCATCAGGTTTTAAGAGAGGAAGCTCATAGCTCACAGATTCAGAAATGCCTGGTAGCTCTCAACTAGAAAGCAAAAAGCTTTTCTGAGTTGCTTTAGAGACACCTTGCAATCATCAGTAGAAATGGGTGCAAGTTTACAGAAGAGAGACATGCATTCATTTATCACAGCTGAAGGGATCAGAACAGGGTTAACATGTGGTAATGAAGATGGACACTATAAGGAGAGAAAGAAAACATGAACCAAGTGCTTGACCCTTTGATGGAATTTGTAACTGCAGTGTAGCTAGTTGCTCTGTTGTACATGTTCAGGGAACCACCACAAGATACTAATTCTTTGAAGTCCAACATGGACAAAGCGATAACTGAAGAATAAAGAGACAAAATGGAAAAAAAAAACAGGAGAGATGCTTCAACCATTACAGTTTAGCAACATATCACTCAAGAGAAATGAGGCAAGTTTGAAGGATTGGCACCAACCCCAATGCCTAGCTCTGGGGTCAAATGCTCCCGTTCTTTGGTAACTTGATTCTTCATTAAATGCAGAAATCAAGATGGAACAACGATGATAAACACAAGGGTCTTGATCTCAAAATCAGACACTATGATGGGGCTTTAACTCTCCAATAGCTTAAGATGCTGAGGATAATGAGCCAAGGGAGGGACTGGATGCCACCTCAACCAACATGGACTTACAAAGGAGAGTCAGATCTTTAGGATTTTAAATGTGGTTTCTGAGTCTTTTAATGTATGACCATCTGCTGCATGCCTGGTGTCTTTCACATCCTAGTTTCATAACATAGCACCAATGCAGATTAACCCTTTTCAGGCCAGCCTAGTGGTTAAAAAACAAAGTAAGCAAAGAATTGTACATGTTAGTTACAAAGAAGAATTCAAACTGATAAGTACAAGTTAATATTCAAATGATCAGAAAATATTTACATAAACCCTAGACACAATAACAATTTAAAATTAATACAGAAAATACTATTGTGAAAACATTAAAATATAATTATAGAATATATACAAGGGCATGGGGTAATTAATGTAGGAGGGGAGGTACGTTAGGAGAATAGGTTAGAGTAAAAAAGGGGAGACAACGACGAGGGTTAATAAAGAAATTATAAATTTTATGGACAGGAAGGAGACAGAGGATAATGAAGAGGAAAAGACAAACAAGGACAGGGGTGATACATTTAAGGACAACACTAATAACCTTGCCAGTGCAGGAAGAACAGGAGATGGAGGGAGAAGTATTAATTCATTAAGTCTTAGAAGGAGGGGGAAAACACAGTTGCACTCAGTTTTGAGGATATAAACAGATATTTTTTTTTTAAAGTAGAGTCCTGGATTTTGGGTAAAACTGTATTTCTTTCAAACAGGTTTGGAAGGATTCCCACAGCTAAGAAGGAAGCTAAAAATAATTGTGAGTGATGTAGTTAAAAGAAGTATGTGAAATATAAAGGCCTGGACCTTTGGCAGAAAGGAAGTATGTGGAATTCAGATAACAGAAACGTGGAAAAGTATTTAGTTGAAATAGTGTGAAAATGAGTGATGTGAGTAATAACACATCATATGCTGTTATATTGGCAGCCATTTTGCACTTGGTAGTATAAGAAAATGATGGTCCCCTCTGTGACCCCGTGCACTGGCCCAGCAACCAAGGAGCCTCAATCCTCACCACTAACCCCAGTGAGGGGCGTCCAAATAGGTGAGGATAACAAATACACACACAGTAAAGTACAATTTCTGTTAAGACCACAAAGAGATCACACGTCAGTCTGGGGTTTGTTTCTCTCTTTCTCTCCAGATCCCCAATAAGACTCCCCACTATACAGCTATAGGGTCCAGATCTCAGTCTAGTGGGCAAGCTAAAACCTCCAGCACCTTCTCTGTCCAACCAGTGCTTCATGTCCCTGCCAAGTAACTGACACACACACACACTGAGATAGAGTCATATACAACCACACAGACACTCCTGGGGAAGGCTGGCAGAGATTCTCCCATCTGTGTCCCTTTTACCCAGACTATATGGTAGAAATCACTGCCACCACTCACTATTTATCAGCCACCAAAAGGCCCTTATGGAAGGGTGTCCAATTATACTGTGCAATATTATTATCCAAATGGCAAGTGCAAGTGAACAGTCAAGGCTTATTTGGTGTGGCTTTGTAATGTACAATACTGATTTTCTGCTTACAGAATTTAAAAATTTTATGTTTTCAATGCAAAAGAATACCAATCAGAAAACCGCCCAAAGTGTACAGTTGCTCTACCATTTGCTGCTATAGTTCCACTTAACAGCATGGGGACGTTTAGAAGAAGGTGAAAACTGAGACAGAAAAGAAAATAGTGGAATACGTTAACAGCTTTAATACCCAGGAGTGATGGCCGAGGTGACAGGAAGTCTGGATGAGGAAGTCAAATACAAAATCAGAGATACTGCAGCCAAATGGCACCAAGTACCAACTGGTACAGAGTGTCAGGGGGTGGGGTAGGGTATGAAAGAAGAATGTAAAAAAAAGCTGTAAAGTGTGCAACACACTAGTGTGACTAGTGCTTCTGTAGGACACAGAAACCTCGGTAGTGAAGGGTGAACTGCTGCGGAAGCTATAGATGATGGAAATGAAGTTCGTGAGATGGGTGACAGGATGCACACTGTGGGACAGATGAAGCTACAAGAATATCAGAGAGGGGAGCAAAAGTAGCCTCAAATGCAGAGAAGGTCAAGCACAGATTACATTTGTTCATTCACATGCGCAGGAAAGCAGATGATTTCAAAAAGATGATTTGGGACAGATGGGGAAAAAAGAAAGAGGAAATGATGTCCAGCCAAGAAATGGATAAACTGCTTGACAGAAGACATAAGACAGTCAAGCATGACTGCTGAAGCAAGTAGGAGAATGGAACCGATTCAAAAGATGTACCAACCTGACCCCATGTAGATAAAGGGGGATGATGATGATAAAATGCTCTGAGTTATAAATGATTAATGATCACAATACCATTTGCCTTTGACATTCCATTATCTCCTGCGATACTACATTACAGAAAATATCCAACTGGTAATGCATTACTCCAGGGATGCAACTTTTTAATAAGCATTACAGCTCCTGAAATCAATTTACAAACTAATAATATTTCTCTCTGTACTCGGATTCTATTACTGCAGTATTCCCACTAGGTTCGTGGGAACACAGTACCTGCAGTGATGTGTGCCTTTAATAATGTGCATTTTTTTTTAATCACAGTATCAACAACAATGCTAAAGCTCAACACTGGTGTTATATAAGTTGCCACTTTTTCCCCAAATTTCATCCAATCATCTCTCCATTCAGAGTGAAAAAAGAGTGAATGAGGTCAGCAGCAGTATCATATTTATGCTATAGTACTCTCTCTGCAACAATGGTGAACTAGTGATTACATGCTTGGAGATGAGTTTTACAAGCACTTACATGTGTGTGCGTTCACATACACGTACATATATGTACATATATATATATATATATCTATATACACACATATACACATACATATATAGATAAGTAGCTACAGATATGTATACACACACACACACACACACACACACACACACACACGTGTGTGTGCATGCGTGTGTGTTTTATATATATTGTGCATATATAGTTTCCCTTTATAATATCGAATTTCAGTATCTCGAGACTATAAAGGCGAAACTTCAAAATAGCCAAAGTGCATAAGCGCATATCCAACTATGTCGAATCTGCACTTATGCATTTATGCTACGTTACGTGAGGTTTTTGGCTGGGATGGTGTCCGGAATTTAAGGTGAGTGAGTGTATGTGAGTGTTTTTGTAAGTTGTACATGTGGGTTAAGGTAGAGAGCTGGAAGTATGAGTGTTGGATGTGTTGGGGTGTGTGCGCGTGCGTGTGTGCGCGCTCGTGCGTGAGGGACTGTAGAATGTCTGGGTGTGAGGTTTTTTTTTTTTTCTGTTAGTGGTGGTGCTGCGGTAGCGTTGTTGCCTCACAGTAAAACGCTGTCCGATTCGATTCTCAGCTAGAGCATCTTCTGCGTGGAGACAAGCATGAATGGGCGTACCTTCGCTGAAGGTTGTGCGGCAGGGCTGGTAACTCGGCACGTAAAAATCAACTGCCAATCATTAGCGGACCGGAGTTCCGCTGTGGCGACCCCTAACTGGGAAAAGCCCAAAGACACAAACAAAGTGCGATCTCAGAGTTGGTATATACAAGTGGGGGTGTGTGGGGGGCTTGCCCCTCCGCTTACATGTAGTGTAGGGTTGTGTAGTTTGTGTGGTGTGGGCAGAATGGTGTGTGTGTTGTGTATGTTCGTGATTGTGTGTTTCGTGCTTCTGGGTTTCAGGATTGTGAGTGGTTCGCCTTTATAGATTTGAGATACTGAAATTCGATATTTCAGTATTTTGAGATTATAAAGTGGAACCATATATATACACACACACACACACACACACACACACACACACGTGTGTGTGTGTGTATATATATATATATATATATATATATATATATATATATACACACACACACAAATATATATATATATATATAAATATATACACACACACACATATATATATATATATATATATATATATATATATATGTATGTATATACACACACATACATGCATGCATGAACATGCACACGTGCATGCCCGCACACACAAAGGTTAACTGTAAAATAATGTATGCATTCAGCAAAGCCACAGTTACACTGAAAAATCTTGTTACATTAATGAGAATCTTTTCTGCAAAAACTGTTTTTTATATACTTATAACATTACAGTGACTGGCAAGTGTCTGTTATTCTAAAACTGACTGGCTCAGTGTCTGTTATTCTAAAAGTGTATTAGTTCTGGTTTAAGCACTTGGGCTTCAGGCTAGTTATTTTACATTAAGAAGGTTCGTGGTCTGCACTCTTGTGGGAGGAGAGGCTGGACTCTGTCCTTCTGAGCTGGGAATTTCTGGTTACAGGCTTATAGTGTCTGTATATTTGAACTGTTTCTTACTGAAATTGGTACACCTTGTTTGCTGTAGCATACACTAGACCCAGGCCTGCTGAATCTAGCTTTGTTTGTATGCTTGTTGTTTGTTTATTTCCCTGAAATGCTAATTTCACCTAAAACACGGCTTTTAAGCGCTTCTGTGGATCCCTAGTGATATCTGCATTGCTTACTGTACTTATTTCCTTGTTTCACTTGAAAGAAAGTTACTGTTTGTCGTTTTTGCATTTAAGTTACCTGTAACACATTGCATTTAAGTTACCTGGCACTTGCTCACTAAGTCAGCACTAAAAAATTAAAAGCACTACACCCTCACAAACTCCCCTTGAATACCTTGTTCCCCATTGGCCCTCTTTTTCAATTATAAAGGAATTCCCAATACTATTCTAGCATGTCCAAAGGTCAGTTGTCAATCTCCTCTCCGGTCCAGCTGGTGAATCTGGGAATCTTGAGGCAATGTTACAACTGCCTCATGTACACAGACAACCCTCTCCTCCTCCCAACAAATTCCAACACGTGAGAGATGCAATCATATAGCCAAACTGGAGGCTAAGCTCTCTCAACTCAGTACTGGCGTAACCAGTCAGGAGGAGAAGGAAACCACACTCACTACAATTCCAGTCTCACATAGACCTACCACGACAGCAAACCAAACACAAACACACAAAAACATACTCAGAGGCTCTAAATAAAAATCTGCCTAAGCAGCAGAGACCTCCAAAGCAGACACCCAAGCAACCGCTACCCCAAAACAAAACACGTGCAACACATAAGCCAGTGTGCCGAACAGTCACAGACCTTAAGGCTAAACAACACACCTGATACACTTGTAATAGGTGACTCTATCGTCAGGCACACTGGCGTCCTGCTCACCAGGCTGAACAAGGACAAGGTCACGGTGAGGTGCCTGTCAGGCGCTAGGATCCGCCACATAACACAAGCACTCAGGTCACTCCATGGCAAGTACAAATATGACTCAGTCATTGTCCATGCTGGTGTGAATGACCTGAGACATACATCCCTGGATTACATGAAAAGAGACAGAGGAGCTCTCTGAGCATGTAGCCCAGGCCGGTATGACCCTGACCTTGAGTAGCATCTTACCCTCAACCAAGAATGATGCCACAATATGAAGACAAGATGATCAATTTCAAAAATTGGCTTAAGTATTGGTGTCATTCAAAGGGGATCCAATGCCTGTCAGCCTGGGATGACATGCTCGATGAGCCACGATGCTTCGCTAGGGACGGCTTGCACCTGTCACCCCTGGGCTTTCGGATATTGGCAAAGGCTCTTGCTACCCCCATAGTGCCTTTTTTAGGCAAGGCTCAAAAGACAAACCCACCTCCATAGGTATCACAAGGGAAAAAAAACTAAGAGTAATGCTACTCAGCGCCAGAAGTCTAAACCTCAAGATGCACGCACTCGAAACTCTCCTTAGCATGGAGAACATCGATATCTGTGCAGTAACAGAAACCTGGTTCAAGGATCCCGAGAGCACCCCAGCACTACCAGGTTATACCTCATACCATGCTTTTCGGCCCCAAAACCTGGACCGAACCACAAAAGGAGGGGGAGTATCAATAGTCGTCAAAGATACCCACACCTCCAGGTTGGTGGCACAGCACGAAGCATCAGAGACTATCCATGTGCAACTAACAGTGGGTAAAACTGCCTTCCAGTTTATAGCCTGCTACAGACCACCCTCCCAAACCCAGGAACCCCACTCGGCCTTCCTGAGAACACTGGAAAATATGAAGGCCTCTCCAAACACCATTATATTGGGCGACTTCAATTACCTAAACATAGACTGGGAGCATTACTCTAGCTCCAACACCCTAGCCCAAAGGGTCCTAGAATTTATAAACTCAAATGCTATGGAACAACTTGTTAAAACTCCCACAAGAGGGGAAAACATACTGGACCTGATCATCACCAACATGGGGACTCTATGCTCCAGACCAGAAGTGTATCCCTCACTGGTAAGATCAGACCATAAACTAATCTCACTGGATATTCACATCCCGACCCCACCCCATGCCCAGAAAACCACACTGAAAAACTTCTCTAAAGCAAATTTCATACTCCTCAAAACCGAGGTGGAATCCTTCAAAGCCCCCGGGCCTGTGGAAAATACGTCCCAGACTGCAGAATCCTTTATAAACGCATTCTAGGAACACCTTCAGGAATGCATGGATCTTGCAATCCCAAATAAAACCAAGACCCAATCCTCCAAAGTCAGACGTCCTGTCTGGTGGACCCCAGCCATAAACAAACTATACAATAGAAGGAGGAAGCTACTACATGATAGAGCAAAATCCCAAAAAGGGAAGGCATCTCTGATCAGTATTAGCAAAAAACTACGGGCACTCATAAAATCGTCTAAGGCCAGCTTCGAGAGAAAAATTGCACAGGACAAATCACAAGGCTTTTTTTAGTTATGTTAGGAACCTGGGTGAGAATTCCCAGATATGCTCAGAATTAGTCCAAAATGACAAAAAATACACCGAACCCACAGACATTGCCAACATCCTAGCTGACAGGTTCAGCGCAAACCCCCCCCCCCACCAAAAGGGCAAATATCTATCCCAGCAGAGTTCTGCCCCCCTGACATCTCAGATACTCAGGTAAGAGCCGCCCTCTCCAAAGCAAAAAACACAGCATCAATGGACCAGACGGTGTCCCGGGCTGCATCCTACATGAACTCCAAGAAGAGCTAAACCCAAACATAAAACTACTGTTCAATCTCAGCCTTACTACAGGATATGTACCCAAAGAGTGGTGTACAGCAACAGTGGTCCCGCTCCACAAAGGTGGTGCCTCAATGGATCCTGGAAACTATCGCCCCATAAGCCTGACTAGCTTGGTCTGCAAAGCTATGGAAAGGATCATCATGGACCTCATAAATAAAGATATTGGGGACCTACAGACACAGGATCCTACCCAGTTCGGCTTTGTTAAGGGCAGATCCTACCTCTTAAACCTGGTCAATTTCTTTGAAACAGTCACCAAGGCCATTGACGAGGGGAAGGTGGTCCACACAGCCTACCTGGACCTCGCAAAAGCCTTCGATACAATACCCCACTCGGGCATTATAGATAAGCTCACCAGCTTAAATATAAACCCCTATGTCACTAGATGGGTTGAAAACTGGCTCAAGGACAGAACCCACATGGTTAGAATTGCTGGAGCCATGTCATACTCCAAACCAGTTACAAGTGGCGTCCCACAAGGCTCAGTCCTGGGACCTCTCTTGTTCGGTATATATTTCTCGGAGGTACAGGCCAACACGGAAGGAATGTGGCTGTCCAAGTTCACAGATGACTGCAAACTGAGTGCCATAATAGACTCCCCAGCCGACACAAGCATCCTCCAAAAGGGCCTCATAGAAACAGACAACTGGTGCCAGCGCCATGGCCTCAAGCTAAACGCCAAAAAGTGTATAGTCATCCCCTTTGGCAAAAACAAAGTGCCCACAAATTATCACATAGGTGGTAATCCATTAAGTACAGAAGAAGTAATTAGGGACCTGGGGACCCAAGTTGATAGCAATCTCTCATTTGACAACCACGTGGCCAAAGTGGTTAGAAGAACATTTTATATAGCCCACCTAATCATGAAGGGATTCACATATAGCTCAGGGGAGGTCATCGTGCCTCTTTACTCATCCCTCATCAGGCCCATATTTGAGTACAATGCCCCTTTTGGGATGTACCTTACCAGACACCTGCAGCAACTGGAAAGACCCCAAAAGTACCTCACCAAGAGGATCAAAGGGCTCAAACAGATGCCATATGCTGCCCGGTTAATGAAACTCCAGCTCTACTCAGTGGCATACCACCTGCTCAGAGGCAATCTGTGCCTGACGTATAAAGCCATGTTCAACCCGGAATTAATGGACATGCTGCACCTCAGAAAATCCAAATCCCATCGAGCTACGCACTCAATAGACTTGAACCTCAGCATTGAAATAAATAGGACATGCTGGAGGGACAGATTCATAACCCAGAGGCTCCGTTTACTCTGGAATAAAATCCCAGTCCAGGTTAGGCAGAGTCCCTCATTGACTCTCTTCAAGAGGAATCTTGATGAGTGGATGGGAGATCGTAGGTTTATCCCGGGTATCACTTCTGTGTCACTGTTAGACAGAGGCACAGTATACTAACCTCGAAAAAGGGCATAGCAAAATTAATTTAAAATGGGTGGCGAAAGCCAAACACACTCTGGCTAGGCTTATAAATGCCCTAGGGCAGATAGCCTAGTATGAATCTATGAACCTAAGTCCACAACAGATACTTCTCAAAAATAGTGTGCAGATAGATACATTTTGTATACTATGTTTAGTATACCAACATTCAGTATAGAGATTTAAAGACAGACTGCAGTACTGAATGCACCATACAAGGGAATGTCAGCACTGAAAAATGGTGCACAAAAGTGCCTCTCCAATGCTGTAGAAATGCCGGATCACCATGTTGCACTTCTGGCACTGAAACATGCCACAGCACAAGCAAAGAACAGAGAGTTAATTATGTGGTAGACAGTTACCTTATTAACTTTTTCTTGCTGCCCTGTGCTATTAAAGTAATGTCTAACTGCAGTTAATACTCAGCTTCCAATCATCGGCAAGACAGCTGATCTAGGATTACTGCCACTGTATGATTGTGAAAGGAGGTGGTACTGTAACAGCTCCCACTGACTGCAGGAGTGGAATGCCATTGTGTAGGGGACAGGCATGTGGTTGTGGCAGTTGGTGTTTCTTACCATGCAAATGTGTTAATTACTTATTTTGTAATACATGCTGATATACTACTCAGCTCTGGTAGCTAAGCAACAAACCAGCAAGGAAGGAGGAACAAAAGGTTGGAGGCAATACTCTTACAGTACATCTGCAGTTCAGGATCCATAACTAATATATGATGAGAAAATATGCTTGAATCACATACAATACTTGGGGGTATCCACAATTTTACTCTGTGCACAGACTGCAATGACTATATGGTAGGGCAAACTGTGTACAAGGTCTTTCTCTACTCACTATGTGATTTTCTTTTATTGCATCATTTTCCTCCTCTAGCCATCTGATTATGCACAACTGATCCTTGTGATGTCATCCAGGCATTTGTGCATTATTTCTTTCTTACTTGCTTTTTTTTTCTTTAGTCAGAGTCCCCCATCACTCCTAGAGGCTACATTGCACACTGCCAAACTAAGGAATGCAACACCAGACACATTTGGTGCAATTGTGCTTCCATAATATGCAGACCAGCCTAGTGACAATGTATGGCACTGCCTGCTAGTCACTTGCATGTGGCTGACCTACCTTACATGCTACATTCTCTCTAGTCTTTTTTTTTTTCTTTCTTCTTTCTGCAGTAGGGTCAGCAGGTTGTACTTTCTGGTGTATGTTGCTGAAGTGTAGACCAAACTCTCTCCTATCTTTGCTCACATTGTAGTTGCTCTACCAGGGATGTTCAGCCTCGCTGCACCAGGGTTAAGGAGAATCCCATAATGGTGGCTGGGGGGGTGGGGTGGGGGGGTCTCCTATGGGACGTGAGAAAGTCTGTAAAACCTTCATTGATATTTGCAGGGGCTTAGCTTGACAAGTTTCGGTCATACTTCCTTGCATGCTCACACCACCTAAGTAGGATGGGCAAGCCAAGAGGAGTAGACACAAGACGGTCTTACTTCCTGGGCCCTGGATGGGTGATACCTCCTATACCTGCCACAATCCCATGTCAGCAGTGGCTCCTTCCAAGTCCCAGTCCTCCCAGAGCCTGAGGGAAGAACCTAACAAGTAAGCAAGCAGACCACTGTCATTCATTTCCCTCCTTTGAAAATGCACTAGGAGACAATAATCATACAAGGGTTACCTGGGTCATAGTCAGGACTTTCTCACTATATGCCAGTGTAGTTAGCACCCTCTCAGTCTTTGCTAGCAGCCACCACTCTGGCACATATGGCAGCCCCCCAAGATGGGCAAGATGGCATAGACAGTTCATTCCCATCCTCCCTGGCTGGACCTTCCTACTCCCGGGTCGCTATCTGGCCCTGGGTTATCACAGTTGCGTCAGAGCTTTATCTTCTTGTGCCATGAAGCTGGCTAACTACTACTCTGTGATCACAAATTATAAACTTAAAAGAACTTTTGAGTGATTGTATCATTAAGTATCCTCCTTGTTTCTGCCTCGTGCCTGTGGCATTCCACTTACTGACTACATGACATGATGAAGTTACATTAAATACCTCTACAGTGAAGGTTAATAAGAATGCAGAAGAGGGGCACATGAACGCATGTATTATGAGTGGCTCTGGTACCAGTTTATCTGAAATTTTATTATGAAGTTACACTAAAATCCATAAATGTTTTAAGAATATTTTTAATATAAACTGGGATATTCTAACCAGTATTGATAGGGTGGATTAATGCTGTGGGCTACAGCCTTAGAGTCACATATAGAAAAGCAATGAATTTGAAAGAACATTTTAATGTTTCTTATAAATTTAAAAGCATGTACATTTTAGCTTGTGACAATCTTTAAATACCTAACATGACACCGATAATACAACAGGGATGGAGCTACATTCCTGCATGTTTTTAATCAAATTTCACACGGGCCAAGCAAAAAGATCTATGCACATAAAACAGTTGAACATTTCAGGGCTATTACGAACAAAGAAAAGATAACTGCTTTAAGTTAATGTGCTACAGTAACTGCATATACTTGCAAATTCAAATTTTAGATTCTGCAAATTGTACCAAATAAGTATCTTGGGATGCAATTATGGTGACAAGTTACTTAGAATGTGAGGCAATGTGAAATTAATTCATGAAGTTGCTCTAATTTTAATGATTTCTCAATATTACATAATGGTCAGTTTGTCAAAAACAAATGCAACTGAGACATATTTAGGTACATAATTGTTTTGGTTGTACTACTAAGATTTTATGACCTGAAGAAGGCTGAAGTGTGAAAGCTTGCAGTTAGAATATGTAATATCTTTTTCTTCTTTTCACCCATTGTAGTAGCTACCTTTTACTTTTTCCCCAGATATCTTTCTCCTTTTACCCCTCTGCACACACACATCTCATTAGTACAGTTTACCTAAAAATGCCTAACAGTAGGTGTTTGTTCAAATTTTGTACAGATTTATCTTTTCTACTCCTGCACTGTCAGAGTGTTTGAAGTCATTTTATTGCAATTTGTTTAAATCTGAAATAGTTATGTTTAGTTCTGACATTTTGCAAAGAAACTGCAAAACAGCATACCAACTGTCAGATTACTAAATGATTTTTAATTCACTGTACTCGAGCACTTCTGCATTACCCATCATTTTTTGAGTACACTGCTGTGATCAACAATCAACACACTTACCTTTGACAAAATCACAGACTGTGGGTTCCTCTCTTACACCAGGTGTCTAAATTAATTTCCCAGTATCGACACTGTAATACAGCATAAGGGGGAGGCTGCATTTCTAAAGCTCCATCCTTTAGATGAAACATTAAACCAAGGCCCCCATCTGTTGGAGTTGGTGGAATTGAAAGTAAAAGATACTACGGCACTTACTGGAAACAAACATCCAGCTTATTCTCAACCCAAACAAGACCAAATTACTTCTGTTGTCTCCTAATAAATCCAAACTCAACCCCCTCTCTCACCATCAACTCTAATAACAGCACTGTCATATCTCCAATTAGCCATACTAAACTCCTTGGGGTAGAAATAGATAACCTTTACTTTGATGTCCACATAGCCCAAACTATTAAAAAGGTACACAAAAAAATGGGAACTCTCTATAGACATAAAAAATGCCTAACAGACAAGGCAAGAATCACCCTCGCCCAAACTCACCTTCTATCCACTCTGATGTATGCTGCACCTATCCTAACCCAAACCAGAAAAACAGATCTTACCAAACTTGAGGCATGCTATAACAACACTGCTAGGTTTGCTAACAACTCTCTCTACAGAACCCATCATTGTCAGGCTCTAAGGGACTTGCAATGGCTAGAACTTCCACAACTACTTCGCTATCAACAACTTCTCACAGCCTTCGGCATCCTCACTTACCCTAAAAAAACTCCTGCCCTAAATCACCTACTTTCTCACTATTCTACCTCTCGCCCTCTTCGGTCTACTAACAAGTCTCGCCTTACTATTACTAGAGCAAATAACACAGCAGGGAAAGCACTACTTTCCCACACCACAGCAAAAGCCTGGAATAATCTCCCTACTTCTATTACTTCTGCCTCCTCCACCCAGACTTTCAAACACTTACTCAAACTTCATCTTACTAAAAACTAGATAATGTCCATGTATCACATAATTCCCCCTAGATTCCCCCTTTCTACTTTACCTAATTTTTAGGATTACATACTTTGAATCGCTGTAGCCTGTTAATTTGACAAACAAATAACACTAGATAATTGTAAATATACTTGTCAGTACTACTGTATTTTTAATGTTTCACTGATTTATGGTTTTATGTTTGCTTGTTTGTCCTTCAGCTTTTAATTACTGCTAATAAACTATGGAGCTTTTCTCCCCGGGCCTCCGCAGTAAATGGACCTCTGTCCAGTCGGACTATCCCGGTTAACAAATGTAAAATAAAACAGTGCCCTGGCTAAACTGTCCCTTGTCAATATTAATAATGCCTCTGCTCTCCCCTGAATACAGGCAATGGCTAGAGGAAATCACCTGGCAAATAAATGTAAATAAATAACAAATATATTTTTTCTGTGGCTGGAAAGGGACCTCACTTGGATTACCTATTTATTTTAAGTGAGACATGACACTTCAAAAAATAGTGCGACTCCTTCAAAAAAAAAAAAAATTCTTCCTCCTCGTGCACCCACCTAAGGGGGAGGGGATGTGTAACCATATCCCTGTTCACTGTACATACTAACTCTGTGATCTCCTTACCTTCAGGCAAGGGGAATGCTTCAGATATTCTGACCTCTAAATTACTATATATACCCTCATGTATAAATATGTTTGGTTGTTACAAGGAACATAATTACTGTCCTCAGACATTTAATATCCAACATATTGGGCCAACCCCCCCATGTGGTTAATAAATGCATTTTCAGAAAACTCTTCTTCAAGGGGGTGTCTATGTCATGAAGCCTGAGATGTTACTGTGAAATTTAGCTTCAAAATGCAATTTCAGTGAAGGAATGAAATGCCTATTCTTATGAAACTGCAAAACATCAGTAACATACTTTATGAAAATGGAGACTCGAAAATGCTATACAATGAAAATATTGCTTGAGAATGCTAAGAAATCATCCTCGTGCTAAAACTTCCAAAAACTGAAAAACTTAATGTTTTGTTAGATTTTAAAAGAATGCACTGAAGTAAAAGCATGACTCTAGTACAAGGTAGATGCTGGTGCTGCTGCTGCAGGTGTCCAGATTATAACACTAAGGCTATATGGTGGAGAAGCTGCAAGCGTGTTCTAGGTGGCTGTTGTGGATAACGATGGACCATTTTCTCAAACACTACTAACACTGGGATTCCTACAGTATCACATGAAAGCGAGAGTACCTGTTGGGGGTGGGAAGAGGAACACAGCAGTGGCTCCGCTAGGTTTCCTTGATTCACATTATACGTGTTCATTCACATCAGCTCATAAATGATAATTCTAGTATGTGCAGTTGCGTAGTGCACACACACAAGCTTGTTACTTCATGAGCTAATGTAACTTGGATAAAGAGAGATTATTTTTACAGGTGATAATCATCGTTACCATCCCCTCATCTTCCCACTCAGTCTCTATCAATTTAATATTCTCATTAAAATGTCACTACAGCTTGGTAAAAAAAGTGATCACTGAAAGGAAAAGCAATGTCTGTCTCACTGTTTCTTTTGAGCTGCACTGACCTCGAACAGCCTACAACTCACAATCATGACAGCAACATACCCACTCTCCACTGTGAAGTGAGAAAAGGAATACAATTAAGTCCCAACTCAAGCTAGTTTGCTTGAGCAACTGTGGCTCAAGCTTGATAGTTTGTAGCATGTGGCTGTAAGGCAAACATGTAGGTAAAATGGGAGATTACAATCAGTCATTAATCCAGTCATTCCTTCTTTAATATCTGCTTATTACTAATCAAGGTCACAGTGGAGATAGTGCTAATCCTGGCACTCAGACGGTGCACAGCAGATAGACTAATCCTGGACAGAGCACGAGTCCATCACAGGAGACACAGTTATGGGCAGTTGGAGAGTTACTAACTCGGCTATAGCATACCTTGGGAGAAGAGAGGAAACTAATACCAGGCAAACCACAACAGCAGTGCAGGGGGGACATGTAGACTCCATAAAGAAGTCACCCAGTCAAGTTCCAAGCAATGAGAGGTAACAATGCTAACCACTGTGCCACCTGAGAAGAAGATTTTTTTCCAGTTGTGTTTTAGAATTACATCCAGAGTTTCACAGATTGTCTGCATGCACCTTTCTCCTATGAAATATTACAGAGTTATTGATCCCCCATGGCAGTAGATCCCAGTATGCATGAAAAGGTGTAAATACTTGGGTAACAAGGGTGAAATGCAACATGTCCAATAGGGTAAAAAACCATACAGCTTTACTCACTGATTGCAACATTAAGCAAACATATGCTTATAAAAAGTAATGTATGATTGCTATACTGACCATGCCTTCAACGTTATAGTTCCTAACTGTGCAGTTTCATTCAGTTTGGGCATGGTGCCATTTAGTAATGCATGACTATTATACTGAATTTAACATGAATGGCAGATGTACTTTGTGTAAGTGCACAAGGCCCAACTTGTAGCAATGTTAAAAAAATTAAAAACTGACCACAGCTTAGTAGTGGCATGCTTTCTGCATCAATCACTGAGACATGGAGATTTCACTGTCTGCAATACCTGACAACATTTTTACTCCTATTACTTATATACATCACAACTGTCCTTAAGATGTCTGGTTACATCGCTTTGTGAGTACTTTAATTTATTTATTGCACTTTTTGACCAGGAATGTTCGACTGGGCACAGAGTCCCCTTTTCAGTGAAGGCATGGGAGAACAGGTCCAAATGATATACATAAAATAAAGATTTATACATAGTGTGGAAAAAACAATCAGCATATTTACAAGTGTATACATAGTCTAATGAAAAAAAACATTTGTAAAAGTTTATACAGGATACAGAAAATTCATTCAATAGTATTTTGAAAAGTCTGCATAGTAATGGAGTCACTGTAGGTAATACTAGAATGCACCGATAACAGATTACTGTTTTGAGCAAAGGAACATGCTGGGCATAATTCTTAGGATCAAAGGTTACTAGGCTAACGGCCCTGGGGCCTTTACAAGCCTAGCCAAGAGTTTATCCCCCAAAAAAAACCCTCAGTCAACACCTGTCTCCTATGTCAATGAGGGACACAGGTGGAACTCCGGGGACAAATTTGTGGTTTCCCATCCACTCATCAAGGCTGTGCTTGAAGAGGGTCAATGAGATACTCTGACATGTATGGAAAGTCTATTCCAAAGACGGGGCAGCCTCTAGGAGACAAACCTGTCTCTCTAGCAGGTTTTGTTTATGTTGCATATTAGGTTTAGGCCTATCCAGCGGGTAATGCATGAGGAGTTCGACTTGCGGATCTGGAGCATCTCTAGTAGGGCAGGGTCTGATATTGCTTTGTAGGCGAGACACAGATCACCTCCGAGCAATCTGTATGATACTAAGTAGAGTGATAATGATCTGAGCCTATCTGCATAGGACAGATGTTGGAGGCCATGGATTCTCTTTGTGAGGTACTTCTGTGGCCTTTCCAGTTGGTGCAGGTGTCTGGAGAGGTACATACTAAATAGGGCATTATATTCAATTATAGGCCTAATGAGGGAGGAGTACAAAGAGGTAATAATGTCTTTTCTGGATGCAATCCCTTTATTTATGAAATGAGTCAAGTAAAAGGCTTTTCTGACACTGCTGCCACATGATGGTTGAATGTGACACTGTTGTCAACCTGAGTACCCAGGTCTCTCACCACAGGTTGTATTGCACAGGGGTTTGCCACTGATGTGGTAATCAGTAGGGGCCATGTTTTTGCCATATGATATAATACATTTTTGTTGTGTTTAACTTAAGGCCATGACTTTGGCTCCAGTTATTTGTAGCTGTGAGACCCTCTTGCAGTATGTTACCATCATTTGGGGAGTCAATGACGGCACCCAACATATGCTTATAAAAAGTAATATACAATTGCTATACTGACCATGTCTTCAACTTTATATTTCCTAACTGTGTAGTTTCATTCAGTTTGGGCATGGTGCCATTTAGCAGTGTATGACTATTCTACTGCATTTTTAACATGACTGGCAGATGTACTTTGTTTAAGTGCACAAGGGCCAGCTTGTAGCAGTCATTCGCAAACTTGATCAGCCACAGGCCCTTTTGTCTTTGCCTGGATCACCATGAAGTAGATGTCAAACAGTAGGGGACCCAGGACAGATCCCTAGGGAACACTAGTGGCACGTCTGCTGTCGGAGGTGGTGGCACGTATTTTGACGTAAAATATAGTAACTTCTGCACAGCTCGAACAGAGTATAACACACGTATAGCCAACACTAATGTTCCACCAAAATTCAGGCTTAATCCACTCGTAATGATAAAAATGAATCTTTTATTGAATTCAATAAAAGATTCGTTTTTTTTCAATAAAAGATTCGTTTTTATCATTACGAGTGGATTTAGCCTGAATTTTGGTGGAACATTAGTGTTGGCTATACGTGTGTTATACTCTTTTCGAGCTGTGCAGAAGTTACTACATTTTACCAGCTAGCCTTTTTCCTTCTACAGTCGTTTTTTGGTGTTGTTTGGTTTACCTATTTTGACGTGGTTGGTCCTATCCATGAGCCAGTTGTCCCTCAGTGGAACAGTAGCGTTGTATGCATACAGATATAAATTTCAGTGGACCAGTAGCATTGTATAGTTCAGCAGTTCCATAATAAAGATGTAAATCAAGCACAGTTGCAGAAAAGCAGCATTCTGTTATGCTTTAGTTTTTTGGGGTTTTTTTGTTAGTTAAAAGCTGGTATAGTAGACTAAAGACTGATCAAAGAAGAAGGACTAGTGATTGAAAGTGCGAAGCAGAAGGAAATGAAGAGAAAAAGAAGACTCTACAGGTGCGCCTAAGAAGGAAGGAGTGACTGAGTGGGAAATGGGAAGGTTCTAGTAGTCAGTCAGTTATGGTGAATGCGTAAAAGTATAGAGAATAAGCTGCGAGAAAGAGATGAGTGGGAAGTAGTGGAGTACAAAAAACTGTACAACTATGGTTTATAAAGCGTAACAAAATGTTTTTCAGTAGTTCATAGTTGAGATTTTCAGGATACAATTAATACAATTTTTAAACGTATTGTTTAGCAACAGTACTTTTTATTTATATGTCATTTAATTGTTTGGCTTTGATTGGTTCAGAAAATTATGTGATTTTTAGAAGGGAGATTTAAAAGGGGCAGTTTTATTATGTAAGTGATTCTGAAGATGTCTGTGAATTAGCTGGACGAAAGCGCTTAATCTGTTAAATAAAGTTTGTACTGGAGTGTCTGTGCATTTAAGAGTTTTGGTGGACTTTTGTATCTAACCAGATGGCACCGTGTTTTGGGAAAAATAGTGGTCAGTAGTTACTGAAGTCTTAATTTCAGATTGGTCAAGATATTTTTTTTTCATTGTATAAAAATATCTATTTCTTCTCATAACACAGTAAAATATCAAAATATATAAAAAAAATTGTACATCCCAGTCTAAAACATACACGTGACTAATGAAACAAGAAAAATAAATCACCTCAAGGAAATATACAATTATCTTAAAAGCCTCACATATACACAAAAACTATCTTTTATCAAACAGTGCAAACTATCTTCTTACACCACTCTCATAAAAAAGCCAGGAAAGTTGTGCAGCATTTGGCGACCTATTACGGTTTGCTACTAAAATGAAAAAGTACATGTTAAGAATGATGAACATCATACAAAATATCACCCTTCAAATATCCAACTGAACACCCAATTCCAGCACAGAGGCAGTATATTTATGTTTCACCTGTTATCCACAGACAAAAAGAGACCTAACACTGAAGATGTCACCTGAGCCATAGGTTCAGAGGTAAATACTAGGTTATTAGTTTGCTATTAAAAGCCTTGCCAATAACCAGAGGTTAAAATCAAACCCTGTGTCTTGTATCTAGAGGTAAAGACCTTAACCATTACACCAATCTGAAAAAACTAGGTTAGCAAAGTACTCAAATCAAAACATTGTGCAACTGTTTACACTAACTGTATTGTCCAGAAGCTCATACAAATAAAATATCTCCATCCAGCCTGACCATGGGACAATTTACAAACTAAATATACCACTATCTGCCTAGCACTACTACTTACATGCCTTTGAATGCCTGGCATGACATGAATTAAAAAACAGCCTTAAAACAAAAAATGCATTCTAATAATTTGTTGTGCCACTTACTTCATCCCAAAGCATGAACAAGGACAGACTCCAACAAAAACATAGCCTCTTACAGTCCCCTGTTTAATAACCATGCAAAACAGGCACCACTAAGCATCCTCTAGAAGAGAGATGATCCCCTCCACAGAAAAATCCCATTTAACTACATGAACCACACTAGCCCAATAACATTTGCCAGAATTCAAATTCTCAAAACAAAACTACTTGACTTTGGCTAGCCATTGCATATTTGTATAGACATATTTAACAACTTTCAATCATCCTTGGAAGGGAAGTTAGGCTAAATAAACTAAACGTTCTCCATGCGCTGACAGTTTCTTATCACTTCCTTTCTTTACAAAAGCTAACTTGTGTTATCCCATATCTTAACAATAATTTTACACTTGACAGTCAAACTGCAGATAACCTAATAAGTTTTGAACATAACATTCCCTGGATTGCTTTTGTATTTAACAATCATTCAATTAAACATAAAAGCCCTAGAAATCTTGATGCACGCCCCTGTTCCTCACATTCAGAAACTGTACATCAATAAAAGATCAATAATATATAATGGTTTGTAACCAGCCTTTTCAGATCACAGCCATCTTCATCCATATTTCACACACATAGCATCCAATATCTGCCTTCTGAGTGTAAATCATCCCACCAATATGTGCCTTGTGAGTTTAAATCATCACAAACAATCACTGGATATGACAAAATGGCTTCACCTGCTCATGTTCAGTGATAGCCAACCAGCACAGAGATAACTTAAAAGCCCTATCAAGGCCTTCAGCTTATTCTGAGATGAACATTTCCAGTCATAACTACCTTAATACCTGGGTATTATGTATCCACTTACTTTAAACGGCACCCATATTTACAGAAGTCTTCAAAAGTATTAATCTTCTGTGCTCAACATTTCAACCTTAAAAGTCCCATCACAGAACAGAAATCTTACTTGTATAAAACTTATAACTCAGTTATACAAAACGGTACCTTTCTCATGTAAAGGGGTCCACTCTATGTAAGACTGCTCCAATTGTGTAAATCCCATTTACATGAGAATTTAACATTAAATATCCCATAATTAAATATATAACTCATGCAAACATCTAGTGATATAGAGAAACAAAACAAAGTGTTTCACTAATTAAAACCTTTTATATAAAGCATGTAAAAACTACGTATCACAACATTTTTTTTTTGGTTACAAACACCTGCTAAACATCAGTCCATCATGATCTCTATAGCTTATTTGCTCCCTGCTGGGTGTGGGCTGTTTCAAGCCTGTTCACTCCAGTACAGTGAGCACTGATCATGAGGTCATGAGTCGCCACTCATCAGGACTTCACTATCTATATTTCTCCACCATGCACATCCTATTAGTGTTATAAGCAAGAGTGGTGTAAGTGGCTATGCCTTTGCTTGCGAATCAAACAAAGCTTTGCATCCCCCACCTTACAGACAGCATACCAGTGTGAGGTGGTCTCCACAGTGCGGTACTGCAGTCCCTGCTCCCAGACAGAAAGTTCACACAAGCCACGTGCTCCAAACCCTGTGCTCAGCTCCTCCAAAACCAGAGCACTAATCAAACTCAGATACTTAGGATGTCTGGATCACAGTCAGGCCGCCATCCCTCTGTACCACTGAGATGGAGATTTCAGACTACTGAGCATTACCAATAGTTATATGTAACCTTGCTACCATAAAACTCAAATTAATGCCAAATTATCAAAATCTGATGTGGGAACTTTGAAGCATATTTGTGAATAACATCTATAGATGAACCAGATAATCACATTCAAGAAAGAATAACCACAGCTATGTACAATATCAAGTAGTGCTGACTCAACAAATGTAGTCTGATTATGAATTCAGGTCAAACTGTCAACTGATCAGTACCAGAACACAGGTGTAGGAGCGATAACACTAACTGTAATTCACATAGTATAACAGACATACATTTTTAATAGTTCAAGCCACTGTTCAAAAATATAAAGCAGTGACATTTTAACTGCAAAAGCAATATATTTTATTTAGGCAGCAACATATTTTCTTTTAATTGGATATTCCCCATTCTAAAAAGAAAAACAGTATTGCCCATTTCATCCCTACTTGGAAAAGTATCTGGAGTACAGTCCTCATTCAAATCAGATGGGTCTAAGTCTCCACCATCTCCAAGCTACAGTCCACTCCAAAGTGGGAAATGGGAACAGTGTCCACAGTAGACAGGGAATTTGTAAACGTTTTTACCCCATTTATGGACAAATCACTTTTAGAACCCCTGAAAAAGTTAACTTATACTTAACTTTCTCATGATGACATTCCCAAACAACTTCAATTAAGTGCAACCTCTAGAAAAGGGTCTGCTTGGAGAAACTGTTCAGAGTCATAAGTTACTTTTAGTCTGTCTATGCACGCCATTTTAACTCTAGCCAATTATCCCACATGGTGCTGAAAATGAACCTGTCCTATTGGAGTGTAGATTCACCTAACCCTTTACAAGACCTATATTTTTATATTACTCTAGTGATAATTAGTAGAGTAATTAATGAAAACAGGTCAGCCTTCTACCATAGACTTTTTACTGTTCTTCAAAATGTTCCTTAAGTATCTACTCTCATATGAAGGCAGAAACTGAACCAGTACTACTTGCAACTTTCCTACAGCCCCCTTGGATACGGACAGCTGTCACTGACGAGTTTGTTTTCATTTCCCACTGATTATACTGAAAAGCCAGTCTAGCATGATATTTTTTCTAAGGACAAATAATTCAACCCTTCTGTTCCTTCTGGCATTCCAATCACCCTAATATTATGTTTTCATGCTTTATCCTCCATTACTACCAACTACTACTACTACCCAGTAAATTTAAACCTTCCGTCTTGCCCTGTTGCTCTCATTACTACATTAATTCCTTTATATCTCCTGCTTTACATCTTTCTCTTTGACAAATTTTTGAAAACTAACAGCTAATCTTTAGCTTTTTAATATTCACTTCTACTGAGCTAATACAATTTTGTGCCCTAGGTTTTTGTTGTACTTATTACTACATGTATATTCTTATTGTGCTTAATTTTTTTATTAATATGTCTCTTTCCTCTACTGAAAATGGACATGTATCCAGCTAGACTAGCCCGGTTAACAAATGTAAAATAAATAAATAAATAAATAAATCTGCCCATAAGTTTCCACTGATTTATTTTACTTTACTCATTGTAACAAAATGGGGGTAAGCGCAGCTTCTTAAGCAGTCACAATTTTCATAACATTCTACTTTAAATGACTTCATATACCTCATCAGTGCAACTGAAAGCTGGCATAGCTCAAGCAAGACAAAATGATATCTCCATATCTTTTCACCACAATTTCAAAGAGCTTCTCTTCATCTCACCAAACCCACAGCCATGCTATCACAATCAGGGCTTCTCAACCTCCTCTTCTAAAAAAAAATCACTTTATAGTTAGTCATTTTCCACTATTTTCACACAGCTAGATTCAACACTTCAACTTGTATTAATCACAGAAACATTTTTTACTATCATGTATGAGTATAAGCGAGCAATCTTAGACAAATAACTAACATAGACTGGATCAGACAGAGACGATGACCAACGCACTAGTACTCCTGGTCAGGATCGTTTTTGTTTTCACTATTGCATCACAGGCAAGGAAAAGCTGCATCACAGTACTGAATTTGTGCTTTAACACATTACAAAAATGTCAGAAACCTCTCATTCTTGACTGCAGATGAACAGTCACATTCATCCACTCATTCCTTGAGAAAGTACAGTTCTGTAAACACTTAACATGACAGGAGATGTCCTTCTCTTCACTGTTGCAGTATCTCACCTAAGAGACCAACTACCAAGGATAGCCTAACATCTGGCAAGCATATAAAAACCTTCAGCTCTTATAGGTGGCGTACATCATATGTATGCTACCTGCGCAAGACGCAGGACATAAAGATGATGTATGGATGCAAATATCCAGAACTGAAAAAGCCCCAAAGAGAAACATGTGCATCCAGAAAGAAAAATAAACTTCATGAAAAGAATAACAAAAAGAAATGGCCTTAAAAATCCAGGAGACAGTTTGATTAGAAACAGCCAAAGTCCTGAGATGAAAAGAAACAAAAAGCTGCCCAGATTTGTGAACAACTTTATTTTCATCTAAATAATATCAGAGTTGCATGTGCAAATGCAAGCTGTAAAGAACTTCTCACAGGCAGGCTGCAGAGAAGAAAAAACAGAAGGAAGATGAACAGACTGATTAAGGTACATCTCATTGACCACATACCTCTCAACTGTCCAGATTGGCCCCTCTTATTTTTGGTCTGTTCATTTTAAAATGTGTGATTTACTGGGAAATCATTGGGATGATCCAAGGATTAAAGTCACTAAATAATGACGCACATTTGCATTTCAGACTTCATATCCTTCAGAAAAATGCATGTCAAGACAAATTTTGTTATTTTAGCAACTAAATTTAAAAGCAATATTTAAAATTTGTCCCTATTTTTGGGCCTTTCTCCTCCCATTCTGTAAGGCTTTGTCCAGTCTTTTTGCACTAAGAGGTTGAGAGGTATGATTGACTACACTGGGTATAAAAGGAGGATTAATTCAGAGAGACACCCTGTCTCTGACAAACTAAAAAAGGAGGAATTGCCATGAGAGCCTGAAGTTAAGACACTCTCTTGGCTGAATTAACAGACAAAAGACCAGTCTTCCAAGTGCAATGTTGCAAGGAAGCTGAGGAAGCATGTTCAAAAGGAGACCGAGTCAATTTTTCAACTACAAAACTAAGGTCCCAGGAAAATTACAAAATGCTTCCTGGGAGGCCTGATATGAAGGACACCTTTAAGAAATTGCTTGATCTCAAAACTAGAGGCTAGAGGAGAAGTCAAGAGCACACAAGCAGAAATTGATGACAGGTGAGCTTTAACTGAAGAATATGCCAACCCAGTGTGGAGCAGATCACATAAATAAGACAGAAGCAAAGGAACTTTCACCATCAGGATCCCCTATATGTGGAAGAGACACCAGAAAGAAAATCGCCTCCATTTGGACATATTTTCTGGAAGTGGGATTCCTGGCGTTCTGCAGAACTCAGAGCAGGTCCTCAGAAAAGAGATGCATAAAAGGGATCAAAACCTTGTCACCCACAGTGTCAACTGAACAGCGGACAGGTGAGTTTGGACACAAGTTCTTTTATCTTGAGAGAGATCATCTACCAGGTGAGGTAACTCATGGTGATAGTGCCTGGACAAGGGAGAAATAAGGGGGAAACAATGCTATTTGGTCCAAAAAGGAGTCACCAGCAAGATTTTGGGAGTCCTGCCTGATCTTGTGCATAACTCATGGCAAAAGAGAAAGGTGGGAATGTGTACAGAAACATCCCCTTCCAAGGAAAAGATAGGGCATCCACTTTCCAAGTCAGCAGACTTGAGACTCTGGAACAAAATAATACTAGTTCTCTTCCAAAGAGAGGCAAAAAGATCTACCTGAGGAATACACCACCGATGAGCAATATCCAGGAATGCATCTCTGTGAAGCATCCATTCGTGACCTTCTCCCCTGGACCTGCTCAGACTGTCTGCCACAATTTTGTGCTCTGAGAGAATGTAAACCGCCTGAAGAGTCATTTGATTCTGGATGCCTAGATCCCATACCGGAAGTGCTAGTGTGTAAAGAAGATAGGATCTTGTGCCTAATTGCTTGCTGACATACCACATCACTGTGGTATTGTCTGTGAAAATTTTGAGGGGACTTGGATGAAAAAGGGAATGAAATTCTTGCACAGCCCTCATCTCTTTCATGTTGATATGACCCCCCCCCCCTCCGTTGTAAAAGGAAATAGCAGTCCACAAAAATCGCAAAAACTGATAGGTCAAAGAAGAGCTATAAAGACAATAGAGTGGACTATTGAGGATAAGAAAGAAATTATGTATTGTTACTATTATGCAAAAAGCCCATAATTTCCAAGACACACGATATACAAAAAGATTGAGAGAGAAATTAGAGGAAAGAAAAATACTTCCACAAGAAAAACTATCAGAAACTTCAAATAAAAATGTGTGTTCATTAATAAAACAGATTTGTGAACAACATTACATAGACCAAGAAACTTTGATCTGTTTGGAAAAAGACGCATCTGAGGAAGTGCGAAAATATAAACAATAAAAACCTAGAGATTTTTGAAAAGTATAAAAAAGAAATATGGACGTGGGAAATGAAATACAGATTTGATATGGTGCGATATTTATACAAAGTTGAAAGCCAAATTAATCGATACAGTAAAGGCAGCCCTGAAGATATTCAAAGAGAAAATACAGACAAAGGCATCCATATATGAAAAATTTCACAATAAAAAATAATACCACAAACAGGGAATGTAGAAAAGAATTAGTAAAGTAAAAGTGAAAAAAATAGTCTAAGTTATGGAGTGCCTGAGAAGTGAAGGATTTAGAGTAGAAGGTCTAACACAGGTTACATCACAGCAAGATGGAACGAGTCCCCAAAGCAAGGAGAAATAGGAAGATCAGGAGGCATCTGAAGAAGATATATGGACATGGGAAAGAAACAGAGATTTAATATGATGTAATATTTATATGCAAAGGAGAAAGCAAAACTAATCAATACAAAAAGAGCAGCACCAAAGATATTTGAAGAGAAATACAGGCAAAGGAATCCGGACTTGGAAAACTTTACAATACAAAAAATAAGATGACGGAGGGAAAGAAGATTAGTAATGGAGAAGTTAAAGAAAAAGAAACCGAGATGATGGAGTACCTGCAAAGCGAAGGATTCCGTGTAGAAAATCTAACTCAAAGCACCACAGCAGGATAGAGCAAGGGACATCCAAATTAAGGAGAGACCAGTGGAACGGGAAGCAACTGGTCAGGTGCCATATGAAGATATTTTTGGAGCCTTCCACAGGAAATCAGTATAAATGTTCACTTGAAGCTGGACAGCAAGGGAAGGAACAGGAAACTATGGCAACTCTGACACAGTCAATGTCGAGGAGTGATAAGCCAGTGAGTTACCATGACAGAGCAACAGATGGCACAGGAGGAAATTGAAGAGAATCTGCCACAGGAAGATGCTACAGAACTTTCTATAGAATGCCCACGGGAAACAGAAAAAAAATGTGCACTCAGTTTAGAAGAAAATGAGCTAAGAGAAGAGTTGCTTGACTTAATAGAGATAGACATATTAAGATCAATGAAAGAAATAGACTGCAGAAGGTCAATAAAATCCAAAAAAGTCAGTAGTTTAATAAAATAAATGAACATAGTAGTTAGGACTGTCCATTGAGACCCATGCAATTTAACAGAAGCAAACAGGATATATTACTGTGCAGCTAAATTAACAACAGATAAAATTCTACCACAAAAACACAGGGTAGTAAGGGAAAGTAAGGGGATAAATCAAATACCATCATGGAAGTATCGAATAGAGAAGACTATAAAGCAATTAAGACAAAAATTGTCACTGTTAGAACACTACAGAATAGGGAACAGAAAAAAAATACTAAAAGACAGATGTGATAAAAGCAATGCACAGTATCATAATGAATCAGGATTTATCATGCACTATTGCAAACAATAAACTAAATTATCAGAAAAGGTAGATATCCGCGGTGGTGCAGCGGTAGCGTTGTTGCCTCACAACAAGAGGTTCTCCCGTTCGATTCTCGGCTGGAGTGCAGGGAGTGCCTTCTGTGTGGAGTCTGCATGTCCTCCCCGCGGTTGGGTGGGCGTTTGAAAGACATGCATAAATGGGCGTGCCTTCACTGAAGGTTGAACAACAAGCTAGCACCTCGGCGTTCGTGAAAATCTACTGCCAATCATTAGTGGACCGGAGTTCTGCTGTGGTGACCCCTAACCGGGAAAAGCCGAAAGACAAACAACATCAACAAAGGCAGACAAAAGCTACACAGATAAATATAAAAGAAAAATACAAAATAAGCCATTTATTGACGACCCAAAGATGTTTTTCAGAGAACTGGGAAACAAGGTAAAAAGGAATTGAAAGACCACCAAAAAAGAAGAAACAGATACATTTTGAAAAAGTATTTATGAAGATCCTGTGGAACATAACAAAGATGCTAAATTGATAGAAGTAAAAGAAAGAATAAGAAGTTCAAAGGAAGAGGATATGAAATGGGATGAAATAACAGCCAGACAGACTGAAATAAAGTTAATAAAAGCCTCCAATTGGAAAACTCCAGGCCCAGATGCAGTACCAAACTTCTGGTTAAAAGTATTAACATATTTGCATGAAGATTTAGCCATGACAAAGAACTATTTATATGCGCACCCCAAACAGACACCAACCTGGCTAACAACAGAAAAAACAATGCTCCAACTTAAGTGTGAACCTGCAAGCTGCCCTAAAAATTATAGACCAATAACTTGCCTTCCAATGATGTATAAACTATACACCAGAATTGATGCCGACAGGGTTTATAGTTATTTAGAAGAAAATTCAATCATGGCAACAGAACAAAAGGGTAATAAAATAAAGTCATATGGAACAAAGGATCACTTTTTGCTAAATAAAGTCATAATGGAGAACTATAAAAAGGGGAAGAATCTAAGTATGGCATGGACTGACTACAAAAAAGCACTTGACAGTAGCCCACATTCATGGATAAAAGAACGCTTATTAAAATGTGTAAGATACACCCTACACTGATCTATTACATGACAGTGACCATAAAACAGTGGCAGACCACTTTGCAATTAAGCCATGATAAAGGACAAATTTTTATTCCAGGGATAAAAATTCAAAGGGGGATACTCAGGGTGACTCCAGTCACCCCTGCTATTCTGTCTTGCCCTTAACCCATTAAGTTGTCTACTTAACAGATTAGGTCATGGCTATAATTTGGCTCCTAGAAAACAACAAAGTATAAAGACTTCTCATCTTCTCTTTGTCGATGATTTAAAACTGTACAGCTCATCAGATGAGGAACTGAAAGCAGAACTGCAACTAGTCAAAACTTTTTATAAGAACGCCATTTGGTCTTGATAAATTTGCAAAAGCAGCCTTTAAATCAGGAAATCTACAGCACCAAGAGAACATCAGTTTGGGACAACAATGTGAATATGTGATATAAAAGAACTTCAGCAAGGAGTGTATAAATATTTGGGAACTGATGAAGGACCAACAATAAAACATGAACAAATGCAAATAAAACTTAGGAATATTTTTGAAGACTTAAATTAATTCTTAAAAACAGTGCTGACATCTAGGAACAAAATTCAAGCTAAAACCAATTTGCTCTTCCTTTCTTAACTTACATTTTTGGAGTGGCTGACTGGCCCCAAAAGCTGTTGGATAGCTTAGATAGGAAAACAAGAAGGATGCTTTATACTCATCAAATGATTTATAAAAATCAGTGCATACCAAGATTATATATTCCCTGTTCCAAAGGAGGTATGGGTCTCCTTGAAATTGATTACATGTATAGATCTGCAATTGTGGGACTGCACACCATCTGCTGACCTCAAGACCCAAACATAGTGAAAGTTTTACAACATGAGGAGAATAAATCCAAGATGACTTTCCCTGCTTAGTATAGTAGTAGCATATCAGCGTCAAGCGGGAATGGAAATCAAACCAGAAGTAGATACAAATCAGGCAGCAACTGAATGTGCCAAAAAAACGAAAGAAAAAATATAAGATGAATGATCAGATGTAAGACAAGAAATGTGAAAAATGCATAAATATAGTTGCAAGTATAGAAAACTCCTGGAAGAGCCTCATGTTGATCAGGATTGAATGCAGGAATAGTTAAGGAGAGGGGAATTCAAACCAAAAGATGAAAGGTTAATACTGGCGACTCAAGATAGTGGGTTATGTACACGTCGGTTTACAAAGTCCACTGAACATGTGGGAGAAACAGACAAATGTAGGTTTTGTAAAATAGAACTGGAAACAGTTGCACACCTTGCTGCTGGTTGTGACATACTAATGGTAGGAGGACTGTATACTGAAAGGCATAATAATGTGGCAAGACTGTTGCACTGGGGATTGTGCAAGTATTATGGTACTGAAGTGGCAGAAAAACACTGGAAACATGACCAACATAGTATAGAAAATGATGAAGTCTACATCACATGGGATCACCCATTAACAATAGTTCAAAAGACAGATGCAAGAAAACCAGACATAGTGGTCCATGAAAAGAAGACAAAAGTAGTACTGATCACTGAAATCGCTACACCCAGTGACTACAGTGTGTTATGTACAGAGACATAAAAGTCATAAAATATCAGGATTTGCAGGCAGAAATGAGAGCAATGTGGAAAAAAGATACCCAGACAGTTCCAATAGCAGTAAGAACAACAGATCTTATAAAAAGAATCTACAATCATATTTAGATATGTTACCAATACATGCAATTCCATACAGATTGCACGAGGAGTCATTATTGGGCACGTTGTGTGCACTGCGAAGAGCACTTCTGGGTGACATCAAAGACTGAAACAATACTAATTTCATGAACTTTAATCGTTTGACTTAGGAATGGGGTCCATTCCTGTCATGGTATTATAAACCCAAAAGACTTGGAAAAATTAAAAAAAGAGAGAAGCTTAGTGAGAAATTCGCTGGTCATGACAGAGGACAAAGGAAGAAGAGATTGGAAAAAGGCTTTCAGAGACAGAATCTTGGAGGCAGGAAGAAATGCCAACACGAGAACTGTCTGAAGCATGTATCTGAGGAAAACATGATCCTGGGAAGGTGTCAGAACTGATTTCTGGAGCTTTATGGTGAACCCCAGAGTGTGTAAAAGACAAGGGGTAAACTGGAGACTCTGTAGCAGACTGCTGGGGGAAACAGCTTGAATAAACAGATCATCTAGAGAGGGAAAAATATGAATGCCTTAAAGTCTGCAAAAAAACAATGACAGGAGTAAGCCATTTGGTGAATACCCTTAGGGCAGTAGCGAAGCCAAAGGGCAAAGCAGAGAATTGAAAATGCAAGGAAGAGAAAGAGAAACACTAAAATGTCCTGAAGAGAGGATGAATGGGGATGTGAATATATGCATCCTTGAGATCTAGAGACACCAAAAAGGCTTGAGGAAGCAGAAAAGGACACAATGTCTGAGGATACAACACAAAAAAGAAGGGATCTTGAAGAAGGTGTTGAGCAGGGAAAGATCCATAATTGATCTCCATGTACCCTCTTTTCGGGGAACCAAAACATTCTGGAGCAAAACTCCTTCCCCAACTGGGCGGAAGGAACAGGCTGAATGGTGCACTGATCCAAAAGAGACTGTAGAACCTCTGGGAAATGAGGAAGCTGTTCCCAAGAAAATTGAGGAATGCCTGAAAAGGGAGGAAGGGTGTTCCAAACCATGAAATATCCCTGACAGACAATGGGGAGAACCTAAGAATATGAAGTGATCCAGTACCAATTTAGAAGAGAAAGGGACAGACAAAGGTCCAAGGGGAGATGAAGGCCAAATGTCATACAGATTCAGACTTATTCTGAAAAGAAGGTTTCTGGCAGGAAAACGTATGTGTACACTTAAGCAGGGGTAACATGCCCAGAACCCTTCTTACACTTAGGAGGGGGGCAAGTCTGCCTACGAACAAAGGTACACTTGGAATAATAGTTCCTCTGAAACTTGGTAACAGGTGAAACAAAAACATGTTTCAGTTCATGCAAGGCCTCATCCTGGAGGGACTTGAATAAGTCAGCAGCAGTCCCAAAAAAGACTTTTGTAAACTAAAGGGACATCCATAACTTTGGCCTTTTATGTCAACAGTTAAAGCCTAAAGATGCAGCCAAGAATAATGCCCTCATGACTGAACCAAAGGCAGTAGCCCTGGAAGAGGCATCAGCTACATCATAGCTGCACTTAAATGAATGGTGGGCAACTTGGGAGTACAATCAAACAGAAAAAGGGCAGAAGCCTTCCCCTCAGAGTAGGGGAGTTCAGAAACCACCTCAGAAAACTAGCAGAGGAGGAACAAAAGGTGGCAGCAGTGTAAACCTTCTTAAACAACCTTTCCATGGCCCTACTATCCTTAGCAAAAGGAAGCAACTTGGTAGAGGGTAACAACTTGGAGGGCTTGTCAGAAGAAACTGATACCACTGAAGGGTCAAGCAGAGGGGCATTTATAAAGAAATTTACATTTCTCAGACACCTTGTAGAACATTTCAGGTTTCTTATGTGCAAGAAGCTGAGAGTCAGGGAGTACATAAGCTGCAGGAAATGTATCCAAAAGGGTAGTCAAGACAGAAGGAACAGCAGATAGCATGGGAGACTCCATCTGTAGGCACTCATAAAATCTTTTCTGAATATCAGAGACCTGGAAACAGTCCCACTTAAAAAAATCCATCATGCGGGCAATACTATCTCTAAAGGAAAATTTTTTAAAAGGGGAGAGCCTGGATTCATGCAATCCTCCTCCTCTGAACCATAGTCCAAGGGGTTAGGAATTTTGGAAGAATACATCAAGGACTCTTCCCTAGAGTACAAATCCTCATCTGGGGAATCCAAGTCCCTAGGCATCTTAAGAAGATTGGAAGACCGGGGGGGGCAGCAACAGAGACCCCTTGTGGAAGCTTTAAGGTCATTAAAGCATGAAATAAACCCTGAGTGAAATCCTGCCATTCACACTGGGGATCATTAACAACAAGGGAATATGCTTTGTCTTTGGTTTCCTTTTCTGTGAGACACCCGCTTAAACAAATCCTCGGAGGATCAGTACCCTGACACAAATCTATAATGGAGGTTAGAATTTCCTCCCTCACTAAAATCTGAAGAACCCCCCCCCCAGTTCCTCAGACATTATCAGCTGAGGATCCCCATCAACGTCAGGTACAGATGTTTGAAAAGCCTCAGAGGGCATGCGAGGAGTCTGATTCATGCCAGTCTCTGTTGGGGTCAGGGCAGAAGCACCAGACAGTCTTCAGGGCTTTCACAATCCTCTAGAGAGGCATCTGGGGGAGACTGGATGGCAGCCAGATCAGGCCTGACTTTTTTGGCCTTCTTCTTGGGAGATGTCTGGCCATCTGGACAGGAGGATTCCGCTACTCCAGCCCGAGCCAAAAGCTTAAGTTGTTGGTTCTCAAAATAAATGGATAAAGAGAAGAGGTGACTAAGTAGGGTCTTAGACACAAATGCCTGGCAGACAGGACATTCTGCATGATCGTGGGAAGCACCTAAGCAAAACAACATACTGGTTATGACAGTCTTTATGGGAAGCTGCCTCCTACATTGACATTTTTCCTTTCTGGATGACATGAACACAATACCAAACAAGAATAAACAGGACACGTATCTAAAACATGGCTTGATAAGCAGCACAGCAGAAAGGCGCTCAGAATAATGGATGATAATGGTGTTTGGACTGACAGCAAAGAAGTTAAGAGTGTTTGCATCCATACATTACCTTTATGCTCTACATCTTGCGTGGACAGCACACACGAGATGCATGGTGCCTATAAGAGATGAAAGCTTTGGTATACTGGCTGGAAGTTGGGCCATCCTTGGCAGGAGATCCCTTAAGTGAAAAATACTGCAACAGTGATATGGAAGAACATTACTCAGGATACTCAAATATTCCTTCTCACAGTGGATTGCCAGTGCTACAGCTAACAATAATACTGATCAGATGATAGGCTTAAAACTTAAAATATAACTCAAACATGCAATTTACTTTAAGTGATGAACATTTCAGAACAATCGGAAAGCACTAAGAAAGATGTTACATTGAGTAAATGATTTATACTACGAATGTGTGAAGGTTTTCTTCCCATTAGTATGTATATTCGCTTCATGTCCCCATTGGATACAGACTCCTAATATTACCTTTTTCTTTCCATTTTAACAGCAGAAATAACTTTAAATCAAAATTCCACATTGAAAAGGTACAGTTGTTTAATAATTTATTTTAACAATAGATGTCCTGCTTATCACTGTTGCAGTATTCCTTAAAATAGGGAAATCTTGCAGAGAACAGCCATAAGTTCGACCAGCATTCCAAAGTCTTGGGCCCTTCCAAGCACCATACGTCAGATGTATGTCTTACACCCAAGACATAAAATACAGAAGTGATGTAAGAGTGTCAAATCCTCAGAATGGAAGTGTCCTAAGGGAAAAGGAGCAGAAATGAGTGAAAAAAAATGAAGATGGTACGTTTACATCCAGAAAAAAGGAAAAAGAACACCTCTCAGCAAATGGGAAAAGAAAAACAACAGAGAGGAGGAGGGAGAGATGGAATACTGCAACAGTGATAAGTTGGACATCTACTGCACGGTATGTTCTTACACAACTGTACTATGTCCTTCCTTAATCACTGTTACAGTATTCCTTAAAATAACAAGGGTACTAGAGATAGTGTAAAAGATGTAAGAGGAAGAGGAAACCGAAGAGCCAGTCAAAAATACATGGAGGACAGACCTGGCAAAACCTGCCCTGGCCCTAAAAATAACATCCAACTTACAGTGCTTAGTAAAAGTATGCACTGAAGACCAAGTAGCAGCTTACAAAATGGATCTGGCATCAAGATCCTTGAAAAAAAAAAGCACCAGAATGGGAAACTGCCCTAGTTGAAAAAGCACAAACAGAAGTAGGAAGCTGCTTGTCATGAAAAGAACAACTAAAAGAAATGGCTTTAGAAATCCAAGAGACATGGTTTGCTTAGAAACAGTTAAACCCAATGTCATATCTTAAAAAAAAACAAAAAGCTGTTCAGATTTCCTAATATCTTTGGTACTGTCTAAATAATATCTAAGCTGTCTATGCAAATCCAAAGAATGGAGAACCCTCTCACTACTATTTTGAGAAGAAAGAAAGGAAGGAAGGAAGATGGATGGTCTGATCCAAGGACAAATCATTGACCACTTTAGTCATAAAAGAAGGACTGGCTCTAAGAGATACCCTTTCTCTGTGAAAAAAAAAAACAGAAAAGAATGAACTGCCATAAGGGCTTGAAGTTCAGAGACTTTCTTGGCAGAAGTCAAAGTCACCAACAAGATAATGTTCCAGGTGCATAGTTTTAAAGAGGAAGAGGCTGCTAGTACAAAATGTGCAGAGTCAATTTTTCAAGAACAAAGTCTCAAGGAGGAGGAATTGGTTTTCTTGGAGGCCTTTAAAACACTGTTTAACCTCCAACCTAGAGGAAAGTGGTGAATCCAGAATTAGAGAAGCATTCATGGATACAAATGAGTTTTAACAGAAGAGTATGCCAGACTAGAATTAAGAAACACAAATATTTCAGAACAGTAGGAATACCCACTAAATGAGGGTCCTGTACATTGCTGTGACACCAAGAAGAAAATCTTTTCTCATTTACCAACATAAGATTTTCTTGTAGTAGCTTTTCTGGCCTCCTGCAAAAGCTGAAGCATGTCCCGAGAAAACTGGTGAGATGATGAGGGTGAATTAGACAGCGCTTATCCTGTATGAGTAGATCCATTCTGTGAAGTAACTTGTGATGATTGCCCCTGGCGAGATGAAAAAGTAGGAGAAACCATTGCTGTCTAGGCCAAGAGAGAGTCACCAACAAGATTTTGGGCCTGTTCCATATGATCTTGTGTAGGACCTTTGGCAACAGATGGAGAGAGTGAAATACATGCAGGAACATCCCTGTCGAGGAAAAAGGCATGACGTTCCCTTTCCAAGCCAGAGGACTTAGCACTCTAGAACAGAATTGAAGAAGTCTGTTTTATGGGGAGGAAAAAGATCTACCTGAGGAGTACCCCACCAATGGACAATGTCCAGGAGCACATCTCTTGTGAAGCATCCACTCTTGAGGGTCTTCCTTGGACCTGCTCATACTGACTGCCAAACATTGTGTTCTGAGGAAATATAAATAGTTTCAACAGTCAGTTGATGGAGGACTAGTCTGCAAGATTAGGCTTGTAACTCATATTGTGTGAAAGCATCTTAAATAACCTTTAAAGGGCAAAAAGCCTTCTAAAAGTTTTTGACTTTGTTCCTCCATTTAGGTACCACATCAGTGGTGTTTGTAAACTAAGTGGCTCTGGAGTCCAAATATAACACAAAGCATGAAGAGCCAGATAAGAGTTTTCATTTCCTTGATGCTGATGTACTCCTTCATGCCCTTTGGAGATCAGACCATGATGTTGTTGGACAAAGCCCCCCAAGGCCACATCTAAAGCATCTGTAAACAGTGCCCAAGTGGGAGAAGACACCTGAAATGGAATGTCTACATTTTGAGGTATCTGGTGGATCCAATACAGAAATTCTTTCCTTAGTCAAGGCATAAGAAGAATGGGGAAGTCCAGAGGGTGACAAGACTGCAACCATACTGACTTCAGATACCACTGAAAACATCCTCATGTGAAGGATGGCAAAAGGAACCACTGGAACAGTGACATGAACCCCAGGGCTTTCATAAATTCTACTGCTAGAATATCCTGCAAAGGAAGAAGGGACTGAAAGAAAACTGTCAAGATGACAACCTTGGAGACGAACATTAAGCCGTCATAGTAAGGGTCTGAATCTTGCATCTCAAGAAAATTTGGTCCTGAGGAGGAGTCAAAATGGACTTGTTTAGACTTAGAATAAAGCCCATACTGCAAAGAAGCAGCAGCATAGTGAATGCTAGGTCCTGCAGAAGCATCTATGGAGAGGGAGTCTGAATAAGAAGGTCACCAATAAGGGAAAAATCTTAACATTATGGAGTCTGCTAAAAACTATGGTCAGACATAAGGAAGGCCCGAAGAAGCAGAGGGAACAAAGACTTTAGAGTTGTCATTTTGAAAGTAAGAACTTTCAGAAAGATACTAAGAAAAGAAAGGTCTAGAATGGGCTTCTATGAGCCCTCCTTCCTGTGAACCAAAAACATCCTGGAATAAAAACCTGTGCTCTTCTGACAAGGGAGGAACTATCTGGATGGTACCTGAGTTACAAGATCTTGACAAAGTGGAGGAAAATTAGAAAACTGGTAAGTAAAGGGTTGAGGAATCCCTGAAAAGAGATGAAGAGACTTCCGCACCATGAAATAGCTGTTGTGAATGACTGACAAAACCCAAGAGTTTGCAGTGATTCCTTGACAAAGGGGAAAAGACAGAGTTAACCTTTGGGGAACAGGAATCTGGCAGAGGGGAAGAGGCATATGCCGGTCAAATAAGTTAACTTGCCCAGGAAAGAAGACTTTAGAGTCCTGTAATCTTGACCAGGCTTCTCAGAAAAGAAAAAAAAAACTTTTAGAAGGCTTTTTGCCCTTTAAAGGTTATTTAAGATGCTTTCACATAATATGAGTATTAGATGGGTAATTCTTCTGATATCTAGGAATAAATGAGAAGGAAATGTGTTTTATGACCTGCGTGACCTTTCCTTTATATTGCAGAGCTTTAAAAAGATTATCAGCAGCAGAACCAAAATATCTGGGGTATCTGGAGGACAGTCCAATAATTTTGACTTCACATCCTCAGGCACAGATTGTAAACTAAACCAGAAATATTTCCTAATGACAGACCCTGACGCAACTGCCCTAGAAGAGGTATCAGCAGCATCATCATAACTTCACATGATGGAATGATGAGCAATTTGGGAAGCAGAACACAGCAAGGAAAGAGCTGACTCAAAGCCCTGGCACTGCACTTAGTGTCCTACAGACTGCTAAGAGGTGACCTGTATCAAGCATAAAGGCATCCTCCGACACATTACTGATGGAATTACTGCTCATCAGCAAGTCAAATGACATCAGAAATACAGACAGCCTGGGGGAATCCATCTGCAACAGATCAGAATATTTCTTCTGAAGGTTAGACATCTGGAACTTTCCAATGAAATCATTTTAATAATGGTGTCACCAAAAGAAACCTCTTCAGTGACAGTCGTAGGACAGAGTATCCTCTTTATCATACCCCAAAGCCAGAGGAGAGTGAATCTGGGAGGAATGAGACAGATTCTTCCCCAGAATCCAAATCCCCATGAGAAGAATCAGACTCTCTAAGTCTTTTGGTGAAAGTAGAGGAAGGAGGGAAACCTACAGGAGAAGGCACTGATAAACGCTGCTGACGTTTTAATGCCTTATGAGCTATTAAAAGACTTGGGTAAAATATTGCCACTCCTTCTGTGGGTCTTTAGCAACCAAAGTTACAAGCCTAATCTTCTGCTTCATTTTTACAAGAACCTCAGCCCTAACAAACTTAGGAGATTCTGAACCCTGCCTTACCTCCATCAGAAAACCAGGTAGTTTCTCTCTAACAATTATCTGTGGAATCCTCCTAGGCCCTTCAGATATTACCAGCCGCTGTTCCCCCATTCTCATCCATAGCAGACATTGGCTTAACCTCGGAGAATGTGTGAACTACATGCTCTATGTTTGCCTCCAATGGGGTCATGAGAGAGGGTGCTTGCATCAGAACTAGATGGTCACCAGGCTCTTTATTTGACCTATAGATATGTCCATCAGAGGCTGAATGGCAGACGTTTTCAATTACAACTATTTTGACTTCTTTTTTGAAGACAGCTTTATGATAGAGAAACAGATTCAGAGATCTTGCAGAGAAGGTCATTGTCCTTTGGGCAAAAAATCCAACCCCTGATTTTCTAACCAGACAGCTGTGCAGGATCTTAGGAACAAATGCCAGACAAATATCACGCTGTTTGTGGTTGTGGACTGCACTGAAACAAAAAAGGCATTTCTCCTGTGTATCCTTATGGAGAATTTGCCTCCCACACTCACATTTTCCCTTTCTGGATGACATGTACCTTCCCACAACGAAAAACAAATAGCAAAAGTCTCCAACAGGGTACTTATATGCCCTAGGCTCGCAGCTGATACAAGACTAATGACTTTCAGACTGAATTCAAACACAGTGTTTGGACAGGTGGCAAGGAAGTTCAGAGGATTAGGTGCTTATATGTCACTTATGTACCTTATGTTTTGGACATGCATCTGATGTACGGTGCTTGGAAGGGTCCAAGGCTTTTGTATAGTGGCAGGATATCCCTATTGCAAGGAATTCTGCAACAGTGATTAAGGAAGAACATCAGGAAATGTTCAAAATAAACACTAAGCTATTCATTCTTTTATATTTAAGTTACCAAATTTTATCACATTTATAATAAAACTTTTACCATAAATGCCACTATAACAGAAAGTAAAGCATTCACTTAACTAGCTCTACTTACAAGTCGCACCAACCACATCAGCGCAAAGCTTGCAGTTGAGTAATGGGTACCATAGTGGAACTTTGGAACCTGATCATCCTCCCATGTTTCATAGCGTTCTGAAAAGAAAGCTGCTCTTTTGGGATTGAGTGCTCCGATAGGCTGTAAAACAGAGAAAGAAAAGATTAGTGTGTATCAAAGTTCTTTCTTTCAGAAACTTAACAAAAAAAAAAAAAAAAAAATATGTATGCTCAGCTAAGGGGTTCATCAATCACACATAAATAGGACAGGTGCCTGCAGCTTAAAGCTCAGAAGGGCATAATCGGTTTGCAAAGCACATATATCAAACCTTGAAAAGATGTGTTAATGGTGTTAAAATTAGAACCACTGTGAAGACATGCTGCCATTGTTATATTCTCTTAAAATTAGAACCATGGTAGAGACAAGTTTTCAATTCCATTTTGCTATCTCTATACTGCTGCCAAAATCTATAACTTTAGTAATTGTTTAAAAAATATAGCCAATGAAAAAATTGTGAAAACTGCATTTGATTTTTTTTTTTTTTTTTGCAAACGTTATTAAATTTCAGTGGTGTTACTGCCTCACAGCAATTAATTTCCGGTTTGATTCATGTCTTGGTGTCTTCTCTGTGGACACTAAATATCCTGCTTGTGTCCATAAAGGTTTCCATTAAAAGGTATGGTTTCATCCCACAGCTGAAAAATATCCCCAAAACTGGTAATGGGTGTTGGTGCAGTGTGTGTGCGTGTGTACGTGTGCTCATGTGGATGTGTTTCCATCCTGTGATGGACCAGCATTACATCCAGAATTCAATTTCTTGCTTACTATGACACCCTCATCCTGTACAGGACAAAGTGAATGTCAGAAAATGAATGAATGAACTGAAATTTAGGACATATATTATTACCTGCCTGATAATGTTACTTTATCAGTTCCTCACAGAACTGTAGATATAGAGTATAGTGCTCCTGACAACACACCCATTTGGTACCCCTCAACTATCTCTATAAACAATAGGAAAGCTCAGCTTGTAAACTGTCATACTGTTTTATTTTTTAAAGATAGCAATGACGTGTATAGTAACATAATAACTCATTGCTACCTTGAAAAGAACGTTTGACAGTTTATAAACAGGTGATTGCTGTAATGCCAGCTGATAAACTGAAAACCTGTTTATTGCCCCCTAAAAGTTGGTGCCCAGGGCAGCTGCCCCCTCAACTCCCCTTCCTATGGCTCTGGTTGTATGGTAAGCAGTTCTCTAAAATGTGTTACTGTCTTCAGACTCAAAGCCAGACAACAAGGATGCAGGGATGCAATCCTTAGCAAGTTATTTATGCCCACTTATGGTCAGCTAATGTTTTCACAAAAATCTAATACAGTTATTGCAATTAATGGCAAATACCCCCCCCCCCCCCCAAACAAAATAAAAACTCACAGCTGATGACGTCACATAATTCACAAACTTGTGGGTGGGAAGTGTGAATGCTGTTCAATTAGTGCTTTTTAGCTTCTTGTGTTAAATTTGACTGCAAGCAGAACAGGCCAAAAAAATGTTGCCTGTTGTATGTATGCACACATCTAGGAGGTCAGTGAATGTCCTAAACATGTTTTGAGCTACAGCAGTGGTAAGTTACCCTGTATGTGGATCCTGCTTCATCAAACTGCTGCCAGCACAGAATACACTAGCCAACAGTCATTTCTTTGCTTTGCATTTTACATTCATTTTAAATACATTAAAAAATGGTTGATGGCTACAGCATACAGAATAAGCTTAAATTGAACCTTAGCAAAATATGCAGGCTTCTGCAGCATCTGTAAAACCTTGTTTCATCTTGCCCAGTTTTTATTACTCTGCAAATGACTATGCTCAGATCAATAGTAATAGAATCACAGTCCTTGAATATAAACCTAAAACCAATTAGGATTGATTTAATTTCCTTCTTTAAAATGGTATCATGCAAGGATCCATTCAGCAGGCATCCATAATATTGATTTTTGCTGCCATTTGCTACTGTTGCCTCCCAAAGCCTGCTGGCAGGACAATCAGAGATATGTTGTACTTATTTGCAAGCAAACAGCAATAATTTACTTTTTTCAAAGCATCACTACTAAATGAAAGAAGGCAAAAGCAGCATGGTAGAGCTGTGCAATGACAGTGATACACCACCAGCTTACTCAGTGAAGTAACAGTGGGAATACACACATTGAATTATACATTACATGAATCTACTGATTTATTGCAGTAATAACATCCACCTCATTAAAAAATTCTGCTTTGCTGCAGTTGGAGTGCTACATATTGTTTACTACTATAAATTAATGGAGGTGCACGGAGCAGAGTGGAAGCCCTCTAACAATAGATCTGTGATGACAGCGCTGTATATCATCGCTTCTGCAGCAGCTATACGATAAAAAAGGAGACAATGTATTGGGCTAATACATCCTTCTACACTGGCCAACATTGTCCTGACAAGTGCAGTAACAAATGAGGTGGTTAAACTGCTTTTTAATAAGCCATAAAACTTTTAACAAAGAACAGTTTATCTAGCACATGTAACACAATGTCTGACAGAAAAACAGAGAGAAAAATATTTCTTTCATAAAAAAAAAGTTTAATAAAGAAGTTCTTGTTAATTCAACCAGTAAAGTAAGAATGCCTTACATTCATTAAAAGTGTTGCTATTTTAATGGTGCCAGCATTATTTAAATATTTAAAGCAATATGTTTAAATTATGGTTTAACATAGCTTAGTGTTTCTAATTTCTTAGAGATTAAAAAGCATTACAAATTCTCTGTTCAAATAATACTTGAGAAACAGCCACTATATAAAAATCTTTCAGAATTTTAATCTAATCTTATAGTTTAAAAATATGTACCTTTAATAAAAGACCTACATGAATTATCAAATACTGCGTGTGACGCACTTTTAAGGAAGCCATGTTAATCTTCATCTGTGCCGTAGAATAAACATTCCTTACAAAGCCTTCTACAAGGCAGCTTCACTGCCACAACCCATTAGTCAGTCATACATCAGGTGAAGAAAGGTCTCAAAGCATATCTCCATCACGGCCATTTTGTATGACATACTGAGGCAGCAGTGGGTATCCAAACTTTACGATAACGTGGCTAATAAGCGAAAAACTGTTCTTTTAGAATGTAGGCATGTGGTACACCACAGTAATAGAAAATTCTAGAACAATAATTTAAAATGAGGCCAAACAACTTGGCAAAGAGGCAGCGTCACCTACTATGATGGAAGCTTTTGTTCCAGACAATGGGACTGTGGCACAATGTTACATGGTCTTAATGATTCCTTGAAATATAAAAGATAGTGTGTCTGTTAATAATAGAGTCACCTATTCCTCAGCACTAATGTGCTTACTCTTAGGAGTTCTGAACAAGGCAAGATTCTGGCCTAAGTCTGCCAGTGTGACTATCATATAATGCATAGCTACACAGGAGAAAAACACCAACAAAAGCATGCTAGTAATGCAGCAAATGGATTTTTGTTTGCAATGACACTGATGAGGGTTTATAAATGACTCCAAATTACTAAACATCCATTAGGAACGGACTGGATAGCCTCATCAGGACTGTCTCTCTGCTCAGCACAGATTTCTCAAAATGGATACAAGGTACAGCTAAAGTACATTTCATAAATAGATTGCATCACAAGCAGAGAGTTGCCTATGTACTACATCACTTCACATTAGCTCTCAAGAAAGGTTACTCAAAGAACCAGTTGTTCTCTTTAACTGATATTATTCCACGAATCCTCACTGCTTTTCAACTAAGCCCATCTACTTTTTTCAGAAAAGCTAAGAAGAAAGGCTTGTCAGTAATCATTGCTGGATGTGGTAAAGCAGACATATTTATGGATACCAAATTACAGTTAAAAAGGCACATAAAAGAAACTGAAGGAAGAGGAAAAGAGTTTGACAGCTGAAACTGGTGAGGTGATGGGACTACACCAAATGGTGGCTCTTTAGTACCAGAAAACCCTATGTAAAGGATTCCATAGCACCTTCACTGCACATTGGTCCACCTCACCAGACCAACACAGTGCACTCCTCGTTTACCCCCATTATGGCATCCACATCGTAAGAAATTACTTTTTCTTTATTAACACTTTTTTTCTCTCTTCAGCTGTTTCCTCCATCTCCTCAACACCAGATAATTTTACAAGATTATATTGAAATAACTCTGGAAAAAATAAATGAATTGCGATGGAAGTATGATGGTAGCTAGGTCCCCAAAAGCCAGAATGTTCTGCAAGCCTTGCAGTGCATTTTTTTTTATAACACACTTTGCCCCCACTGCTTGCCACACATCAGATTCCTACTGGTGAATTGCCCAATTTGTTCCCATCACTGGGGTATGGGTTACTTGGGAGAAACCATCACTGAGGTAACCATCAGAAGTGATTCATGATGTTTGTTATTTTTCAGCCCTGATGTCCGGCATATACTCCACTGAGCACATGGTACGTGACATAGAATGGGCTGACAACAAAGGAGGTTCCTGTCTCTTTATCAAGGGGTATTTCCTTCCAACTCTATCCCAGAAACATGAGAGGTGGTTTCTCCAAGTTGCTACCATGGAAAGCATGCATACCCACAGTGTCCTTGAGTGCATACAACCCTCCTCACCCCTTGCTGGAGAGGGGCGGGGAGAAGGCCATTGACCCTTAATTTCTCCTGCAAGTGTTCTCCAGTGCCATGGCTATTAATCGAGCCCCAGTTTCCTAGGTCATAGTCAGGACTCCAGCCCTCCGTGCCATAAAGGTATGGATCTAAGGTGCATTTCAGAGCTTTGTTTCCAATCCTTTGATCCAGTGATGACCTGAACAAAAATTACAAAGAAAAGAAACTCAGTCTTATTTTTATTTTCTTTCAAAGAAGAAATATGTTGGTTCCACTGCTTAATGTTCAAATCTAACGAAACAGTAGTTCTCAATACACTGAGAAGACAAATGCTTGTGAGGATACATAAATCATACCTGGGAACAATGAAGAGCAAAGAGCAAGAAATACAGCAGTTACATTCAACAGCACTGCAGCGCAACTTGTCCTGCATGGATAAACCAAATCTGCTTTGCTCCACTACTAACCAATTCATAGATAAGCATGTTGTAAAACATCTACTTAGAGAATTAGTATGCTTAGGAACATTGGACAAGGGATGCTAGTTAGAGCACAGCCATGGCCTACTGTGGCTCTGCTCATATAATCTTCCCTTGTCCAGAAATGGAGACCACAAATTCAAAGAAGCTTAACATTCAGACACTTGTGCATACACACACAAGGAGAGAAAGACATGGACATACCCCCCTACCTACACACATTTTAGCTATACTATCCCTATGCAAATGAGACACAAGATATGTCAGGGTCATACAGCTCACACATACATACCCATAGTTACATCACAATACCCAGTCAAGCATATATACTCTCAGACTTGCATGTGTACTATCCCATTGGTATACCTATCCATCAGTCCACAGCCCCTTTTCCCACTTTTCTACATGGGGTTGGGGTGTCACTTCAACAGTGACAATCAGCTAGAGCCAAGGATTACACTACTGCTGGGTGGCTAGCCCTGCTATGGCTGCTCTTCCATAACACACACTCGCACATACACTCACACCTATGGCCAATTTAGAGTGCCCAATCCACCTACTGCATTGTCTTGGGAATTTGGGAGGAAACTGCAGCATCTGAAGGAAACCCATGCAAACACAGGGAGGACATGCAGACTGCACAGAATGCACCCCAGTCAAGAATCAAACTGGAAAACCTCTTGCTTTAAGGCGACAACGCTATCCACTGTGCCCCTGTACCACATCCTTTCCAGTTAAGTCAGAAAACAAACTGGAAACCTTTGGCTTCAAAGTCTCCAAGCCATCATATGTAAATTATCGCAATATTCAAACGCTTCAAATGTACTAACTGCCTACAATTCTATGACAAAGTTTACCTGTAACCCCCACAATATTTATAGAGCTAACAGTTAAATGAATAAATGCCTATGGTCACCAAGATAACTGTATAAGCCTGACAGTGTCTACCAGAACTACCAGAACTAAACAAACTGGGAAGTTAGAGAGCAAACCTGCTTGGTGGTCCACATATATGGAAAAATAATACAATAAAATAAAAAATAAAGTTTCGTAGAATATACAGCAAAAATGAAGACAAGCAAAATCAAGGGCAACATCAAAAATTATTGAAGGTACCAAAAATATTAGGAAAACAAAGGCATTACATGAACTTAGACTAGCATCAGAAGGTAAAGATAATTACAAACCCTTAAGTCAGGAAATTAAGAAACAGCACCCAACATTGCTCTGAACTTATTTAAAATGGCACCACCTACTTGATCCAGTAAATATCATGACTATATTAGCTAACAAGTTCACTGTAAATTCCATGCCAAGACAGTTACACAAAACCAACACATTCCAATGAATCTCAAACTCCCTAATATCATAAAAAAACCTTGCTAAAGGTACTTTCCGAAACAAAAAAAACAGATCCTCCTTGGGACCTGATAACATATCCATCTGCTAACTAAACAGCACTGAACATGTATTGTTGGATCTGCTTCTACAGATTTTCATTATGAGCTTAGCTGCTACTAACTTTGCCCATAAGGCACATCACACAGCAGTTCTGATGCCATAAGTGACATCAGAAACTAAAGACCCATTATTCTGACAAGTTTCAACTGCAAGGCTATGGAGCATGCCATAAGTGACCTGATAAAATACTATATTAAAAATCCTATAAGACCTGACCCTCAGCAATTTGGCTCTGTTAAGGGTAGATCCTGTCTGAAAAATCTAAGACACTTCTTTGAGAGAGTAACACAAGCCGTGAATAGCAGTTACGCTGCCGACACAGCAAATCTTTACCTTGCCAAAGCATCAGATACCAAACCACATACTTACCTGGTAAGTGCAAGTCACCTGATGAAGACTGAGCAAGCTACCTCCCATGTTTTGTAAAGAGAGGCAGAGCTGTTCAAAGGGAATGCCATCACCGAAGTGATGAGACGCCATTTGTGGACAGCCTACGGCACTCCCCCACACTGCATCAGGTGCAACTGGGGATGTTAAGGATGCATACAAAAAAAAAAAAAAAATCACAAACAGCCCCTGATGGGTCTGAATAACAGTCCTTCCCAGCTGACCCCAACTGACAAGCATATTTTTCATTGTGCTTAAGCTTGTCTTAGGTTTGTCTGTAAAACATGTGTTTTTTCCAGTGTTAATAATACACCTACACTTTATCAACCGTCACCATCAACTCAACAGCAAGGGGACAATATGATCATAAGTGACAAAATGACAAAAAGCAATTTACACATGTACACACATCATAGGAAATTCTGACAGTAAACGTATCGAAATCATACTTTCATTAAGTAATCATTTCTTTGACAGTGGCACAGGAGAGAAAATATTCACAAGTCTGGTAAACATGCTGTGGTTATTTTTTAAGCTTATTTTAACAGAACACAGGTAGTTAGTTTGCACATGGCAGCAGTAACTGCACTCAACAAGGTAAGCAGATAAATACAGTAAAAATAGAATAGGACACAGGGAGGGTAGCTCAGCAGCAACAGCTTTCAGCAGGCAAGGCAAAGGGTAAGTACTTAAACTATAGTACTAATAATAATCACTCATAGTAGGAAGCAGCTTCTTTAATCAGAAAATAAAATAATTAAATGGAAGAGAGACCCTGGTGGGAATGGAGCCCTATACAGCTGCCTAGTTTGCCAACACCTAAGGGAAACCCTGGATTACTACCATAGCCACCTTCAGGCAACAGCAAACTCTGCGGTTGCTAGAGGCCCCCTGGTCCTTGGGGTGGAGGGGGGACACCAACCACATCAAGTTATTTTATTTTGATATTTTGTAACTTGCTTGTCAGAGCAACAAAATCTAGAACAGCAATCTTGTGTAATTAAACCAAGTAGGTAGTAATAACTCTTATTTATATCTCCCTTAAATTCAAAGATATCTTTGGTTATATTAACAGTATTTTGTCAAGTAACAGGCTGCACACTGACATATTGCCCTTGACTTAGTTAAATCCTGTTGGTGGGTATTCTGTCCAGTAAAATTAACACCATACCAAGCTTTAGGCATTTTTAATACCTTTGGCTGTAAGGGGACCCACAAACGCTGCTGCTGGTTGTGGAAAAATTAGGAGAAAATAAAAAGATTATTCATTTTTCTGATTACGCTCTTTACCCAAAATAGGGTTATGATATGCCCCTGTTAGGATAACATTGATAATCAGTGAATGAGTGAGCAAGGTAAGTGCTGCAGATCAACAGCCCAGAGTGACCAATTTCAGTGCTTAGCTTGGATTTTAGAAGAGATTATGTTTCCCGGTTTACCTTCATAGCAGCGAAAAACAGTGGTGCGAGTGCTCATATGAGTGAATCATAACCACAAAACTTAAAACAGCAACAGTTGTACGTGTTCGAAAATCAGCAAATCGAAAATCCGATTCACTGCTTTTCAAACATTAACGTCGAAAAAATAATTAAAGTGTAATGCCCCCTGCACCCCTCATGTGGGGGGCAGCACCCCCTTACCCCCCCCTACTTTATTATGCTAACTCCAAGATTGCACTAGAGTGGGGAAAGGAACCATTTCCAGATACCCACTATAGTGCAATCTGCCCCAGAATGTCGAATGTGCAATGAGCGAATCTCACTGTGCATTCGCTCATTGCACATTCAAAGTTTTTTCCGTTAGGCGTTTGCAAACTTCCTTTCGGAAAATTGCTGTTCGCCCTTGTGCAATATGCACATGTAAAGGTAAACCGATGTTTCCAATCTTCAGGGATGGTTTTCTCTTTAAAGGAGTTTTATATATACTGGCAGAACACCAAATACTATAAGTTTCAATTGCTTTGCTCAAGAATTTTGGGCAAAACCAAAAATAATAGCAGAATAAAGGCTCAAAACCAAGAACACTTTTAAATGTTACTCAAACTTGCTTAAAAAGTTAATACAATAATACATTTTGCATCAACATACATTTTGGGACAATAAAAAGTAACATTGATATCTGTATTTATTGACTCTGTATTCTTGAATGATTTACCAACAAGTTAAAGCTTTTTACGATGGAAACTGAAGACTGGTAGAGAAATGTGAAGGCTGCCAGCCTAGCCAGATAGGATTTTATACCTAATTCTGTCATTTGTAAATATGAATGTTGAATTACAGGCTTGTTTTCTTAAATGAAAGAATATGCTGGAAATGTTGAACTCAAAACAATGTAGCAACATTGCCCTCTGCTGTTAAGAAAGCTAAGTCAAGCATTTCTTGTCTGTCCTTTGAAAGTGAAATTATTTCACTGTCTTTGATGTTTACAATTCGGCTCCAACCGGGCTAGATGAATGCTTCCTGCCTATTGTTTTAAGGCTAAAGTTAATGACCAGAATTTACATGTGGAATGTCCTTTACTGCTCTGGTTTCTGCCTAGGTGTAAAAGAATGTAAATGCAGTTTCTGTCAGCCTGGGAACACCAGGAAAGTGCAAAAAATGATGTAATGGGAATCAGGACTACAACAGCAATTTAAACAGAGAATCAAAAGACATTTAGAATTTTTGTCTTGATCATCCAACTCACAGCACTGTCTTGCTCATATGTAAGTTATCTTAGACTTGTGTTTTCTTTTAGAAATAGCTAGGAACTAGAACGATTAGACTGTGTTTTTCTGTGATGTCAGAACTTTACTATTGTGTTATTTTAAGTATTTCTCTATGATCTCCGAACTCTTGACTAGCACTGGTGTAGTAGAAAGTATTGTCTTTGGGTTTTAATTATTTATTATTAAATATTTTAACTGTGGCTGTTTTGTGTAGAGATAATTTAAGCTCTAGAGTACACTGCATATTTATAGAGTTTACTATCCAAGTCACTCTAAATAAGCCTTGACTGTTTAGTCAACTACCAATTGGATAATAATATTACAAAGTAATAATTGGACACCCTTTTAAGGGCCTTTGAGTAGCTGATAAGTATTAGTGGGTGGTGGCAAGTGGAACTACCATATAGTCTGGGAGAAAGGGGCACAACTGGTGAAACTGTGCCAGCCTTCCCAGGAGTGTCAGTGTGGTTGCATAAACTCTTCTCAAAGTGCATGAGTGTGTGGGTGCGTCAGCTACTTGGGCAGGTACATGAAGCACTGGTTGGACAGAGAGGGTGCTAGAGGTTTTAGCTTGCTCCTTAGGCTGAGATCTGGACCCTATAGCTGTGCCAGTGGAGCGTCTTATTGGGGACCTGGAGAGCAAGGGAGTGACAAGCCCCAGACTGACTGTGATCTCTGTGTGTTCTTAAGGGAAATTGCACTTTACTGTGTGTATTTGTTATCCTTTCCTCATATACGAGACACTCTCTCTGGTGTTAGTGGTGAGGATTGAGGCTCCTTGATTGCTGGGCCAAGGCACAGGTGTCACAGAAACAGCAAAATTATAAGAAAAAAATCAAATATGTCAAATCAAGGGCAATACAGGTATGCACTCCTTTCAATGAGGTAAATAAAAGTGAGTTAACCTTGTTCAAAAGCTGCTAAAGAGTCACTGATCTACCTGGCGTGGCAGTATCAGTGTTGCACAATGTACTGCTATCTACTGAAATAAGTACAAAACTAGTATTGCTTAACCCACTTTTACTGTGCTACATTAGAGCTAAACACTGCAAAGTTTCTTTTTTCTTTTTCTATTTTTACTAAACTTGGCTGAGTTAATAACATTCTGGGACTGTTTTGTGTGTGTGTGTGTGTGTGTGTGTGTGTGTGTGTGTGTGTGTGTGTGTTGGGGGGTGCAGTACATTTAAGAGCAACAAGCTAGCCATATTTTCTTTCAGTTAGCATCACAAACACAGACCTTACACATGACAGGTAGTTTGGCAGAAACAGGATGTGTGCAAAAGAAACTGTTCATTGACACTGAGAGGTAGTGAGTAGCACTGCCATTTCAAATGGTTTTGCTCTAGTTGAGTTCTTGTGCTACATTGTTTTTTTCTATGTGGAGTCTTAATGCCCTTCCTGTCTGTGTCTATTGATGTGCTCTGATTAACCGCAGTACCTCAAAAACATCCAGCAAGTGAAATGGACCCCCCTTTTCCCTAAAAGTGAATATGCACTGTGTGTGCGCGTGCAAAATATCACTGATTTTTAACTCTGCGTGCACACACACACACACACACACACACACACACACACACATACACACACACAAACACACACAAACACACACACACACAAACACACACTAATGCTAGGCACATACATAACTATTCTGAGTAGCAGTAAAAAATACAGTTAGCAAGTAATTACATTTCAAAAGTAAGGAATAAAATGCATCACAGTACATTCAGTCACTTAAGACTTTCTAGGAGTCTAATGGTCTCCATACGCCAGACTGTAGAAATGGAATTTTGTCATGGACTTCGTGGTGGCATCTGCCCTCAACTGAACCTATTCTAAAATCAGTCCTGCTCAGATGTGTGCACAGAAGTTGCTGTAGGTTTTGTGGGGTTAACTGGGGACTGGTGGTAATTGCTTCTTTGATTTTCATCACAAATCTTAGAGGTATGCTCACTGAAGGTCATTATAGCTTGTGTCGGGGCTGGGGACCTCAGTGTTGTACATGTAGGCTAGGAGAAACAAATATACTACTGTAATCATTTTCATTTTTTTCCACTTTCCTAACAATCACACATCTGGCACACATACTGTTGGCTGCCTTTGGCAGCTAGGGGTGAGGAGGCATGCTATGTATATGTAGGACAGTAGTCACTTGAAATACATGAATATAGCCATTTGAATTTTTGCTTTCAACTCAGTCTAACACAATTAAGATGCACAGGCAGTGGCTGTCCTCCCAAACAGGATTTGTTAATCCTCACAACAAATTGCCTTCTTAGTTTATTTCAAGCTACTATTTTGTTAGCTTTGAATATTAAGCTCTGGGCACAACATGTGTTTTCCTTGGGGAAAAAAACACTAAAGCTGAAATTCTTTATTTAGTGTTGTCGTCTCACAGCAAGAGGTTCTCAGGTTTGATTCTCAGCTGGAGAGCCTTCTGTGCAGAGACTGCATGTCCTCCCTGGGGTCATGTGAATTTAAAGACATGCAGGTAGGTGCGAGCATGTGTCGGTGTGCCTTGGGCACTGGGCTGGCAACTCGACACTGTAAAAAGTTACTGCCAATAATCAGTAGACCGGAGTTCCGCTGTAGTGACCCCTAACCAGGAAAAGTCGAAAGACAGTTGTCTACTTGTGATTTTTTTTCAGGGCACCACTGGATTAAAAGGTTAGGAAAATGCTGTAAAATGCACCCCCAAAATTAAAGTAATGACCACAACATTCCCAGCCCCCCACACAACCTACAGCAACCTTCTGCACACACATCTGAGCAGGGCTGGTTTTAGAATGGGTTTGGTTGAGGGGTAAATCCTATGGCTTGTGGGGGCCCCAGCTTACTTTAGTTATTTACTTAACAGTTTATTACTGTGCTGGCTTGTTCAGGAAAGGTGTACTGAAAGGATGCAATAAAAACTAGAGTTCAACAGCAATACTTAATTTCTTTCCTTGATCATAGTTTCTGTTCAATCCATCATTGGTTGAAAAGGTTGTGTAAAAAGAAAATAAAACTTTAAAATGCACTTCAGAGCTTGTAGAAAGTCATGGCACCTTGAAAAAGCTGAAGAGTAAGGTAAAATATGACAAAAGGAAGAAAAAAGTAATGTGCATGGTCTGGGGAGCCCAGGACGGGGGTGGGGGGGCTACAGAGAGCAGCAATGGAAGATGTACATGTGTGTGGGGGGGGTGAAACAGTAGGCAGTACCTACAGCACCATTTAAGTGTAGCCCTGTACACAGAGTTGTTATAATGTATCATTTTTCCAACTAGATGCCTATAACTGCGAATGTCCTGACACAGGCCTGTAGTAATGTTAGAGCACTGTAGTTAAAGTTCAGTCTGTGCTTGCTACTCCTACAATTCTGCAGCATGAACTAAAAGATTGTTTGGGGTCGGGGTGAGGAGAGTGGTAGTAGTAGGATATTTTTGTGTGTGGTTGCTGAAGAAGGCTCTCGCCGAAACTGGTATGACCCCACTGGGTTATTCTTTCTATTTAGTCTTCAAGGAATAAATTATTCTTTTGCCAGAAGGCTACACTAGAATTACTGTGTGCTGGCTCTTTTTTCTTTGCTGTTTTAGAGTGGTAGCAGTGACAGGGTGATACTCAGACTGGAAGAGACCAGACGTGTTCAGGGGGGCCCCCAACTTGACATTTGATGGTGGTCCCTGAAATGTTAACAGCAGCCCTGATAACACCAACTCGCACATCATAATTAACCCCACTTTTTCCTATTTTCTACATGGGGTCAGAGTGCAGTATCAACGGTCACCATCTCTCTCCAGTCAATGCCACTCTCCTGCCCTCAGTGACACTGATGTCTGATTGTTGCAGGTCTTCTCTCACACAATCCATCCACCTCTTTGCTGGATGCCCTCATTTCCTCTTGCCTTCTTTGTGCTTGTCCCAAATCATCTTCACCAGACTGTCTTCTGCTTTTCTGCATGTGTCCAACCCACTGTAACCTGTTCTCTTTGACTTATATCCTTATTTCTTCGTCTGTCCTACAGGGTGCATCCTACCATCTGTCTCAGGCACTTAATCTCCATCATCTCTAGCTTCCTCAACTGCACTGCCTTTATTGCCCAGGTTTCTGCAGCTTACAATAGCACTGGTCACACCATGGTTTTGTACTCCTTACTTTTCAGCTTCTTTGGCATTCTTCCATCATACACTACACCTGACATACTGTGTCAGTTGGCTGCAGCCCCTCTGATTCTAGCTTCGACCTCCTCATTCAGACTTCCTACCTCCTCAAACACCCCTCCTAGATACCTGAAGCTGTTAACCTATTACACTATTCTCCCTTCTATCTCAGTTTTCAGCTTCTTTCGATTTTCCCCATTTGCTGCCATTACCACTGTACTTAGTTTCATCCCATGTGCCTTCAAGTTAAGCATTCCATTCCCCCACACTTTGTTGAAGTTCTTGCTCAGTCTGCCTCTAATACCACATTGTCTGCACACAGCAACATGTTTGCTAATGTAGTCCATCACTAGTATGGGACTTCAGACAACTGCTGAACTGTCCAAATCAGCTTTCTTGGGACCCAGTCATATGCTTTATCCAAGTCTAGGAATACCCAGTCGGACTATTTCCTTATTTCCAACTTCTTCTCAAGTATCTGTCTCACTGCAAATACTGGGTCAGTTGTTCTGTATCCCGATCTGAAGCCGAACTGCTCATCTCCCCCATCTCACTTTTGACTATTCTGCGTATTCGTTTATGTATCACCCACTCTAGAACTTTCAGGCAATGTGACAGGAGTCTGATAACTCTGTACTACCTGCAGTTATGAAGGTCCCCCTTGTTCTTGAACACACTGGCACTAGTATGCTTATTCTCCAGTCATCTGGGATATGCCTCTCTCCAAACTACACCTTTCAACCTTCAAGCACAAAAAAATCTGGACAAAGACAAAAAAAATATTGGGAGGAACAAAGGCCCAAAATCAGGAACAAATGTTAAATATTGCTCTTATAAACACAGAAAGTTGATAAAATAACAGGTTGTGCATTAGCATGCAATTTCTGAAGGATATGAAGTCTGAAACTTTTTGTCATTATTTATCAACTTTAGTAATTTGCCAGAAAACCACAAATTTCATGAGAAGCAGACAAAAAATCTGAGTCAAAAATCTGGACATTATGTGAAAATCTGGACAGTTGAGAGGTATGCTTCATACTGCTATGCAAACCCTCTGCAGCTACTTCTCCCCAATATCACCCAACATCTTTAGCATATCTAGTGTGATCTCATCTGAGCTTGCTGTTTTCCATGACTTCATTTTCCTTGGTGCTGTTCTTACTTCTTCTATTGTGGGCTCCTCCTCTTTTTTAACTGTAGGCTGTGTCTGGGGCAGTACAGCTTCTGGGGAGTTTTCTTCATTCAGAAGCTGCTGGAAGTACTCCTTTCATCTGTCTTTTATGTCCAGTGGACTGGTGAGGAGGTTGTTGTTGGCATCCCTTATGAAGGGTGTCTGACTATATTCTTCATCTTTCTGTATTTGTCTTGCAACGTGATAGTTTCTTTGTGCCATCTACTGATTCAATTTCCAGAAACTGGTAGACTGCCTCTGATGCCATGTTCTTTGTTAATGCAATTCCTTTCTTAACCTCTGTTTGCCAACCAGCATTCCTTCCTAGCATGGCGCATCTTTATTATTTCCTACTTTTTTCCTGCACTCCTTTCATTTGAGGATTTCCTGGACTTCTGCATACCACCACCACCTTTACTTATGTACCTTATTTCCATACCTGGTTTGGCCACATAATCTGTTCTGCAGTCCTCACACACGCTGTTTTGAGGACCTGCATTCTTCTTCAACTTCACCCATTTCCTCTTTCTCTTGAGGTGCTACAGACCTAAGTAATTCCTTGAACTGTTATGCCCTCTCTTCAGTCAACTTCCAGGTCTTCAGCCTGGTCTCTGTTGTCCTTAGAGCCTTCTCTGACCACTACTTGCAGCTGATTATGGCAATCAGTGGTTTATGCTGTGGGCCGACTATTTCACTGGGGATGACTTTGCAATCAATGATTCTACCTCAGTGCCCTTTCCTTACTTGGAGAAAGTCTACCCAAGTTGCATGCTGGCCATTCTTGTATGTGATCTTGTGACTGTCTCTTTCTTAAACAAGTGTTGGTTACTATCAAGCCATTTGCTAGGTGTCTAGAACGGCCTCTCCATCCCAAGTAGACCCAGGCAGTCCCCACATCCTGTTCTGCCTGCCCAGATATGTGCATTCAGGGTCTACTCACATTCTCTGAAAAAATGATGGCAAAAATTAGAATTTTTATAGCCAGTTCTGACGATGTACAGGAAGAAAGGCCTGACTAGAGGTTACCAGAGTTGCATTAGTGACTTAGCTGTCTGTTATTACTGGCAAAGAGGGAATGACTGTATGCATCCTAGGAGGAGCAGACCAGAACTGTCCAATTCCACAATCCCTCAGGGGAGGGGTGATGCAAATCAGAGCCCACCGTGAGATTTTCAGCCACCAAGTCATGAACCCAACAGCCCACACTGAAGATGAATGGACGCAATCAGCTGCACAGTGTTTTATTTTATTTATTTATTTTTTCATTTGTTGACCAGTTCAGTCCCACTAGACTAGTGGCCTGTTTTCAGGGAAGACCCAAAATGGTATTTTTACTACTAGGGTAATTTAGTCAAGACATTAGGAAACTTCCCCTATTCTTTGGAAGAGAGGCACCCTCTGGAGCTACTAGGTGGCACTGGAGGGCTGCTACTGCAGTGCTGGAAATCCTAAAATGGGGAGATTGCAGCAGAGATGAAGAGAGATGAAATAAGAAAATGATTGTGGAAGAAATAGTGGGGAGATATCATTTAAACATATAAGAAAAATAATTAAAGAAACAGAACTGTTTAGTTAAGTTCTTTTGTCTTGATAACTTATCGTTTTGTGTTGACAACATATACATTTTACGGATGAATGCAAAAAATGAGCATGCAAACAATTGATTTAATTTTTATATGATATAAAATGAATGCAAGTATTAATAAAGCACATCCTACTCTTTTTGGCAGGTACCTATAGATGTTTTACATCCACCTGAGCTACCACCACCTCAAGCAGATCGGACCTCGTTTTAATGTCTCATCTGAAAGATGGCACACACACAGAGGAGTGTAGCAACCTCCTTAATACTGCACTGAAGTGTCAGCAACCCAGTCACCTGCCGTGGGAACTGAACAAACAAACTTACAGGTGAGTGTGCTACCTAATGAGCCACTGACACTGAAGCACAGAGCATGCAGGCACCTACTGTGATGCAGGTTGCTTGTCTCAAAGCCAGAGAAGGCATTAGGATCTATAGCAGATGCATCCTCTTTTACAGGATGGCAGTGAGAGCAAAGACCCCAATCAGGCAAGTGGGAAAAAAGCACACATACATAATTCAGACTTTTTTGTGCCAAATTACGTAACTGAAGACCTGAAATGACCTACTATATCCATAACATGAGCAGTATCTAGATAAGACCACTAAAGATTCTAAAATAAATGCAAATCAACTTTAAAAAAGTTATAAACAAAGATTGTAACAGATCACCTACGACTCACAGCAGCAATGTAAATGCTCACTTCCAACTTTTTTTCCATGTATTCCAATGAATCCAGAAACAGTCGAGTATCTACATTCCACTTCTCTACTTGGCAATGCTCAAGACGGACTCATTCTCTCTTGTCTTCATTACTTAAATTTCTCTCACTGCCACAAATAACATGTTCTCCTTCCTTGTTCTTTGGCTCTACGTCACACATCTGTTCCCTCATAGTTCAACAACTACATATCACATCTCTTCTTTCCACTCTAATGTCTCTTTCGCTGTTGCACAGAATCACTAAAAGCCTTTCACTGAACAAAAGTTCTCCTATCCCTTTTACCATTTTACAGGCACTCTCCATTAAGCTAACAAGACATCAGCCTCAATTCCACTTATTGTAATGCAACCAGTTATTATTTTGGTTTCCATCACAAACCTCTAACACTGAGCTGCTTATGACAGATCTCTTTATTACAGTGCCCAGTTATGTATCAGTTTTTTGCAAACCCCAGCTGTCATACATTCACCTAGCCTACAAGCTGCACCAGATCATTTTACATACAGAGTATCATCATCATTATTAGCATCATAATCCAGATACAGTCATGAGTTAGGTTGTTCTTGATCTCCAGCCAAATGTGATGTCTGACCATAAGCATGTCAAACAGAACAGACCCCACGACAAACTACATGCATCTTCAATTTACTCCTGACTCGAGTTCAGTTAATGGCCCACACTGAAGGTGCTGAATGAGGTAGGAAAGGAGGAGTGAGCAGCTTACACCCACTCACTCACCCTGACAAAAAGAGGCGACATGCATTTGACTGCAGTGAGACAATACCAGCAGGTCACACCACAGGCATACACTCTGTAGAAGAAGGCATTTAAGTCTGTCCATTAGTGCAGAGGATTACGGGCTAAAGGTTGTTAATGAGCTGCTTTCTGTAGTGCAGAGATTCAGTCCCCCACCCTATATTCACATATTGTGCGAATCTGAACAAGTCATTTAATCAGACAGTACTCTGCATCAAATGGAAAATTGGCCAAGGTTCTGCCTCAAAGGTCCCCTGGATTGCATATCTATGAATCACCTATGATGTGGGGATACAAGCCTGTCAATCAGATTATCCCCTTCTAGCTGGTAACAGTGGGTTTGTGGCAGCAAATATAAACAGGGGAACATAACATAGGAAACAATGTACCATACCTATTAGCCAATAGGGGAATGGGTATGGCACAAGAAAAAAAATCTCCAGAATTCCTCCTGAACAACCGTTCATAATCCCAGATTTTTTAGCACCAGTGACTCGTGTCCTTGGATGTCGTGATACTGGGTCAATCAATGGGTCAATGGGCAATGAGTGTTTAATGCTCACAGGGATATCAGGAAGACAAACAGCATACAAAAAGAGATCAGAAAGCCTCAATCTGTATGAATAAACTCAGGCTTGCAAAAAAAAAATGCAGTTTGTGCTGTTTTTGGTACTTCCATATACTGAATCTGATGCTTTTTGTCAGTAGTAGTGCCAACACTGAATCCTCAAGTGCACTGTCTTTTACTGGTCTCTCACTAGACACAACTCCCCAAACACTAACTATCGACTTGTGCTTCTTGTCCAGCAACTTGTGCTGTAATCACTGTACCATTTTGGGCCTTGTAAGTTTCTTGTCAGGTACAGTGCCAAAGGCCTTGCTGGAACAGACTACATGGACAGAGTTCCTTCTGTCAGCTTGAACAGAAATCTATGCAAACAACTGACTGGAAAAATCTACACAGAAATATGCTGCTGCCCCTTCACAAGGCAGTCGGTATTCCAGAAATTCTCCAGCCAAACTTATTTTTATTATAAACCTTCCTTTCCTGGGAGAGGAAGCTGACTTAGAGGCCTGTTATGTCCTGGTGCCGGGATGCACCTTTGTTTATTTTGCTTTGGAATTCAGGTGGCCCTTCTCTGCCACAGGTGTTCCTTGTTAATAGTTGAGACGTGAAAACAATGTTTAACTGAAGAGAATAAAAAAACCAACAGCACAATACTCAAAATACCCATTGAGAACATGTTGATTACTGTAATTTAGAACGCATGCATAATTTAGCACACATTTAGAATAAAGTCACAAGGCTCGACTACAACATAGTTTTATATCATGGTAATTACAGTATTACATCACAGTATCAGCTAGGAGGAGTTATAACACTTACATTGCAACAAAATCTGTACTTGGATGGTTAGAAGATTGAATGATTTCATAAAACCAGCCAACAGATGGATGGAGCTGAATTCTATAAGAAGGAAGTTTGAAAGCATTGCAATCTTAACCCTGCAAGTTATATCTTCAGTGATGGCAACTGATTTGGCAAAATTCCTAGATTCTTTTCATCCATCCTTACTTTCCTCTTCACATATACCCCCTCCACATATTTCTTTACACTTCTCTCTTACAAATTAACTTATTATACTTCCCGCTCTCTTTCCTTGCCTAATAATACTAAGATGCTCTACCCTTCCCTACCCACCCTTTAAGTCCATTACTTCTGTCTTTATATAGCATTACTCTCTCCCTCTTCATCCATAGAACTACCCATCTTCTTCTATGTTCTGTACTTTTTCTGCACACCTTTTCCTCTTCTACCAACTTATTTTATTGTATACAACGTATGGTAATGCACATAGTTAATATGTATGCCTGCTGAATTAATTTACTACATGCCACCTTCTCCTGCATTTACTTATGTGATTGCACTGTCTCTTACTCTAAGTGTGCCTCAAGTATACCATAATTGGACTGTTTGTAAACTTCTTACTTTGTTGTTGATCTATATCTCCCTGCTCTACAGTGTATTATAATGCATTTCTGTTCAGATTCTATAAAGTATTTTTTTTAATTTGTTCAGAATATTATGCACATTCATATCAACTGCCATTGTGGAGCTTTTCTCCCCAGGCCCCCAATGAAAATGGGCACTTCTTAGCCCAGTAGACTTTCCTGGTAAACAAATGCCAATTAATTAATTAATAAAAGCAGGCAGGGGAAATGCCCATGACTGCATATATCCTGTGAGTGGATCATATGTGCTAACTATGCTAACACAGGATTTGGACTAGAAAACATAAGCAGCAGCGAGTGAGTCGTATAAATACAGGTGGAATGTTAATCACAACCAGTGTAGTTGGCAGGGACTGTGCAATACTGTGCAAATCATGGGCCTTGCATACATCCAGTTATGATGTGGTACCAGGCTTCCACCCCTAACAGGGCAGGATGAATAAAATGCCCACGTCGTCTCAAAATTAGCACAGTGGCATATTGAAAGGCACTGCAGATATTCAAATGCCACTTAGATTTCAGCAGGACTACTACAAAGGGGGGGGGGGGGAGAAGAATCTTTAGTTTAAAAGCATGCCATGGTAATGTGAATTCCTTTAACTGTTTGATAAGGTTGTCACTTTTCTGTGATGATGTACTACAAGGAACAACTGTTACTTTAAACAGAGTTTCACCTCAAAGGAGGTGATTTTGGTTTCTGAATGGTTAAGTATGCACCCACTAGTTGTTACACAGTATTAATGGCATGAAAGTTCATTTGGAGCACATTCTGGATGGTTATGGTAGAGCAACAGGCACAAAACTGGTACATTATCAGATGATACAATTCTAAGCATTAGAGATTTTCCAAAAGTATGCAACAAACAGATCTCTAGTAGGGATCTTCACAGAACCATTAAAAAGAGATTAAGCACAATGATCACTTCTAACTCTCAGATACTTGTGGCAATCTATTTCAAACATAACCTGCAACTAGTGAACCTAGACAGGGATTTGCTAGTTAACTTCAGTTAAGCTAGCTTATTAAACAGCAGCTGTTGGATGGTGTACCTCTGAAATGCCCCTGATTTTGCCTCGTATTTTTGCTCTGCCCTCATACATTTTTCAATTCTCTGTTTTAATTACTGAGGATTACAGTCAGAGTAATGCCAGACAGAGTTTTTCTCTTAATGCTCAGAAAAATGCATGCTGATGCAAAACCTGTTTTTCTATTAACCTTTTAAGTGAATATGAATATTGCTTAAAAAATTGTCCCTGATGTTGGGCCTTTATCACCCCTCCTCTCTCACACACACACACACACATACACGCACACACTAGTTTTGGCTTTGTCCATAATGTTTGAGCAAAGAAGTTGAGAGGTATAACTGGTGGTTGGGCAATAATAGTAAATACCGTACAGAATCCAAAAAGAAGGAACCAGAATGGCAGAAGCCATTCACATTTTGTAGAGCCAGGCAAATCAGATTTAACGGGACAGCTGCTGAGCTATGACTTGTAGGAAATCAAATTGTTTATCAGAAAAAAAGATATATTGCTCAAGAAGTTAATAAATATACCTAGACATGCTTTTTCTAGAATTTTGCTGGTGAAAGGCAAAGAATTAAGGCAAGCCTAAAGTTCTGGACAGTATAAGATGCAGACGTACACACTTTGTATAGGAAGGGAAACAGTGAAACACATTCAGCTTTCTAAAATTGCCCTGTTCCTCCACCACATACACACACAGGCTGAGTTACTAATTAGCATATCTGTGTTAAGATGACATCAGCTGCAGATCAAAGAAACCTTTGTCAAAGGGCAATCCACTCCTGTAGAGTCTTCAAGTTTGATTCTATGCAGCAGCCCACATACCTCTACTTTAATGGCCTTTCAGAGTCTGGGACCCAGAATTCAGAGACTAATATCTCTCTCTAGGCAAATGGCAAAACAAGGCTGGCAGGTATGGGGGTTCTATAAAGAATGCAGCATACTTTGTAGGGTGAAGAAGGTAACTCTGACCCCTGCTCAAGTGCAACATAATGACTAATATTTGACCTAGAAACTATTACATAACTTTTTTCCATATTTACACTGAAGGTGACTTTAGAAATTTGCATTCTGACTTGCCCTTATTTTTTAACCTACAATATTCATTAAATGTAGACAAGGGATTTTAATTCAAACCAAATGCATCTATCCCATTTTTTTTTTAAATTTTAAGTGAGAACTACTTAAAGCCCTTTTCAATTAATTTTAAAAAAAAAGCAGGGTTTTTGCAGACCACTTTCCGGTGAGACCTTACACAATGATGCAAAAAGAAATTAAAACTAAACAAATGTAGTAGACAACTCAGAGATGTTGCACATTTACAGACGTTACAGCTTTATGTGCATTATAATTAACTCAAAATTCATATCAAGATTCAATTTCATTTCTTGCTGTTGCAAAGAAGGCAATGTCAACAGGTTTACAGGAAGTGAAATGTAACAAGTGGGGAAAAAAAAAACAGTGAAACTGAAGAGAGTTTGGAAACTAGCACCAAAAAAAAAAATCGATGATGGCTGAAGGAGGACTACTTTTCCTAATAATGTGATTAAGGAAACTGGATGGAGAAGAATGTTTCAAGTGACAAGGTAATTAATAGAAAAAGCAAAATTATACATAGGTATCTATTGCTTTCTCAGTCATTACATACTGGTGTGGATATCAGAGTTGGCATGCTAAAAGAATCGCAACTAAAAGTACAGTCTGAGCAAGCTATGCAGAGAGAAGTAGGGTAAGAAGGGATTAGGTTATATAATCAGAGAAGTTGCATTTTTATAGAGTCATATAATGTGCTTTCAGCTCTGATCAGAAAATGGGGGAAGAGAAAAGATCTTAAAAAAAACAATGTTAAGATTCCAATAACTTGGGACCAAGGACTGAGAAAGCATGGCTTGAGGGTTTATAGGAGATGACCAGAGTGGTTAAGACTTCTAAAGTTTTATGTCGGTGCAAATTTTCACAGGAAATTTTCAGAACTTGTGAGCTACGTGTGTTTGTGCGATTGGCGATGGTGTTGGGAGGGGGGACAAGGTTTCTTTGATAAATTTAGAGGTTATGGTTTAAATTACCACTAACTTCTTCTGTCCTCCATGCTAGAAGGTATCTAGTACAGCTTCTGCCTAAAAGCTACTACCACGTTGTGCAGAAATGCAGGCAGATGAATTCCACAGGGCGGACTTTATAACCTGGAGCAGGTGGTTTAAACAACATGGAAAAGAAGTTACACTCATAGAAACAGGCCTAGATTTGCAGGTCTGAAATGTGATTGTAATAGCTTTTCATGGTGAAAATTATGCAAGCAAAGGCCCTGTCGGATCTCTTCTGCTTATCCACTGAGGATGAAATAAGATCATCCCTTTTGTGGGGAAGGAGACAAGTGCTGTATAACAAGGGCCCAGATCTTCATTTCCCAACAAAAACAAAGAGGAAGAAAAGCTTTTTCAGAAAGCAGAAAACATGTGGAGAACTCCATATTAATTCATTTTTTCAGACTCAAGTTGGAGAGTCTTGTACAAGGAGAGAAGACATTTTAAACCATCTTTATTAAATCAGTTAAGACACACACAAACATACATTAGCACAGAAGAAAATAGACCATATTAACTTTTTCCCATTTTCATACATTTTACATCACATACTTTTTTTTTTGTAATTGTCAGTCCAACATTACATAAATTGCTGAATTCCTGCCTTCCCTTAAACCACACTCCTCTTCCTCACTATGAACATTATTCTGCACATATTCTTCCCAGAATTTCCATTTATTTCTATATAATTGGCTCCTTCCCTTTTCTAAAGATCCCGCTTCTATTTTTTTCTCACTGTTATAATATTCAGTACTTGAAATACAGTTGTTTAAACTTTGATTTCTATTTTAAGTAATTGTTTTTTTGGCAGCAAACAGAAATAAACTTAATAAAGCCTTACTCTGTCTAGGCAATTCAGATCCGGTGTTCCAGCTCAAAATAATAACTTCCTTAGTTACAGCCACTTGTTCACCCAATTTTTCTGACACAGTACTCTGTAGAAAATGTTTAAAATCTGCCAAATCATTACACTGCCAAAAGATATGTTCTCCATTACCTCTTTCTGCTCAATTGCACAAGACAACATTTGCAATATACCTAAGGAAAAGTTCTTTTGAAGTCCACTTGCAGTATAAAAATGCATATGGAAACACTTCCAAGCAAAGATTCTAAACCTTCTGGACTTTGTTGCATATTTGGGAGCCATACACGTCGTCCTACTGCTCTCTTATAAATTGCTTTTCCATTCTCTCTTACCAATCTTTTCTAACCTCATCTGATTGATTCTTATGGTTACCTTGCAATATTTTATATAACTTACTAATTTTCCTTTTTAAACAGCTTCATTTCTCGATTCAATTAAAAAAACTTTACCAAAGAAGGTCTTTCACTTAGATTCCCCTATCCCTTTCTTTTTGTCTATACTTTGGTATCAATCCCTGGTAGGGAAGGTAGTCACCAAGCCTCCCATCCAAATATATTCATCACACTCAATTAACTTTGCCTCTCAAATTATTTGTTACAAATACCTTGGCTCCTTTGCCAGTTACCTCCAGTAAATTCTAACCCCCTCTTGCTTATTTTATGTACCCCAACTTGCATTCATCCCTACTGACAAAATCTCCTTTTTCCATTCTTATGTGGGCTTAGTTCTTAGTATACTTTTCTGCTGTATTCTCAATATAAAATTCTGCATGGTTATTGTTCTTCTTAAGCAGATGCATCCAAAATACCACTCAAAGTCTTAAAAATTCACCTTCCTTCATCATCATCCCTTTCCATTTTGAATTATAACCTTCTGCTTGTGTTGTGTTAATGAGCCTTAACTGTGTAGTTCTAAAACATCCCTTCAAATCAGGTAATCCTTAACCACCTTGTTCTATGTAAAGATCAGTTTACCCCACTAACTCTTGCCCTTCTTCCCCTCTCAGATAAATTCCTTCAAATCTTTATTAATTATTGCCAGTAACTTCTCTAGTTGATAAAAATATGCCTGATTTGTATACAAAGCTAAAGGGACTAACAACATTTTCACTGTGTGTATCTTACTATCCATATCCATAAACAACTGCTTACAGTTTTTCTCTGTTTTGGTATTACATTTTGTTTAGTCTCTTCCCACATATCCTTATCTGCCATAACAGAATCTTTTTTAATCCATACTCTTAAATACATCACCTTATCATGTCCAAATAAATATGGGTATCGTACATAATAATTTACAGCTATAGCCCTTGTTTTATCTTCATTAATTTTATATCCCAATAAAACTTGAAGCTGTCCCAAAATGTTTCACAACACACTGAGATGTCAGTTTCTGGATTTATCAAGTACAAAATCTTCTTCTTCTTTCGACCTTTCCCGGTTAGGGTTGCCACAGCGGATCACCTGTCTGCTCATGATTGGCAGTGGAGTTTTACGGTGTCGACTTGCCAGCCCGGCACCCAACCTTCCACAGAAGGCACACACACACGCACTCACACCTAGGGCCAATTCAGAGAGTCCAATCCACCTACAGCATGTCTTTGGGATGTGGGAGGAAACCGGAGCACCCAGAGGAAACCCATGCGACCACAGGGAGGACATGCAGACTCCGCACAGAAGGCATCCCAGCCGAGGATCGAACCGGAGAACCTCTTGCTGTGAGGCAGCAACGCTAACTGCTGCACCACCATGGCCGCCCTCAGGTACAAAATAACACTACCTGCAAATAAAGCTAACTTTTCTTGATTATCAAATTAATCATCCTTTACTTTCCGAGTCCCCTTACTTTCTCTGCCAATGGCCCTAAATGAAAAACAAATAAAGGAGAAAGAGGACACCCCTGCCTGGTTCCTCTGTTCAAACACAACTTATTAGAAAGGCACCCTCCACTTTAATTATTGCCGCCAATCCTTCATATACCCCCATAATTAACCTTATTATTGTATCAGGGAATGCAAATGCTTCCATTGCCCTGCTCATAACATCCCAGCTTACTTTATTGAATGTTTTCTCTGTATCAAGACCCATTAACAGCAGCATTTCCCTTCTAACTTCAAATCTTCCACAGAAACACCATCTGTTCCTGGATACTTTCCTGAAGGCTGATTATACATGACCATTTTTATCTCATCTCCTCAGTTGCTGAACCTCGTCTATCTCTTAACATTGGCATAATTAAGACTTCAACAAACATTTCCATTTGTGTCCTTTCTTTATTTCCACATTCCTCTGCTTTATACACAGTTTCTTTTTTTGTAACGAGAAACATTTTTATTAAATTATCACTTACGACATAGGCAATCACACATTTACATAAATTAAACCATATTGACATATTTTAGTTGCAAACATACACTTATAATCTATCCAGTCAGTCATTACATAGTTCATTCAAACCCTATTTTTTTAAACCTCATTCCTCCAAAATGTTATTTTGCATGCATAATTCCCACAACTCTCCTGTTTTTATGTAATTTGGTCCTACCTTTTTCTAAAGATCCCATTTCCAGTTGTTTTATCTCTGTTACTATATTCAGACCTGTGCATAAAACTAAAGGGACTAAAATAATTTTAACTGCTAGTATCTTGCTATCCATATCAATAAAACAGAGCTTCCAGTTTCTTAGTTTTTATATTATCTTTTCTTTAGTCTCTTCCCACATACCCTTAGCTGCCACAACATACTCCTTATTAATCCATACTCTTTAAGTTCTTCATTTTTTCATGTCTTCATAAACATGGATATTGCTGAAGCAATTTTTGCGTGATTACATAATTTACAGCTATTGACTTTGTTTTAGCTTCATTAACTTCTGTATCCCAAAAAGACTTGAAACTGTCTCAGAATGTTCCACAACACTGAGTTTCTGGTTTTATCGGGCATAAAATAATATGATCTGCAAATAAAGCCAGCATTTCTTAATTACCATACCAATTATATCATTAAATTTCTGAGTCCCTTATTTCTTTGCCAATAGTTATAAATATAATGCAAATAACAAAGGGGCAGAGGACACCCCCTGCCTGGTTCTCCTCTGCTCAAACAGAAATTACCGGAGAGGAACTCACTCACTTAAAATTTCGCCTGTGATTCCTCATATATCTTTCTAATCAAACTTATAATTTTATCAGGGGATGCAAATCCATCCACTGCCCTGTTCATACAGCCCCAGCGTACTCTGTCAAATGTTTTCTCTGCATCGAGATCCAACAACAGTGGTATTTTCTTACATTCTACTTCCCTCTGGATCATCAGTGTTCTATTAATTTTGTCAGATATTTGCCTTCCCCCACAAAACCACAATGATCCATACCTATTAATTTTGGCATCACCTTTACCATTCTTTGAACCATTACAGACAAACACTTTATAATCATGGTTTAGAATTGAAATCGGCTTACATGAAACTGGATCTGATGGGTCTATACCTTCCTTAGGTATTATAGCCACCACCGCTTTCTTCCAGGATGTCAGTTCTTCTCCTCCACTTAAAATACTGTTAAACAAAACCTTCCAGATCTTTATCACTTGTATCCCTCTTACCTTCCAAACTTCCACAGGAATACCATCTATTCCTGAGGACTTTCATGTAGATTGGTTATACATCACCATTTTTGCTCATCTCCTCCTATGCTGTTAGCAACAGAGTCATCTATCTCGAACCTTAGCATATTTAATTCTTTCATAAACATTTCCATTTGTACGTTTTCCTAACTTCCATATTTCTCTGCTTTATACAAATTTTCATAATACTTTTGAAATATCTCTAAGGGTCATTGGTTATTTTTCTAGTTATTAGGCAGTGATGACCCTTTCTACTTTCTGTTGCCTAGGTGGTCATTCTAAAAGATTTTTGTTCTGGAGTTAATATAAAAAAAAAATAGTTGCTTAACAGCAATTTTTCTGAATATGCATATTATCCAGCTACTCAATTATTTTCTCTTTAGCACTTTGCATTTTTGCCTGTTCTTGTTCTGTGAGATTATTATTCTGCAATACTTTAACCTCTGTCAGCCTCTCCAAGTAACTACTACTTCTTCTTAACCATATCTTTATCTTATTTCCACCTTATTTTTAAACTCAATTTTCAGTTTATCCTACTCAGTTAATCCCTTCTGAAGAAACTTCTACCTTCCCTAATAACTCCAGAATAATTTCCACTACCTATTCCTTAAATGCCTCCCTTTTAAGAAGTAGGTGGAAACTGACCAATGTTTTATTATTACTTTATTGCCCTAGATCTTTATTTCAGCTTTATCTGGTGTACAATCTGAAATAGTTATTGGATATGTGTCCAAGTCAATTAAAATGCACATGTTCCTGTGAAATATAATTTCCAAGGAGTCTAATCTGGTTATTGCACCTTGGGAAATGATATGCAAATTCTGCCCAAATTCCTATTGTTGAATTCACATCTTCCACACCAAATATTTTTATAAAGTTCTTCAAAAACCTACCCTCTTTTGTTATACTTTCCCTTCTAGGTCCTCCTGATACAGTCTCACTATTGCAAATTCTGTTCACACCTATAAGTAATATTCCCTGCCAAAATCTGATTATTTCTCCCAAAAATGTCTTAAGCTCCACAATTAGCAGTTTTAGTGGAATATAAATACATTTCAGTATAATTATCTACCCTAGCCAATAGATTAGTGCCCTTATTTCTCCCTTCTATCACTATTGGAACCCTTCTACCAACTAGTATAATTACTCCATTTTTACATTCTCCCTGATATTGTTCTGAATATCCATCCTGAAATTCTTTTATCAAAGTCACATGATCAGTTATTATCAAATGTGTCTCCTGCAACATTGATATTTGTGCTCTGCATATCTTAAAATAATTCAGTACATGCTTTTTTTTTGTCTATACCTGTAAGGCCATTTACGTTTCAAGAGCATATGAACAGCATAGCAATTATGATAAAAAAAAACTGTTGTTCCCACCTATTATAAATATAGGTTTTTTAATTTGTTTCCAACTTTTGCCTTACATGCACACCCTGTTTGGCAGACTGATCTTTTATGCAGTTGTTTCTTTTTATCTCCATATGAACCTATGCAACACTCCAAGTCTTTTTGTTTTTATGAAAACACTCCAACAACAAAAACAAACTAAACACATTTTCAAAATACTCCATCCCCAATGAACGTGGAACAAATTCACAAAACTATGTACATCTTCAAAAATAAAATTTAACCCTAACAGATAGGAACAACTGTCCCAAACTGACAGATGCACTCACAGGTATTAATTTACTTAAAATTAATATTACCCATGCTAAAGTACATGCCACAGCCTGTGTTCTCACTTATACTGATTACTGTCTACTCTTTTCTTATCCTAGTCCGCTCCCAGATGTGAAAAATAGCTTGCTTTCAGAAAACATTAACTTTTAGCCCTAAGAAAAATAGCACAGGCTATATTTAAGCAAAACTAAAATGTACACTATTCTACTAAATGAATTAGAGTATTAAGGCATTTAGAGAGGCTGCTCTTATTCACTTTCAATAATTTCTAACTTTATTTTTCACTGAACAGCTTGCCATAGCACCTTTAAATTTTATATTTCCCTCAGCAAAGAATGCTCAGAAAGTACAGTTGTGTACACTTAACATAAATGTAAATGTTCGAGAGTATTCACAGTCACAGTCATTACATTTGGGTTATCTGCTTGCAGGTAGCCCTCAGTCGGCGTGATTAAAGTCTTGGGTCCTGCGTCAGCTGCTGTCCCTTCTTCCATGACGTCAGGTCATCAGGGGTATAAAACATGCAGCCGATGCCATTACATCAGTTTTTCTTGCCACAGATGTAAGGTGCACCCCTAATGGGAAGCAATTAAATATAAAAGTACAAAGCTATACCTCCAACAAAAAAGCAAATACACCAAAAAGGCTTTTATGCGTAGTAAAGGTAGTTGAAGTATAGCCAAAAGAAGTTAGGGGGCTGGAGGGAGGGTAACCAGGACTGCAATAGTGAATACACTTGAACATCTACATTTATGGTAAGTATACATAACTGTACTATGTTCTTCGTGTTTCACTGTTGCAGTCATTAAATTTGGGAAGATTCCCAAAGCTATGGTTGGGAGGAGGAATTTAGATAGCATTAGGGCCAGCTACAAGCTGCAAGACTGCAGTGGCAAAGCCTGCTCTGGATTTAGAGAAAATTGGCAAATGATAATGCTTGGTGAAAGTATGTACAGAACTCCAGGTAGCAGCTTCTAGGATGCCCCTGGTAGGGATGCCTCTGAGAAAGGCTGCGGAGGTAGATGCGGTCCTGGTGGAGTGAGGTCTGATCCCCTGGGGGATAGGTTTTCCATAGTACTTATAGCAGAAATGAATGCAATGGCTTATCAATTTAGAAATGGTTTGCTTTGAAATAGCCTTCCCCTCTGCCCCTGCAGCAAATGCCACCAGCAGTTGTTCAGATTTCATTTGAGATTTAGTCCTGTCCAAGTGGAATCTAAGTTGTCTGCGCACATCTAAGGAATGCAGTATCCGTTCCCCTTTATAATGCGGATTGGGAAAGAAGGTTGGCAAATTAATGGACTGATTAAGAGCCACACTGGATACCACCTTGGGCATGAAGGATGGATTGGTTCTGAGGGACACCCTGTCCGCATGAAAGACGATGAAAGGCTCCACTGTCATAAGGGCCTGTAATTCAGATACCCTTCTAGCTGAAGTGATTGCTAAAAGGAAAGCTGTTTTCCAAGAAAGAAATTTCAAGTTTGCAGTAGTGCAGTAGCAGCAGCTGGCTCGAAAGGAGGTAGAGTGAATTTCTCCAAGACAAAGTTAAGGTCCCAGGCTGGGGTTGGAGTTCTCCTCGGTGGTCTCAAATTTTTGGCCCCTCTGAGGAACTGCTTGAGCAGTGGATGAGAGAAGAGGGGAGGTTCTGTGTTATAATGAGCTGAAAAGGCTGAGGTGTGGATTTTAATGGAGGAAAAAGACAGGCCCTGGTGAAGCATCTCAGTTAAGTATTGTAAAATCTGAGGTAAATTGGGCGCTGCTGTGCTCATCCCTTGAGATTGGTTCCAGGCACAGAATCTTTTCCATTTTTCAGCATAAGATTTTCTAGTGCTAGGTCTCCTTGCCTCTAAAATGATATCCATCACAAGTTTGCTGAGGGATGGTAAAGGAGAGATTAAGTAATTAGCCAGGCTGCAAGTTTCAGTGTTAGAAGCTGAGGGTACAAAATCTGGTTCTCCTGCTGAGACAGCAGGGAAGGAAGTCTGAGGCAGGTGCCATAGAGATAACCATGACACACTGCGCAGGAGGGGGTACCACCGTTGGCGCGGCCAGTCTGGAGCAATCAAAATCATCCTTGGTTTGTCCTGTTTGATTTTTAGTAGTACTTTGGAGAGCAGAGGCAAAGGGGGGAAGGCATAGATGGTTTTTCCAGCTGAAGGACAGAGCATCCACTTTCCAGGTTTGTTTGTGGGGAGTCCTTGTGCAAAACTTGTCCAATTGGTTGTTCTGGGGAGATGCAAACCGGTCTATATCTGGGCTCCCCCATTTGCTCTTCAACATGTTGAAAATCATTTGTTCCAGTTTCCATTTGTGTGGGTCCATAAGGTTTCTGCTTAGTCCGTCTGCCAGTGTATTTAATTTTCCTGGTAGGAATTGAGCTTGTAGGTGCACTTGGTAGCTCAAGGCTGTGTTCCACAATGCCATGGCTAGTCTGCAGAGGGGGTAAGAATGTGTACCCCCCTGCTTGGTTATGTACCACATAACAGTGGTGTTATCCATTTTTACCATTAGTTGTCCTGGAAGAATGTGGTCCTTGAAGGCTGTCAGAGCATTCTGTACAGCTAACATTTATTTTTGATTGATATGCAGGTGCATTTGACTTGGGTTCCATTTGCCCTGAATGCACTTCCCTGCCAGGTGAGCCCTCCATGCATAGTCTGATGCATCTGTTGTTAGGGTTTGGGTGGCAGGGGTTGGTGTGAAAGGTAGTCCCTTGTTTTGGTGGCAGGCCTCTGCCCACCAAAGAAACTCTAGGCGTAGGCAAAGTATGATAGGAATCATTGTTTCTAGGTCTTGAGTATGTTGACACCATAGGCTTTTTAGATACCACTGCAGTTTTCTCATATGCAGTCTTGCATATGGAATTAGAAGAATGCAGGAGGCCATGAACCCCAAGGCTTGCAGTGTTTGTCTTGCAGATAGCAGGGGTTTTGTGGCCACTTGTTTGAAGTAGGTTGTCAAATGAATTTGCTTTTCTGGAGTGAGTTAAGCCATCTGGGAAGTTGTATTCAAGCTTGCTCCCAGGAATATAATTTGTTGACAGGGTACCAGGTGTGATTTATTTTCGTTTATGGTGTACCCCAGACAAGTTAGAACCCTTTTTACAAAGGCCAGATGATTCAAAAGTATGTCCTGGCTTTCTGCCTGAATCAGACAATCGTCCAGGTATGGGTATATTTGAATACTTCTTTGCCTGCAAAATGCAATAACTGGAGCTAGGCACTTTGTGAATACCCTGGGCGCAGTAGATAAGCCAAAGGCTAGTACAGAGAACTGATAGTGCGTGTAGCCTGCTTTGAAGCGTACGTTTTTCTGCAAGATTCCCTGATTGGGATGTGAGGGTATGCTTCTTTTAAATCTAGTGTTGCCAACCAGGCATCTTTGCCTAGCATAGGAAGTAATTGGTGAAGAGTCAGCATCTTGAATTTTGGAATCTCCAAAAAGGTGTTTAGAGTAGACAGATCCAAGATAGGACACCACGAATTGTCTTTTCTGGGTACCAGGAAAAGTCTCGAGTAGAAACCTTGTCCCTTTTCCTCTTCTGGTACCAGCTGAATAGCCCCCATCCTTAAGAGAGAAAGTACTTGCTTTTAGGCATCTGCCCACTGACTTGGGGGTAGGTCCCGCCACCCACTTGGTGTTGGCAACGTGTGAAAGTGAAATATGTATCCCTGGGACATTATATTTAAAACCCATTTGTCCTGGGTAATGAGTTCCCAACTCTTTGCATGAAGAGCAATCTTTCCCCCCAAAGGGGCAGTCAGTTGATAAGTGCTTGGAAATTTTAAAAGGAAGTCATTGAAACAGTTTACCATAGGGGGGAGTCTTATTATTCCCAGATTTGGAAGTGGAGGCCCCCCACTGCTTAATTCTGTGAATCCCCTGGGACTGAAACCTGGGGTTTTTGCTGTGTCTGGGTTTGGCTTGAGTAGACTTGGAAGGGGCTGGAAAGGACCAATTCTTAGAGGGCCAGTGCCTACTAAATCTTGGAGGCTGAACTTGTAAAAAATCTTTAACAGTTTGCATAGATTTAGCTTTATCTTCCATCTTTTTAAGAATTTCCTCAGCCCTGCTGCCAAACAGGCGGTCCTGACTTAAAGGAGCATCCAAAAATTTAGCTTTAATATGATCAGGCAAAGATTGCTCCTTAAACCAAGCATGTCTTCTGAGAACAGACCTAGTAACAACAAGAGGCCTGTAATGAATCAAAACCACACTGCAAAGTATGTTTTCCAACTTGTTTGGCAGAATGCATTAAATCCTGTAATTCTTTATTTTCCACACAGTCAGGAATCAACATAATTTACTGTTTAAGCAGTCTAATAACATGTTGCTGATACTTTAACAAATGAAACTGGCAGTTTAAAGCCCTAATGGCCAAGGTTGCACAAGTGTAAACCTTCTTATCCCATCTATCCAGCGCTCTGGAGTCTCTATCAGAAGGGGTAGGATTTTTAGCAGTAGAAGCCTTAATGCCCTTGGGCCTCTGTGAAATAGTCTCTGGATCTGCAATAGGATTTTTGAAAAGGAACTTGTGGGACTCAGATACCCTGTAGTATCCGTCAGGTTTTCTGGGAGCAGGAGACAGGGAATCAGGGGGCCAAGCTAGATTCCGAAAAAGCATCATCAACAATGCCTAGTACAGGAGGAATAGCTAAAGGCCTATGCTGAGGTAGGAGAAGGAAATCCCTAAGCCTCTTTTTTGAATTAGAAATATCCTGGCTTTCCCAGTGGAAATGCTCCCTTAGAGTATGTAAGGTTTCCCCAAAAGAAAAATCCTCAGGAGGGGAAGCAGAGGGAATGGAGTCCTCTGCATCAGAATCTTCATAAGTAGGTAAGGGCAAATCCCAGAAGAATCAGAAAAAAAAACAGAATCCTGATCAGAAGATTCATAAACAACTTCAGTTCTAGGCCTCTTAGAAGGGGGGTGGTGGGGTTGGCTACCCCTGATTACAGTTATTAGATCTTCAGCCATTCTTATTTGTTTTTTAGGCATAGAGGCCTGTGCATGTGGCCTGGGTGTCGGTTTTTAGACATGGATCGAGATTTAGGCCTAAGTAAAGAAGGAGGCATTGATATAATATGCAAGTCCATAGGCCTGAATACACCCTCAGAAGTCTGTGCCTGCACAGCAGCTCCGGACCCATCCAAGGTAGAGACATCCGCGGGTTCCATAGTTGAAGCATCACGCGGCATACTTCGAATGGGTCTCAGTAGAGGCCTGCGAATCATTAGTAGCAGGTATCAGGGGCTGCAAAAGTGCCTCACTGAGTACCGGCGAACTGGCGACTGGCTTAGGAGAAGCGTCATCGGCAGTTTTGGACCTCGGCGGCCTGTCTCTCTTTAGCTTTGCGTTTTTTAGGAATAATGGTAGACGGATGGCTTACCAACGACATTTCTGGATAACTGAACTGAGAAATGAAATAATTAGAGGCGAAAATATACCAACGACGGATAGTGCGCTGATTAAATAAAGCACAAAACTGACAGCAAGGTACGTCGTGGTCAGGGCCTAGGCAAGGAATACAGTACAAATGAAAATCTTTATGAGGTATTTGCTTTCCACAAGTAATGCAATTATTAACTTTTACTGACATTGGTAAGGAGCAAGAAAAGGTTTCCCGAACGGCAAGAAAGACTGATGTAATGGCGTTGGCTTTATGTTTTATACCCATGACGACCTGACGTCATGGAAGAAGGGGACAGCAACCCGACACAGGACCCAAGACTTTGTTAATCAGGCCAACTGAGGGCTACCTGCAAGCAGATAACCCAAATGTAATGACTGCAACAGTGAAACACGAAGAACATCTCTCAAGATTAATTGACTTCACCCACAGACAGCTCATCTCCATGTAAAATAGTCAGTGATTAATCTTTTTAAATTTCACTCAGAACAGAATGTACAGCTGCAGGCTTCTTGACTGGCCACAAGCATTTGCTAATGAAGAAAAAAAAAGCTAATATCAATGCAAATGTAGGAAACTTGGCATTCTTCGTGTATTTCTTCATTTCGTCTTATTTTCAAGCCTATTGCTTAAAAAACATGTTTTAAAGCTTAAGTCTAGCTTTAATCTAGACATGTATGCTTGTAAAAATAATATATCTTAATTCTACATATCGCTGCACATTTACAACCCACCAGCCCAAGATCACAGCATATTCCCATTAAACTCGTTTTTGGCCAGCCTTTCCTCTCTTGTTATACTGTAAAACCTATTATTTCTTACAATTAAAATAAAGTACTTTTTTACTTTAATATCTTTAGCCCATACAGCAGTCACTTAATAGATTCCCCCACATTTAAAATACTTCTGTCTACACACTACACAAAACTGTTTTACTATATATAATATGCAGTTCATATAATTAAATGTTCTAAACAAATACTAATAAGAACAACAATTGTTTTACTTATTTTTCTCTTTTAGTGTCCTATAAATTAACTAAGTGAAGTAAATGCTTTACAGTCCACCCAAAAGATTAACAAAAGTCCAATGTTACACAGCCTTTTTTTTCTTGCAAAGCCACATTTCACAAATGTGATTAATACTTTACAGTCTCCCATTTTTTCACTACTTTCAGTGTTGCTGGTGGTCTTCCTGTTCATCTTTGTCCATCTCCATCTCCCAACACCAGGCTTTGGTTCAAGTCCAAGGTACTCCTAATTCTAGTCAATGCATGCACTTTTTTCCGTCTCAAGCATTTTCCTTTCAAACACTGGAAAGGTTTCACTGGCAAAGTTTCTCTATTAGCTTTATTGTCAAAGAGTGAGCAACAGATTCTCCTTCTGTTTGCTGGCTCACTTTTTGTTGGATAAACTGCTATATATCCTCCTTAACCGCTTCTGCATAAAAAAAAATGCATTTGATCCTTCAGGAAAAATATTATGAAGACAGCAGGATACAGCAGCTTGAATCTCATACCTACTTCTTGACATTCTCTGATTGCTGGGATACATTTGTTTCTCTTCTGACTGGTCTACACAAAATAATCATTTTCCACACACTGCTGTCTCCAACTTTAGTACTTATCACCTCTGCTACAGTTTTGTTAGAATTAATTCCTTCTGCTGGCATGACTGCATCTTTACTAATATATGTTTTAGCATCTTTCTGATGGCCAGGGTTGGAGCATACACTCTGTGTGCATTTTCAATAAACAAATTCCCCTGCGGAATACCAGTCCAGTTGCTTATTTGTGCTTTCATAAAATTAATACAGTCTGTTCCTTCCAGTTTCTCCAGCACAGCAAAATATATATTGTTTCCTCTGTGCGCTCTTCTCTTCTAACATGACTTTTTTTGAAACAGCTCTTCTTCAGATGTCTCATACTCAGGCAGCCTTTTCTTCATTTCAGCCTCTATTTTTTTCAGTTTTATCAGCTGATTGGAACAGCTAGTTAAAGCTTCTTCTATTTTTTCAGCCTTTTGTTACTTGAGTTGATATACTCCTTCAAGATACTCCAACATTTCATTTACTTTATTCTCCTCAGGGTACATTTGATTTATTTTTCCTGTAAATTACTGGACACCATCTCTTATACTAAAGCTGAAGCATGAACTGCGTTTTGCTGAACAGCTGCAGGATTCTTATCAGTCAGTGTGTTTTTTCTTCACCTTTTCTGGTTGATTTTCTTTCAGGTTCTCTAAATTTCCTCTTTGCTGGCATCCAGGCAGTGTCCTTACTAACCAGTAACTGAATGTTACTCAAGTTGACAATATCACTGACTATTTTTCAGTTTCTTTTTCTTTTTCCAAAGTGGGAGAGCTGAAACTAAGCTGTTGATTACTGTGCAGCCATCTTGGAAGTCCAAAAAAAATCCTCTTTTTGAGGAGTTCCTCTATTTCCTGACCTCCACTATAAAACCTATCACAAGTGAAAAGTTTTCCAGTAGGCCTAAGCTTTTTTGACAGACTATGAAATGACACATTTTATGCTTTTCCCTGTACCTCAGTTAACAGGAAAACTTACACATTTGATCCACTTTGTAGAACTATTAACAATATTCTGCAAAGTAAATTCTTTTATTAGTCACAGACTGCATTAATTTAGGCCAAAAAACAAAACATTATTAATAAGGAGAAATTAATCATAGGCACTAAACAGCCTATAATTGCAAAGAACCTTGCTAAGGTAAGGGAAAACGGCTCCTGTACTTTTCAAAAAAAAAGCACCAAACCAGGCATGTCCAAGGGTCAGCTGGCATTGATTTCTCCTGTCCACCTGGTGAATCTGAGCATACTGGGGCAATGCAGCAATTGCCTCATGTACACAGACAACCCTCTCCTCCTACCACCCAACACTACAACCTGAGAGAGATGCGCTTACATAGCCAAACTGGAAGCAAAGATCTAACCAAACGATGCAGAGAAGGAAATGAAGAAAAATAACACACCAAACAGCCGATACTTTACAGCAATAATCTCCTTTATCTTCACAAGACCTGGTACCTCGGCATTTCGCCTTCAATGGATCACAATTCAATGCAGCACAATAGCAGTTTTTATATGCATTGATTACATCAATCAATCAATTAATTATATAATTAAATTCAAAAAAAGGAGGGAAAAATTTTTTTATATATGTTTTTAAAGTGATCTCACAATACTTACTAAATAAAATTTATATGAAATATATATATATATATATACACACATTTCTAAGTATACCATTCATTGTTTTATTATATTAATGATATAATTTATAAAGATTATAAACATATAATATAAATATCAAAAATACTTAATATATTAATTAATTCATCAGATACCCAATTCTAAATTAAGACCGAAAGGTTTTAAAGTATTGAACTTCAAAATCATCCTTGTTTCAAGCTCCAATAGTCTGTCACAAATATTGTCACCCCTATGACAAAAGGGCTTACCCAAAATGCTGAATTTTAAACAATTTACCTTCCCCTCATGAGCCTCAAAAAAGTGTTTAGCAACTGGACTACATAAATTTGAATTTTTAATGTCCCTTAAATGCTCTAGGATTCTAACTCTGACCATTCTTTTTGTTTGTCCAATATACCATATGTTATTGCAACTGCAACTAAGTATATATACAACACCAATAGATTTGCAATTGAAATAGTGCTTGGGGTTATGGTTAATATTATTAATAGATCTGACATTAATTATTCTATCACATACACTACATGAACCACATCTGAATGAACCCACATTAACAGCATAAGAAGTTCTTTTTATTAAGAGGTTATTGTTTAATATTTCTTTTAAATTCTTTCCCTTTTTGTATGAAAATGTTATGTGATGTGGAAAAAGCTCACCTATAGAGTCATCCTCGCAAACTAGGTACCAGAATCTTTTGATTAAAGAAACAAATATTTCAGAAAAGGCTGTGTATCTAGTTACGAAAAAGCAAAGATCTCTCCACCCAAGATTGTGCTAGACAGTCAAGAGGAGAAGGTTAACACCTGTGCTACACCCTCAAGCAACACATAGTCTTTCTAAACTCACACCACCAACACCGACACATAGCAAAACTAAATCCACGTATGCGGAGGCCCTTAACTGTAACCTGCCCAAGCAACAAGGACCTCCGAAGCTGAAACGCAAACAAACACCAATCACAACCAAAATGTCACATAGCTCACAACACCAGTGTGCCACCCAGCAACTACCCCTAAGGCAATACAACGTACCTAACACTTTAGTCATAGGTGACTCTATAGTCAGGCACACTGATGTCCCACTCACCAGGCTGAACAAGGGAGAAAATTACAGTGAGCTGCCTGTCGGGTGCCAGGATCCGCCACATAACTCAAGCACTCAAGTCACTCCACAACAAGTACAAATATGACTCTGTCATTGTCCATATTGGAGTGAATGACTTGAGACCTACCTCCCTGGACTCCATGAAAAGAGACATGGAAGAGCTCTCGGATCATGTGGCCCAGGCAGGTATGACCCTAGCCCTGAGTAGCATCCTGCCTTTGCCCAGAATGATACCACAATATAAGGACAAAATGAGTGACTTCAATAACTGGCTAAGCTTCTGGTGTCATTCAAAGGGGATCCAGTATCTGTCTGCCTGGGACGACATGATCGGCAGACCATGATGCTTTGCCAGAGATGGTCTGCACCTGTCGCCCCTGGGATTCAGGTTACTGGCTAAGGCTCTTGCCGCCCCTATAGTGCCTTTTTTAGGCAAAGTTCAAAGGACAAAACCACCACCGGAACAGGTACAAGCATGCAAAATCTGAAGGTAATGCTAAAAGTCTAAACCTCAAAAAGCACTCTTTCTAGGCACTCCTAAAAATGGAAAACATTGATATCTGTAACTGAGTAACTGAGACCTGGTTCAAGGCTCCAGAGAGCACCCCTGCAATACCAGGCTACAACACTTACCACACTTTTCGGCCACTAAACCAGGATCGAAACACTAAAGGTGGAGGAGTGTCCATATTCACCAAGGATATTCACACCACCAGGTTAGTTGCCCAACACAATGCGTCTGAAATTCTCCAGGTGCAACTAACACTAGGTAAGACTGCAATCCAAATTGTAGCTTGCTACAGATCCCCCACCATGCCCCAAGACTCTCACTACACCTTTCTAAACATACTGGAAAATATTAATATACAAACAAACACCCTAATACTGGGTGATTTCAACTACGCTGCCATTAACTGGGAAAACTATTCGTGTACCAACACTGTTGCCCAACGGTTCTTTGGAATTTATAAATTCCAATGTCCTGGATCAACTAATCCATAGTCCCATCAGGGGCACCAATATCCTAGACCTGGTCATTATCAACATGAGAAATCGATGCTCCACACCTATGGTCACCCCCTCGTTGGTCAGGTCAGACCATAAGCTAATCACCCTTAACATCCACATCCCACCCAAGTAGGGAAACCTCCATAAAAAACTTCTCCAAAGCCAAATCCCAGGATGCAAAAAACTCCCTTACCAGCCTCAGTAAGAAACTGAAATCCCTCATAAAATCCTCCAAAGCTTGTTACGAAAATAAAATTGCCAAAGATTCCAAAGACAACCACAAGGCATTCTATAACTATGTCAAGAATCTAAATGGCAATGCTCAGATCTGCTCTGAGCTACAACAGAATGGCATTAAATATACTGATCCCAAGGATGCTGCCAATATCCTGGCAGATCGATTCAGTGCCAACTTCACCCACTCCACCCCTCCCCTAAATGGCCCATCTCAATACCGGAAGATTGCCAAATTCCAGTAATAACGGCCACACAGGTAAAACAATGCACTCTCCAAAGCTAAGAATACAGCATCCATGGGACCAGATGACATCCCGGGCTGTGTACTACATGAACTACAAAATGAACTGGCACCTCAACTAAGTGTCATGTTTAATCATACCCTCACCTCAGGCTTCGTGCCCACTGAGCGGTACACAGCTACAGTTATCCCACTCCACAAGGGGGGATCCACCTTGGATCCCGGGATCTACCGCACCATCAGTCTGACGAGCCTGATCTGCAAGGCCATAGAACTTATAAACAAAGACATTGACAACCTTAAAACACTGGACCCCACCCAGTTTGGGTTCATTTACGGCCAATCCTGTCTCCTGAACCTGACTGACTTCTTCAAATCAGTCTCCAGAGCTGTGGATGAGGGTAAGGCAGTCCACACAGCCTATCTGGACATCGCCAAGGCCTTGGACGCCATCCCCCACTTTGGAATCATAGATAAACTTACTAAGCTGGGCATTAATCCCAACGTCACTCGACTGGCTGCCAACTGGCTTACTGACAGAACCCACACCATAAAAGTAGCTGACTCCAATTCCAGCTCCAGACAAGTGACACGTGGAGTACCTCAGGGTTCAGTCCTGGGACCTCTCTTGTTTGGCATCTACTTCTCTGAAGTACAGGCCAACACTAAGGGACTCTGGCTAACAAAGTTTGCAGATGACTGTAAACTGGGAGCCATTATTGAATCCCCAAATGATATGGATACCCTACAAAAGGGCCTTACAGAAACAGATGCTTGGTGCCATAGCCATGGGCTCAAGCTCAATGCCAAGAAATGTATAGTTATTCCCTTTGGGAAAAAACATGTACCCGTGAATTACCACATAGGGGGCAGTACACTAAACACCGAAAGTGTGACAGGAGACTTAGGGACACAGGTGGACAGTGGTCTCACCTTCAATAACCACATTACATTGCCACAGCTGTCAGGAAATCCTTCTATGTGGCACACCTCATGACTAAGGGCATTTCATCCAGAAAAAAGGAGGTCATTGTCGCACTGTACTCATCCCTCATTAGACCCATTATAGAATACAACGCCCCATTTGGTATGTACCTCTAAAGACATCTGCAACAACTGGAAAGGCCATAGAAATACCTCACTAAAAGAATCACAGGCCTAAAGCAGATGCCCTATGCTGATCGCCTTAAAAAACTCCATCTATACTCTGTCGCATATCATCTACTCTGAGGCGATCTTTGCTTAACATACAAGGCCATGTCAAACCCAGAGCTGTTGGACATGCTACATTTAAAGAAATCTCAATCCCTCAGAGCCACACGCTCCAGAGATCTAAACCTTGTCATCACAATAAACAAAACATGCTGGAGAGATAGGTTCCTGACCCAGTGACTCCCCAGACTCTGGAATAGACTGCCCATATATGTCAAGCAGAGCGCCTCTTTAGCCCTCTTCAAAAGGAACCGTGATGATTGGATGGGAGAAAGGAAATTCACCCCGGGGATCACGTCAGTCGCCCTGCTAGACAGGGGTCCAGGAAAGTAAACAGTGTGGGAAGAAATAGCCAGGGAATTGTTATGGTTAGGCTTGTATAGGCCCTAGGGCCGACAGCCTAGTACCATCCTATGAACCTATTTATTACAAAGTCTGTAGAGAGAATCAATGAGTACAGAGTCAACACTGGACTAGGTTATCTGGAATTTAACAGCAATATCCCTGCTGAGTCTAAGTAAACACTAATGTTGCTTCTAGTCTGCATGCACTTAAGTCACTTAATGATTTTTAAACATTTCTATTAAAGTGATTTTCCAATGTTACTATATACAAGTACATCACAACATTTAATGAGTCAAGTGTTGCAATGCATTTTCCCACTTGTCTGAATTTATGTATTTGGGATGGTTTTTAATAAATGTTTTCATAAATGTTTTATTAAACCATGGCCCAAATAAATTTAGCATTTCCTACCATGACATTATCTTGGGGTAATGTGTTGCATCCAGATACTTTAAAGGGGTGGCTTTGTGCATGCCCAGTGGTGCACCCATTAAATTATACAAACACAACACACGTTTTTCCTATACTGATACTAAGGTTAAAGTTATTATTTTGCCACAGTGATGTCAGTATATGAAAACTAATGGGCAGAGGTGCTGTTTGACAAATTTTGCATCACATGCAATAGTGCAAAATAAGACTGATAGAATTTCACAAAAACAGTTTAAGAAAGTTGCAGACTCTGTGGACTGGGGTTTTGTGATGCAACATGTCTTCTGCCAAGGACAGATGATGTTTAGATGTTGAAAATATTAATGCTGAAAGTGTGTTTCCTTTAAATGCTGTACACTTGGGTATACTTTAAGGGCAAATTATACTGCATGTGGCATCGTTCATAATTTTTTTTACCTTGTCAACATATTGTATAGCTCATATGAAAAAAAATCCAAGCAACTGAAGAAGAGCCATAAAAGGGAGAATTCAGGCTGGATTGAGGATTGAAGGTCTATGAAGATGAATAAGATGACAAGCAAACCAGTCACCCTTATGTATAAAGGAAAAGGACACCATGTGTGTGTAAATAGAGGGGTACAGAACTACTAAAACGGTATGGCTGGAACAGAGAAGCCCAAACATAGTCTTATTTAACAACAGAGTACAGATCTTCATAACTACCTATAGCCACCCATCAAAGATCAAACACTGAGAAATACTGGAATGTGTAATATGACATCCAAGTGCAAACTCTAGTTACACATAAAATCACGGGTTATACATGAGCAGAACACATCAGAAGCAGAGCAAATGTAACTTTGAATAACCTACAGTTAATTTTATCCCACAAATCAAGGTAATAAGAATGAACTGTTGACAGCTGCTTATAGAACAAGGTCACAAATCCCAGACCTTGGCTGCACTACTGTGTAAAAGCCAAGGTAAGCAGAGACGAGCGGAATGGGACGTAGAGCTACCTACAACGATAATCAGCACTACAGTTTCATTCACATAGTACAAAGCAGAAACAACATTAATACTCTTAAAGATATTTCCTAGGGGAGCAGAATAACAGAGCTATAGGCTGATGTCAGACTTAAATAGTACATGTCTATGTTCAGTGATACATCATTCATCATGTTGGAACTAAAACAGACGTACCAGATGTGACATTATGGCATGTAACATATCTGAGCAATAAAGAATCTGAATATCATTCTGAAAAGAATACACAGACATAAGTAAAACGTTTTAAACATGCTGTTATGAACATAGGAGAGGAGGATCAGACAGCAGCAGCACCTATGAGGTAAATATGCAGGGGTTATACTTAGATTCATAGGTGTTTAACAAGTTCAACACTTGTGTACATTGGTAATCTGAATTAGAACTAAATGAGTAAGAAATAATGACTGGGACACAGGAAAAAAAGCATTTATCAACCTGTTAACCATTAAAATTAGGCTAGTATGTGGGCCTCTTTCTTTCATAACCCAAACCACAAGGACAAGAATGAATACAAAATATATTATAGGAATAGTTAAATGCAGCCAGTCAGACAGTATGTACTTGTGAAGAAAAAGTGACCACACAAAGGTCATGAAGACACTGGAAGCAATAACATAGCTAGGATGGGGCAAAGACAGCAACTGTCCCAGGCACAAAGTACTGGGGGGGGGGGGCACAATTAGCTGATTCTGATCACTCTTTAATGCATACCAGCTTTAAAAAGATGGTATTGCATTTACAGTTCAACCAGATTGCTGTAGTGCCCCAATGTGTTGTCTAAACTGTAGCGAGCAGTTTGTTACAGTTTCAAAATAAATAGAAAACTGTTTATTTTTTTTTTTCTAGGTAAAACCTAAGCACTGCAGCACTTTGTGCAGGGTATAAACTGTAGCAACTGCTTGCTACACTTTCAAAAAGAATAAGTTTTTCTTTTTTTTTTTTCTATAATGTGAGGAAGGAGGGCTGAGGCAGGGTGGAGAAATTGAACCTAGCTGGCTCCTGCATTTCAGAATCCCCAGATACCAGATCATCATCTTTCGGCTTTTCCCGTTAGGGGTCGCCACAGCGGATCATCTCTTTCCATTTCTTCCTATCCGCTGCATCTTGCTCTGTCACACCAACCACCTGCATGTCCTCTCTCACCACGTCCATAAACCTTCTCTTAGGCCTTCCTCTTTTCCTCTTACCTGGCAGCTCCATCCTTAGCATCTTTTTCCCAATATTCCCATCATCCCTCCTCAGCACGTCCAAACCAATGCAATTTCATCTCTCTTGCTTTGTCTCCAAACTGTCCAATATGAGCTGATCCTCTAATATACTGATTCCTAATCCTATCCATCCTAGTCACACCGAGTGCAAATCTTAACATCTTTAACTCTGCCACATCCAGCTCTGACTCTTGCCTTTTTGTCAGTGCCAGTGTCTCCAACTCATATAACATAGCTGGTCTCACTACCCTGTTGTAGACCTTCCCTTTCACTCTTACTGGTACCAGTCTGTCACAAATCACTCCTGACACTCTTCTCCACCCATTCCACCCTGCCTGTACTCTCTTCTTCACCTCTCTTCCACATTCACCATTACTCTGAACTGTTGATCCCAAGTACTTAAACTCGTCCACCTTTACCAACTCTGCTCCCTGCATCCTCACCATTCCTCTACCCTCCCTCTCATTTACACACATATATTCTGTCTTAGCCCTGCTGACCTTCATTCCTCTGCTCTCTAGAGCATATCTCCACCTCTCCAGAGTCGCCTCAGCCTGATTCCTACTCTCACTACAGGTCACAATGTCATCTGCAAACATCATAGTCCACGGGACCTCCTGTCTGATCTCATCTGTCAACCTGTCCATCACCACTGCAAATAAGAAAGGACTCAGAGCTGATCCTTGATGTAATCCCACCTCCACCTTAAATGGATCTGTCACTCCCACTGCAGTCCTCACCACTGTCACACTACCCTCGTACATATCCTGTACCACTCTTACATACTTCTCTGCCACTCCCGACTTACTCATACAATATCACAACTCTTCTCTAGGCACCCTGTCATATGCTTTCTCTAAGTCTACAAAGACACAATGCAACTCCTTCTGACCTTCTCTGTATTTCTCCAATAACACTCTCAGAGCAAACATTGCATCTGTATTGCTTTCTGGCATGAAACCATACTACTGATCACTAATCATCACCTCCCTTCTTAACCTAGCTTCTACTACTCTTTCCCATAACTTCAAGCTGTGACTGATAAATTTTATCCCTCTGTAGTTACTGCAGCTGTGCACATCACCCTTATTCTTAAAGATAGGTACCAAAACACTTTTTCTCCACTCCTCAGGCATCCTCTGACTTTCCAAAATTTCATTAAACAATCTAGTTAAAAATTCCACTGCCATTTCTCCTAAGCACCTCCATGCTTCCATTGGTATGTCATCTGGGCCAACAGCCTTTCCATTCTTCATCCTCTTCTTAGCTGTCCTTACTTCCTCCTTGCTAATCTGTTTCACTTCCTGATTCACTATCTCCACATCATCCAACCTTCTCTCTCTCTCATTCTCTTCATTCATCAGCCTCTCAAAATACTCTTTCCATCTACTCAACACACTCTCCTCTCTTGTGAGTACCTTTCCCTCACTATCCTTTATCACCCTTACTTGCTGCACATCTTTCCCAGCTCTGTCCCTCTGTCTAGCCAATCGGTACAGGTCCTTTTCTCCCTCTTTAGTGTCCAATCTCTCAAACAACTCTCCATACGCCTTATCCTTAGCTTTCGCCACCTCTCTCTTTGCCATGTGCCTCATCTCCTTATACTCACGTCTACTTTCTTCATCTCTTTGACAATCCCACTTCTTCGCCAGCCTCTTCCTCTGTATATTCTACTGTACTTCCTCATTCCACCACCAGGTCTCCTTGTCCTCCTTCCTCTGTCCAGATGTCACACCAAGCACCTTTCTAGCAGTCTCCCTTACTAGTTCTGCTGTAGTTACCCAGCTATTCAGTAACTCTCCAATGCCTCCCAGTGCCTGTCTTAACTCTTCCCCCTAAACTCCACTTCACAATCACACTTTTTTAACTTCCATCATTTAATCCTTGGCACTGCTTTCACACTCCTCCTCCTCTTCTTGATCACCAACATCATCCTACAGACCACCATTCTATGCTGCTTAACTACACTTTCCCCTGCCACCACTTTACAGTCTCCAATCTCCTTCAGACTGGCCCTCCTACATAGGATATAATCCACCTGTGTGCATCTTCCTCCACTCTTGTACGTCACCCTATGCTCCTCCCTCTTCTTAAAATACGTATTCACCACAGCCATGTCCATCCTTTTCGCAAAATCCACAATCATCTGACCTTCTGCATTCCTCTCCTTAACACCATACCTACCCATCACTTCCTCATCCCCTCTGTTCACTTCACCAACATGCCCATTAAAGTCCGCTCCAATCACTAGTCTCTCACCCTTGGGTACACTCACCACAACTTCATCCAACTCACTCCAAAATTTCTCTTTCTCATCCATCGCACACCCAACTTGTGGAGCATATGCACTAACAACATTCATCATTACACCATCAATTTCGAGCTTCATGAACATCACTCTGTCAGACACTCTCTTCATGTCTAAAACACTCTTGGCATATTGTTCCTTTAGTATAACCCCTACCCCATTTCTCCTGCCATCCACACCATGACAGAACAATTTGAACCCGTTTCCTAAACACCTGGCCTTACTTCCCTTCCATTTGGTCTCTTGCATGCACAATATATCAGCCTTCCTTCTCTCCATCATATCAGCTAGCTCTCTTCCTATACCAGTCATACTGCCAACATTCAAAGTTCTTACCCTCACTGCTACACTCCTAACCTTCCTCCTCTCTTCCTGCCTTCGGGCATGCCTTCGCCCTCCTCTTCTCCTTCGGCCAACAGTAGTTCAATTTCCGCCAGCACCCTGTTGGCTAACAGTACTGGTGGCGGTAGTTGTTAACCCGGGCCTCGACCGATCCAGTATGGAAATATGAAATTTTTGCGCCATAAGTGATGTGGCAGAATTTTTACGCTGGATGCCCTTCCTGACGCAACCCTCCTCATTTATCCAGGCTTGGGACTGGCACAAAGAAATGCACTGGCTTGTGCATCCCCAGTGGCTCAGTTAATCCCCAGATACCAGATCACGGATGCTTTTTTTATTTTGCTCTTCTACTGAAGAGCTGGGGCAGGTGGGAGGGAGCATGTATCTGTCTGGTCATCTGATTAGTGTCCCAGTAGACTGAGTAGATTGTGTGGCACATTGCATGAAGCTAACTGGCAGTGGCTTTTCTGCCTTTTTTTTCTTTTTCACTTGAATTTGTTGGTGCTCTAGTTCTGGGACCAGTACAGGGCACAAGTTGAATCAGCTCTGCCTCTGACTGAAGAGCAAGCAAACACCATGTAGACAGGACCTGAATCTTGAAGTTGTGAGGCAGAGATCCTATCAACAAGTCATCATGCTAAAAACAGCAATTTGTTTAATTAGTCAGTCAGAGAAAAGCATAACCCCAGCTCAAACTCACACAAAGTAAGAAAAAGTTCACAAATGTTCCATATTGTGACAAAGGCCTTCACTTTCCACTTCAGCTACTTTTCAGAAGTGCTATTACTTTTCTTTCCACACTCGGCATACTGAAGGTGCACACCCTCCAAATTACTGCCTGTAGTCTTCTTTGTCCATCCCTTAAAACTGCTATAGACTCTGAAGTCCCTATCCCTTATTCCTGCAGTATATGGCCTAGAAATAATAAACTAACCACTTCAGTCGAAAGGCCAACATTTCTGTCATCCCTTCTACTTACTGAATTCCCCTTATACTCCAACACCCTACACGTGTACTGCATATACTGCCAGATATTCTCCAAGTCTCAATTTTCCAACTGCTTTGTATTCATGCACTACCATATTCCATTCTCTGTTCCCTGTAGCCATTGTTGCTGTCATGTCTGTAATACTCATGTCCCATCCATAAGCATTATTACACTTGTTGCTCAGGCATCTGACACTGCACAGCATCAGCTCTTAATCTATACTTATTCCGCTTACTCCAGTCGTTCTTCCTCTTTCTTCCTCATTTTACTTCATAAAGACCTTTATGTGCCACAATTCCTTATTCCAGTATTTGCTTCTGTTCTGTAGTTAAGCACTAGTGATCTCTGCCATTCAACTTCTGATATCTGCTGCCATCTTTTAGATGGCCATAAAACTTCTGTCACTGATGAGCAAATGCACCACCAGACCCATTTCTGCTTCTCTTACTAAAAATAGGTATCCATTTTTGGCCTTAATTTAGGTTTTATCCAGACTTGAATTCTCAGACCCATTTAATTCAAAAGACGGTTGTTAACGTTCTTCTTACCTGTTCTGACGTTTTGTGAAAATCTGGAAAAAAAAATCTGGGGAACTATATGCTTGTTAACAAGCTTCTTCCTGAAGTCAAGGGTTTGAGTCACTCAGCCTCCTTGTGCCTACTGCACAGCACTGACTAAGTTGCTTAACCAGAGAGGGCTCCAGGCAACTGGGAAAACTGGGGTAGGTTTCTCAATAGTCTACTTAACTGCATGTGTAGTGTGAGCCAATGAACCTTAAGGAAAGGCAGGGAGAAAACCCTAAGGGGAAGGCTGGTAGCATTTCTACACAATAACAATCTCTAAGACAGCAACCAGCAAGGGTTCATGAACAGCTGTTGTATTCAGTCACAACTGATAAATTTTTATGAAGTAGGTTACAGGTAAATTTGACAGGGAAGTACCAGTATACATATTTTACTTGGATTTTATCATGGCCTTCGATTCAGCCTCACAATGGAAGTTGCTAAGAAAACAAGAGAGTTGGGTATAGAACTAAGAGTGTTGAAATGGACAGGTGAATGACTTAATGGCAAGACAAAGAAGGTTGAAGTGAGTTCTACACAATCACGAATTAGGGGAAATAACTGAAAGTGTACCACAGGGGTCTAGCATGGGGTCCAGTAATGTTCAGTGTATCTGTCTCAGACATATTTGGGGGAATACAGAACCAGATTAATTTCTTTGCTGATGACACAAATATTGATTCAGTAGTACAGGATGGGGGTGGGGTTAATTGAAGAATTTGGAAAGGTTAAAAATGGGCAAAAATATAACAATTGAAGTTCAATGCTAACAAAGGCAAAGTTTTGCACTTTGGCCACAACAACTCTGGTGTGAGGTTTCAACTAGAAGATGGAACTGATGGCAAAAAAGCAGGAAAAAGGTCTGGGACTTCTGATTACACCTGGACTGGACTAGAAGCAGAGCAAAACAGCATTGGCAGCAGTAAGCAGAATGCTAGTATGTATCCTCAGGAAAAAGCATTCCAGAAACAAAGCGGGAATGCTTCCATGTCACATGTCCTTATTTAAACCACACCTTTAAGTATTGCATTCTGAGACATATAAAAGAAAAGTACATCAGGCTGCGGTAAGATATTTAGCCGAAAACTACCGGATACGATCAATAGGATGGAGGGCAAGGAACTTAGACAAGCATGAAGAGATTCAGCTCCTCTTTCCCCAGACCAGAAGATAGCTGGAAACATGAAACTGTTGTGCAAAATGATATCAGGGAGAAAAAAAGGGGTAATTCTTAACAGGAAGGAGAAGGCTGAGGTAGTAAATTAATCCCTGGATCTTTAAAAGCACTTTTCACAGAGAGAGTTGTGTACCTTTAGATTTGACTAATACAATGAATGAATGAAGCTACCCTTTATGCTTTAGTCAACACATAATACTGTATTACACTCCTCCTCTTTTCCCTTTGTACATACTGTAAATATTTTCTGTACACCTACACTATACCAAAGCTCTGTAATGTCAAAAGACTTCAGTGTAAGGCCACATGACTGTACTTCATCGCTATATTATTAGGTTCATAGGCTGGTACTAGGATATCAGCCCTAGGGCCTATACAAGCCTAGCCATAACAATTCCCTGGCTATTTCTTCCCACACTATTTACTTCCCTGGACCCCTGTCTAGCAGGGCGACTGACGTGATCCCCGGGGTGAATTTCCTTTCTCCCATCCAGTTGTCAAGGTTCCTTTTGAAAACGGCCAAAGAGGCACTCTGCTTGACATGTATGGGCAGTCTATTCCAGAGTCTGGGGAGTCTCTGGGTCAGGAACCTATCCCTCCAGCATGTTTTGTTTATTTTGATGACAAGGTTTAGATCCCTGGAGCGTGTGGCTCTGAGGGATTGGGATTTTTTTTAAGTGTAGCATGTCCAACAGCTCTGGGTTTGACATGGCCTTGTATGTTAAGCAGAGATCACCTCTGAGTAAATGATATGCGAAAGAGTATAGCTGTAGTTTTTTTTTTAAAGCGGTCAGCATAGAGCATCTGCTTTGGCCAGTGATTCTTTTAGTGAGGTATTTCTGTGGCCTTTCCAGTTGTTGCAGATGTCTTGAGAGGTACATACCAAATGGGGCGTTGCATTCTAGAATGGGTTTAATGAGGGAAGAGTGCAGTGGGACAATGACCTCCTTTTTTCTGGATGAAAAGCCCTTAGTGATGAGGTGTGCCACATAGAAGGATTTCCTGACTGTTGTGGCGATGTGGTTATCAAATGTGAGACCACTGTCCACCTGTGTCCCTAAGTCTCTCATCATACTTTCGGTGATTAGTGTACTGCCACCTTTGTGGTAATTCACGGGTACATGTTTTTGCCCAAAGGGGATAACTATACATTTCTTGGCATTGAGCTTGAGCCCATGGCTCTGGCACCAAGCATCTGTTTCTGAAGGCCCTTTTGGAGAGTATTCACATCATTTGGGGATTCAATAATGATTCCCAGTTTGCAGTCATCTGCGAACTTTGTTAGCCAGAGTCCCTTAGTGTCGGCCTGTACTTCAGAGAAGTAGATGCCAAACAAGAGCGGTCCCAGGACTGAACCCTGAGGTACTCCCACTTGTCCCTTGTCTGGAGCTGGATTTGGAGTCGGCTACTTTAATAGTGTGGGTTCTGTCAGTAAGCCAGTTGGCATCCCATTGGGTGACGTAGGGATTAATGCCAAGCTTAGTAAGTTTATCTATGACTCCAGAGTGGGGGATGGTGTCAAAGGCCTTGGCGAGGTCTAGATAGGCTGGGTGGACCACCTTACCCTTGTCCATGGCTCTGGAGACTGATTCGAAGAAGTCAATCAGGTTCAGGATCAAGATCCGCCCTTCACGAACCCAAACTGGGTGGGTCCAGTGTTTGAAGGTTGCCAATGTCTTTGTTTATAAGTTCCATGATAACACGCTCCATGGCCTTGCAGATAAGGCTCGTCGGACTGATGGGATGGTAGTTTCTGGGATCCATGGTGAATCACCCCTTGTGGAGTGGGATAACTGTAGCTCTGCGCCACTCAGTGGGCACAAAACCTGAGGTGAGGCTATGATTAAACATGACACTTAGGTGAGGTGCCAGTTCATATTGTAGTTCATGTAGTACACAGCCCGGGATGTCATCTGGTCCCATGGATGCTGTATTCTTAGCTTTGGAGAGTGAGTTTTTTACCTGTGTGGCCGTTATTACCGGAATTTGGCAATCTTCCGGTATTGAGATGGGTCGTTTAGGGGGTGAGAGGGGGTGAAACTGGCACTGAATCGATCTGCCAGGATATTGGCAATATCCTTGGGATCAGTATATTTAATGCCATCCTGTTTTAGCTCAGAGCAGATCTGAGCATTGCCATTTAGATTCTTGACATAGTTATAGAATGCCTTGTGGTTGTCTTTGGAATCTTTAGCAATTTTGTTTTCGTAACTAGTTTTGGAGGATTTTATGAGGGGTCTCAGTTTCTTACCGAGGCTGGTAAGGGAGCTTTTTGCATCCTGGGATTTTCCTCTTTTCTGCAACAGTTTCTTCCTTTTCTTGTAAAGTTGGTTTGTGGCAGGGGACCACCAGATTGGCTTCCTTTTTTTTGGAGGAGAGCATCTTGGTTCTATTTGGGATGGCACGATTCATGCATGAGTGGATGCGCTCGTACAGTGCCTTAGTGTAGGATTCAGCAGTTGAACTTTCAGTTCCTGTCTGCATGGTTGTCATGAAGTTGGTCACTTCTGACTTGAGTAGCATGAAGTTGGCTTTGGAGAAGTTTTTTATGGAGGTTTCTTTACTGGGGGGTGGGGGTGGGATGTGGATGTTAAGGGTGATTAGCTTATGGTCAGACCTGACTAACGAGGGGGTTTGACCATAGGTGTGGAGCATCAATTTCCCATGTTGGTAATGACCAGGTCTAGGATAATGGAGCCCCTGATGGGACTATGGATTAGCTGATGCAGGGCGTTGGAATATATGAATTCCAAGAACTGTTGGGCAAAGGTGTTGGTACACGAGTAGTTTTCCCAGTTAATGGCAGGGTAGTTAAAAATCACCCAGTATTAGGGTGTTTGGTTCTATCTTAATATTTTCCAGTATGTTTAGAAAGGTGTAGTGAGAATCCTGGGACATGGTGAGGGATCTGTAGCAAGCTACAATTTGGATTGCAGTCTTACCTAGTGTTAGTTGCACCTGGAGAATTTCACTTGTTAACCTTTCTATATGTGTATCCTAAACTTTGTCATCTTGAGTGTCTTTTATTTTTATTTTACATTGTTTATACTCTGCAACTGCGTGGAGCTTTTCTCCCCAGGACTCCGCTGAAAATGGACACTAGCTGTCCAGCTGGACCATCCTGGTAAACAAATGTTAAATAAATAAATACAATGGAGACTGGAAAGGGAATCCACAGAGGCATTCAAGAGGGTGTGGGACAAGTGAATACAGGCTAAATGGAAAGTAGGAAGGAGAGGAGGTAGAATTTTAAATCACATAAAAGGGCATACTAGACAATATTATTACTTCCTTCTGCCATAAAGCATACATAATGCAAATAAGGTAAAGCCAGCTATATTAGTTTAGAAGGTGCAAGGGTTAAAACCCTCCTTATGGGAGAAAGGTGTCTTGGAGGCTTGTCAATATGTAAAAAATATGATAAACATCTATTTGATTAAATGGACTCAACTGTTCATGTCTTCGAGAAACCCAAGTTGAGTTTATGAACCATAACCATAAAAATGGAAGCATGACAAGGAAGGAGAAAATTGATAAAACGACAAAGACCGTGTACTAAAGCATAATGGCAGTTTGGCAGTAATGCTCTTAAAAAATCCTTAAATCCTTGCTTCTTCCCCTCTGTACTTGTCTGTTGTGCAGACTACTGAAGGACAGGAGATATAGCAAGACTGTACCCAATTTGAGGCTTCTAGGGCCTGGACAGATTCTCATACACAAGTCACCTATTACTTAAGCAATCTTGTCCATTAAATCAGCAGAGGGGAGGAGTAGGCAGGTTAGATCGGTATTCGGTAGGTAGGACAGGTACATGAAGAGTGCAGATGGGGAGATACAGGGAAAGGGAAGAGGTGTAGCAGCAATGTCCAGACTACCATGTCCAACCTCGTCTTACATTCTCAAAAAGGCACTAACAGTCAACAGAGACTGCCCAGATTAATATCTCCCCAAACCTTATCCTCTGGTGAAATAGGTGATTCAAGCAGATGAACATACGAAAACAAATAAGTGAATACTGGGGGATGGTCAATACTGCTAGGTTAGATCTAGCATCCTGTGGACAAAAAAAAAAAAAATTTCAAACGATATCAGGAGGGCGCATACCGATGCGGCAGTCCTATTAAATTCAAGCAACTCTGTTAAAAGACTACAAAATTCCCTAAAGCAAGACTTAAGCCACTTAACTAGCTAGCTCTGAAATAACAGACTGTACACACAGTTCACAAACTACACTCATGCTACTAAGGTACCTTTCAAAGACTTGATGTTACATCAAACATCTCCATCAAAGATCCATACAATAGTCCTGTTACTGTAATTATAGAGTGAAAGGTAATAGAATGGGAAAAGATCAAGAAGACATTTGGACTGTAGCCTACAGATTGCCTTCCCTATCGGGGACTAATCAGAATACAGGCAAAGAGAAAGTGATAGGGGAATCCTAAATGAAAGACATGTACTGGTTGAGCTTTTAGTTGAATCTAGAACAGAAGCTGCTGTTAACAAATGGATAATTAGTATAGAATATGAAATATTGAGTGATAGCCATAGTAATCAATCACAGGTTGTCAGGAAAGATTGCGAAAAGAGATTAGATAAGCAAGTCACAAAAACAATTGGATGACATGTGCACGGTCCCCAAATACAGAACAAAAACTAGGAAATTTAGGATTTTTGCTCAGAAGTGTTTGTATAGATACCTTTTTTATACAAAGCAGACTTCAAAGAATTTTTCCTCAGGTAACTTGCAAATGTTAGAGGTGTAATGAGGAAGAAAGAGGTACCTGGCAGAATATGTTTTCAGAGTGCAATCAGCTGGCACACTTAAAAAATCCCTACAGAGTACTCTACCAGGAGTACTGGGGATGCAAATGGGTGTACAAAATCTCTCAACTCTTAACCATGAATATCAGAAAAATCATTATTAATAACATTTTCCTTCCATGCTTACATTATGCCCTACCAATCTCTTCTAAACCCTGCTTAAAATAATGCTTTGATTCAAATTGTAGCAGCAGTCAGGAATACCAATATGATGCCATATAATCTATATATTCTACCGGGCTGCCATTCTTACTATAGCCTTTAAACTTCTCAGCAATTGTTACTGGCAACACCACACCACTAAATTAAGTAGAAAACAAGCTTCTTATTTTCTCCACAACCAAGAAGGCATACTATTCATTAGTTTCCTATTTAACTTGTCCAGTAGGGAAAAAATAATTCCAGCTAGCTGGAACGTGTTATCTAAGGAGATAACCACAGAAATGGATGTGTGACCTTTACAAAACAAAAAAAAAGCAAATTACAAATAAATAAATGGAATTTGTGGGAGCAATACATGCAGAATAATGTTCAGGAAGAGGATCTAGTTTTGAGGGGCGGGCAGGAATTGAGCAATTTATTTAATGTTGAAGTAAACGAAAATTGTTAAAATAAAATAAAGTACAGAAGTATACTGCAAGAAAATAACAACAGGCTCTATTTACTGCAGTTTGTTTTCTTTTCAGTTAATAAATGTGTACCTATATGTTTATCTATAACTATTCCAGTGTTTCAAATGTGATTTAGAATATGTTTAAATAAGAACATATAACAACGTATATCATGACAAAGAACCAAGATCATAATGCAACTTGTACCATCATATTTTTTTTGAGTGGGGAGAGGTGGAACTACATTGCGTCTTCTACACCTCTCAACCATCTAGAACTTTACAGAACATCCCTGATTTTGTCTCATGGTTTTTGCCCTATCCTTAGTAAAATGTTTTATGGTAAATCACTCAGGATTACAATAAATTAATAACATCAGGCATTAACATTTCATACTTCTTGTTGTTCTTAGTGAATTACAGTAATATTTAAAAAAATATCCACAACTGTGGGCCTTTGTACCCACGTTATTTTTGGCCTGACTAGAATTCTTTAGCGAAGAAGTTAAGAAGTGTGACTGTTGTCTTATGGGAGTGATGTCATTGTTCCAGGGTGGAGATCAACAGCAATGCAGTTGTGGCAGGGAAGTAAATATTGCTGGAAGAAATATCCAGGGAATTGTTATGGCTAGGCTTGTATAGGCCCTAGGACCGATAGCCTAGTACCAACCTACAAACCTAAGGAGATAGGTAAATGTTTCAGAATTGGGAAAGATAAATGGAAGTATGCCATCAGGTATGTCGGGTAAAAATGTCCTATTTTGCAAGACCCTTTATACATTCAGTTGCATGTAAATGCTTTCAGAGAAAACAGAATGGACAGCTTCAATCCATCTGATTCCTTTTTAACAAAAGGTCACAGTGTGAAACAATAAGGTGACTGAACAATAGGGTAGGAGTTCCACAGTCTTGGAGTTTGCATACTTACAGATGTGTGTGTTTCGGGAGTGGGACTCATACCCCTGTAAAACTGCTTTACCTCTTGATTTAGGTGAGGTTCAATGAAAATCATTGCTGATTTACTTTGTCCCCATCAGAAAGAGCTTCAATGGAAATGCTTTTCACTGAAATGATAAGAAGAACCTCAACACCCATTGCTGAATCTACAGACAACTAAAATGAATGCTTTACGACATTGCAGCAGTGCACTCCTGGTTAATGGGATTGCCACGGGGGATGAAAACATTGTGTAATGGAGACAATGCCTCATCAAGTCACATAAAAAAATCAGTGATAACATTGCAAATCTCAGTAAGAAAGCAGAAAAACAGTAGTAATGCTTTAATGCCTTGAGACATACTTATGCCCACTGTAGTAGCTGTTTTCAAAATATTCATGTAGCAAAATTAGACACACTTCCAATGCCCAAACATGTCTTACTCAAATATGTGAAATTGCACATTCAGAATCAATCAAAAACCACATACCCAGTATCTTGCTGGCTTGGCTCTCAAAGGTACAAAAGCTTGACTGTGTGCACAGCAGATTTAGAAAAGCCATCAGATACAGCTGTCATTTCAGACACTGAGAAACAACAACTGAGAGACAGGTTCACCCACATGAGCACACATTATGGGGAATGAAGCACCAGAGGGCAGAAAGCAGAACTTCATTTTAGACCAGTAACAGATCCACAAAAATGTCTGAGGAGAAAGAAACCACTGATTACCTGAAACATTTTTTTCCATCTGCAGTTCAACAAACTCGGCAGGCATGCCTGAAATCATGTGAATCAGCTGCCTGAGAGACACCATGGAGCTACACACCACTCCACTGCGCCTGAAGCATGATTTCATTGGTAAACAGAAACGTTTCTGAAGTGCTTTCTAATGGCTAATAATACGGTCATGCCTGGCAGTGGAAGTATGCTATGAATACACACAGCAGGGAGCTGGATCACATCACAAGCAAAATGTGTGTTGCTATGAAGATGGGACAGAGATGTAACTGGGGAAAATAAATATAATTTCTTCCTCAGTGACCCATTTAGAGCTAGTAAAGTGACATCTTTTTACCTGTCAGGTACTTCTTATTTTCTAACGCATGGCAAAGGTTAACCCACTGCTTAAAACTGTGCTGCATGTGCACTGGGGTCTAGTCTGCACATACAGATATCTTTTTAAATAAGAACTGCATTGCATCAAGAGTTTTAGATACTGCATATTTCAATGTATACTGGTGTACACATTTTCAGATGCAGCAGTAGCACAGTATTACCCAAGAAATGTTAAAATACCATTGAATATATTCTGATTTTGTCTCAGAGGCACCAGTTTTTAAATGTGCAAAAGAACAAAGGTAACGTGATATAAAGTAAATGAAGTAAAACCAAGGTACCTCGTTTTGTTCTTAGGGGAAATAGGGTAGTTTCAATATTCTTTGATTTAAAACAAATCCTTACATGCTGAATGCAATACAACAGAACTCTCTGATGATTAGAAAGCCTCAGCAATTTATTTATTTTATTTTGCTTTTTGGATTAGCCCAACCAGATGTGATCTGTTTTATGGAAGATATGAAGTGATATTCATAATGAATAGGGATAATTTGGCCAGGACACTGGGGAAATTCTCAAGTTTTTTATGTTAACAATGATATTCTGAATGATGAATAAGGCAAGACTGTGAGGGAAAATCTAGGTTGAAAGATAATGTACTATTGTATAATAAAAATGTGAGATTCTAAAAATCAACTGCGAAGTGAAACAGAATTTCCATATTTACAAGGAAATGTGGTTATAGTATGAATAATATTTGATATTTCTAACAGAATCCCATATTTACAAGAAAATGTCGTTATAGTATGAATAATATTTGATATTTCTAACAGAATTGAAATGTGTGTCTATATTACATCCCCCCACCAAGTATTTTGTTTGTTTTATTTGATTAAAGTTAAAAGTTTGTTTTGGATGTATGGTTTGAAATTTATCAATAAAATGCCCCCTACTCTATTCAATCATAACAGAGAAAGCATTTTATATCTATATATCTATATATCTATATATATCTATATATATATATATATATATCTATATATATCTATATATAAATATATATATAATGCTAGGCTTTTGTGATGTACAAAAAAATGAGACCACAATTAATCATTTCAAAATTTTTCCCACCTTTAATGTGACCTATAACCTGTACAATTCAATTGAAAAACAAACAAATCTGTTAGGGGAAAAATATAAAAAATAAAAAAACATACAATATGCTGGTTGCATAAGTGTGCACACCCTTAAACTAATACTTTGTTGAAGCACCTTTTCATTTAATTACAGCATTCAGTCTTCTTGGGTACACACCTGCCATCAATTAGAGAGACTCTGATTAACCCCAAATAAAGTTCAGCTGTCCTAGTATGATCTTCCTGACATTTACTCAGTTGTCTGCTACAGCAAAAGCCACGGTTCACAGAGAGCTTACAAAGCATGAAAGGGATCTCATTGTTGAAAGGTATCAGTCAGGAGAAGGGTACAAAAAAATTTCAACAGCATTGGACATATCATGGAACACATTGAAGACAGTCATCAAAAAGTGGAGAAAATATGGGACAACAGTAATGTGGCAAAGAACTGGACGCCCCTCCAAAATTGATGAAAAGACAAGACGAAAACTGTTCAGAGAGGCTGCCAAGAGACCTACAGCAGCACTGAAGGAGCTGCAGGAATTTCTGGCAAGTACTGGTTCTATACTACATGTGACAACAATCTCCCATATTCTCCATATGTCTGGACTATGGGGTAGGGTTGCAAGACGGAAGCCTTTTCTTACACAGAAAAACATCCAGGCCCACCTAAAACTTGCAAAACAATACATCAAGTCTCCCAAAAACATGTGGGAAAATGTGTTATGGTCTGATGAGACCAAGGTTGAACTTTTTGGCCACAATTCCAAAAGGTACATTTGGCACAAAAACAACACTTTGCATCACCAAAAAAACACCATCCCCATAATGAAGCATGGTGGTGGCAGTATCATGCTTTGGGGTTGCTTTTCTTAAGCTGGAACTTGGGCTTTAGTCAAGGTGGAGGGAATTATGAACAGTTTCAAATACCATGTCACTTTTGGCACAAAACCTTCAGGCATCTGCTAGAAAGATAAAGATGAAGAGGAATTTCACCTTTCAACACAACAATGGCCCTAAGCATACATCCAAATCAACAAAAGAATGGCTTCACCAAAAGAAACTTGTGTTTTGGAATAGCCCAGCCAGTGCCCAGACCTAAATACAATAGAAAATCTGTGGGGTGACCTGAAGAGGGCTGCGCAGAAGAGATGCCCTTGCAATCTGACAGATTTGGAGTGCTTTTGCAAGGAAGAGTGGGCAAATATTGCCAAGTCAAGATGTGCCATGCTGATAGACTCCTACCCAAGAAGACTGAATGCTGTAAGCAAATCAAAAGGTGCTTAACAAAGTATTAGTTTAAGGGTATGCACACTTATGCAACCAGCGTATTGTACATTTTTTATTTTTTATATTTTTTCCCCTAACAGATTTTGTTTTTCAACTGAATTGTACAGGTTACAGCTCACATTAAAGGTGGGAAAAGTTTTGAAATGATTTACATATATATATATATATATATACACACACACACACACACACACACACACACACAAAAGCCAGAAGAAAAGGAAGGACCTTATATATCTCATTTATTCATCTTTAAAGTAGTACTGAATTAAGTTTTTTTTTTTAATGTATGACTTGAAGTTTAAGAAAAAGTCCCCTACACTTTTTAGTTTTTGATACAGGATCTTTTCATTTCACCTGAGATACCATCAACTGAAACAGGTGGCAACTCAGGAATGCGGCATCCTACTTATACTTCACTGTGATGTTAATACTGGAACATAACCAACAAGCAGCCACAGGGATAGAACCCACAGCCTTCTGATCATCTTGCCATCTGATAAGTATACTACTGAAAATACTGTTTATAATATTCAGTATCTGGCCATAAAAAGAGAAAAAATCCTAAAAAATAAAACAAGTTATTATCAAATGACATGTTTCTGAGAATAAGGTTAAAGAAAGTTATCAGAGGCTTGGGCCTTTGGTACAAAACTGTAGCCTTATGTAAAATTACTCAATAATTTTACATATTGCCTGCTGACATACGGATCTCCTCTAACACTGTACAAAGGACACCTGCACTGCTAAATTCTCACCCAACACTGACTTTTCAGAGGCATCTCCAATTTTGCATAAAACAGTTACAAATATGACTTTGTCATTGTACATGTGGATGTGAATGACCTGAGACATACCTCCCTGGACTACATGAAAAGAGACATGGAGGAGCTCTCGGATTATGTAGCCCAGGCGGGTATGACCCTAGCCATGAGCAGCATCCTACCATCACCCAGAATGATACACAGTACAAGCAGAAAATGACTGATTTCAACAATTGGCTAAGTTTCTGGTGTCACTCTACGGGGATCCAGTATTTGTCTTCCTAGGATGACATGACTGACAGACCTCGATGCTTTGCCAAAGATGGCCTGCATCTGTCACCCCTGGGCTTCCAGATACTGGCCAAGGCTCTTGCCACCCCTATATTGCCTTTTTTATGTGGTGTTCCAAAGACCAAATTACCACCGTAACAGCTACAAACAAATGCAATCTGAGGATCATGCAGCTCAACGCTAGAAGTCTAAATCTCAAAATGCACTCCTTAAAATGGAGAACACTGACATTTGTGCTGTAACAGAGACCTGGTTCAAGGCAGCAGAAAGCACTCCTACACTACCAGGCTATAACTATTTCCACAACTTTCAGCCCAGAACTTGGACCGAAGCTCCAAAGGTGGTGGTGTTTCCATATTCATAAAGGATGCGCACACCTCCAGACTGCTAGTCCAACATAACACATCAGAGATACTTCAGGTGCAGCTAATACTGGGTAAGACAGCGATTCAGGTTGTAGTCTGCTATAGGTCCCCAACCATGTTGCAAGACTCACACTCCATGTTCCTAAGCACCCTGGAGAATATTAGGGTCCAAACTAACACTCTCATACTAGGTGACTTCAGCTACCCCTCCATTAACTGAGAAAACTACTCGTGTACCAATACACTTGGCCAACGTTTCCTGGAGTTCATTGATTCCAATGCCCTGGACAAGCTTGTTCTTACCCCCACTAGAGGTAGCAACATCCTTGACCTGGTCATTGCTAACATGGGCAACCGTTACTCTACACCAATAGTCAGCTCCTCCCTGGTTAGATCTGCCCACAAACTAATCACCTTGGAAATATCACATCCCCCCCATCCATGCAAAGGTAACCACAATGAAAAACTTCCCCAAAGCTAACTTTGGGCTCCTAAACACAGAGGTGGCTAACTTCACGGCACCCATGCAAATGGAGAATAGTTGCATGACTGCCTAATGATACACCAATGCACTATACGAACACGTGCACAAATGCATGGATCTCGCCATACCCAATAGAACCAAGATGCCTTCCTCCAAAAAAAGGAAGCCAATCTGGTGGTCCCCTGCCATAAACAAACTCAACAGCAGCAGGAGAAAACTGATGTGGAATAAGGTGAAGTCCAAAGAATGGAAAAACTCACTTATCAGCCTCAACAAAAAGTTGAGATCCCTCATCAAATCCTCTAAAGCTAGCTATGAAAACAGAAATGCAGCAGACAGTAAAAACAACAAGACCTTCTATAGTTATGCAAAGAATCTCCACGTCAATACCCAGATGTGCTCTGAGCTACTGCACAATGGTACCTCCTATACTGAGCCAACTGATATTGCCAATATAATGGCCAACAGATTCACTGACAATTTTACCCCACCCCCCTCCAGGCCCAATTACAATACCAGTAGATTGCCAAGCACCCAGTATTACTGCTGCACAGGTTAAAACAGCATTGTCCAAGGCCAAGAATACAGCTTCTGTAGGACCTGACAATATCACTGGCTGTGTTCTACATGAACTACAGAGTGGACCGGCACCTCACCCGTGTGCCCTATTCAGTCACAGCCTCTCCTCAGGCTTTTGTCCCTAACGAATGGCAGACTGCTACAGTCATCCCTCTTCACAAAAAAGGATTGACTACAGACCCTGGGAACTATCGCCCCATTCGCCTGATGAGTCTGTTATGCAAAGCTATGGAATGCATCATCATGCACCTAATAAACAAGGATATAGGGAATCTCCAAACTATTACTGCGGTGGTGGCGCTGCGGTAGCATTGTTGCTTCACACTAAGACGTTGTCCTGTTCGATTCTCAGCTAGAGCATCTACTGTGTGAAGACATGCGTGAATGGACGTACCTTAGTTGAAGGTTGTGCGTCAGGGCCGGCAACTCGGCATGTAAAAGTCTACTGCCAATCATTACCGGACCGGAGTTCCGCTGTGGCAACCCCTAACCGGGAAAAGCCGAAAGACACAGCATAGGGAATCTCCAAACTCTGGATCATACACAGTTTGGTTTTGTGAAGGGTAGATTATGCCTGCTCAACTTGGTCGACTTCATTGAGTCAGTCACCAGAGCTGTGGATGAAGGCAAGGTGGTTCATACTGCCTACCTTGATCTGCCAAAGCCTTTGATACCGTTCCCTACTCAGGAATCATAGAAAAACTCACTAAGCTAGGCATCAACCCCTATATCATTAGGTGTGTTGTAAACTGGCTCACAGATAGAACCCACAGTATGAAAGTAGCTGACTCCAAGTCAGACTGCTGACTAGTCACGAGTGGAGTCCCACAGGTTTGGTCCTAGGTCCTCTCCTGTTTGGAACCTACTTCTCTTAAGTCCAGGCCAACACAAAGGAACTCTTGCTGACAAATTTCACAGACGATTGCAAGTTGAGAGCTATTATTAACTCCCCAAGTGATGCTGACATCCTACAGAATGACATCACTGAGATAAACGACTGTTGTCAGAACCATGGGCTTAAGCTCAATGTCAAAAAATGTCTCATTATCCCCTTTGGGAAAAAAACGGTTCCCATGAATACCAGGCTACAACTATTTCCACAACTTTCAGCCCAGAACTTGGACCGAAGCTCCAGAGGTGGTGGTGTTTCCATATTCATAAAGGATGCACACACCTCCAGACCACATAGTAGATGACAAAAGGCTACATTAAATGTGAGCAAAAGGATACAAGAAATCTAGAGCACTTAATCATGCTGCTAGCCAGGAATGGTGGCAAACAAGATCAGAGTATGTTCAGAGGAGTGAAGGATTATGAGTAGAGCAAGCAGTGCTCAACGGGCTGAAGTGTACAGAATGCAGCCATCCTTGGATCAGAGTCAGATAAGATTACATGGAGGTTGAATCCAGACAGAAAAAAAAAAAAAATCGGATAATTTATTTCTGCACATCACCAGTGAATGAATTCTATTCACCAGTAGTTTTTAAAAAAAGATGCTGTATCAAAATGCAATTATGAAGTCCATTTTCATTCAAAGAATAGGGCAACAATTTTCTTTTAGTAGTAGTTTTACTCTAAAGTTAAGATTTATACAGGTGCCCTTCATTTTATTTTTTTTTGGGTGGGGGCAATAATGAATGGTGAGCAAGATGAAAATATATGACACCCATGCCATACAAGTACTGTTTTCATAGCTGTGGGCAGCTTTTTTTATTAATTTTTTTGGCTCCAATGGAGAAGACCATAAGTTGCCACTGGTACCTCAGCTTGATCTCAGACACTAGAAGTCATTCATGACTTCCCTTAGACCTAATTCAAAACCTTCCCCTTGTCTGAGGGGTGACTGAGGTATCCCACAGCAGTGTCATACTCTCCATGGTGGGGATTTGTTTTTATTCGTATGCCATACACACTTCCTACCCCAACACTGGACATGCAATGATGTAAGGTCATTACGACTGAGAATGTCTGTCAAAGTATGTCCCTAGTATTTTGTAAACATGGGATTTATAACCCCCTCTATCACTAGCAGGGCTTCCCTGCCAGCTTAAGACCCCTCCCCCATGATAAAGTGACCACACAGTGCACATGCAGCTGGGAAATGGTACACAGTGTTTCAGGGGCTGGCCAGTAGACTCCTGGCGCTTGTTGCACATAGGGGCTTACGGCACTACAAAAGCCCAAGTCTATAAACAGCACCCATACAGTTACTGTTAGTCTCAGAGAATAAAAACATAAAAAGAATATAGAGAAAATACTGAAACATTTTGAAGTTCTTGTGTGACATTTTTGCTCCAATAAGCGGATAGAAAACACAGCTTCCCACTTGACTTTTGAAATGTTACGACTACACAAGTGAAAAACTATACTCGAGTGTTGTGCAAGTGGTTTGGTACTGCTCCTACTCTTCTTGTTTATGCAACATGATTAATATAGACAGATAGAGAGTTATAGATCAGTATAATGTTCTGAATATACCAGAAGGCTTCAAGCATGCTGTTCTGTTAAAGTTATCAGCTGATATGAAGACAAGTTAAAAATAAACTGCTCTACCAAAATTGTGAGATGGTGCTTCTTGACATTAATTCACAGCACAGTTGTGTGATGTGATGCTTAGCGAAAAAACTCAGTTTTAATTATCAGGTTTAAAATGCCATCAAATGTTTTCCTATTGCATATTAAAGGCTAGCAGTGTGCTTCACAGCTACCCATCTAATGATCTTTTTATAGGTACGCACCAGTTAATATACAGGTATGAGGGTCATCCATCTCTTCCTCACCTGCAACAAAAAGCAGCAGAGGTAGCTCCTGGAAAGTAGGATCCACGGTAGACAAGAGAGTCTACATGCTGCGTGTTTCCTACCTGCCTAGAAACAAGACCATTCTAGCTCTGATCTGGCTGTCAGGCTCCTCAGCAATCACATATCATCATGTGATATCACATCACTTTTGAAAAAAAGAGGTGAGGAGATGGCTGGCTACCAGGTTTTCTAGCTGGGGAAAGCAGGACTACCTGGGGTAAAAACACTTTGTTCAGTCTCATGCATACTCACCTCTCTGCCATCTCAGCACATCAGTCACAGCAATGGCAGAGCCAATGATGATCTAACTAAGCCTGACATCACACTTTTGAGAGAAGGACTTGGCTTGCCTTGTGCAGTTCATGGCAGATGCATGCCTACAGCCTACTTAAAAGTGGTGACTGCCATCTACTCCAGTCGTGGAGGCTCTCCAGCTAATCCACAGCAGCAGGTAGCAGCCCCTGACAGTTTTGTTAACACCAGCCATGCTGATGCCAAGTACAACTTAATGTTTGCAGATACTGGTTGACATTTGCCCAACGAGCCACTGTTGCCTGCAAGACTTTTCATTTAAGTTTTTGCAAAAATAGAAGCTATGTAACCAGTTTTGAGACATATTTTAATACAAACAGGTCTGTTCCTTCATGAAAAAGGCATAAATATGCAGAGACATTATGACTTCCTTCTATTTCCTTTTGACAAAAATTTATGGCTGTATACAATGAAGACGATGCAAGCAGGAATAACAAAATATATTTAAATGAAGACCTGTTAATAATAATCTATAAAGCAGTCTAGGATATTAAGAGAGCACTGGTGTTAAAATTAATAAGCTGGCAGCCATTTTTAAAACAGTGTACATTGGATGGCAGGGTGAAAGCACCAATAAGATTCAAGGCTAGTACAGCAGGTATGTTAAAATTTAAGAACATGGTGCGAATAACTAGGAAGTGCACAGTCAACATGTTTATTCTTAAGAATGTTATGCAATGCCTAAATGTAATACCTGAAACATGAAAATCAAACTGCAGGACATGTGGCTACTACGATGATGTAAAAATACAGCTCAGTTAGTTTTGGTAGGGTATCAACCTGGAAATTTTTTTTTTGTACAGGATCCTAAACCTCAATATAACACGTGCACTAGATAACAGACTGCTTACTAGCCCACCTACTTTTAAGACTCAATCTGATAAGGAGGACAGTTTTGGCTAGGTCTTTAAATCCTTTTGGTTTTGTTACCCCTTCTGTATAGATTTAGATGTGAAAGCTACGATCAGGAGATATTAAGGATCATAGGAGGTTACTAGGCTAATAGCCCTGGGGCCCTTACAAGCCTAGCCAAGAGTTTATCCCCAAAAAAGAAACCTCAGTCATCCCCTGTTGCGGGACAGAGGTGGAATCCCTGGGACAAATTTGTGGTTACCCATCCACTCGCAAAGGTTGTGCTTGAAAAGGGTCAGCGAGGTACTCTGACTTGTATGGAAGTCCATTCCAGAGACAGAGCAGCCTCTGGGACACAAACCTGTCTCTCCAGCAGGTTTTATTGATGTCACATATTAGATTTAGGCCTTTTGAGCAGGTAATGTGCAAGGAGTTAGACTTATGGATATGCAGCATCTCTAGTAGGGCAGGGTCCGATATTGCCTTGTAGGCGAGACACAGATCACCCCTGAGCAATTTGTACGATACCGAGTAGAGTGATAGTGATTTGAGCCTGTCCGCATAGGACAGTTGTTGGAGGCCATGGATTCTCTTTGACAGGTATTTCTGTGGCCTTTCTAGTTGGTGAAGGTGTTTGGAGAGGTACATACCAAATGAGGTGTTATACTCAATTATAGGCCTAATGAGAGAAGAGTATAGAGAGGTAATAACCTCTTTTTTTCTGGATGTAATCCTTTTACTTACAAGCTGAACCAAGTAAAAGGCTTATATAACCACTGCTACTACATGATGGTCAAATGTGAGATTGTTGTCAACATGAATATCCAGGTCTCTCACCACAGGTTGTGTGTTTAGGGGGTTGCCATTGATGTGGCAATCAGCAGGGCAGAGTTTGTGCTGAATGGTATGATAATACATTTTGTGCATTTTACTTAAGGCCATGACTTAGGCACCAGTCATTTGTTGCTGTGAGACCCTCTTGCAGTATGTTATCATTTGGGGAGTCAATGACAACACCCAACTTGCATTCATCCACAAACCTGGTCAGCCACAGGCCCTTGGTCTTTGCCTGGACCTCTGAGAAGTGGATGACAAACGTAGAGGTCCTGGGACAGATCCCTGGAGAACACCACTAGTATCAGGTCTGCTGTCAGAGGTGGTGGCACCTATTTTGACCTTGTGAGTCCTATCGGTGAGCCAGTTGGCCACATATCTGATGAGACAGGGATTTATATCAAGTTGTGTTAGCTTTTCGATGATACCCGAGTGGGGGCTTTACAGATCAGACTTGTCAAACTAATGGGGCAATAGTTTCCTGGGTCAGTAGCGGCACCACCTATGTGCAAGGAGATGACAATGGCAGTTCTCCACTCTGCTGGAATGAAGCCTTTAATTAGGTTGTGACTGAACAGGGTGCTCAATGGCGAAGCTAGTGCTTGGTGGAGAGGAAGTAGAATACAGGCTGACATACTATCAGGTCCCATGGAAGCCTTGTTCTTTGCCAAGGATAGGGCCTTTAACACTTGATCTATGGAGATGTGAGATGCGGGGCAAATATCTGGGATGTTGAATGGGCCTTTGGGGGAGATAGGGGGTGAAGTTTGCACTGAACCTATCAGCTAGCAGGTTGGCTAAGTCAACAGGATCAGTGTAAGTGATACCGTTAAGTACTAATTCGGAACAAACCTCGGCTTTGCCATGGAGGTTCCCGACATAACTGAAGGCGGCTTTGTGGTTTGCCTTTGTTTTGAAGGCTAGTTTCAATTCACAATTGGCTTTGGATTTTTTCAGTAGTGATCTAAAGTGCTTGTTGAGGCTGAGGAGGGAGTTTTTCCAATTTGGAATTTGTTCTGTTTTACCCTTGGACAACAGTTTCTTCCTTTTGTTGTAAAGCCTGTTAATATAGGATGTCCACCAGACAGGCTTGTGTTTCCTTGAGGAGCAGGTTTTAGTTCTGCTGGGTATGGCTGAGTCCAAGCAGTTGTACAGGTGCTTGCATACTGCACTGGCTTACTGTTCAGCATTGTTGTCTGCATCATCTTGAGGGGGGCGGTGGTGTGAAGCTACTGATGCCCTCCCTTAGGAGGTTGTAATCAACTTTTCAAAAGTTTTGTTTAGCTTGGTTACAGCTGGGGGGATACAAAACTTTGAATGTGACAGACTGATAAGGCAATGGAAAGGTCACTCTTCTGAATTCTTTAATATAAGAACCCCCAGTTAGCCAGCTTAAGCACCCCATTTTAGTCTGTAGCTACTTGTGAAAGGGAGGTACATTTGATGACCTAAATGTCAGACTTCCATCTTCTGATGCAACACAGTATGTACTTTCAGCTTATGACTTGAGAGAAACCAGCTGATCAAATGTTTCAAAATGCATTATAAGAAGTCTACAAATACACATTCAGCAGTGACATGTCTCTGATCTTGCACATAAAAGGTGGCTAAATTAAAAAAAACTTTTACAAAAATAGAATTTGTTACACTTTGATACCAACTGCCATCAGTAAAACAAAAACGGTCATTACTGCACAGTCAGTATTGTCAAATTAAGCCCCTAAAATAGCTAAGCATAGCAGTGATCAATATGTTTGACTGAGGCAAACTTTTAACTAAAGACAAAATGTGCTTTCCAGATGTGCCAGCTACACAATGAAGTGCGGTTCTTATTTGCCTGAGTACCAGAGGAGGCTGCTGCAAATTACTTCCCATACAGCTGTCTACTACAAACAGCAGAAGAAAGCACCGAGACACATTAATAACTTCAGAGGCATGTTAAGTCATAATTTGATGGTGTGTGAAACCTTACAGTGTGGAAAGGATTTTATAAACTGACTAAGGCTGAAAAAATAGAAACTTATGTCTTACCATAACTTGACATCTGTGTTGTCCATCTTCATTCCTCCTCACAACTGGGTCTCTGATCTGACCCTCAGATCTGTCTTGGCCACATTTTCTAGACTTGGATCAGACTCTTGAGCTCCTCTCTTTACCCACAATGCACTACATCCACCCCAGATTCTCAGATTGGGTTTGCTGATTCACCATCCGTAAATAACAAGGACAGGTGAGAGAAAAGACAACTGAGGTTCAGACATGGGTCATAAACGTCCTGCAATCTTCCATAGATCCTCTAGAAGAGTAAGGCAGGCTTATGGTTGGGTGGGAAAGTGAGGAGGAATGAAGATGGACAACACAGATGTCAAGTTATGGTAAGACATAACTTTCAAATCTGATGTTGTCCTCTTCATTCCTCCTCATGAGTGGGTCAAAGTCCCCAGGTGTGTGATTCCTGGGTGGCCCTTGTGGAAGGATGTGCCAAAGTACTGTAGAGACAAAGGAAGCCCTGCTCCTAGATGCAATATAGAATTTATAGTGCGCAACAAAGGTGATTGTTTGACCAGGTGGCTGCTGCACAAATATCATCAATGGAAATCCTGAATGAAAAGGCAGAAGTAGCAGGTACAGATTTAGTAAAATGCACTGTTTGAGGTTGAGGTAATTGTGACACCTGTGCCCTGGCCAAGCAATCAAGGAGCCTCAATCCTCGCCACTAACACCAGGCAGGGCGTCTCACATATGAGGAAAGGATAACAAATACACACAGTAAAGTGCAATTTCCCTTAAGAGCATACAGAGATCACAGTCAGTCCGGGGCTGGTCGCTTCCTTGCTCTCCAGGTCCCCAATAAGACTCCCCACTGGCACAGCTATAGGGTCCAGATCCCAGCTTAGTGGGTAAGCTAAAACCTCTAGCACCCTCTCTGTCCAACCAGTGCTTTGTGACCCTGCCCAAGTAGCTGACACACACACACTCATGCACTTTGAGAAGAGTTTACATAACCACACAGACACTCCTTGGGAAGGCTGGCACAGTTTCTCCAGCTGTGCCCCTTTCTCCCAGACTATATGGTAGTTCCACTTGCCACCACCTACTAATACTTATCAGCTACTCAAAGGACCTTAAAAGGGTGTCCAATTATTACTGTGCAATATTATTATCCAACTGGCAGTTGTAACTAAACAGTCAAGGCTTATTAGAGTGACTTGATACAGGATCAATATAAGCATGCAATGTACTCTTAGAGCTTAACTTATCTCTACACAAAACAGCCACAGTTAAAAGAGTTTAAAAATATTTAATAATAAATAATTAAAAACACAAGACAATACTTTCTACTACACAGTGCTAGTCAAGAATTCAGAGATCACACAGAAATACGTACAATAAATCAGTAGTACAGTTTGGACATCACAGAAAAACAGTCTAATTTTCTAGTTCCTAGCTATTTCTAAAAAAAACACACAAGTCTAAGATAATTTACATATGAGCAAGACAGTGCTGTGAGTTAGATGGTCAAGACAAAAATGCTTATATCTCTCTGGTTCTCTCTGTTTAAATTGAAACTGCAGTCTTGATTTACATTACATCATTCTTTTAAACCTTCCTGGGGATCCCAGGCTGACAGAAACTGCATTTAAATTCTTTTACACCTAGGCAGAAACCAGAGCAATAAAGGACATTCCACATGTAAATTCTGGTCATTAACTTTAGCCTTAAAACAATAGGCAGGAAGCCTTCGTCTAGCCAGGTCAAAGCCAAATTGTAAACATCAAAGACAGTCATGAAATAATTTTAATTTCAAAGGACAGACAATAAATGCTTGACTTAGATTTCTTTACAGCAGAGGGCAATGTTGCTACATTGTTTTAAGGTCAACTTTTCACAGCATATTCTTTCATTTAAGAAAACAAGCCTGTATTTCAACATTGATATTTACAAAGGAAAGAATTATCTGCACAATTCTAACTGACTAGGGTAGCAGCCTTCACCCATCTCTACAAGTCTTCACATTAATTCTAAGCCTCTCCAAGAATAAATGAAGGTGATACAGTGATCCATTTGGCCAGTGTGATTTTTGACACTGCTCGACCTAATTTGTTTTCAAAGTTTAAACTTAGAGAAGAAAAACTATACCAATACCAACCAAAAGGCACAAGAGTAAACTAACTGCCACATACACTACTGTCCTAGAGAGTCATACGAAGAGAAATTACAAAGTGAAAGATGAGGGAGGAGAAGGCAAGAAATGTCACTTGCAAAAGGTGATGAAAATAGAAATTTTGTACTTATCCAACCAAACTGCTTAACAGCAAAGATCCACGTCTGATCGCTGAAGTGGCACATGGGATTTGAGATGCTAGGGTAGGTCTAATGCATTATGGGTAAAGGGAAGAGCTTGAAAGTCAGATCCAACTCTGGAACATGTGGCCAAGCTGGATCCGAGACACAACTGTGAGGAGGAATGAAGAGGACATCATCAGATCATCTGTTAAAGAGTGGACAATATAGTATTAAGGGACACATGGATACAGTACAATAGGCTGGGGCACCAGCAGCGTGTGAAAACATAAAAAGGATCAGACTGGTTGATAACAAATGCTATCTTTGAAGAACAAAACTCATAACAGAAATGGCTAATGGTGCAGTTCACATTAATTCAAACCTATAAAGTACTGGCACAGTCCTGCTTGATCATAGAAAGTTAGTAGTCCACAATTTCAGGACATATCTGGCAAACAGTGTCCATCTCTGTTTTACAGAGGGACAGTAAATGTTGTTGCAAGAAAATCTAAACCAAATCTACTCGGTTATGACATTTGTTGCCATTTTGTACTTAGACTTATACAGCAATAAAAAAATCATTAAGAATCCATGTGAATAAATGGAGCCTTCCAAGGTCTCTCTGAAGTTGAATTAATGCAAGTCTTTATAATCTTTCTTAAACAACAACTACTGGAAGAAAAGAAAAATAACATGTGATCTTATCTAGTAGTTTTATGTAATTCTAATGTGTCAAGACTGTCTGAATGTCTGTGTATTTGTTATCAACAATGAATTTATGACTCCCGGTTTAATTTCTCTAAGTCTTTTGGGTTTCTAGTACCATGATGGAGGAAATGGACCTCATTCCTAAGTCAAAGTTATTTAAATTAGTATTGTTTCAGTCTTTGATGTTAGCCAAAACTGCTTTTCACAACACCTGCAATGTGCCCAGAACTGACTCCTCCTGCAATTCATATGGATTTACATGTATTGGTAGCATACCTAAACACAATTATAGATTCGTTTTTATGAGACCCATTGCTTCTACTTTATTTTATTTTATTTTACATTTGTTGACCGGGCTAGTCCAGCTGGATAATTTCCATTTTCAGTGGAGGCCCGGGGAGAAAAGCTCCACAGATTAAAACAAGGTTATAGAAATTGAACATTTACAATAAGTTCCTGTGACATAGACATTGAGTTACAATGCATACTTAATAGTCTAGATCAAGAAATAGAAAACATATAGTGCTATCTATGTATTGAGAAAGGCGAAATTTCTTTTTAAAACTACACTCCCTTCAGGTCATTTCATACATATTAGTGTATATACAATTTTTTTTTTTTTTTGAGAACAATGATTAGATCGTTTGTGATCACATAGAAAGATTGCAGTTTTGAGGTAAGGAAGTCTGATAGTAGAAGGTTGATTAGTCTGGATTGGTACAAGAGCAGAGCCAGAAGTTGTTAAGATGTACAAGAAGTTGTTTTTTAAAAAGATCAAAGGAGCCTATAGAGGTAATGTGTGAGGGGAGGTTATTCCATATTTTGCCTACTGAGTTGGAAAAAAGGCAGTTACCTGCAGAATTAGTAATTCGAGTTGTGTTGACTTGAAGCTTTTCAGCAGAGCGTAGTTGTTTCAAGTTATTATAGGGGATTAAGAGGTTACTAAGAGCAGGTGTTTTAGATGGTTGATATAGAATGTTATGTGTTATTAAGAGTTGTTGATATATAATCTTGTTAGGAAGTTCCAACCAGTGTAAGTGTTTTAAGTTTAGACAGTGGTGAGTTCTATACTGGGATGCTGTGGCAAAGCGAGCTATATTGTGGTAGGATGTAGTAAGTTTCTTCAGGTTGCTTTTGGAGAGATTAGTGTAAATAGAGGAGGCATACAGTAGGGTAGAGATGAGATGTGATTGTGCTAAGGTGGTCCGTGCTTCTGGTGTAAGGTAGGGTTTGATTCTGTACAGTGAACCAATTTTTTTATTAACTGCTTTTATAGTGTTATTGATGTGGTAATCATAGCTAAGATTATTGTCAATAGTAACACCAAGCAGTTTAGTTGCAGAGTCTGGGGAGATGAGGGAATTATCACTTGCAGTAATAGAGAAGTTTAGTTGAGAAGATTTGTGAGTAGGTGAGAAAAGTAGTAGTTTTGTTTTCTTGGGATTGAGGAGAAGACATCTTTTTGAGAACCAGTGTTCGACGGTAGAAAAGGTAGATTGTGTGAGTGACTGGAGGTCAGATTGAGTGGAAGCTGTGCAAATAATGGTAGAATCATCTGCATATTGTATACATGTAGTGTTTTGGATAGATGATTGGAGGTCATTAATAAAGATAGAGAATAAGAGTGGGCCTAGTATGGATCCTTGTGGTACTCCTAAAGAGATAGGTAGTAAAGTAGATAGAGAATTTTTCCAGAGTACTGCTTGTTGTCGGTTTTCAAGATAAGATGAGAACCAGGTTAAGGAAGAGGAATCCAAAGCAAGGGATTTTAATATGTGTAGAAGAAGTGTATGGTTGACCATGTCGAAGGCTTTTGACAGGTCTAGGAAAAGAGAAGAGGTTAGTTTGTTGTTGTTACGATTACAGTTGATGGTGTTGGTAAAAGAAAGTAGAGCAGTGGTAGTACTATGTGAAGGTCTAAATCCATGTTGAGTGTTTGCTAGTAGGTTGTTATGAAGGAGATGGTTAAGTAGTTGTTTGTGTATACATTTTTCCATGATTTTAGCTAGTGGAGATAATAGTGCTATAGGACGAAAGTTGGAAAGGTCAGTGGATTTGCCTCCTTTGTGTAGGGGTATGATATGTGATATCTTCCAGATTGCTGGAAAAGTACTTTCTTTTATGGATCTGTTTATGAGGATGGAAACAGGGTAGGCGATAACTTTGGCTGCTACTTGAAGAAATTCAGCAGGAAGGTTATCTGCAGAGGGGGTAGTGGGTTTAAGTTTTTGTAAAAGAGATTGTATGTAGGAGGTAGGTATGGGTTGAAGTTGCAGGAGGAAGGCAGTTGTCGATGTTATTTAAGAGCAGTTGGGAAGAATCAGGGGATAAGTGGTTAGCTAGATTTTGTATGGAAGTAGTAAAGAAGGTATTGAAGTTATTGGCTATTAAAGAGGGGTTATCCGGGTCTAAGTTTTGTGGGTTTGGTGTAACTACTTTGCCTGGGGTAAGTAGATTATTGATAGTAGACCAGAACTTTTTTGGTTCTTTTTTGGTTGATTGCTGAAGTTCAAAGTAATAATTCTTTTTATCTGAAAAGATATCTTTTTTGGTTTTGTTTCTGAGTTCTTTAAAGGTTTGATGATCGGTTGGATTTTTGGAGGAACGCCATTTTTTCCAAGATTTATTTCTAAGTAAAATTTTTTGTTTGGTATTAGAGGTTAGCCAGGGTGCTGTTTTGGTCTTTGTTCTAATGATACGACTTGGGGCATGTTGATTTAAGATAGCAAGGAATGCTGAGTTGAAATGTTCAACAGCATTGTTGAGTGAGAGATGTTTAAGAGGGGTCCAGTTGTATTGTGAAAGTTCTGTTAGAAATCTTTCAGGATTAAATTGTTTTGTTGAATATATTGTTTTATGAGAGGTAGGTAAGTTTAGATTAGTCTTGGCTCTAATAACATAGGTAAGAGAGTGATCGCTAAGGTCATCTGGAAGGATGCCAGTTTGGTAGTTTTGTAGGGGAGAGTTTGTAAGAATCCAGTCTAAGGTGGTTTCTTTTTTGCTTTTACTATTTATTCTAGTGGGACTATCAATTAGTTGTTTGAAACCAAAAAGATTTATATGGGAAGTGGGGTTGGCATTGTTACAAGATTTCCAGTCAATGTTAAAGTCCCCAAGGAATAGTGTTTCTTGAGGGAGGTTTATAGAGAGGTGTTCAAGAAGTTGTTCTAAAGTGGGTATGTTATTTCCAGGGGGGAGGTATGCACAGATGATGTTTATTGCTTTAGTAGTGTTGATTTGAATTTTGGAACAAATTATTTCGGCAT